>NC_143560.1:40278333-40985000 GCF_054136105.1 Typopeltis vanoorti
CCTGTAAACTTCTCTGTTCCAGAACATTTTAAAAATATCATGATACAAACACCATTTTACAACTATGAATGGAAAATATTACTTCTGCATTGATTTGATTTCAGTATCTCATTGGGTCTTCCCACTAAGGAGACCTTAATAAAGGTGAAAAGTGATCTGGGTAGTGGCATTTCCCAGAATGTGTTTGCATTATGGAATACTAAGGCAAGTGATGTGAAGTGAAAAGCTCCAATATTCAAGTAACCTAATTGTGAAGATACTTCATGTGCCAACTTTGTTTATGATTGGGTATAGGCTTAAAACAAGAATGAAATTTCTTTTCTGTTATAATTTACTTGATAACAGAAAAAAAAAAACTTTCTAAAACTATCTTATCCAAAGTATTTTAAAAATAGGTTACACCATTTCACTGGTTTTATATGGAAAATGTGACTTCTGCATTGATTTAACCTCAATATCTTTTTTGGGTCCAGCTCCCACTTAAGAGATCACTTGCAATACTTTGCATTAAATACTTATTTGATCACTTAAAGAAATGAAAATATTAACACTGATGAATTATAAAAAATTACAAAAGTCACATTCATTATTCTCTGATATTTGAGTTCAACATTAAAAAATAAATGTAATAAATAAATAAATTAAAATAAAAATTTATCCAAAAGCAAGGATGCGTCTGCAGTAAACCGGTTGGCTGAGTGGTTAGCATATTTGCTCTCCAGCTAAAAGGCTGCAGGTTCAAATCCTGCTGTGGGCATGGATGTTGATGTTTGTGATTGTCTATGAAAATACTGGTGGTAGATGTGGTGGTTGGATTAGTGGAGACGGAGAATCGTAGATTAGGAGACCTGCCTCGATGAGTCTTTGGAACTCCCTGGAGGTGTTAAGTAATAATAATAATAAAAGTTTGAAACCAGTCTGGGTAGTGGCCCCCTTCCTGCAACTGATGTCAAGTCATACAGCCACCTCACTCTACAAACTTGTCATCTCTCCAGTGGCATAGCTGGGGGGGGGGGGTCCACCCTGGGGCCAGCACTTTGCGTTTAAGAAATCTTGCTATACTGTCTATAGAACAGCAACTTAGTGATGAAATAGACTTCACCAGTGTCATCGACGATTTTGCTAACAGAAAAGCAAGAAAAATAACATTCTAGAATGTTGGAATTAAAGTTTTACTTCAAAAATAAACACAGTGTTTTAATTTATTTCCCTATACATCATTTTGACTTTTTGTAGTATTTTTGGTGTGTATTGAGAGGGGTGGCAAAAGCTCTAGCTACACCACTACATCTCTCCAACTGGTCAGAGTGATGAACTAATATCCCATGATCAAGTAACCAGTCAGCAGAAATGAAAATGAATGATTTATAATATGTGCCAAATATTGAGTGGTAGGATAACACATTAGTTACTATATTTATATAAAAATCAGACTACTGATGTTATGATACTGTTTTAATTAATTTTAATGGAAGTATGAAACCTATTTGAATGTACCTGCATATTAAAATATTATCTGTCTGCTTTTCTTTTTTTTTTTTAAAAAGCTGCTTTTAATGGTTTGCATTACACTTTAAAACAAAATAAAATTATAACAGAAAAACTTTAAAATCAATTAATGTATCCATCTTTATTGTTGATATGCTCTTTTCAGAACATATTGATTATACTGTTTTAACTATATCTGAAAAAAAAAAAAAAAAACTTATTCAGACCTCGGCAATGAATTTTTGGTTTTAAAAATTAATATTTGAAACCAAACAAAACAAAAACGTCTGTGCGTGTGCCACTCTCCAGTCAAAAGGCTGCTGGCTCGCCCATAGTCAGCATGGATGTTGAAAGTTTAGCAACTCCTATAGGTAGAGATGACCTTGCTAATGCTTCTGCCTGGTATCTCCACTTGGGCCTGGCTCCCACTGAAGAGACTTCAATAAAGGTCAAAACTAGTCTGGGTAGTGGCCCTTCCCTTAATGCATAATATTATACATATCCGCAAGGAGATGTGTTTTGCATTATGGGAGATACTGAGATAGGAGTGATGTTAGCTTGCTCCACCTTTGCAAGGAGTGCCCTGGTGTTGTACCACCTTACCCCAGTCCTGAAGATACTTTCAGGCACAAACTTTGTTTGCTCACACTTGGATAAAGGATTAAACTAAATTTATTATAGTCAGCATGGATGTTGGTGATTTTCTGTGAAAATACTAGTGGTGGTAGATGACAGAAGTAGAGATGGAGAATTGTGGAGCATGTGCCATCCCCTCGATGAGTCTTTGGACTCCCTGGAGGTGTTATGTAATAATAATAATAAATAATATATATATACACACACAACAAAGAAGCCTTGCCTTGAATGTTTTTTTTTTTCTGTTCCTTACTAGCACTAAAATCTTATTTCACAGGGCACATAACAAGACATAAAATAGCATATATATGTGTGTATGTGCTATTTTGATTATTCAATTTGACTAATTTAAAGAATTATTCAAAAAACACTGCTTCAATACATTTTACAATATTTTAGATATGTGTGTTTATAAATAATAATTACACAAATTTCATTCATTTTTGTAGCAAACCAAAGTATAAATAATAATAATTATTAAATTTAAAAAAAAAATCACCATGAATTGACTGGATGTGACAGTACGCAATTGCATCCAAATTGAAAGGCTAAGAAACCCCCTTAAATCCTTAAATAGCTACATCTTGTCATTCGAATATTTAAAAGTATTGACGATAATAAAATTTAATCAGGATGACAGACTGATAATTAATCTAAAAAATATCTAAAAAATGCTTCACATGTGATGGTAGCGTACAATAACCATCACTATTTGTCTAGGTATTACATTTCTTAAAACATGATCTTCGAAAACGTATGCACACCTTTCATTATTATTTTTCATTTAAAAAGTTCTGGTGACCTGGCAACTATTTAAAAAACTTTAATTCCCATGATTCATGTAAATAATAATAAACTGGAAATGAATATGCGGAATATTCAGAGATCTTGTCTTATTTGTGCTATGTAAAGGTAACTCGAACCGAATGATATCGGCTACCACGCCTTTTGAAATTTCTATAGAAGTGTTTGACCACAAATATCTGTTTGTTTACATTATGAGTAATGGATATTTTATTATTCTTCCTGTCAAATAGAAAAGGGTACAAACTATGGTAAACATCGATTTACGATATTTCACATGCATTCGGTCCAAGGTTCTTGACTAGATTCTTGGACCGAATTCTTCCTCCAGAGCAGTGTATCTCAACATGGGGTGTACGCCCCACAGGGTGGCAATTAGAAAATGATGTTGCATTCGTCACCTCATCACTGATATACTCAAACACTCACCATTGTCGGCGAGGGGGGGGGGGGGGACATTAAAATCTTTGAGGCGTTGAAGTGGGGCATGATCCAAAAAACGTTGGGAAATACTGCTCTAGAGTCTAAATCAGTGGTTCTTAACCGGTGTTCCGCGGAAGGTGAATAGGTGTTACGCAAGAAGTTCTGGAATTTGTTATTTTTAAATTAATTTGTCAGCACAAATTAATTTAATGATGGTTTAATTAATTATTAATTATTGATTAATAATAAAAAATCAGCTACATTACCAATTAATTATTAATTTATACATTACAAAATAACCAAGGTATTCCGTGAAAATTTCAGGATTTGTGAAGTGTTCCGTAGTCGAAAAAAGTTTGAGAAACACTGGTCTAGATTTTAAAGGGAAGGCAAAGGCAAAAGGAAATGAGAAGGGGAATGACACTCATCATCAAAATATTTTTTAAAAAAATAAATAAATAAATAAAAACATAAATGTCAAGTTTTATAATAAAAATAAAACGTATCTGTTGTGTATATTATTTGAATTATAATACACATTAAATGTGAAATAAATCTTTTAAATTAAATTTGACATAAATGATACTAATATTTAATGGGTATCCGTTAATCGATTGTCACTTATAACTGAAGTCTATAGATTTCAGTTATTGATCCATATAAGGCCGTTCAAATCTGAAGTTTAAATTTAAATCCTTATGAATCTTGTGATTCTATGGAGGCCTAGAAAATGATACTAAAAATAATGCTGTAATTATGGAAGCCAGAGAAAGCGTGTTCACGAAGCACAGTTGCCATAGTAACCACTTATTTTAATACAGCAGCTATGGAAACTGCTAGAAGAAATCTATATCATTATATTAAAGTATTCTTGTATGCTGCTTCATACAAGGGTTTATTCTATTGATCAATACGCTAAAATCAGCATTTTCTAAGATAGCCTAACCAGTCAATACCAGAAATATTACTCTTAAAAATAAAAAGATGGTTCAAAACCTAAATACCTCGGAGATCCAATAAAAGCAATTTCGAATGTCTGAAGTGACTCTATATAAGCTTCGATCTCGGAAGATAATAAAATTCGCTGAATTTCTGTTCCCTCCATTGTAAAGTTTCTGCATCTAATGAGAACCGAAACGATTTTCTTAATTGTAAAAAATGAAACGTAGCTTTGCGCGTCGCATAATACAATGTACACTTAACTCTTCATAGCACACAGGCGCATTGGCCCTCAAGGAACTAATATCTAGACTTTATAGAAATACAATTTTATTAATACAGACCAGTTTACAATAAAACTTATATTAACCTAGACTTTATGTTATCATTGGGTAGTGTCATGAAAAAAAATAATAATAATCGCTTTTATTAAATTTAATTAATGTTTTCTTAATTATTGCATTTTATAATTGGATTATTATTCTTAATATTATTAATTCAGAACACACGCAATTTACAGACAAAAATTACTAGTTGGGGTGGTGTTGGAGGTGAGCGGTAGATGGCGTTGATGGAGATGATTCGTAGTAGAGGTTAAGTGTAGAGACAGTTGTAGATGTCCTCCCGCGATGAGTCTTCGGACTCCTTGGAGGTATCAGGAATGATAATAATTATTATTTCGCTGTGGGTTCGAATCCCGCCACGGGCATGGATGTTTGTTATTATGATGATGGTAGTTGCGGCTCGTTGTAGTTGGTGGAGACGGAGGGTTATAGAGTAAGTGCCCTTCCTCGATGAGTCCAAGGACTCCTTGGAGGTGTCAGTAATAATAATTTTATAATAATAATAATGATAATTATTATTATTATACAGGTATCTTCATTGAGTCAGAAGACTCATCATAGAAGATCCATTATTCACACACTAGCCATCATTCACTCAATGCCTATCATACCTCTCCTTAAATCAAGGCTAGTTTTATCATTAGGTAAACCTAGGCAATCGCTTAGGGGCGTTAAGACTTCGGGACGCCAGATTTTGCTACATAATTTTTGGAAAAATTACAACCTTCCAAAAAAAATTAGTAAAACCTTGATTAATGATAAAAACACTGAAATAAGTCAAGTCGTCCTGGTGCTCGCTGATGATCCTACTTTATTTTCGCATTTCTCTATTTTTTCCACTCCTCTGCTCTTTGTATACTTGACCTCAAGTGCAGAGGTCAAGTTTTCCTCCTTCTGGTATCTGTCCCAAGATGAGCAGGGAAGTTCCAGTGTTTCCCTCAAACTAACAATCAGTGGTCATGACTAACCGACTGTTCTCACTTCTTATCTTCATTCCATATAGACTTAATTCTGCTGATTTTTAGATTAAGCCCTGTTTTTGCAAGCTCTCTGAGGTCGAAGAGGTTGGGGACACAATGTATATTGGCGCCTAAATTTCTTTTGCCTAGGGTCATCAGATACTCCTGGATCGGCCCTGCTTTAAACTTATTCACTGATGAAACATCTACAATCACCTCTGGCAACCCATTCACTACCCTCCAAACAAAAATCTAGTCCTAACAGCCTTGCTAACCACAACTTCCGCCAGAAACCACTTGTTCTCTCCCTTCTTGCAATGCACCGAAAATAGTCTTCAGTGTCAATCCTATAAAACCTCTTCAATAATTTGAATGATTCTATCATCATATCTCCACTTTTTTGGCTATAAGCTAATTTTTGAAGCCTAGAGACAGGACTGTACTTATACTTTTCGGGACCTGAGGTGGTGCTAGAGTGCTTCCCCCCATTACAAAATGAATAAAGACAAATCAAAACAATCAATATATATAAAAAGACTTTTATTACATTTATTTAAAAAAAAAAACAACTTATGCTAAGTAAAGATACTACAAATATGTTTTCCTAGACTTTTCTTTCGCAACACTGGTATCAATAATATCATCATAATTCAAATTACTCATAACATTCTTTTCAATAAATAATAGTGATACATTTGGAATTTTATCATGATGCAAAGAGTTTTGCAAATAAATTTTCACTCTTTTAAGAACACAAAATGAACGTTCTTCACTGGCATTAATAATAGGCATTGTTAGAAAAATTTTCAGTTTTGTTTACACATTAAGAAATGTTGATCTAATTTCATTATTTTGGGATCCTTAAATTGGCCCTAATTTTTAGGGCCCAAGTTAGAGCCTCGTGTGCTTGTGGATAAGTACGGTCCTGCCAACAGACTGTCTATTCTCAGAGGGAGCATTCCACAGACTTGCAATAATCTTTGTCCGGATCCTCTCCATGGAATCCGGGAGTCTAGATTTGTGTACAGCAGTCCCTGTAGCCTTATATATAAGGAAATAAGAGCCTCTCTGTTCCTACCTGTTAGTGGATTCTTCAGCAACATGTAATCTGAGGTGCTGTTTCGGTTATCTTTGCAATATGTCCTCGAAACTTCCTGTACACAATCACACCCTGGCTTCTCAGTTTCCCGCGGTTCAGTTCCATCATTATTATACAGGTCTTCATAGAATCAGAAGACTCATCGTGGGAGATCCATAATTCACATTCGCATAATATCTGCACGGTAAGTTAAATAGAGCGGCACGTGCCAAGATGCGAAGCAGAACAATGGCGTCCAATGTATCACTGATTAAGTAATTCTATCAGAGGGACTTCATTCAGTGCCTTAGTTAAAGTGAATAGACTGGTTTGGAAGAGATAATGGTGGGAGAGTGTACAGAAAATACTACAAAAGCGAGGATCAGAAATGTGGGTTAAGTCGTGATATTGAAGTGAGGGACGTAACAAAGAACACACATGAAAATGTGTGCGACGGTATAACATTAGATAGCATTGAAAGAGAGATTAAAAGTCCTTTCTTTTAGGCTTGCACGGTGATCCGAATGCATTTTTGAAAATAATGGAGACAACTACCGTGTTGGAATGAAAACTTTAGTTTAATATAACTAAAATCTACAATTCGACGTTTCGTTCTTTATGTCAAGGTCATCTTCTGGAGCATACAACTATACACGGAAAACAAGCTACACTACAATCAAACTAGTTTGTTAAAGATACTGACCAACCACTACAACAATTGTTGACCTGACCTCTGGTGTAAAAAAAAAAAAATATATATATATAAATTAAAAAAAAAAATTTATACATCAACGCTAGAGTCCTATTATTAGTGTTATCTGTTGGTTGTAGAAATACACTGGGCGCAACAACAAGTAACTATCTATATACATATAGTAACAACATGTCATACCTGTACATTCCAGCCAGTTGGTATGGAATGGCTTTTAATAATAGTTGTAGATTGGCTAGAGTCCTGACTTATGCTGGATCTTATATATTAGGTAGGCTGAATGTGTGCCATCCAGATCCTTGGAATTTTCATGCCTTCTTTGTTGTTGATATTTGGATGGTTTACCAAGATTTCGCAGGCTTCCTTCAATTTCCTTTCATACCAGGTTTTTGTGTGGTGTAAAGAGCGGGTGCTTTTCCAGTTGATTTGGTGTAAGGTGTTGAGCGCGTGAACTGAGAGGCCTGCTTCACCATAATGGTTATATTTAATGTGTTCTTTCTGGCGTATAGGGATTGTCCATCCTGTTTCACCAATGTATGGTAAGTAACAGGTGCAGAGGATGCTATAGACTCCAGGATGTGCTAATGGGAGGAAAGGATCTTTAGAGGAGTTGAATATGGTTTTAAGTTTAGTGGGTGGTTTAAAGGTGGCATTGAGGTTATAATGTTCTAGGATTCTATTGATTTTTTTCTGATAACCCTTTAATGTATGGGATGGCTATGGTTTTACTGTAATCTAGATTCGTTTCTGTTGTTGTTTTATGGAGTATTTTATTAATAGTATTTTTGTTATAGCCATTATTTATGAATGTGTCGCTGATGATTTTTAGTTCTTGCTGGTTAGAGCAAATTGTTGTATCTCTGTTTTTAAGGGTGTTAATGACTCCATATTTTTGTGATGGGTGGTGGTATGAATTCGCATGTATGTATTGTCCAGTGTGTGTCGGTTTTCGGTAGACTGTTAAGGGAAGACTGCCTGAAGGAAGACGTGTGACTAGTGTGTCTAGGAACGGGAGCGAGTTTTGATTTTCGATTTCGATGGTAAATTGTATGCGTTCGTGTTGTTTGTTAGGTGGCTAAGGAATGTGTTTACCATTTGTCGCCCGTGCGGCCAGATGGCGAACATGTCGTCAACGTATATGAGCCAGACTGTTGGTCTTAGCGTGGCGGAATCAAGCGCCCTTTGCTCAAAGGTTTAAGGTAAAATTTGTTTTGCCACACGAAGTACCCGGATATTAGTACGTGGGCAAAGAGGGCCGTAATATTGGTCAGTATCTTTAACAAACCAGTTTGATTGTAGTGTAGCTTGTTTTCTGTGTATAGTTGTATGCTCCAGAAGATGACCTTGACATAAAGAACGAAACGTCGAATTGTAGATTTTAGTTATATTAAACTAAAGTTTTCATTCAAACACGGTAGTTGTCTCCATAATTTTCAAAAATGCATTCGGATCACCTGCAAGCCTAAAAGAAAGGATTTAGATCATCCATGGAAATGATACCCACAAGCGCTGCAATCGCTATGGTAAGTTAAAGATTCGTATTTCCCTCCTGATCAATCGGTTGGCCTTTTTAAAGAGATGCAGAGACAGTAACCTCATTCCTATCTGCATCAGGCTAAAAAAGAAATTTACATCCGCTAAGGCACTCCGTATTTATGACCGCACAGAAAAAGCAATGCTCAGAGAACAGATTCAAACAGCCCGACAATACCTAGCTACAACACAGAATCTGGTTTCAAAAATGCAATCCGAACTATCGAACTATATTAATCCAGACATTCTACAAGTACTTGAAAGAATTACGGACAATTCGGCCAAATATACCCTGGAAAAGAATAAAGAAAAGCTCAAGACTTAAAGCAACAGCAAACTATGGCGGCCAATCACAGGAATCCATCCAATCAGAACAACAATGAACAACAAACAAGGAAGACAAGGAGCGACCAACCACCAACAAGCAAGAACCACGTGATCAACCTATCAAGCCACACCCTGAACAACGGCGAACTTACGCTACTGAATAAAGGACTGAACTACGCAATAACACCTAAAAAGGTAAACAAATTGGATTTTATTTACCACATAGAAAGAGGCATCAGGTCCCTACCTAACAACATAGCAGATAAAATACGACTAGAAACTAGTAATGTCCTAAACACTAAGAAAACCACACAGAACAATCTCACAAAAACAGAATTAGCAGCAATTAAGTCATTAAAAGCCAAACAAAACATAATAATAACGAAATCAGGTAAAGGCAATGCCACTGTTGTCCTTGACAAGTCAACATACGTACTTAAAATGAATTAACTAGTAGCCGATAACAACACATATAAGCTTGTAAATTATAACCCAACAAGAAACTACTCAAGTCCGTCACTTCTTGGCCACCAGATACGGTTAAAAAACTCAAACCCCACTACGCCCGCTCCCCCAGAATATACGGGGTCCCGAAATTACACAAACAAAATGTGCCCCTTCGACCAATCGTGGAAGGAATAGACAGTCCCAATTACCACTCAGCCAAGAAATTAGCTGCAACACTCAAGGAGTTGGTAGGTCATTCCCCTCCTACACAAAAAACACACAACACTTTATAAATAAAATTAAACACATAACACAAAGACGACTTATTAGTCAGTTTTGACGTTTCTGCCCTTTTCACTAATGTCCCCATCAATGACACAATTCTCCTACTATAGAACAAATTTCCGCCCGACATTACGGCCCTCTTTGCCCACGTACTAAAGTTCGGGTACTTCGTGTGGCAAAACAAATTTTACCTACAGAAAGAAGGTACAGCCATGGGCTCACCACTATCCCCCTAATCTCTAACTTCTACATGGAAACCTTTGAGCAAAGGGCGCTTGATTCCGCCACGCTAAGACCGACAGTCTGGCTCAGATACGTTGACGACGTGTTCGCGATCTGGCCGCACGGACGACCAACGCTAAACACATTCCTTAGCCACCTGAACAAACAACACGAATGCATACAATTTACCATCGAAATCGAAAATCAAAACTCGCTCCCGTTCCTAGACACACTAGTCACACGTCTTCCTTCAGGCAGTCTTTCCTTAACAGTCTACCGAAAACCGACACACACTGGACAATACATACATGCGAATTCATACCACCACCCATCACAAAAATATGGAGTCATTAACACCCTTAAAAACAGAGCTACAACAATTTGCTCTAACCAGCAAGCCCTGAAACAAGAACTAAAAATCATCAGCGACACATTCATAAATAATGGCTATAACAAAAATACTATTAATAAAATACTCCATAAAACTACAACAAAAACTAATCTAGATTACAGTAAAACCATAGCCATCCCATACATTAAAGGGTTATCAGAAAAAATCAATAGAATCCTACAACATTATAACCTCAATGCCACCTTTAAACCACCCACTAAACTTAAAACCATATTCAACTCCTCTAAAGATCCTCTCCTCCCATTAGCACATCCTGGAGTCTATAGCATCTGCTGCAACTGTAACGTACCGTATATTGGTGAAACTGGACGGACAATCCCTATACGCCAGAAAGAACACATTAGACACATTAAATATAACCATTATGGTGAAGCAGGGCCTCTCAGACCACGCGCTCAACACCTTACACCAAATCAACTGGAAAAGAAATTGAAGGAAGCCTGCGAAATCTTGATAAACCATCCAAATATCAACAACAAAGAAGGCATGAAAATTCCAAGGATCTGGATGGCACACATTCAGCCTACCTAATATATAAGATCCAGCATAAGTCAGGACTCTAGCCAATCTACAACTATTATTAGAAGCCATACCATACCAACTGGCTGGAATGTGCAGACATAACATGTTATTATATGTATATAGCTAGTTACTTGTTGTTGCGCCCAATGTATTTCTACAACCAACAGATAACACTAATAATAGGACTCTAGCGTTGATGTATAATTTTTTTAAAATTTATATATATATATATATAAATTAAATATTAAATTATATAAATAAATTAAATAAATTCAATTATATAAATATATGTATAAATTAAAAAAAAAAAAAAATATATATATATATTTTTTTTTTCACCAGAGGTCAGGCCAACAATTGTTGTAGTGGTTGGTCAGTATCTAACAAACCAGTTTGATTGTAGTGTAGCTTGTTTTCTGTGTATAGTTGTATGCTCCAGAAGATGACCTGACATAAAGGACGAAACGTGGAATTGTAGGTTTTAGTTATATTAAACTAAAGTTTTCATTCAAACAAGGTAGTTGTCTCCATAATTTTCAGAGATTAAAAGTGATACGATTGAGAGAAAGTAAATGTAATGATTGAAAGAATAATAGTATGATGGATGTAAAGAATGAAGAGTTGGACATACTGAGGTACTGAGGAAGATAGCTGGGTTACATAGCTGTCTTTCTCGGCTCCCACTGAGTGTGAGCTGGAAAGAACGAAGAAACGTCTGGCGACTGGTTCAGCTGATAACAAAAAGTGAAAGAAATGAGAAAGGAATGTCAGCTAAGATAGAAGTAAAAATTTAGGAGAAAAAAAGTGTCTCCTATGGCGATTCTATCATAAGAGGTGTGATTAGAGAGAGAGTGAAAAATTGTGCTTCCAGGGGTGCAAAGGTTAACGACGTTAGCGAGGCTATTAGAGCCTAAGGTGAAAGATTTGATTGTTTTGACTGCAACGAATGATTTGAAAGGAGAAATATGTGGTATGAGAGAGGAGAGATTTGAAAAGAGTGAGAGAGTCAAGATAGTGAGTCTGTTGCAACGGTATAACAGAGTTGAGCTGAGAAGGAGGGCCATAATAGTGAATACGTCGATGCGTAGGTTATGTGCATCGACTTGTTCACTATTGTGGCTCTCTTATTCACTATTATGAAGGAATGATGTGGAGCGAGTTTAAGGAGCGAAAGGACTTGTATAGGAAGTATGGTTTGAATCTGAATGGATTTGGTGTTCAGTCTGGAAAAAGTATTATTGATTGAAGTAAAAGTGAACATGCAATATCAGGGAAACTAGAGATTTTAGGGGAGAAGCTGTAGATCAGGTACACAGATGACAATGAGGCAATTGAGTGTAAGAATGTGCATAAAATGTCTAAGTTAGTACCGCGGGAAACAAATCAGAATGCGATGGATAGCATAAAGTCAAGACAGTGGTAGGCCTAAGGGATTTTTCCACTAATACCAGGAGTATTCGGAACAAGAGGGAGGAGTTATTGGAATGTTAATTCATCCTGGACAAAGGTTATTGGCATTAGTGAGACATAGCTGACAGAAGATGAAATAGATAGCAGGATAGAATACAATGGACATACTGTGTTCAGAGAGGACAGAAAGAAAATAATGGGAGAGGAATATTATTGATGACTACCAATGAATTGCAACCAAAGAGAGTAGAAGTTCAATCTGCAGGCCAGTAAAAACAGTACATTCGAGGCCATTTGATGTGAAATAGTAGCCATCAGAACAAACTAAACAGTTGGATGCTTTATAGACCAGAGGATGTAAATGATTATGGGGATAGTGTGCATCGGTAAATAAGCTCAATTAGTGGTGGGTTGGTAATCATTATTGAGGATTTCAACTATATGAACATAGATCGGAAGGAGACGACATACAGGGGGAAGGAAATGGAATTAAAATTACCTGAGGCAGCATGTGATGGAATGTACTAGGAGTTTGAGTGTGCTAGATCTAGTAATTGTATCAGCGAAATTTTCTATAACCAAAGTGATCACGTTGCCACTAACTGATGAGCTTGATTATAAGTGGTCTTGACCTGTAAGGCGGCTAAGAATTATCATTTAAGAGGGGGCTATATGGAATTACAAGGCCGGTAAATATGACAGGTGCAGGAGATTGCTTGAATCAGTTCCATGGTATGTGAAACTGCGAAAGCTGGATGTCGATAGTGCATGGGAAGCAGTAAAAGAGTGTTTGAGGGAAGTAATAGCAGACTACATATCTAGAGTGAGGAAATAAATCAAGTGGGAGTTATCTGATAAATGAATGAATATCCTCATTATGATGGAGCTACAAAACTGAAAATTTGTGGATGGAATTCAAGGTGACTAGCAGGCACATGAGCAGTGCAACGCACTGGCCAGAACAGTAACCAGTGTGGTAAGAAAGACAGGACCATGAAAGGAAATTAGCTGTGCAGGCCAAAGATAATCCCAAAAAATTCTTTCGATATGTTGCAAGTAATAGGAAGAATGTTTATGGTTTTAATGAATGACGATGGAAAGCAGGTAACTGAATCAGGCGAAATAGTATAATTACTAAGTGAATACTTTGCTCGAATATATCATCTAGGTGGAGACACTATAACTTATCATGTGCTCAACACCAGTCCTGATGAGCTGCGTTCTGCTGTTGAACACACTGTGTGAAGGATATAGTTTGTGTCATACCAGAAAAGGCATCACATTGAACAGTGCAGCCTGTGAATACATGGCGCTCCCTCCGGCGAATTTTGGAACTGCTTTTTTTTCCCCTTCAGATATCGATTCCACATGAGGCGCAATGTATTCCAGCAAAGTTTCACAGCATTTTAACAACTGGGTGGTGCTCCATAGGGACATTAACGGCGACACTTAGTTTTGATCACCCTGTATAAAGTTCCAGCAGAGATGAAATAACGGCAGAGTTTTGAAAGTATGGAAGAGAAACAGCAAAACAATATTTAGTGCAATTTCTAATTTGTTAAACCAAGTGTTAAATGCTGGGGAACTTAGTAAAGATTGGAAATTGGGAAGCAAAAGTTTTTTAGATGGTTAATTGCGAATTATGTTTATTTTAGTTGTGTATGTACCTTATCAACTACCTTACAAGATGATATAACCGATAATTATGCGCCCTTTGTATGTAAAAATATCTCCAAAGTCGACGACTACTAACAGTTGCCGTAACCTTCTGACCTATGTACAAGGTGAGTAAGTAGAACAAAGAGATAGAGGATTAATTTACTGATAATCATAGAAAACGGCGACGCTACAAAGTATGCGAGGAAATAGCCATTGATAACAAGACTATTATAAAGTGCGTAAACTCTAACTGTACCAACAACTGTCATTTAAAACCATAATCAGTCTTCCTATTACTTGCAACATATCGAAAGATCGAAAGAACTTTTTGGGATTATCTTTGGCCTGCACAGCTGATTTCCTTTCATGTTCCTGCCTTTCTTACCACACTGGTTACTGTTCTGGCCAATGCTTTGCACTGCTCATGTGCCTGCTAGCCACCTTGAATTCCCTTCAACTGAAAGTCAGTAAAAAAAATTATCAAATGACAGAAAGCAGAACTGGAAATGTATTCCATGCAAATTTAAGGAGCAACGCTCACAACAGTCAAGTTCTTTGTCCCAAAGTGGTATGCATTCAAGTGCCCAAAGGTAATGAATCGCTTAGTCCTGACACACCTGTGCAGCTATGTCTATTGCTAATTTAACGAGTGGATCTGCGACTTGAAGGAGGAGTAAATGAACGATTTAGGGTGTATTTGCACTTTTCCCACGGCTGGATGGACCTGAAGCGCTCGAGTGCTCAAGGGGCCCTTCCTCATTGTTTGGGATCGATCCCCAGTTATACCTTCGTGCGCTGGGTGCATATGTACGTCCCTAAGTGAACTAAAAAGTTCTACTGAATACATTTCTGCCAAAATCGACGAGTTTCTATATATGATAATTGGGCTAACAGAGAAAATCAAAGAACTTAAATCTAAAAATACAGAATTGGAAATTTCAAATTTAAAGTTACGGCAGAAATTTAAATCAATTAATCAAACTATTGATCTCAATCAACAAGCCATAAAAAAGAAATTTGGAAATAGTAGGCTCTCAAGAGCTGTAAGAAAGCGTGTATGAGATAATACAAAAGATTAAGATTCCACAAATAAATCAAGAGGCTTTTAATGAAAAGTGCATCGTAGCTGCCCACAGACTCCATAATGCACAAACAAGAGAAAACATATTATTGTAAAATTCAGGTCTAAGGAGACGAGAGCTGTATGGCTAGGGCATAAGAACGTATAATACAAAATGAGTACTAGAGATATGAGCGGTAATTTTCAAGATGACAAAATATACTTGAATGAACATTTGACTGCGAACATGAAGCATCTACTGTATGCAGCACAAAAATAAACAGGATAAACACTATAAGTACCTCTGAATAATAAACTCTTCATGAGAAAAGATGACACTTCAACATATATGGAGGATGAAGTACAGATTTCCAAAAACTAAAAATAACGAAAAAAAATCCTGATTACTTGACTCTGTAATGAAAATAGAGAAATAACCAAAATCATCAGACTAAGGATGGAACAGCTTAAAGGCACAGAAATTAATCTAGATGATACTTAAGCTATAAAATATGCAAGAACTGTCCAGGAGTCGAACTAACAACGACTAACTAACATCTGTTCATATCTATTCTTGTCCAGCAGTTGTCACTGCTCTACAGAAAATCAACAATAAAATAAAAAAGCTATACTCCAGTTCAATAGATTTCCAAAGCAGTTCTATAGGCCCATGGTTATATCTAGCTCTTCAATGGACTCGACAACAATCCTTGGTGTGCAGTCATACATTGCTTTTGTCAGATACTGCCTGTGAATTTCCATGCATTGTCAACATCTTTTCTGCTCAGCTCATCTAACCAACATACTGATGCTGACTGACTACAGAACTTAATATAATCACTTGCTTTATACTTCCACATGTATCCATTTTTGGCAATGACCCTTTTCTTGCTTTTTTGGGAAGTTTCATCACTTCCCAAACAAGTACTTCATGATCACTCCCCAACTGGAGGCAGTGTCAACACTTCATTAACTACATCTTGTGAGGTTATCACCAAATCCAAAACATCAAGGCCTCTAGTTGCTTCAATCACATGCTGCTTAAGTTACTTATCTCCCAGAAATTCCATAAACTCGGTCCTTTTCCCATAGACTAACTCCTTCTTTCAGTCTATATTCCTGTAATTAAAGTCTCCCATCAGGATAACCTTATTTTTACATGCCCAACTAATTTGCCTAAACATTTCACAATCGGTATTCTTTGGATTCTCTGGCCTATAACAGCATCTTTTCAGATAAACTAACCTGCTTATTTCAACTTAAAACACACAGATTCAAAATGTGTGCATGCACTATCAACTTCCACTTTGCAGACACAAATCCTGTCTGCAGAGGAACTTAACAGTACCCCCCCCCTCCTATTTTCACATTTCTATCCTTCTAATTCTATTCCTGACATCACATCCTCCTGAGACAACCAAGTTTTACTTATTCCAATTATTTTTGGAATACTATCTCAATCAATGTAACAAACACAGCTCTCGTTTCGAATACTCCTTACATTTACGTATAAACATAACAATCCCTGTTTGAGCCCATACTACCAGCACCAACATATTGTAAGGAAGTTGCATCTTCATCTGACAAATGAGAAAATATGATAGTAGTATACAAAAAGTTTGCACTATTATTAACTTCTATTGACAATTTTCCTCTAAATTAGTCCATTATCTGCCAGGACTCCAATATTGTCAGACTTTTCATTTTGGTTTTCTAAGGTATTTCTAGTGCCTTAGAAGATAGATATATATAAGATCTGATAATGTTGGAGTCTTGACAGGTAACAGACTGATTTGGAGGAAAACTGTAGATAGGAAGTTAGTAATGATTAATTTTTTTATATAGTACTATCATATCCTGTACATCCCTTGAGGGTACATGGCAGGAATTTGATGATGAAGGTACTTCTAACTGCATCTGTTCCACCTGGATCTTGGTTTAATTTTGGGCTCTTTTCCCTGGCATGTTGGCATGAAACACCTGCTTGCTAATCTTTTCTATCCTGTTTAAATGGCTATACCACCTTATATTATCTCTGCTTACACAGACATTTCCGAATCCAAGTTACTTCCTAATCTCTTAATTTTTAATGATTCTGCCATTGATTCCATCTGTTCACTCTTCTAATTTTTCTAGAAACTCTATCTGGTTTCCAGTTTGATTAACTTTATTTCAAACCCATTTCTCAGATACAGAAGTTAAAATTGGTTTGAACACTCTCTTGTATGATGCTAGCTTAGTATTTTTGACTAACTTCTCTATTATTCCATATATCCATTTGATTCCCCATTTTTGCTTTGTTTATTCTATTACTCATCATCATCAGTATTAAGGATTTAGGCCTAGCATGGCCTGTTCCGGCCTTAGAAGTCATCGTTGAATCGTTTAAGAGGACGTCCTGGTTTTCTTTTCCCTAATGGTTGTACTTTAAGGCTTGTTTTGGTAATCTTTTTGTTTTCATTCTTTGAACGTGTTCCATCCATTTATGTTTATATTTTTTAATTTTTTCTATTACTGATTCTTAGTTTAATTCTTTCATAATTTCTTCGTTTCTTTTGTGATCAAATAGGGTATACTTTGCAGTTTTTCTCATAAACTTCATTTCTGCTGTTGTTAATCTTTTTTTGTCTTTCTGTTTTATTGTCCAGATTTCGCTTCCATACATTAAGACTGGTAGAGCTAATGTATTGTATACTTTCAGTCTGGTTTGTTTTTGAACTAGGTTTGGTTTAAATATAGTTAATTACACCTGTTATTTTTAAATATTTTGCAATTTTTACGTTTATATCTTTTTCATTTTCATATGTGATCATACATCCCAGGTAGTTAAATGAATTCACCTGTTCTAAGATCTTATCTATTCTATTTTAGTTCTTGCTGGATCTTGTCCTTTAAAGGCCATAGTTTTTGATTTTTCTGTTGATATTATCATACCATAATCTTTGGATATCTCATTTAGATCTAAAATGGCTTTCTGTAAGTTATCTTCAGAATTTGTAATTATTATTTGGTCATTGGCAAAGAGGAGAGTGTTTAAGTTTACTGTAGGCGAAAGTTTAATTCCTTGATATAAATTTTTATTCCATTTTTATTATTATTTCATTTAAGCAGATATTAAAGAGTTGCTGAGAGGAGACATCCCTGTCGGACCCCTTGGTTTATCTCTCTCATGTATGATAGCTCATGATTTAATCTTATTTGTATTTGATTATTTTCATATATACTTGTGATAGCTTTTAGGATATTATTTGGTATTTGTCTTTCTTTTAATATGTTAAATAATATGTTTCTTTTAACATTGTCAAATGCCTTTTCAAGTCAATAAATGCAACATGTGTTTCTAAATTGTATTCTCTTCTTTTCTCTATTATTAATTTTAGGCAGAAGGCCGGGTCTATACATGATCGTCCTTTTCTAAATCCATTCTGTACCTCTAAAATAAAGTTTTCGGAATATTTCATTAGTTTGCTATTTAAGATTCTGCTATATATTTTGTAACAGGAATTTAGTATACTGATACCTCTATAGTTTTTAATATGTTAGAGTGCCAAGGCAAGAAGTCTGGAGGTGTCTGAGGGAGAAAAAGGTTCCAGAGAAATATGTCAGGTTGGTGCGGGAGATGTACAGAAATGTGAAGACAAGTGTTCGGACCTGTCTGGGACAGACAGAAAGTTTTCAAGTAACAGTTGGCTTGCATCAAGGGGTCAGCATTAAGTCCGTTTCTGTTTGTGATGGAGGAGGTGAGAGAAGATGCGCCTTGGACAATGTTGTATGCAGATGACATCTTGCTGTGTGCAAATTCAAGAGAAGTGGGAACTAAACTGGAAAGATGGAGAAAAGTAATGGAAGAGAGGTATGAGACTGAGCAGAAGTAAGACAGAGTATATGTGTTGCACAGTGGGTGGCGGCCAGGAGACAGATCTGGAGCTGGAAGGAAATGTCATCAGGAAGGTGAGGGACTTTAGATACTTAGGTTCACCAGTGGAAGAAGATGGAGGAGCTGAGAAGGAAGTGGGATGCAGGATACAAGCGGGTTGGAGGAACTGGAGGGAGATGGCTGGAGTGTTATGCGATAAGAGGGTGCCAATCAATCCGAAAGGCAAAATCTATAGGACAGTAGTGAGGCTAGCTATGACGTATGCTATAGAAACTGTGGCCCTGAGGAAAAATAACATCAGCAGGATGGAACTAGCAGAGATGAGAATGCTTAGGTGGATGTGTGGTGTGACCAAAAAGGATCGTCTGAGAAATGACTATGTGAGGGGAACAGTGAAAGTTACGAACTTAGGAGCGAAGATACAGGAGGCAAGGTTGAAATGGTTTGGTCATGTGATGAGGAGGGAGGACGAATATGTGGGAAGAAGGGTCATGCAGATGGATGTGCAAGGAAGGAGGAAGCGTGGGCATCCAAAGAAGATATGGAGGGATCTGGTAGAAGAGGACTTGAGGATGAACTTGGATGTGGTGACAGCCCAAGACAGGAGGATGTGGGGGAGACTCATCATCAATAGTGACCCCACTTAAGTGGGAGAAGCTGCAGAAGATACCTCTATAGTTTTTAGGGTCATCTCTATTACCTTTTTTAAAGATAGGAATCATAATTACTTTTTTCCATTCTATTAGGGGGGGGATACCAGTTAAATAAATTTTATTTAAAAATAATAAGTCTTTTTTGAATCTTGTTCCTGCGTATTTATATAGTTCCGAACCTAGCTTATCTTCTCCAGGTGATTTTCCGTTTCTTGTTTCTTTCAGGCTGATTTCTAATTCTTCTTTAGTTATTTCCTTTTCATTTTCATTAGTTGTTTGCCAGTTGTCTTTTTTAAAATATTTGTCTGTCCACAATTCTGTGTAGTAATTTAGAAATTCTTCTAATTTCAATTTGGTGTTTAATTTTATGTTTTCTTTGGTATCTGCATTTAAGTGTTTCAAAATCTTATATACACTGCGTCTTATTTTATATAAATCATGTTCTAAATTAGAAAGAAATTTGTTCCATGATTCTCTATGTCTTTTTCTGACTTCTCTTTTAGCTATGGCTCTTATTCTTTTATATTCTATTTCATCTTCTAATCTTTTACTGCTTAACCATTTGTGATAGGCTTCTTTTTTCTTTTTGATTATCTTTGATTGTATCATCCCAGATCTTCAGTTTTTTCGTTTTATTGAATTTTTTGGTCTTTCCTAAGCTATCATTTGCTGCTGCATTTAGTATCGTTTTTATATTAAGCCATTCTATTTCTATTTCTTTCTTTTATTTTATCTATTGGTTAATTCTCTGTTCATATAGCCATTGTGCATTTGTGTCATTCAATAGTCTAGTTTTATAAACAAATGTTTCAATTTTTCTTTCTGTTCTTGTTACTTGTAGCCATTTAGGTGGTAATCTTAATTTTATTTTAACAAGGAAGTGGTCACTGCTCATTTCATATCCTCTGTGAACTCTAACATCTAGGAAAATTTTGATGTCTTTTCATTTAATATAAAGTAATCTAATATTGATTTCCATCCTCTTGCTGCCCAAGTATATTTATGTATGTCTTTACGTTTATAGAAGGAATTCATTATTTTTAGGTTATTATAAACTACAAAAGTCAATCAATTTTTTACCATTCCTGTTTAGAGTATGTTCTCCACGTATTCCTATATTATTATTAATTTTCGTGTTTCCAATTCTTGCATTGAAGTCTCCTGCTAAAATTATGTAATCATTTTTATTTTATTATAGATGTTTTGTATTACTTATTCTATTACTGATTTCCATAATTTAATATTGACTACAAATTGTTTCTAAATAGCTGAATTGTTTTAATTTTTCCACAGATCTGAATTAAAATTAAGAAATGAGAAATGATGAATTCAAGTTTTAAGTAAGGTGACAGTGAAGATTCTGCGATGGCTTTGTTATTCAGTTGAGCTTTGAGTAATTTATATATATCAATGTCACTCACAAAAGGGTATTAGCCTATGAAGCATTAGCACCACAGAAGAACTGACAGTTGATAACTGAAACCTTATTCTAGAGATCAAATATTTTTAAGAAACCAAACTTTTTTTCAAACTACTTGTTTACGCTTCTGTCAGGGAGGATAGTGGTCTCACAGGGTTTGAAGAAATCCATTTCTCACCTAATGAATACAAAACTTCCATGCTTTATGAATTCAAATAAATATCCTGTTAGTTGAAAGCACTAACCACTTGGCCAATCAAGCCAGCAATTTCATACATGCTACCACTGTAGTACTGTTGCATAATCAGGAGTTGTGTTTACAAATGTTTTGGTGTGCACAATCAATATAATGAATGCCCATAGCTGTTTCTTGCAGCTAAAATTTAAGATACTCATAAATCTGAGCTTTTGTTAGAGTAAGAATAATAATAATAAATGGGTGTTAATATAATAAAATTTTGAATTTTTTTTTATTTTATAGTAGATATCTGTTTTGCATGAAAACGTGAAATTGCAGCACATAATTGCACAACATAAAATAAGAAAAACTAAAATTTAATAATTTTCAAATTAATAAAAAGCAAGTACATAAAAGAATGGCAAAGTTAGAAAGTAAACTGATGAATTTCAAGAAATAACTGAAAGAGTTAAAATATTGCACATGACTATAACACTAAGAACATTTCTATTTTATTACAAATGATAATTCATTAAAGGCAAGAAAAAAACTGATAGAATCAAGCTTTTTACATGATATATTATATTATACAAAATTTTTATACATATTTTAATACAGTTAAGCTAACTGTTTGTATTTAAAACTCCAAAATCCAGCTGTAGTACAGTCACCTCTCAAGTTCAAAGCAGATTTGCTATAGAAAATTTTCCTAAGATAGCACTAATGCTGGAGACAGGAATTCTTAATTAGGGTGTGAAAAAGGAGTTGAGGTGGGGGAGTAGGAGGAACACTGCCTTTCAGGTTCACAGCTGAAAATCTGAATGCATTTCTGGGTGAACTGTCCTTTTACCAGAGACGAATACAAAATAGATATTATGCTAATTTTCTGATTTTCAAGGAAATACTTTTGGAAGAAGGCATGAAAGGTGATAAAATATTAGCATTTAGCCTGCAGGAAGAAACCTGCAATTATATATAGGAAGATATTCAACACTTAAATGATTATTATTATTTTTTTAATTTTTAAAAAAGAAATCTGAGAGCAAGAAGATCAACATATGGATTAATCCTTTTCTTGTTAATCTTGATGGCACTTAAGATTCTGACTTAGCAAAATATATGTTAATCAATTTATGGATCTTTGCTTATCACAGTAAGCTTTACCAGCCAATGTTCCCTTTATTACAACCTACTTATGTGAGTCAATTTTTTTTTTAACACTGGTTGAAGAACCAATACAGATTACATGCTGTAAACAGCATACAAGGTGCCTTATTGAAAAGGTTCCACAATTTTAAGCTTTGGCAGGCAGCAAAGAACAGTCCTACTATTGAACAAAAATAGACTGATTTATAAAGACAATATTTCTGTTAAATAAAAGTGGAAATTATCTGCATTAAATTTAAAATTTGCCACAAATAAATATTTAACAAATAATTGGTATGTGCCTGGAAATTTTTATGTTTGGAACTAATGAATTTATACTGGCTTTATCATATATATTCTTGCTGTGTCTGATTTAATACTAATACTGAGTTTATAATTATACTTATTAAAAGTATAATTTATAAAAATATTAGATTTTATATGCTATTCGTTTACTAATTAAACCTAAGAACAAATACAAAATTAATAGGCATAGAAAACATTTTTAATGAGAGTATAGGATTACTATGGATCACTGTGTATGTGTGTGTTTGTGTGTGGAAGGGGGGGAGGGGTTGGATTCTAATTATGTAGAAAATAGAATAAATGTTATTTGATTCAGAATCCAACATGATTTTCCATCACAAGGGCTACGTTTGTAAATATTATTTAATGTAAATAACGTAAATTATAATTTGATATCATATAACTACCTTAATTATATCAAATATTTAATTATTTAATCAAAGAAATGTGTTAATGATAATAAGATTCTGTATTAAATATTATTAAGCTATTTTATTTATTGTTATGTCAATATTATAAAAACTTGTATTTGCAATATTAACTATGCATTTATTGAAAAGCAAATATTCTAATTATTCCTATTTGTGTATAAAGCTTAACGGTATGTAATGACTCAATGTAGTAGTATAGCCTTGTCTAACATTGGTGAGAATGTTTATGTTTGTCTGTTGTCATGGAGACGCGTGAAATAAACGAGCGCGAGTGGAACAGAGCATGGGCAAAAGGGAGAATAAGAAAAATATGTAAAAAGTAAGGAGTTGGGACGGAAACTTGGAAGTGAGAGGAAGCAGGGTGATAAAATAAAGAAGTAGAAGTAAATAAAAGGTTCTTAAAGGTAGCAGTTAAGTGGATAATTTTTATAAGTGAGCAAGAACGTAACGAATTTTATAGTTAGCTGAAAGTGAAATCAGCAGTAATAATAGAAGAAAAATTAATGCTACAATCGGATAAAATAAAAGGCTGGACGTTCAAGGAAGAATTCTGAATAAACCCAGCTGGTCTAGTATTGCAGCTTATTTCTGATTTGCCCTAATGAGAACCTCACAGTGTTTTAATTAATTTATGAGTGGTAATAAGGATAGTTGAAGTGCCCTGTAATTGATGTCAAGAATTCTGAGGCGTGATTGATAGTGCTTTAAGTATAACTGCGGATAAGTTTTGTAGATGTATTTTTATTCTTTAAGTGTGATAAGTAAATTCCAGAAGTTTGCTCACAACATAATAGATGTTCTAGGAACCATTTCCGGTAAGGTCTATCATAGTGTATTATTAACTTTAACTGTGGAAACCCTTCGTGATTGAGAGTTGGAGATAAGAATTGTTTGAAAGATATTTTCAGCTATTAGATCCTGTAATATTTTGAACTTATAGCATGACTGAAAAATGTGTGAAAAATAATTAGATTGGATGTTCAGTTATATTCATTTAAGTGTAAAAACTTTATAACCCAGAAGCTAAGAAGGTGTATGTGAAGACTTGGAAGATTGTGCTAATGTAATTGACTTGACTTAATGTTTGACTTATTTCTATTGTTTAAAATTAGAAGTAAAATTTATGTAAGTGTTATATGACCTATATTAAATGTTTTATTTGTTAACCTAACTGTTGTATTTGCCTGAAATTCTTTTTACTGCACCGTTCACAAAAATTCGAATCTAGCGGGAATCCCAAAGGGAGAAAATAAATACTTCGGCCTGAATGAATGAAAAGACTGCTAACTAATTTTGAATTGATCCTACTATTTCATATAGACTTATCTAAGGATAGAGTGGTGCAGTATAATAGAAAATTCTCTACCCTTAGATTAGTGATCAATTTACAATTAGTTTTCTTTTATTTTATGAAAGTGACTTTTAACAAGATGGCGGATTCGAACATCAAGAGAACAACGTCACGACAAAATAGAGCAGTCGACAGGATGTGATTTAATTGGTAGAAAGTAATTTAACAGCTGTAAATTAACAGATTTAATTTAACTTGGTCATAATAATTGTGAATTGCTCCCTGAAAATTTAGAAAGTAAATTGAATAGATCACAATGAACTGGTTGTAATCAGAAATCAGGCAAAGATAAAGTTTTTTTTTTGAAATTAAAGGATTATATTATTTAAATTAATACTCCAATTATCACAATGGCTGTTACTTCAAATTCAGAGATGGAAGACAGTGAATTTTTTAGAAGTGTGAATCCCCAACAAGTAGTTCCCCAATTTTCAGAAGACTCTGATGATGTATTATCTTTTTTTACTTATGTTGAGAAACTCAGAGAAACAGCAGGTTGGCAGACTTTCAGTTGTTGATATTACTTAGAAACAAACTAATTAGTAAAGCTAAGACATTTTTTTCATCTCCTATACTTAAAGAAACATTTGAATACAAGAAGTTTAAAGAAGTCTTTCTATCTCAATTTTGTAAACAGAGGAGTGTTGGACCAAATTTGTGGAAACTACAGAGGATTATACAAAAGGACAAAGAATGTGTTGGTGATTTCTACAATTGGTTACTAACTCTCTCTGAAAGTTTAAATGTGTCCAATGAAGACAAACCTCATTTGGATTGGGCAGTCTATCAACAATTTAGACAAGGTGTCAAACAAGAACTGAGGGAGACAGCCTATAAGAAGAAGATAACCTCACTAGAGGAATGCCTTGCGGCTGTCAAGGAAAACGAACAGATGATTGGAGACCTTTGTCCCTCATCCAATATAGGCCTTGTAAACTTAGTACAAACAACTGATTATTCCATAGGTGTGAATAAATCCTCAAAAGAGAATAGAAAGAAAGAAGATGAAAAGAAAATCATTAAAGAGAATTCTATTAATCATAACTGCATGTCTGACACAAATGAACAAACCAACAAGAACTTATTCAAGGAAGTACAAGACATTGTTCACCAGGAGGTAGAAAAATTGCAGCAGCCATTGAAGAATAAATTAGATGAAGTAATAAAAAAACTGACAGAAATAACTATAGGATTTCAAGAGAACTTCAATCCCACAGCAGAACATATTAGCAAGGTAGTCAAACTGGAAGTTGAAAGGCAAAATAAGCCAATTTTGGCTAAATTGGATAAAGTAGTGGAAGCCCTGGAAAATGTTCGACAGCAAATTCCCATTGAACCTCAACCTCAGACAAGGAGAAAATTTCTCACAGATGGTGGAGATCCTCCTAAATGTTTGAATTGCAACAAGATTGGTCACATTGCTAGGAATTGCTACCTTAATAAAAGAAACTACTCTAACAGCAGAAGGAACTCTAGTTTTGGATATATTTCTCACAGAACATATAATAAGTCTCAAAATTTCCCTAGATCAAGAGAGTTAATGATGAAGATTACAGGATGTGTCACAGGTCATAATTGTAACATTCTATTTGACACAGGTTGTAATGCCTCAATCATCAGTAAGCATTATTTCCTAAAATTAAGAGATAAATTATGGAAAAATGTTACCAATTTAAGGAGACCTGTAAGAATTTCCACTCTTTCTGATTCGAGATCTACAGCATGTGAAAAAGTTTGTGCACAAATTTATATACCTGACATCAACCTCTGTGTATATCAAGATCTACTGATAGTCCCTTTCTCTCCTAGCTTAAATGCTCACATAATATTAGGAACAAATTTTATGGAGAAGCATCACTTCTCTTGTGACTTTTCCAGAGGTCAAATATCCATAATGAATAGAAGAATACGTGTTAAAAGAAACAATAAGTCTGAATGCACAGGAACAAGGCAACTAACAAGAAGATTTTGTGTGCCTAATCAAGAAGAACAACCTAATAAAATGCAATCATCTGTAGATAAACAAACTGTGAAAAATACTGATTTAAGCTCTACTATACTTCATCAGCCCGTTATTCAACTTGACACTGACTTGACATCAAAACTTCAAGTATCTGATTCTGAGCAAGAAACTTGTGCTGAGAATCAATTACCAGCTAAGATTAATTTTACTAAAATATCAGCTTTGCATATCAGAACTGAAAATATGAGAAGAGGAAACAATTACAAGGATTTAAATGATTGCAGAAGGAAAACTAGAAGAATGGATTACCAAAATAGAAGATATGCTATTACATATGCTGATACACCACCTATGAGTTTAGAGTGAAAAATTTTTCTTTAAGGAAAAATTTTTCAAAGGAAGAGTAAGCCTTTGTTGGATTCTAATTATGTAGAAAATAGAATAAATGTTATTTGATTCAGAATCCAACATGATTTTCCATCACAAAGGCTGCGTTTGTAAATATTATTCAATGTAAATAACGTAAATTATAATTTGATATCATATAACTACCTTAATTGTATCAAATATTTAATTATTTAATCAAAGAAATGTGTTAATGGTAATAAGATTCTGTGTTAAATATTATTAAGTTATTTTATTTATTGTTATGTCAATATTATAAAAACTTGTATTTGCAATATTAACTACGCATTTATTGAAAAGCAAATATTCTAATTATTCCTGTTTGTGTATAAAGCTTAACGGTATGTAATGACTCAGTGTAGTAGTATAGCCTTGTCTAACATTGGCGAGAATGTTTATGTTTGTCTGTTGACATGGAGACGCGTGAAATAAATGAGCGCGAGTGGAACAGAGCGTGGGCTAAAGAGAGAATAATAAAAAAATATGTAAAAAGTAAAGAGTTGGGATGGAAACTTGGAAGTGAAACGAAGCAGGGTGATAAAATAAAGAAGTAGAAGTAAATAAAAGGTTCTTAAGGGTAGGAGTTAAGTGGATAATTTTTATAAGTGAGCAAGAACGTAACGAATTTTATAGTTAGCTGAGAGTGAAATCAGCAGTAATAATAGAAGGAAAATTAAAGCTACAATCGGATAAAGTAAAAACCTGGACGTTCAAGGAAGAATTCTGAATAAACCCAGCTGATTTAGTATTGCAGCTTATTTCTGATTTGCCCTAAAGAGAACCTCACAGTGTTTTAATTAATTTATGAGTGGTAATAAGGATAGTTGAAGTGCCCTGTAATTGATACCTAGAATTCTGAAGTGCAATTGATAGTGCTTTAAGTGTAACTGCGGATAAGTTTTGTAGATGTGTTTTTATTCTTTAAGTGTGATAAGTAAATTCCAGAAGTTTGCTCACAACATAATTGATGTTCTAGGAACCATTTCCGGTAAGGTCTATCATAGTGTATTATTAACTTTAACTGTGGAAACCCTTCGTGATTGAGAGTTGGAGATAAGAATTGTTTGAAAGATATTTTCAGCTATTAGATCCTATAATATTTTGAACTTATAGCATGACTGAGAAATCTGTGAAAACTAATTAGATTGGATGTTCTGTTATATTCATTTAAGTGTAAAAACTTTATAACCCAGGAGCTAAGAAGGTGTATGTGAAGACTTGGAAGATTGTGCTAATGTAATTGACTTGACTTAATGTTTGACTTATTTCTATTGTTTAAAATTAGAAGTAAAATTTATGTAAGTGTTATATGACCTATATTAAATGCTTTATTTGTTAACCTAACTATTGTTTTTGCCTGAAATTCTTTTTACTGCACCCTTCACAAAAATTCGAATCTAGCAGGAATCCCAAAGAGAGAAAATAAATACCTCGTCCTGAATGAATGAAAAAACTGCTAACTAATTTTGAATGGATCCTACTATTTCATATAGACTTATCTAAGGATAGAGTGGCGCAGTATAATAGAAATTTCTCTACCCTTAGATTAGTGATCAATTTACAATTAGTTTCCTTTTATTTTATGAAAGTGACTTTTAACAAGATGGTGGATTCGAACGTCAAGAGAACAACGTCATGACAAAATGTAGTTTTTTTTTTTTTTTTTTTCGGATAGAGTAGTGGAAGCCCTGGAAAATGTTCGACAGCAAATTCCCATTGAACCTCAACCTCAGACAAGGAGAAAATTTCTCACAGATGGTGGAAATCCTCCTAAATGTTTTAATTGCAACAAGATTGGTCACATCGCTAGGAATTGCTATCTTAATAAAAGAAACTACTCTGACAGCAGAAGGAACTCTAGTTTTGAACATATTTCTCACAGAACATATAATAGGTCTCAAAATTTCCCTAGATCAAGAGAGTTAACGATGAAGATTACAGGATGTGTCAAAGGTCATAATTGTAACATTCTATTTGACACAGGTTGTAATGCCTCAATCATCAGTAAGCATTATTTCCTAAAATTAAGAGATAAATTATGGAAAAATGTTACCAATTTAAGGAGACCTGTAAGAATTTTCACTCTTTCTGATTCGAGATCTACAGCATATGAAAAGGTTCGTGCACAAATTTATATACCTGACATCAACCTCTGTGTATATCAAGATCTACTGATAGTCCTGTTCTCTCCTAGCTTAAATGCTCACATATATCAAGATCTACTGATAGTCCTGTTCTCTCCTAGCTTAAATGCTCACATAATATTAGGAACAAATTTTATGGAGAAGCATCACTTCTCTTGTGACTTTTCCAGAGGTCAAATATCGATAACGATAGAAGAATACGTGTTAAAAGAAACAATAAGTCTGAATGCACAGGAACAAGGCAACTAACAAGAAGATTTTGTGTGCCTAATCAAGAAGAACAACCTAACAAAATGCAATCATCTGTGGATAAACAAACTGTGAAAAATATTGATTTAAGCTCTACTATACTTGATCAGCCTGTTATTCAACTTGACACTGACTTGACATCAAAACTTCAAGTATCTGATTCTGAGCAAGAAACATGTGCTGAGAATCGATTACCAGCTAAGATTAATTTTACTGAGGTATCAGCTTTGCATATCAGAACTGAAAAGAGAAGAGGAAACAATTACAAGGATTTAAATGATTACAGAAGGAAAACTAGAAGAATAGATTACCAAAATAGAAGATATGCTATTACATATGCTGATACACCACCTATGAGTTTAGAGTGAAAAATTTTTCTTTAAGGAAAAATTTTTCAAAGGAAGAGTAAGCCTTTGTTGGATTCTAATTATGTAGAAAATAGAATAAATGTTATTTGATTCAGAATCCAACATGATTTTCCATCACAAGGGCTACATTTGTAAATATTATTTAATGTAAATAACGTAAATTATAATTTGATATCATATAATCACCTTAATTATATCAAATATTTAATTATTTAATCAAAGAAATGTGTTAATGGTAATAAAATTCTGTATTAAATATTATTAAGCTATTCTATTTATTGTTATGTCAATATTATAAAAACTTGTATTTGCAACATTGACTACGCATTTATTGAAAAGCAAATATTCTAATTATTCCTATTTGTGTATAAAGCTTAACGGTATGTAATGACTCAATGTAGTAGTATAGCCTTGTCTAACATTGGCGAGAATGTTTATGTTTGTCTGTTGTCATGGAGACGCGTGAAATAAACGAGCGCGAGTGGAACAGAGCGTGGGCTAAGGAGAGAATAAAAAAAATATGTAAAAAGTAAGGAGTTGGGACGGAAACTTGGAAGTGAGAGGAAGCAGGGTGATAAAATAAAGAAGTAGAAGTAAATAAAAGGTTCTTAAAGGTAGCAGTTAAGTGGATAATTTTTATAAGTGAGCAAGAACGTAACGAATTTTATAGTTAGCTGAAAGTGAAATCAGCAGTAATAATAGAAGAAAAATTAATGCTACAATCGGATAAAATAAAAGGCTGGACGTTCAAGGAAGAATTCTGAATAAACCCAGCTGGTTTAGTATTGCAGCTTATTTCCGATTTGCCCTAATGAGAACCTCACAGTGTTTTAATTAATTAATGAGTGGTAATAAGGATAGTTGAAGTGCCCTGTAATTGATGTCAAGAATTCTGAAGCGTGATTGATAGTGCTTTAAGTATAACTGCAGATAAGTTTTGTAGATGTGTTTTTATTCTTTAAGTGTGATAAGTAAATTCCAGAAGTTTGCTCACAACATAATAGATGTTCTAGGAACCATTTCCGGTAAGGTCTATCATAGTGTATTATTAACTTTAACTGTGGAAACCCTTCGTGATTGAGAGTTGGAGATAAGAATTGTTTGAAAGATATTTTCAGCTATTAGATCCTGTAATATTTTGAACTTATAGCATGACTGAAAAATGTGTGAAAAATAATTAGATTGGATGTTCAGTTATATTCATTTAAGTGTAAAAACTTCATAACCCAGAAGCTAAGAAGGTGTATGTGAAGACTTGGAAGATTGTGCTAATGTAATTGACTTGACTTAATGTTTGACTTATTTCTATTGTTTAAAATTAGAAGTAAAATTTATGTAAGTGTTATATGACCTATATTAAATGTTTTATTTGTTAACCTAACTGTTGTATTTGCCTGAAATTCTTATTACTGCACTGTTCACAAAAATTCGAATCTAGCGGGAATCCCAAAGAGAGAAAATAAATACTTCGGCCTGAATGAATGAAAAGACTGCTAACTAATTTTGAATTGATCCTACTATTTCATATAGACTTATCTAAGGATAGAGTGGTGCAGTATAATAGAAAATTCTCTACCCTTAGATTAGTGATCAATTTACAATTAGTTTTCTTTTATTTTATGAAAGTGACTTTTAACAAGATGGTGGATTCGAACATCAAGAGAACAACGTCACGACATGATGTGTGTCATCATGACTGTGTATGTGTGTGTGTGTGTGTGTGTGTGCGGAAGGGGGGGGGGGTATTAGCCTGTGAAATATTGAGAATCCCACTGCTATAGAGCTTTAGTTGGAACTTTTTGATTATTTGTTACAATATCCTAGTTCAAAATTAGTGTGTTCATTATAGCGAGAAGTTGACGATATAAGCCCCTTAAAATATCATTTAGATTTAAATACATAATAAATGCTTTTTATTTCCCAAAGGTAGCAGGCAAGGCCATTAAGTCCTATTTTTTCTGAATGCTGGAAAGCAGACAATCTCCACTCTTAGCCATCACTGATAGCTGGCTTAAGGCTATCAAGGATTTTCAAAGGCACCCAGGAAAAATATAGCTGACAACTATTGCCTTTTCATGGTCCCTTATCCTAACACTATATATGTTGGTGTCCAAAGCCTAAGGACGAACCCTATTTCTGAATATTACAACTGCTAATTCAGACAAATCAGCTTGTAGCAATTTGTATAGTTGATGATTTTGAGTAAAAAACGGGTACATACATGATCAAATTTTTCAATTGCGTGCAAAGGGGTTATATGGTAGTACTCAACAGGATAAAAGGCCACACCAAGTGAACTGTATTTGAAGGAAGCACTTTTCATGAATGAATAAAGTTGCAAACTTTGATGTCTTGTAATGTCTCAAAGATATTATCTAGATGACTTCACATAGGGAAGAATTATTGGAAAGCTTGAAGAAGGCCACAGAATTACTGATGTTGCCAGAGAGTTTGGAATCTCACACAGCATATCCAAGCTCTGGGCAGTGTTTCAACCAATGGCATGTGTTCCAGACGTTTGCTAAGAGGTTGCACTTGCTCTACCACGGAGAATGAAGACAGATATTTGGTTATAACAGCAAAATGTAATCAACATGTCATGCCAGGTCAGCTCCATTCAACAACAGACAGATATCCATATAAATTGTGACTGTGACAAGTAGGCTTGTCACAGTCCAAATGCAAGGCAGCATATGCTCCCAAATGCAAGGCAGCATATATGGTAATGTGCTTGATATTTCCAATTCAAAATTTTGTTTGTTTATGATTGGATAAAATAAGGATAAAAAGAATAATATAATTTCTAGTATAATCTAAATAATCTAAATAAAAAATCTAAATAATCAGGTATAATTGTAACCTGGCTGTTTGTAACTGTTAGGAACACGTCCAGCAATCTGTTTTAAAACTTGAAGAAGAAAAATCTTGTTGATTCTGCTTGAGACAGGCTAAATCCAGTTTTAAAACGAACTTTAGCATGATTCTCAATTCACTGTAATACTGTATGTGTAAGGATATTAAAATAACTTTAAATGACAAATTTTTACATCCCATCTTACTTTAAACTCGGTTCTTCTTCTGAAGAATCAATAAAATGAATGGAAATCAAAGAAAAGGAAGACTGTTGTAAGCATCACTTCAAAACATCCCATATTTAGTAAAGGTAAAGAATAAATTTAAGTTAAAAATTACAGATTTCTATCAGAAGAAACATGAAAACTGATGTGAACTAATAATTTCATATATATATATATATATATTTAAATTGGAAGTTCATGTGTTTACACGAAATAAGGAAATGTATCTATGAGCTGTGTTAATCATTTTCATAATTTGTCTTTGTTCTGGCTATTAATTTGGCATTGTGGAATGGATCACTTTATAACCAGCCAGAATCTTATAATATAGTATGCTTTAAAATATTTCTAAAATGGATGTTAAACATTTTTAAAAATATAAACATTATTTATGAAGGCACTATGGTATAATGTTTCAGTTTTTAGTAACTTGGTGGTGCCACCACATCTGAAGGTAATCCACTGTAACCAGGAATGTTATTGGGATCACTATCACTTAGATTTGGAATTCTGGCAGCAGAAAAAAGTGAAGAATCAGCATTAGTAACTTCAGGTCCAGCTGATGAAACATTCAATACAGTGAGAAGTGGCAATGGAGGAACTACTCCTTGGTAAGAGATTTCTGTATTTGCAGAGATGTTATTTTGATTCGTAACACTGGAAACTTGGAATATGTCATGTTTAGAATTATTACTATTGTTGGTCAAAACTGATAGTGAAGAATCTTGTGCTTCTTGATAGCCAACAGAAGGAGAAACACATCTACCAGTATCAATGGTGCTTGTGCTAGGAAGTGGAGGAGATCTATAGAAAATAAATCCATATTATACTATGTTAAATTTGGCATTTAATATACAGTGACATGGCAATGATATGTACAAAGATATTAACTGATAAACTAACCAAGAAAAAATAGTTTCAATTTATATTTTAAACTCCTCTATAATTAAAATATATATAATTTTGCTTGAAGTCTTTTTGTCCCAGTCAATCTCATAAAGACAACATAAAGGATAGTAAGAATCAAAGAAAATATCTCAATCCCACTCTCATTCTTCTAAAATTCAATGTTGTTTCTTTCTAGTACAATTTTGTCAATTGCATTCTCTAACACTCAGCAACCAAATTTCATTCATTGCAATTCTGAAACAAAAAAGGTACTAGACTTTTCATGACATTTAGAATCACCGTCAGTTCTTACTATGGTGAACTTAGAGAGACCAAGAAACAGTTTGTTATAGTAGTTATTACAGTGAATTTCCTTCAGCACTGAGGCAATGGTTGGAATTTTTGGATAGTTACAGTGAATCCTTTTAGTCTTCCCTGCTATCTTATTAGTGAAAGGTGAATGCAAGATGTAAAATTCTGGAAGTGTTATCCCAGAGATATAGTTGCATCACTATTCCTGAGTGAAATAGGGAACATCCAAAAATTGAGCTCAAAATCCATTCTATGGATGCTAATTTGGATTGCTCAGAGAATTGGAAAACAGATATGCTGAAAGGATGTCAACTGGAAATGAACAAGACAAAGGAGGAGAAAGGATTATCTAAAAATTTCAATGTGGAATAGCTGTCAGTCAATAATAAAGAAGAAGAAATAGCAAATATACTTCTGAAGTCAAATTCAGATAATATTTACAATTCACTGGAAATTTAAAGAAAAAAAAAGCAAAATTTCTAAGCAGATTGAGAATTATATTGTCATATACAGTGGATAAATAAAGAAAGACTGGTATATTTATCAAAAATGAATTCAAACATGATATTTTAGAATATAATTATACATTAGACTATTAAGTTTAAAGAGAAAATATAAAAGTAATACAGCATTATACATGTCCTTATATGTTGTTATCTTCAAAGGATCATAAATAAAGAGAAATGAGATATCTAAAAAGGAAAATATCTATGATACAAAAAAACAAAACATGCATTAATACTCGCAGAAGATTTAATGCAAAAATTGAATATCCAGAGTAACAACATATCACATAATAATTAACAAGGGAAGTGCATCATTACATATTAGACTGTATGAACAGTGAATTTATGATATATTGGTAGTAATCATAAGACGTTATTAGGAAAATTTTGATTAATACTCCAGAAACATGATGAAAATAAATCATATAAACAGAAATTCAACACTGAATTACGTACAATGAGAGCACATGTAGGTTATATGAATTCAACAGTTAAAATCCTGGAATTACCTCATATTATCATGAGTATAGGCAGAATCATGTGACTGCAATGTATGGACATGTCTGGGTTATTGCCTTGAGTTAAAAAAAAAAATAAAAAATCAAGCCAGTAGATGGCAAGCTATGGTAAAGTAATTTAGAACAGTGCATGTGAGAATCAGGCATGACAAGAGTGATTAATGGTGGTGATGATGCCATAAAAAAAAAATTGAGTGGAACAAAAGGTTTAAAGAGGGATGGGAAGACAAGAGAGTTTACAAAAAAAACCCAAAAAAACTGGGAGACCATAAACTTACTGCATGTGAAAATGTGGAAAAGAATGCGACAGTTATTAAGAATATGGTTCATGCCAGAATTAAATTTAGACAGAGAAAAACACTGTCTGATGATCCATTGGCCAAACAAATGGATCACTGATCCTACATAGTTGTCCATGAGTTTGTCTAAAAAAATCAATAAACAAATTGGACCATTCCACTGTATTCATCAGATTTAGTGCCTTGCAACTTTTGGCTATTCTGCAAACTGAAGAATGACTTGAACAGACACAGATTTTCTGACATCCAACATCACATGATGTCAGTGACAAAAAGCATTCCAGAAAACCAGTTCCAGGAATGTTTTGAACAATGGTATCATCATCAAAATACATGCATTGCTGCAAGGGGATTACTTTAAAGCTGATGCTACAGTTTTTATGTATGCTAGGAATTTAATTGTCACATCCTGTATATATAAAACTGAAAATAAAATTAAAGGAAAATGGCAATTTACATTGCCATTTTTCTTTTATTTGCTATTTTTATAATGTTTATGTTTTATAATAAAATATAATATCCCTGATGCAACTTATTTAAAATCATAAAAAGATACAGGGCTTTTTATGCGATTCCCAACACTATGAACTATGGTAAAAATATAGTACTTTACTAAGATGGGTGGTAGGGATTATTTTCTTCTATTTCTATTAATTTCATATCTTTTTTTTATTTTTTAGTAAGAGAATGATGAGAGACCACTGCTCTGTAGAGCAATGGTCTCACATCTTTCTCTTTTCCTACCAAAGACAATCACAAACATCCATGCACAATGGCATTAGAACCAGTAGTCTGTTGGTTGGAGAGCAGATATGCTAACCAATCAGCTGACCAGGCTGGTTTAATCAAGATATTAATTAAGTTTTGGGCAAAAATTAGGAAAAAATTTAGAAAATTTTGCAAAAATGAAGAGTGATTGCTATATGCTTAAGTTTAGAGAATGATAGTGAGTTAAATATTTTAAGAATGTCTGTTCACAAGAACTAGAAAAAGTTATTTTTTGTTATATTTCAACATATGGTTACACTGAAATATCTCCAAAAGATATAGTGAGATTCTTAGGAAATTAAGGAATGGTAAATCACCTGTGAAATATGTGTTGTGTGCAGCGTTAACAACATTGAAAATGTTTTTTCCTCACAGAAAGGCTTATATGCCTATTCATGACTATAATTTTTCAGGAAATTACAATGTATACTGAATAATGATTAAAATAATTAATACTTCTGATATTTCGGAAAAGTCAAATTGTCATCATCAGGGAACACAACAATGATATGTGCATGAAGGCACTAACACTGGGTAAATGAGACTGAAAAAAGGCAACCAAAGTTGGGGCTAGAGTCCCCTGGGCTAAACTGTGTGGTCTTGGCCATTGGGCTGAAGATCTGAGGATGAATGCTTGCCAAATTTGGGACCGTTTCATGCCCAAATTTGTTGAGGTTTGGAAAGTTTCTCAATGCTGAGGCAGATTCCTAGAATAGCCTCTCATGTTTGTATTTGCTGTGATGGAGGAGACTGGTCTTCTTTCAGTATATCTTGTGGTGAGTATTCAAAGCAATGGTCAGCAAGTCCAAGGTAGCCGTAATGGTGGAACCAGATGTAGTCCATCTGTTCAAAAATTCTGATATTAGTCGTTCTACTTGTTTGGCCGAGTAGGACATCTTGCAACTGCAAAGAACTGGTCAACAACTGGCAGTCTTTTGTGGAGCGGATAAAGGATGCCAATTTTTTATGTGGTCTGTAAGGTATTTCTTTAGGATTTTTGTTAATTTCTTAGATGTGTCCCAGATATATGGGATGGTGATAAATTTTGTGCAATCTCTGTTCTGGAGGGTGTTGCAGTTATGAGGTTTTAATATTTTTTAAATTTGGCAGGGGATCGTAGCCATTGGCTAAGAAGTGTTGAAAATGTGGTCAAGTTCAGGTGTTATGGTGTAAAATCTCTTATGATAAGTAATTTATCATGTTTGTTGTTACATGTTTTTCTATGGAAAATTGCACTTAAAGAAATGTCAAATTTTGTCTATGATAATTTTTGCACTTATAATAACTTAACCACGAGCCTTTGTTAAAATAATGTGGCACATGATGTCATAAATGTAATACTGTTAACCCATGTCCATATATGGCAATTTCAAAAGATGTGTGAAGTACAATGTTACCATGTTTGGATGTCAATACTTGACCATATATGTAAGTTTCAAGAGATGTGCGCATGCGTACAATGAAAGTCCAGGCCTTTATAAGCCAAATCACCGAGAAGGATTGGGCCTTAGTTTTGAAAATCTTCTCTTGCCTGGTCCACCACCATGTGAGGTCTGATGTCAGTAATCGAAAGAGAAACATTGTAAGTCTGAAGGTTCTCAATCTTCTCCTATCTGGACCTGCCACTATGAGAAGTAATGTGTTGATTGTCGGGAAGTCTCGCTAGGAAAGGGTTGCCCAATATCGTCACGTTAAGGGTCCTAAAGGGCATAGAATAACTGAAGACTTTGAGAAGGAAGAAATTTGGTGGGAAATCAAGAATGAGCCAGCAGAAGGAAAGAAAGACAAAAAGGAGCACTTTCATGTGAACAAAAGATTCATGTAAAAAGCAGTGTTGAATGAGAATTATAAGTACTTATATATGTGATATTTCCAAGCAAGAATGTACATAAAGTGTGTTCGCTTATGGGTATAATAAGATTGTGTAAGTTAACAATTGAAATAAGCTCACTAAAGGTTGTCTTAATCTCAAGTGTTTATATTTAATTATTGTAACAGTAAGAAGAGTACTGAACTTGATAATGTTAACTTAATACTGAATTAAGCTTGCCTAAGGTATGCCTTATTTCCAGGTTGTGTATATATGACTAGCAGGACTAGATTGTGATTTAACTCTAAGGGAAGAAACATAGAACTAAGTCTGAATCAGGAAGAATGCAATATAATGTAATTGTAAACATCAGACTGCATAAATACTCCTTTTTGATTTAATTAAATGGTTTGTAAACAACACACTGGACTGATTCTGTCAATGCACTATTCTGAAATTTTTGAACCTGAGTAACAGTTTAAGCGATCAACAATCAATCAGTGACTAATTAAAGGAACAGATTAATATAAGTGGGAATGATAACAATATCTTGTCTTTAGTTTAAAATCTTATAATGTTGCACTCAATACATAGTCTAACTGATGCAGTCATAAAACAAATAAATTCGTTTACCATAATGTAATAACAGCATATATTTCCTAGGAAGTGTGTTTTTGCATTATGGAAAATACTAAAGAATAGAGATCGGAACTTTACTCACCTTTGAAACGAGTTGCCCGGTATTGTACTACGTACTAGGACTACTTGCATTAGCTCATGCTAGTATTCGCCGATATTTTTATAGTTTACTATATTCGGCATGAAACTCTCTGATTCCAATCTCTGAGTTTCTTATTCGGTTTTAAAACAATGTGGGATTTAATATTCCCTTAATTGAAATAAATTTGTTAAGCCTATAGAGCATGAGAACATAAGATCTAGTAGAAATTAATAAACTTTGTGAATTGTCCATTCATGACAATTCACAAAGTTTAAGTAAAGAACAAATAAACATGAAGCAGGATTGCAAGAAGAGAAAAATAACAATGCACAATCATCACAACTGATTAATTTTGCCCTGTTATGTAGGGTTTTTATAATTCCATATTTTTGGGAGGATAGGTGGGTGGTGTGAATGGTGGTCAAGAAGAAGTGTTGAGTCTCTCCATGATGTCTGACATACAGTAACTCAGAAAACATCCACTCATATCACTCCTGTAGCCTGCTGGATGAAATGGGGAAAAAGTAAATGAAGTCTTTGGAGTCCAAACGTGTTTTTTGTACATTTCATCCCGATGCAATACCACCACTTTGCTTATTGGAAGCTTACTGACATCCACATCCATTAGAGGAAAGACCAAACTTAGCCTTTCCTCTAAGGGTTATGGATGCAGCATGGATTGACCATTGCCTATGTTTATTCACAGTGGACAGTTTCCTCCAATCTCAGGGATACCACTATCCAAAGATACCACTGGATCCACCAAAACAATGATGTAGGCAGAGGATATGGTTGCTGTTCACTGTCTAACTTTGTGAAAGTTTGGCATACTGCACAATTCAATTGAAAGCACATGATATTATGTGCACTATCAGCTGCAGAACAACAGCTCCATCCGCATTTATAGATATTAAAAATAAATTACAATAAAATAATTTAGCTAATAAATTATTTTTAAATATAAAAATTTTTTTATTACAAATCAAGGAACACATGAATGACGAGTATTTGTCAGTATAACTTCCCAAACTTGAGAAAGTTTTAGGTAAACGTTTCTGTTCAAGTTTGGGTTGTGAATGTGTGCTTCACAGTTTTTCCAAAGACCAATGTTCTACAGATTCTCTTCTAAACAAAGAACTGTTTATTATCAGAACAACTTTTATTCTCTTCAGTCTCAAGTCATGATGCAAAAACTATCGAAAAAAGAATCAATAATTATGACCATCCTCAAGAAGAAATTACCAGAATTTGTATTCCATATCTTAAAGGGCTTTCACAAAAAATAGCAAGCTTACTTCAACAGATTAACTTGCAAGTCTCTTTCTATCCAGTTTGCAAACTTAATCCCTTCCTTATCTCACCTAATATCCTTCTCTTTCTTAGCCTGGAGTTTACAGAATCCTCTGCTCTTGTAGCTTGTGCTATTTAGGACAGATGGGTTTTTCTGCACAAATTCATTTTGAAGAACATCAGGAATACATTTTGCTTAAAGAACCCAACAAATACGGGTTACGCTTTATCTGCAAAACACAAGATTCAATGGAACAAAAACAAAGTGTTACAAAAAAGTTATTGTCTTTTGGAAAGACTGTACAAAGAAAGCTGCGAAGCACACATTCGCAACCCAAACCTGAACAAAAGCGATTGCCTAAAACGTTTTCTTAATTTTGGGAAGTTGTACTGCCTAATACTCATCGTTCATATGTTCCTTAATTTGTAATTAAAAAGAAAAAAAATTTTTTTTTACATTTAAAAATAATTTATTAACTAAATTATTTTATTGTAATTTATTTTGAATACCTATTAATGCAGATGGAGCTGCTGTTCTGCAGCTGACAATACACTTAATATCACGTGCTTTGAATTGTTGTTCTTTTTTTGTGGTTTCCTATAATTGTATTGACAAGGGCTATAAAACGTAGCCAAAACTTTTACAAATAAAGACATTTAAATTGAATGCAAGTGATTTTGGCAATAATATTTTATGATGAACAAATAGCTTTAGTTTCCTGCTGTTGCAATATTGCCATAAAATGATGCATTTTATCATCAGTTTCATCATACAAGTAATTCAGTTGGCAGCAATCAATTTGGAACACTTTGGGAATTGTATTCTGTAAAAATAGGGATTTTCTTCTTCTTCTTTTTAATGTGCAGCATTAAATTAATCTTATAATTTGTAACCGAAGATTTCTGTGGGTAAGCAGTTTCTGGATATAGTTTTCGGTATTGAGACCACATGTTTATTAAACAATAAAAAATAAAAGAGTAAAAAACCCGACAAGTTTCGTTTGTTGTAAGACTGACATCATCAGGGGTAATGGTGTATAAAAGTTGAACACAACAACCAAATTAAATAGTCAATTAGATGTCTTTTTTAACTTCGTAACTGTTCATTAATTGAGAACCCGAATACAAAATGATACGTTCATTACTGTATGCTTGTTGGAACAATGCTAGTTGTTATCACATTCTGTGCTCACCAGTGTTATATCTGAGATCTGAGGTAGTTAAATTTTTAATAAAGGCAGACCAGACTTGATGTTAAATCACGCCTTGATTTTTATTGCATTGTGTAGGGATTCTAAGCATTTTTGCAGCTTCTTTAAATTTTCTTGTGAAACAGTTCTTATCATTACATAAGAACAGTACATAAACAGTACTCTGGCAACAGACATGTTTGTCTGTTGCCAGAGTACTTGATGGCCAGTAGTAGTTGTGTGGAATGCTAAGCCTGATTTGTGTTTCCTTCTTTTTTCGACTTCTTTTATATATTCAGTCATGCGGGTCTCTCCTGACCTTCCCGTCTGGCCTATGTACCAGATGCCACAAGAACAGTGAATCTGATAAACGCCTGGTTTTTTCACGGGATGATGCAGAGGTTTTGGTGGATGTAGGAATCTTGATATTTTTTGTAAAGGAAGAAAAGCCACTTTTATGTCGCACTTGCAGAGCAATGTAGCCAATTTATCAGTGACATTCTTGATGTATGGCAGCGTGATTGCGCTCTTGAAATCTTGTTTTGATAAGGGAGTTATAGGAGCTGTATTAAGAATTTTTTGAATTGTCTTGGGTTCAAAACCATTAAGTGTGAGGTTCTGTGTCAGGTAGTGTAATTCTTCATTTTGCTTCATCTGTGTGCTAGATATATTGTATGCTCTGTCTCGCAAGGTTTTAATTATGCCTATTTTTTGCAATGGGTGGTGGTAGTGTGAGGTAGTATTAAGAAATCTTCCTGCTGTGGTCGGTTTTCTGTTTACGGAAAATGATAACCTTTTTTCTTCTTCGTTTACTTCTATAAAGATATCAAGGAAAGATAATTTTTTTATGTTCTAGTTCTATAGTGAATTTTATATTTGGATGCAAATAGTTTAGATACTCTTTAAAATCAATCAGTTCAACTACCGTTCCCGACCAAATGATGTAAATATCATCTACATAACGTAGCCAAACCTTTGGGGTCTTTTTTGATAGTTTTTTTAAAGCATTTCTTTCAAAATTTTCCATAAAAAGGTTGGCTAAAGCTGGAGAGAGAGAGAGGGATTACCATGGGCCCCCCTCACTCCAGCTTCAGCCAACCTTTTTATGGAAAATTTTGAAACAAATGCTTTAAAAAACTATCAAAAAAGACCAAAGGTTTGGATACATTATGTAGATGATATTTTTATCATTTGAGCAGTTACGGTAGTTGAACTAATTGCTTTTAAAGAGTATCTAAACTATTTGCATCCAAATATAAAATTCACTATACAGGGTGATTCAAAAAGATGGACTCAATTTCGAACGGCTATATTTCCTTTTCCTGAACTATACATCATATGCGAATGATCTACATAATATTTGAAAGAGGAGGTCCTAAAGTCTGAAATATTACCGCTAGAGCACTTGGCTAGTGCACAGCCGTGCAACAGCGTCAGTTGTGATCAAAATGGCTACTATGTAGCACAAAATTTTTTGCGTTCGTGAGCTCTTCAGTCGGCGACTGCGGTGCAGCGTGTGTTTTGTCGTCGTTTCAACATTAAACCTCCAACGAGGCAGAGCATTTGTCATTGGAATTATCAATTTGAGGAAACAGGTTGTCTGTGAAAAGGAAAAAGCTCGGGGACAGACCGCGTGTATCGGAAAAGAACATGAGATGAATTCAACAAACCTTTAACATCTATAAACTTTATTGTGAGTATAATCAAATATACTTTACATCATATTTGTCACTAGTTCTATGTTTGATATATAAACTTACAAAATTGAGTCCATTGTTTTAATCTCTCTGTAGAACTAGAAGAACATAAAAAATAACCTTTCCTTGATATCCTTATAGAAATAAACGAAGAAGAAAAAAGGTTATCATTTTCTGCACACAGAAAACTGACCACAACAGGAAGATTTCTTAATGCTGCCTCACAGCACCACCCATTGCAAAAAATAGGCATAATTAAAACCTTGAGAGACAGAGCATACAATATATCTAGCACACAGATGAAGCAAAATGAAGAATTACACTACCTGACACAGAACCCCACACTTAATGGTTTAGAACCCAAGACAATTCAAAAAATTCTTAATACAGCTCCTACAACTCCCTGATCAAAACAAGATTTTAAGAATGCAATCATGTTGGCTTACATCCAGAATGTCACGGACCAATTGGCTACATTGCTCTGCAAGTACGAGATAAAAGTGGCTTTTCTTCCTTTACAAAAAATATCAAGATTCCTACATCCATCAAAACCTCCACATCACCCCATGAAAAAAATCAAGCATTTATCAGATTCACTGTTCTTGTGGCATCTGTTACGTAGGCCAGATGGGAAGGTCAGGAGAGATCTGCATGGCCTAATATATAAAAGAAGTCGAATAAAGAAGGGAACACAAATCAGGCTTAGTATTCCACACAACTATTACTGGCCATCAAGTACTCTGGCAACAGACAAACATGTCATATGTTGATAAGAACTGTTTCACAAGCAAATTTAAAGAAGCTGCAAAAATGCTTAGAATCCCTACACAATGCAATAAAAATCAAGGCTTGATTTTACATCAAGTCTGATCTGCCTTTATCAAAAATTTAACTACCTCGGACCTCAGATATAATACCCGTGGGCCACAGAATGTGACAACAACTAGCATTGTTCCAACAAGCATACAGTAATGAATGTATCATTTTGTATTTGGGTTCTCAATTAATGAACAGTTATGAAGTTAAAAAAGACATCTAATTGACTATTTAATCTGGTTGTTGTGTTTAACTTTTATACACCATTACCCCTGATGATGTAAGTCTTACGATGAACGAAACTTGTCGGATTTTTTACTCTTATTTTTTATTGTTTAATAAACATGTGGTCTCAATATCAAAAACTATCTCCATAATCTTATAATTTTCAAGAATACAATTTCTCTATAGTTTACAAAAATATCTTTATATGATAAAGCTTCTCTTCCACTTGTTTCCTAACTAAATATATAATATTTATAATTGCCTGATTTGAGAAGGCTGAGTTCCACTGTAGGATGGAGGACTGGAAACCTCTGGTATAGTAACAACTGGTTGAAGAGGAGACTCATTACTCACTGGACACATTTGGTATTTCTGACATAAGTCATAATAATTCTGAAGTTCCAAGGGGCTAATATTAAGAGGATTTGATTTTTCTTTGTCCTGAGAGAGTCCTAAGAAATATATAAAAATACAATAAAATATAGTATTTAAGAATAGTCTACTACTACTAGATAGCACAATCTCAATCACATCAGACAGTGATCAGCAATCCATTCAGATTATTTAACATCATCAAAAAACATTTAAAAGATATTTTAAATTTTTTCTGAAACAAAATTTCATTTTACCCACTACAAATACTAAATCCAATCCTGTTATTTGAGTTTGTTGCACACAGATTTTGAAGTAATAAACACACGCACACACATTTTTATTATATGTATTAGGTTTTCATGGCTATTGTACATGTTTTAATGAAAATTACTTATATGACTATATAGCCGAATGTTAAAATAGAAAATAACTAAGTTATTTCCAAAGGCACTGTTAGTTTCGTCTTTCTAGAAGACTCCATCAGGTGCATAATACATGGAAGAAAAAAAAAAAAAGAGATACATAAAAACATTCCTTGGGTCCATCACCAAATTCTAAATTATTAACGGATTGTTCACAAGCATCACAGATGAATAGCAGAGGAATCACAATTAGAAGGGTTGTAGCTGAGGTTGACATTAAGGTGAACAAGATTTAGTGCAATTTCTGTTAATTCTAAGATTTTTCTTGGAGGTTCATCACAGCATATAATTTGTAAATGATTTCAGATCTATCCCAGTTTACTGAATGTATAGTGGACTAATGGTCATTGGGATCAGAAGAATTAAGAACATGATTGAATATGGCTGTGGCCCTGGTATTACCATAGATATATTGAGGAACATCTCAGAGATGTTTCTCGATATGAAGCTCAACTGATTTCTCTATATGACCACAATATAGGGAATTATAGCCACATTAAAGATGGTACACATTGGATTCTTCAAACGTTATGCTTAGGTTTTATTGGTCAGAGCTTTAAAGGAAGTGAATAAGGTACAAATCTTATATTTCTTGAGGATTTTTGTCAATTTGTTAGAAATAGAGCTGTTTTACAGAATGGTGACCTAAGATCTGGTTGGCTGAGTGGTCAGCATATCCGCTCTCCAGCCAAAAGGCTGCATGTTCGAATCCTGCCATGGGCATGGATGTTTGTGATTGTCTGTGAAAATACTAGTGGTGATGATGGGTGGTAGATATTGTTGGTATAGATGATGACAGTAGTTGCAGTTAGTGGATTGAGTGGTGGAGTGGGTGCCCTCCCTTGATGAGTCTTTGGACTCCCTAGGAGGAGGTGTTATATAATAATAATCATTACTCTCTTCAGCATGGTGTGTGCAGGAGGATTAAACAACAGTACAATCGACCATAGAAATTAACGGCTTATGATAACAATTCATCTGAAAAATTGAAAACAGCAGCTTTAATTCTTTGCCAATCTCTTCTTCACTGCTGATGAGAGTATGTACATGGGTTCCTCAAGTAGAAATAATGCCAAACTTTTCAGGTAGATAATGATGGAACTGAGCGTGAAGATATCTGTTGGCATGTGTTGGCTTTCTGTAGATGGAGATTTCTAGTTTCTCAAATGAATGAATAAGCTTTACACCAAGAAAAGGAAGTAAGCTATTAACTTCCAGTTCTGCTATAAATTTTATCCTAGGATGTTTATAAATATATACAAGGGTGGTCTGAAAAGTTCTCAGCCTCGACCATAGATGGCAACACTATTCTCTCTATGTTCACTGGGCATCTACAGATGCTGTATGGTCACTCCGATGCTCGGTGATGTTCCACACCAGGCCTCGCCATGTAGTCCTGTTGTTTGCTTTTCTGGCAGCCTCAACTCTCTGAAGATCAGTCACTCCACACATGCCATCCATCCATCTCATTGATGGTCTACCCCTGCCTCTTTTTCCAGGAACTTTACCTTCTATTACTGTTCTGAGAAGTCCTCTTTCCATCCCTTCAATGTGTCCAAAATATTTTAACTTTCTTCTGTCAATATCCTTAAGGAGCCCTAAAGTTCTACTAATCTTTTCTAACACCCATTCATTTGTACGCCTTTCAGTATATGATATTGTCAACAGCCTTCTGTAACACCACATCTCAAAAGCAGATATCCATTTCTTATCTGACTTCTTTAGGTTCCAAGTCTCGCATCCATAAGTCGCTGTTGGAAAACAACTGCATCTAAAATCCTCAACTTTTTTCCCATGGAGATAGATCCATCCTTCCAGATTTTAGATTTCATTCTTCACATTAATAATGGATCCCAGGTACTCAAACTTGCTGACTTCCTCAATTCTTTCTCCATTAAGGTACACTTGTTTCTCAAGAGCTTCTCTGTTTGTTTTTCCTTTGAGAACCATGATCTTTGTCTTGCTAGAATTGAGTTGAAGTCCTCTGTTATTACTGATCATGTTAACTTTGTTAAGAATTAGTCCCAGTTCTTCCATGTCATTACAAAGGAGTACTGTATCATCAGCATATCTCAGATTACTGATCAATCTACCTCCTATCCTAATTCCTGTCCTGAGCTCATCCAATGCTTCACGCATGATGTCCTCTGCATATATACTAAGCAAGTGAGGAGAAAGTAAACATCCTTGTCTAACTCCTTTTCCTACTTGAAGCCAGACAGTCAATCCAACACCTGTTCTTACTGTGGCTTCTTGTACCTTATACAAGTTGGCTATCAACCAGATAGTGTGTGTTGAGGAAAACCCATTCTTTTCATTACTTCCCACAGTTTCACATGCTCAACACAGTCAAAAGCTTTAGAGTAGTCTAAGAAACACATTACCAGAGGGAGTCTGAATTCTTTATATTTTTCTATGATCTGTCTAAGGCAAAGGATCTGATCTCTAGTGCCCCTACCTTTCCTAAAACCTGCTTGTTCCTCAGGCATCTCTGCCTCAACTTGGGCCTCAATCCTATTTAGCAAGATCTTTAATAAAATTTTGCTTGCATGAGATATCAAACTAATAGTTCTATAATTCTTGCATGCCTTCATATCACCTTTCTTGTGTAGTGGTATGAAAACTGACTTCTTCCAGTCTCTAGGCATGATCCTGTCTCCCATATCATTGTAACCAATCTATGAAACACTCTTATCCCTCCATCCCCTGTGGCCTTAATTAACTCTGCTGGGATTTCATCTGCACCTGGGGCCTTATTGCTGTTGAGCTGCTTAACTGCTCTTTCAACTTCATGCCTAAGTGGAGGAGGTTCCAAATCAAAATTTTCTTGGTGGGAGGACTCCACATTTTCTTTATTGACTCTGCTGTACAGTTCCTCACAGTATTCTTTCCATCTGTTTTTGATTTCCAACTCTTCTGTTAGTAATGATCTATTCCTGTCTTTGATGCATTCAATTTAGGCTTAAAAAAATTTTTTTTTTCTAAGTTGGTACATCTGTCATAAGCATCCATGTGAAATTGCAAGTCATTCAATTAAGTTGTTTGTTTTATACAGCTGTCTGAAGCAAAAGTGTTGTCTGTATCCCTTGAAATGGATAAAATTGAGTATCGTGCAGTTATAAAATTCTTTATAAAAGAAGGTTTAACGCCAAAAGAAATTCATTCGAAGTTCATAAAAGTTTATGGGCATTTTTCCCCTTCGTTTTCGACAATTAAGAAATGGGCTGTCGAGTTTAAATGTGTCCGTACCAGCCTTGAAGATGATCCACATGAAGGACATTGAAAAAGTGTAATATCACCAGAAATTATTGATCAAGTGTACGATATGGTATTGGATGACCGGCGAGTCAAAGTGCGTGAAATTGCCGAGACACTATAGGCATTCTAAAAGAACGTGTACAATATATTTTGCATGAAGAATTGCAAACGAAAAAGCTTTGTGCAAGATGGGTGCCACGCTTGCTCACAGCAGATCAAAAACGCACTCGCATGAAAATATCTGAACAGTGCTTGGAGTGTTTTAACAAGAATAAAACCAATTTTGTGCATTGATTTATTACTATGGATGAGACTTCGATTCACCAGTACACACCAGAATCCAAACAGCAGTCAAAACAGTGGACAGAAGCTGGTTGTTCAGCACCAAAGAAGACAAAGTCGGTTCCATCAGCAGGAAAGGTCATTGCATCAGTGTTTTGGGATGCTAAAGGTCTTTTGTTTATTAATTATCTTGAAAAGGATAAAACAATAACCGGAGAATATTATTCTGATCTTTTAACCAGACTAGACAAAAAAATTTGTGAGAAAAGACAAATCCCGGTTTTCAGAAGAAAAAAAATCATCTTTCATCAGCACAATGCACTATGAATTGTTGGAACATCCACTCTATTTCCCAGATTTGGCTAACTCTAACTTCTATCTCTTCCCACAACTAAAGCTCTTCCTTGCTGGTCAGTGTTTTTCTTCAAATCAAGAGGTGATTGCAGCTGTAGAGGGTATTTTGCAGATCTTACTGAGAACCACTATAGGGACGGGATAATGGCGCTGGAGCATCGCTGGAATAAATGTATTAGTCTTAAGGGAGATTATGTTGAAAAATAAAAAGAATTTTGAAATTATAAATTAGTTTTTTCATTGTTAGGCTGAGAACTTTTCAGAGCACCCTCGTACATAAAGATGACACAGTTACCTTTACTTCGACTGCACATGAATTCCAAACTGCTAGCAAAACACTGGCCTAAAGATATACCTAAATAAGACTGAGGTTATGTTCAATAGCTATGTCCAACCAGAAATAATAAAAATCAATAATGATGAAACTAAACAAATAGATCATTACATATATTTAGGACAACAGATATTATCATCACTAATTTCCTTATATTTATCCACAAGGGGTGTTTAGGTGACTATGAAAGCACTACATGATTAAGTGTACCTTATTATTAATTTCCTATCAACAATTTCCTTCTAAATCAATCTATTACTTGTGAGCACTCCAATATTGTGATATTTAACAACATTCCATGCTTCTAAGACACTCAATCAACCCACCTAGACCTTGGTCTACCTCTGGGTTTCTTTCTTGCCATCAAACACCTGTCTTGCTTATTATTATGCTTATTACCTTTCTTCACCCATTCTATTTAAGTGGTCATACCACCTTAAATTAGCTCCGCTGACATATTCTTGAATGTTCCTTTCTAATGTCTTCATTTTTAATATGATTTTGCCATTAATGTCACCAGTTCACTCCCCTAATTTTTCTCAGACCCCTCATATCTGTGGTCGCTAGTCTTTCATCAAGTGCTTTATTTCTAACCCAACTCTCAGATCCATAACTTAAAAGTGGTTTGAACACTACTGGTTTGGTGTTTTGGCTAATTTCTCTCTTATTCCATATAAATTTATTCAGCCGGCTACCCACTATACCATCCTTATTCTGTTGTCTATTTCCAGATTTAACCTGCCATCTTCATTAAAAACTGTCTGAATAGCTGAATATTTTACTTGTTCTATAGGATTTTCATTGAGAATATAGCTCAAATTTTTTATGCTTCTGTCTATTTTCATTATTTTGGTCTTTTTTGCCAAATTTGTTACAGCCATTATTGAATTTAGTTAGTGAATCCTGGAGACTTGCACTAGGTGTTTAGGAGTACAACATCATCTGCATAAAGCAAAGAGCTAAGTTTGACATCTTCAGTTGTGATGCCACTTTCTTTCATAACGTGATTCATATAGATAATGAATAAGAGTGGATATAATGCGCATCCTTGTCTTACCCCTGATTTTACATCAAACCATCTTCCTATATTTCTTTCAATTCTAATTGCTGACTGACAACTTAAATATAGACTATGTATTGCTCTGTATAATGTTCTGTTCACCCCATATAATTATAGTGTTTTGAAAAGCTTTTCTCTGGGTACCTTGTCATATGCCGTTTTCAGATCTACAAAACTTAAGTACAGATCCTTGTCATATTCCCATGATTTCTCAACTATTTGTCTTAAAATGAAAATCTGATCTTGACAATCTCTATTTGGCCTGAGCCCAGCTGGTTCTTCTCCAAGTTTCTTGGAGAAGAACCAGCTAAGAACTTTCTTTTTGGAGAAGAACCTTGGAGAAGAGCAGCTGGGTCTTCTCCAAGTTTCTCTTCCACAATTTTTTCAACCTCTTTTCAAGTATGCTTTATAAATCTTATCTGGAACACTTACTAGAGAAATTCCTCTGTAATTCTCACATTTAGCTTTATTCCCTTTTTTATAGATGGGTACTATGAGAACTCAATTCCAATCATTGGGAATTTGACCTTCTGATCAGGCTCTCTGAATTATGCAGAGTAGCCACTGCAGAACTTTTATACCTCCATACTTAGGTATTTCTGATTGAATATCATCTACTACAGTTGTCTTTCCACATTCCACATTTTTTGATTGCTTTTTCTACCTGAAGTATTGCTGTGCGTTCCACTTGAAAATTTTCTAGTATGGTTCTCTCACTACTTGGTTCATTTAAGTCTTTCAAAATGATTACCCCAGACATCTAGGATAGCTTTATCTTCAGTTTTCATGTTGCCTTTATCATCACTGATTCCTTTTACAGTACTTTTTCTTCCATTTCTAAGCTTCTTCAATAGCATCCAGAACATTTTGCCACCTTCCTGATATTTATTTTCCATACTCTTACCAAAGTCTTCCCATGACTTTTGTTTAGCTACTTTTACACATAGCTTAGTTCTTTTTCATTTTTCTCCTTATTTTTTCAGGGCATCTGCCAATGCTAGGAATATTTAGTATGCTTTCTTCTTTTCAGGACTGTATGACTTTTGTTTAGCTACTTTTACACATAGCTTAGCTCTTTTTCATTTTTCTCCTTATTATTTCAGGGCATCTGCCAATGCGAGGAATGTTTTTTTTTTTTTTTTACTAAATAATTTAAGGAAATTACAATGTAAACTAGGATATACATTAAAATAAATTTTAATATATTTCAATATTTCGACAATGTCACGTTGCCATTTTCAAGGAACTTAAGAACAAGACATGTGCACACAGGCACAACAAACAGTAAGTGAGTGAGGAAGAAGCAGGAAGCTATTATTTCTCCTAAAGTCCTGATGGTGCCCTCTAGCGAGCAATGTTGGTATTCTTGGGCGACTGGGCTGAAGGTCTTCTGATGTAGGTTTCCCAAATTTGAGGCAGTCTCGTGCAGCCAAATTTGTTGAAGGTTAGATTGTTTCTTAGGGCTGAAGCTGATTCCATGAAAAGCCTTTCATATTTGTATTTACTACGGTGTATTATCATGGCTTTCTTCCACCGTATTCTATGGCAGGTATCCAGTGCATGGTCAGCAAGACCAGAGTGGCTGTATTGGTGAAACCGGATGTAGTCCTTGTGTTCTGAAATTCTGATATTTGCTGTCCTGCCTGTTTGGCCAAAGTAGGACAGCTTACAGCTGCAAGGGACCTGGTATATCCAAAATATAAAATATATATATATATAAAAAAAAAAAACTGCCTTCCTTTTTTAGACACACTAGTCACCTGCCAGCCTGATGGAGCCTTAGTTTTCTCAGTCTATAGAAAACCCACCCATGCAGGCAGATACATTCACCAACAATCCCAACACCCCTCCTTGCAACAATATGGAGTCATTAAGACACTACACAACAGGGCTAAACTTATCTGTTCACATGACACTGCCCTAACCACAGAACTAAACCACATTCTCAACACTTTCTCAGCCAATGGCTACCCCCCCCCAAAAAAAAAAAATCCAAAAAATATTGAAACCAGTAAACCACAACTCCCCTCCCCCTCACAACAAGGATTACTCTAAATCCATCACCATATCCTATATCCAAGGCACCTCAGAAAAAATGACAAAAATCCTAAAAAAACATAACTTCTTGTTACAGACCATATAAAAAATTGGCATCCCTTATCTGCTCTACTAAAGACCAACCTCCTGCTCCCCCCCTAGACCAACCTGGTGTATACCAGGTCCCTTGCAGCTGTATGCTGTCCTACTTTGGCCAAACAGGCAGGACAGCAAATATCAGAATTTCAGAACACAAGGACTACATCCAGTTTCACCAATACAGCCACTCTGGTCTTGCTGACCATGCGCTGGATACCTGCCATAGAATATGGTGAAAGAAAGCCACAATAATACACCGTAGTAAATGCAAATATGAAAGGCTTTTCATGGAATCAGCTTCAGCCCTAAGAAACAATCCAAACCTCAACAAATTTGGCTGCATGAGACTGCCTCAAATTTGGGAACCCTACATCAGAAGACCTTCAGCCCAATTGCCCAAGAATACCAACATTGCCCACTAGGGGGCAGCATCAGGACTTTAGGAGAAATAATAGCTTCCTGCTTCTTCCTCACTTTGTTGTGCCTGCGTGCATGTGTCTTGATCTTAATTAAGTTCCTTGAAAATGGCAACGTGACGTTGCCGAAATATTGAAGTATATTAAAATTTATTTTAATATATATCCTAGTTTACGTTGTAATTTCCTTAAATCATTTAGTAAAAAATGCATAACCAACGTCTAAGCCTTTCCACAAGAGCTAGGAATGTTTAGTATGCTTTCTTCTTTTCCAGGACTGCTTCTTTAACTTCTGGTGTCCACCACAGTGTTCTTATTTTTCAGTCTTTGCAGACAGCTTCACCACATTCCCTCCTAACTGAATCAATCAATGTCTTCTCTAGAGTTTGATACTGAGATCCCAAGGTTTGGATCTTGTTTTCAATTTGTTTCAGTTTTTCTACAATTTACCTGTAACAGCTGCTCAACTTTAACTTTTTAAAACTTTTTTACATATTGTTCTTTTCAATGTGATATCCATTTTTATCCTGCTTAGTACTAAGTAATGGTCATTCCAATTTCAAATCCTCTGTACACTCTTATATCTTGAACCAGCATGAAGATATCACTAATGACATAGTCACTGAGGCTTTTCTTATTTGTGTCTTCTCTCTATGTGAACTTATGCACATCTTGATGTTGAAACATGGTGTTAGTAATGACTAGTCCATGTTCCGAGCAGATGTCCAATAAATACCATTATTAGCTATGCTCAAATTTTCCCCAAATGTTCCTATATGCCTGGTGGGATTCATTTCCTACTCTGCTGTTCAGATCTCTAACAAGGACTATTTTCTTTATGTAAGCTGCCTGTTCTAATGACTCAAAAGATTCTTCTATTTCTTCTTTAGAAAAACCTTCTTTGGGACCATAGGCACAAATAAGTTTCATTGTCCATTTCTCAATTTTGAAGTTTGCCCACATAACTCTACTTGAAACTGCCTTCCAATCAAGAAATTTATCTTCATGTTTGTTGTTAAATGCTATCACCACTTCTTTCTTTCATTTATTATTATTACCTGAAAATAACATGCTTTACTTATTATTTATGCAACAGATATAAAACAAAATATCATGGACAAAATTAAAAGATGCACTATGCTTTGGTGGAAAGCATTTGGAAAATTACAGTCAATTCAAAAGCCGTTTACTATTATGCCTGAAGAGAAAAGTTTTAACCAATGTATTATTGTTATATTGACATATGGCTATATAACATGGACACTAAATGCAAAGGAAATTCAAAAAATAAGAACAACACAATTTAGTATGGAAAGAAGTATGTTTGGTATCAAAATAGTGGATCATAAAAGGAATACATGGTCTGAAATCAAACCAAATTCTCTGACATCATAGGAAGCATGAAAAATCTGAAGTGGCAATGGGATGGGCATATCACTTGAAGATAAGATCAACGATAGACAAAAGGAGTAATGAACCGAATTCACAAGAGGAAAAACGACCACGATGGTGACCTAAATCATGGTGGATTGCTGATATCATCAGATTTGCAGGAGTGACATGGGAAAGGAGCGCCATGGACAGACAGTTTTGGAGAAATCTTTGAAAGGCCTTCATCCAGCAATGGACTGACAATGACTGATATGATGATAATGATAAACATATTTTTGTCAGCAAGAATTTAATTTTGTTAGTTGCAAAAAATTAATTAAATTTTTCAATTATATTAATGAGAAAAATATAATTATATTTTGAAACTAACAAATTTTAATTAATTAATTATATATTTCTATTTTTCTATTTATTCAATTATGAACAGCATTATTCAACATCATGACTAGTGGTGATGACCTTCTACAGAATCCTCCCCCCCCCCCACACACACACAGGTAAATACATCTATCAGCAGTCACATCACCCCCTCCTCCCAACAACATGGAACTATAAAAACCTTAGTCCACTGAACAAAATTAATTTCCTCTGATAACAATGTGCTCACCACAGAACTCACCCAATAAAAGAACTTTTGGCCAATGGTTGCACTTCCCACTAGATAAAAAGAATTCTATCGCCATGTACCCACATCCACCTACTCCCACCCCACCTCCAACTATAGATTACAACAAATCCATCATCACCATCTCTTATATTTGTGGCATCTCAAAAAATGTGGCCAAGATCTTATAAAAGCACAATCTGGTACCAATTATAAACTGCACAGAAAGCTAGCAACCCTTATCCACTGTCCCAAAGACCAGCTACAGCCACTGGATTTATCTGGAATGTACAGTGCCGTGCAGTCGCAACTGTTCATACTATGACCAAACAAGCAGGACAGCTAACATCTGCTCAGGATCAGCAGTTATCATGGTGTTAGTAATGATTAACAGGATACATGGCACAGGATCCATTGAAAAAAAAAAATCTACTTTACTCCTCCATATCAAATTTAAATTTGAGAGGCTGCTCCTTGAATCTGCTGCAGCTCTTACCAACTATCCCAACCTAAACAAATATGGATGTATCACACTGCCTCTCATATGAGAAACCCTCATCGACAGACATTCAGCCCAATGGCCAAGAACAGCAAAATCCAATAGGTGGAGTAATTATAGGACTTTAGGTCATCCTGTATCTCTTCTCTCCTGTTTCATTTTTGTTACTGAATTATGCTGAGTGCACATGTTTGCTACCAGTGTATTAATCCCTGAAGATGCCAATTTAATTTTTGTGAAATATAGAAAGTAATAATTAAAATAATTTAGTTATTATCTACTCTATGTTGTCAATTTTCTGAAACAACACAATGCATGATAATCAACATATAGGCGTAAACAGCAGAATTACTTATCTTCTGAGCTGGTTGGTGAAGTCAAACCAGGCAGATGCACCTGCCAGTGAAGGAGGATTCCCTGCAAATCGATAATTCCTGTAAATTGCCTATAAAGTTACGGATTATTAGGGTATCTAGAAAGGGAAGAGTGTCGTTGGACCCCCATTCAATAGTAAACTTGATGAAGGTATATAAGGAGTTTATTCTGTCCATAAACTGAAGTAATTCTGCATCAGAATGGGACAACACTGTTAAGATATTTAGAGGAAATTTCATATTTGTTTCTGATTTTATAGAAGCAGTTGAATTTTTATATATATGGTCAAGTATATCAATGTAAGTTTCTTCAGTTCCTTGATTTTTAAGGGCTTCTAAAATAGCTACTATTGAAATTAAATCAATTGCCATTTCAAAATCAATAAATGTTAGACCTAAGGATTTTTGGTATTTTTTGTGTTTTCAATAATTTGTTTTATTACATAGTATTGTCATTTTTTCTGAATTCTGTTTGGCAAAAATCTAGTTTATTTTGTGTACTGTTGAAAGGAGACTAATAGATTGGTAATTTTTAATATCTTCTGTCTCCCTTTTAAAACCTATACAATAAAGATAGCATTATTCCAATTCTTTGGTATTCTCTTCTATCTTAGGCATTATGTATAATTTTTATTTAACATAGTTATGACTGAGATGAAAAGCCAAAAAGCTATTTTTTTCTGGCGAGGTTGATATAGTTATGACTGCTTCACCACCTGCTTTAGAACTTCTATTGGTAACTTATCTTCACCTGGTGTCTTTCCATTACTCATGATACCCACTACATATTGAACTTCTTTTAAAACATCTGGACATATTTTTTTCTCTTCCATCTGGGGTATTACAGTTTTGTTTTCAAATTGGTTTACGTCTTGGGAATCATCATATAATTTGGCATAGAAGGATTCTATTTTTCTTATGATCTATTCTTTATATTTAATTAGTGGGCACTTCTCTAGAGCATCTGTTTAATTCAAGACTGCATTAGAAGACTGAAATGTAAGAGCTGATCAAAGGCCTGAAAAAATACCAGACCAATCTGGAAGAAAGCTGTTAGGCTGTCATAATATCAAGAATCCTACAGTTCGGTTGATTGCTGATGCCTTTTGGTTAGAACACCTGGATTCAAATTCTGTCTAGGAAACAAAGAATCTTCATAAGGGCTTTTCAACTAAACATGACTTAGCAGGTTTGGAAGCAAAGTTAATTGGCTGTGACGAGCCATCGAATCAAACATGTACTGGGAACATGAAAAGATTCCATTTGCTACATTCCTTGGACTTATAACCAGAAGGTAATGTTATTATTACGGGCAGCTTCAAGGAGTCCTTAGACTCATCGAGAGAGGCCCAACATCATGTCAAGAAAAAATATTCAACATTCACACAGTATCTATCATACTTCACCTTGAACTCATTTACAGTTATGACACCCACAACAGATTCTGGCAGCTTATTCCACTCATTTACCACTCTCCAAGTAAAAACCTAGCTCTAACACCCTTGCTAACCACACTATTACTAAGCTTCCATGGATGGCCCCTAGTCCTCCCACTACCACTCCTATTCTCAAAAATATCTTCTGAATTAATCTTATAGAAACCCTTCAGTAATCTGAATGTCTCAATCATATCACCCCTTTTTTGCCTATCAACCAATTTCTGCAGCTCACAAATCTTCAACCTGTTCTCGTAAGGTTCATTCCATAGTCCTGCTATTATCTTGGTCACTTGTGTCTGGATCCTCTCCACCTCCTCCCCATCGAGAAGAAACCCTGGCGCCCATATCTGGGAACAGTAGTCTAGATGGGGTCTTATCAAGGCTCGATACAGAGGAACAATAACCTGTTTGTCTCTGCTTGTTAAAGTATTTTTCAGCAACCAAGTGATTTGATGAGCTGATTTAGCCACTTTTGCAATGTGTCCCCTAAACTTCACCTCCCTATCCACCAACACTCCCAAATCCCTAGCCTCATCAATCTCCTGGAGTATGGTTCCACCAATGTGATATACTGCTGCTAATCTTTTCACCCCAAAATGCATAACTTTACACTTTGCCACATTAAATTGACATCCATTTTCCTTAGCCCAGTCCTCCAAACTATCCAAATCATCTTGCAAAATTTTGACATCCTGTGCACTCACTATTGCTCTATCCAACTTTGCATCATCAGCAAACAAGTGAACACTTCCTCTCAGATCCTTTCCTATATCGCTAATGAACAAATTGAAAAGTACTGGTCCAAGAACAGAACCCTGCGGCACACCACTAGTCACAAGCCGTCTTTTGGACTCTACTCCTGAATAAACCACTCTCTGATATCTCTCCATCAACCATCCTCCTATCCATTTCACCAACCCTATATCCATCCCCATATGCTGCAGTTTACTGATTAGAATTCCATGTGGTATCCTGTCAAAGGCCTTAGCAAGGTCCAGTAGAATCACTGTAAACCCATTAAACCCATTGTTAAATGACCTTATCCAGGTCCAGTAGAATCACTGTAAACCCATTAAACCCATTGTTAAATGACCTTATCCAGGTCAGCAGTCACTGTGTTATAAAACGTGAGCAAGATACTGAGGCATGATCTACCCTTCACAAAACCATGCTGTCCCCCATACAGTATCCCATTTTCATCTATCCAATCCTGTATTTTTTTCTTGACTATTTTCTCCAAGACCTTGACAACAATTCATGATATGCTGATCGGTCAGTAATTTTCAACAGCAGTCTTGGAACCTCCTTTATGCAGTGGAACTATTTCCCCCCCTCTTTCCACCCCCTTGGGACTAACCCAGACCCAAGACTCAAATTAAACAAAACGGTCAAAGGCACTGACAAGTCTTTAGTTGCTTCTCGTACGACACGAGCTGGTATACCATCCAATCCCACAGATGAATTGACATTGAGGTTTTGTAACAGATTATTCAACTCCAATTCATTCACCAGAATTCCCGTATAAGCTGTTGGTTCTTCCATTTCTGCAATGTCACCACAGGATGATATACTTTTGCAAAGTGTTCACTCAGCAATTCTACTATATTAACTGATTTGGTTACTTCCCTACCATCGGCATTCTTTAAAATCATTCTGCCATATACATTTTTTCTTTTACTTGCAACATATCGAAAAAACTGTTTGGGATTCTCTTTAGCCTGCATGGCTAATGTTCTTTCATAATCTGCTTTTGCTTTTCTTACCACACTTGTTACCCTTCTGGCCTGTGCTTTATACTGTTCATGTGCCTGCCTGTCACCTTTCTCCTTAAATTCCCTCAATAGTTGTTTCTTTTTTTGCAGCTCAAGCTTAATGGTGTTATTCATCCTTTTAACCCCTACTTGATTTATTATTCGGACTCTAGGTATACAGTCAGCCATTGCTTCATGCAAACACTTCTTAACTGCCTCCCATGCACTATCAACTTCTAGTCCTTGCAGTTGTATATGGCCATGGCACTGAACCAATCAAACTCCTAAGCTTGTCATACTTACGAGCCCGATAATTCCACATGTACCCTGTCTTAATTGTAAATTCCACACCTTTAGCCACCTCCCAAGTCAAGACCCTATGATCACTCTCACAAATTGGTGGCAATGTTGTCATATTCGTTACAGTCAGATCCTCAGATGCAATTACTAGATCAAGCACTCTCTGACCCCTAGTATTTTCCATTACATGCTGTCGCAGATAGTTATCCCTTAATAACTGCATGAAATCCAATTCCTTCCTCCCATGTGTCCTCTCCTCCCTCCAATCAATGCTACCATAGTTAAAATCTCCCATAATAATTATCCTCCTTCTATTCATTTCTTCTATTTGCTTATGCATACTATCTTCACCATCTTTCCCATCACCTGGTCTATAGCAGCACCCAATTGTATATTTTGTTCTGCTAGTCTCAATCTCACATCAAATGGCCTCAAATGTGTTCTTTTCTCTATCCTGCAATTCAACTTCTATTCTCCTTGGCTGCTGCTCATCAGCTATCATCAATAATACCCCCCCCCATTTTATTCTTACTGTCATTCCTGAACACACTATACCCCTCACATTCAATCCCACTAGCTATATCATCTTCAGCCATCCATGTTTCACTAATGCCAACAACCTGTGGTCTGGAAGTGCCATCCAAGGCGAAAAGTTCTCCTTCTTGTTCCTAATACTCCTAGCATTAGTATACATGAATTGTAAAACTCCGTTAGCCCCATTCCTACCTTGATGCCTTATAATAACTATCCCATTCTCATTTGTTGTCCTTATTCGCTCGGGGATATTATACTCATTCATACACCCAACTGCCTCCCTAAGGTCTGCATATCTACTTCCCCCACCCCTAAATAAATCTGGTTTCCCTGATTCTGCACATCCACTTTATTCAACAACACTTTTTCAAGTCTCCTTACACCGAATCCATTCAAATGCAAACCATTCATCATATATAGATCCTTTCGCCCATCGAACTCAATCCACACATCCACAAATTCCATACCACTCGTCATACATAACCCACACATAAAGTACATTTGCAATTATGGCCTCCTTTGAAACTCTTCACTGTCATACTGCGGCTAAAGACTAATCATCCTAACTCTCTCACTCTTTTCTTTTGCTACCTCAAACAATTCATTCAGGTCCTCTATCATTTCCATTTTATCTCCTTTCAAATCGTTTGTACCTGCCACAACTATCATTTCTTTCACTCTTTGCTTTTGCTCCCTAATAGACTCACTTACGTCCTTAATGGTCACACCAGGTTGGTACGATTTTGTCAAATTCTGTACTATCACACTTCGTACTAACGAATCTCCATACAGCACTCGCTCCTTTATTTTGTTTACGTTCACAATCATACTCTTATTTTTCCTATCATACTTTTTTTTATTGGTTGGTACACTCAGTAGACAGTTATGTTGATGGGAATATAAATAATTCATAAAAAAAAAAGAAAAAAAGAAAAACTTATTTACTGACACTGAAGTACATTTTCTGATACAACTATAAATATTTTTGATAGATTACTATTTATCACTTAAAGGATAAAAAGACTTACGCCTCACTCTTTCCATCATAGACAAGTCTTTTTTAACTTTTTCTATCTTTTCAAGCACCTAAAAATATTCAATTCAATAAATCATGCTGATAAAAAAAAAAAAAACTGAGCAATATAAGCTAATAATAAATACCATAATCAATCATTAATTTTACAAATTTTAAAGCTTTTATTTGCAATTTCTACTATAAACATCAGTTATATTTTGCATGTATACCACACACACATCCAATAATAATAAAAACTATACATTGCACTCTGTGTTATCTGAGTAGATTGGGAAATCTTTTCAGATAATCAATTTTTTCATATACTAAAGCCACATCATCATGAATTTGATTGGAAAAAAAAAACATCAATGTATACAGAGAAATGAAATGATTAACAAATAAAATAAAATAAAATAAATTTATAATGATTATCATCTTTATTTCATTTAGTCTATTTTTTCCCACTTTTCTTTGGTATTAATTGCAAATATGGCTATAATGAAATATATAATATTTTCACCAATCAGCTTTTGTAAAATTCACATAAATCTATAAATCATCAATGTTCATTTTTACAATAAGAATCCCACCTCACTTTTTTTCCCCATTTTGCAGAGACTGTCATTTTCTCATATTTGATTAAGAAATACATTTATTCTTTTGTAAATTTTCACCAACTGCATAAATTACCATATATGCTGGCACACAAGATGACTGCTCCCCACAAATCTCTCTCTTCAAAATCTTTACTCTATGTTATACTCATCATATAAAGATATCCTATATAAAGAACAGCCTTAGCCTGGTCTTCTCAGTGGCAGAGTATTGCTTGCCAGTTTGGAGCCAAAGTCATCACATGATTCTTGCAGATACATACCTCAACATAACAATGAGAACCATCTCTGATACCCTAAGGTCTACTCTTCTCCTATGGTTGCCCTTTCTTTTCCACATCACTCCTTCATGTTTCATAAGGTATCATTAATGAAACAAAATCAGAAATAACATCAATCTTCTAATACATCAAGATATCTCACCACCTCCAGATTTCCGATTTGGCTTGTGGAAATAAAAGATGATGGTCTCCAGGACTTGTGGAGAAGACTCTGAAATGAACAAGTACCTCTACCACATTGCAGATCCAACTGTCAAACCTCCAGAATTCAAACTATCTTGACACCTCTAGAGCCAAGCCAGCTAAACAGATTTAGGACTGGGACAAGGCCACTATGCCCACTTATATTGTGTGGAATTTGCAGTCACCTTTTTTGAATTTGTGATCCCCCCCCCCCCCCAACATTACTGATCTTTTTAATTTTATCATCTATACTGGTTACTTCTCTTGGAAGGATAACATAAACAGAAAGAAGCTATATCCATGGGTTTGTACCTCTCCTTTTCTCTGGCCACTTCTCTATGAGGCATTTTGAAAAATAAGGTTCTTGATACTTCCATTCTCAAACCTTTTATTTGTCTAAGATATATTGATTATGTGTTCCTTATTTAGCCATAATAGCTCAGACATATTAGACTCCTCCTCCACCACCTCAACAGTGTTACATCCTGGATGAAACATTTATTAAAAGAAATTATTCATTCAGGATTTAACAAGTCAGAAAAATCAGCTGAGAGAAAAAAACTTGTACTCGAGCAGAAGAAATAAAGTACTAACTGTAAATAGAAATAGAATTACCTTCTTTTAGTAGAATTGTAATACCATGTAAAGAACTTTGTGTATAAATTAGTATTATATGAATGCATCATGTATACAATGAATGGGTAAATTAGATGTAAACAATAGTCCAAAGGGCAGGCCTGAGGCATTAGCAATCTTGGAAAGCGACGCACATTCATTTCCATTCTAGAGAGACGCGCATTCTAGAGATCTCGCGATGTGCCGAAATTCCTGTGGACGAAGAAAGTAGAGGGTGGGAAAAGATCGCAGAAAGTAAGAGGGCGCTATCGCAGCTAGTAACAGGGTGCTAAAAAGGGGGGAAGTGAAGGGAGAATAAAAAGGGTTTGCACCCCTTTCTCAAGGCCTTTTTTCGCCTATTTTGTTGGATGATGATTCGACTTCTCCCGTGGACACCGGAAGTTCCTGATGGTGTTTCTTGGCAATAGTATGATATCGGATGGTGCTCCTTTCCCTTCGATGTCTGAATTTCTGCCAGTACTAAAGCATGAGATGTCGGCATATGCTGTCTTTGCTGAAAGTTCCGACGGAATAATGTCGCAGACGTATCCTATGAACCGGCAGTAGAAACGAGGATGGCCCGAAACAGATCAAGAATAGACAAGGGAAAAACGCCAGGTGCAGAGCATAGCTTAATCTGATGACCATAGTGACCCACCACATGGACGCAGGCTTATGGAAGTATCGAGAGGTAATTCAAACAAAGAAGGACAGTTCAGACGGACCTGGAGATCCTGCCGAAGAAATGGTAAAGTACAGATTTTGTTGTATAATTACCCAGTCAGTAAAAGGGAAAGATCATTGTAGTGTAATAATAGAGTATGGACAGTATTTAAGAACTTTAAGTGATTATTTAGCAGTGGCTAATGTCCATAAGACAAATTGTCTGGAATGGTCATAGATGATTGTGACTAGTTTAATGTGCAAGACTAACATAGTAGGTAGAATATTGATTAGAAGTGTACAATGTGTGTATATTATGTGTGTTTAATCTCTAAACTCAAAAGAAGGATTTATTGTTCATGCATTAGAGTATTAATCAGTTTGATTTAGCATGTCACTGAACTAATTGAAAGTGAGATTGGTCTAAGTGTATATGCCTTTAGATTCCAATAAATATGTTTTTTCTTCTATACCTGAGTTTTGCCTGTGATATGAATCAAAACTACCACTGATTAATCTGAACCAGAGCGCGGGGGGGGGGGGGGGATTGAAAGAAAGGTATAACGTGTTATTATAGAGGTTATGACTGCAAACCAGAATTTACTTAGCCATAGTAAAGCATTTAATTTATGAGTTCAAGCACTAAATTTATTCACCTATGTCCACCAAAAGTCTGGAAAAGTTCCCTGAATAAATCCCCTCTATTCTAAAATATTGGCTGGTGCAGCTTTAAAAAATAAATTTGTCAATATCTGAAGAGGAGACAGCCCCAGAAAGAAATTAGAGGATTCGTTTCTTTTAGCAAGGAATAACCTTTATCAGTCAGGGTAAGCACGTGAATAAAATTAGGAATCGACTAGAGATATAGAATTTGCTTTCCTTATAGAATGAACATGTAAGAAATATTACAGATATTAGAGTTAGGGAAATTTTGTAAGTCTTGTAGTCATTGTAGAGAGGTAAATTCATAAAGAAAGTAAATTATTATAGGAAAAGTAACGATATAACAATGGTGCAGCCGGTAGGATATAACAATAGCAAGCATCCCAGAATGCTATTCACTACAGAAAAAGAAAATAACAATAGCCTGCCTTTTCTAGATACTCTAATCACGTCTGCTCAATGGTACTCTTTGTTTTTCAATTTACAAAAAAATCCACCCCCAATATGGTGTCATCAAAACTCTTGTCATCAGAGCCTCCTACTTCTGTTTTACCCAAGTTTCCTTTACAACTGAACTTTATTTGCCAGAGACCTTCCTGTCTAATTTTTAAAGGAAGCTGTTCCTTGCATCACTCTCAACACACAGAGTACAGTAATGCTATTACTCTCCCCTACATCTGAAACACCTCAGAAAAAATAGCTAGAACTTTAAAGAAATATAATCTATGTACTGCTTTCAAAACTCATTTGAAGCTGACTTCCCTTCTCTGCTCCTAAGGATCCACTTTCTCTCTCTCCCTCTCTCTTCCAGATGTTTACAAGTTCCTTATTCTTGCAACTTATCACATTATGATCAAACAGGGATATCTGCCAATACCCACCTTGGTGAATATAAGAAGTACATCTTGCATTCTGACACAACTATGGTCAGTCAGTTTTAGCTGACTATGCTTTGGATTGCACAGATTCAAATAAAAAAAAAAAATACATAAAAATATAACGGAAAAACTCACGTAGAAAAATTATTTAATGGTATAATTTTCGCCCGTGTGTCACAGGCATCTTCAGTACTGAAGATGCCTGTGACACACGGGCGAAAATTATACCATTAAATAATTTTTCTACGTGAGTTTTTCCGTTATATTTTTATGTATAGTTATGTCTACTCACGGTTTACCTCTTTTAAAACTTAAAAAAAAAAAATACTATGCTTCATTGCAGCAATACAAACTTGAAAGACTATTTTTAGAATCAGCACCAGATTTAAAAAACCAGCCTGATCTAAATAAATATGGTTGTGCTAAACTTCCCAAATCTTGGGAAGTTTAACACAACCATATTTATTTATATTGTATTAATATTGTATCATAAAGATCTCTGTAACAGAGATGATTAAACCTGTTTAAGTATTTCTCTGTGCTGTATTTATTCCATTAAATTTAATTACAAGTGGAAATCTGCACCTAAGCTAAATAGGCACAGTCAAAAATATTGCCAAGTTAATTGTTCTTAAAGAACATATGCACTTAACTGCGTGTAAACTTTTCAGACTAAGTATAAGTTAATTACCCATGTGACATTATATCCTTGAGGTCATAACCGACATATAATGGAACATTTTCTGTCTTATTAGTATGGAAAACATATGTGGGAAAGAATTAGCATGTTACAAAATATCCAGGTCTATCTACCATAGAGAGGCAACTGGCATAAACACATATCATTGGCTGACTTCAAAGGCTAGAACTTAAGCGAAATACAGCAATCCCTCGATTAATGCTCCTAATGCGTTCTTTAAAACAGATGCATTAATCAAAAATGCACTAATCGAATATAAAACCTATGGGAAAATGTATAATTTGTTCCTCAGATTTCTTTTTTGACCCTTAAGTTTTTTTAATAAAAGAATTAGGGTATGTCTCAGGTCCTAGTTAAAGGAAATCCATGAAGCTGAAAAACAATAAAACATATTAAGAATATAAATTTATTATTCTGCTACTTAACAAAGAATTGAGCTAACGTAGTTTGGCGGGGATTCTGTTTCTTTTTTTCATACAACTGACGGTATGACCCTATTGCCTCTTCTGCAAATTTTACTTCACCAGAGTCAGCCACTAAGCATTGCTGCTTAAAAACTTCGATTGTGCAAAAAATATTTGAAAATTGTTTCTGTGAAATCTCTTTGGGCTTGTCAGTGATTAAATTTTCTTCATATTCTTCAGCATCTTCCCACTCTGCATCTAAATTTAGCAGGTCGGAATCACTCAACTTCTCAGAATGAGATTTAATTAATTAGATTCATTTGAAAAGCCTCTAAAATCATTTGCACAATGTGGAAGAATGTGCTTCCAAATGGCTCGAATATTGCTAGCAGTAATTTCATTTGACTTTGCAACTTTATAACTAGGCTGAGATTTCTCTGATTTAGACAGAAAAGTCTTGGAAGGCATCTGCTTCCAAAAAAAGGCCGGTTTCATCGACATTAAATATTTGTTGATCACAATAGTCCCCTTTTTACACAATTTTCTTCAAAATCCCTGGATATCTCCTTATCTGCACTTGCAGCTTCGCCTGTGATCAGAAACATTATGTAGGCTATTTCTCATTTTGAAATGCTCAAATCACCCAGCATTAACTTGAAATTCTTCTTCTTTTTCATCATTGATAGCCCTTTCTTTCCAGGTTTACAAAGAGACAATACTTTTGATTTAATAAGGTGCTAGTGTTTAGCGGGATCCGTTTTTGTTTACAATCTTTGATCCATGTAAAAAGAAGTCTCTCTAATTCAATCATTATAATACTTTGATTTCAAGTGCATGCATGATGAACTTGAAGCAGCCTTACCTTTCTCTTTGTATTCAGCAGTTGATTCACCCATTTTTGTGTTCTCGTCCTATCTTTTCTGTGACTTGCCTTTTTCATTTTTCATTATTATTTCAAGTTTTTCTTCCAATCAGATTACTTTTCGAATCATTTTCACACTTTTATTTTTTGCTCACTAATTCTTTTACTCATGATTAAAGGTTAGGAAAATAATTTAAAATAAAAAAGTAAGGAAAACAATTGCAGGAAATATGATCAGCAAAATGCTATGTAAAGCAGACGACATAAATTTTGGTGGTAAATTTGGAACATAGTGTATATGGAAATAGTGTAGTATGCCACTAAAAAATAACTTTGTAAAATGTTTCAAATTGGTAACTAAATTATTTCATTCTGGTGAGTTATTTTTTAAAATAGTTAGCATAAAAAATGTATAGATCGAAAATTTTTAAAATCTGCAACATTTATTTTTAAGATGTATGTATACATCTTAAAAATACAGGCGCACTAATTGAATTTGGGTATAAATAAATAAACAAAATTTAGAACAAGCAATGAACTTTTTTTAATACTTTTTTAAAAAATTGGATATATGCCATTAATATCCAAAATATTAATAATATTTTGGATATATGCCATTAATTTCACAATAAATGCTCTGTGATTATCTGGAATATAAAAAAATCTTTGGGAACAAACGCACACCTTCAGTTTAATTTTAAGTGGAATTTGTAAAAAATAAATAATAACAACAATAATAGAAAATTCTTAGTTTATTTTGTGTGACAGCCATTATTATTATTATCATCATCGTATGATCAATAATATCAAGAAGATTCAAAATGTATCACATTTTGAATCTTCTTGTATTATTGTTTTGTTACAATTTTGTGTATGTACCCAGCAATGTTCCCCCCCTTTTTTTTTCTGATGATAAAAAGAAATCACATACTGTATTCAGTATAGAAGTTTTTCTTATTTTTTCCTGCCATTAGCAACAAACTATAAGATAAAAGGATGAGAAATGTAAAAATACACTGTATCCAAAAGCTAAGAACGAACTATATAATTTTACCTGCATATGAAAAAAAAAATTTCATGACTACAGAAGACATAAATTTATTGCCGGCATACTAATATTTTATATTACACAAAAAATGTGTTTTAAATCCATCCATCTTCAAGGCCCACCTTTCCTAATTGGGTTGTGGGGGGTAAGCAGCTGCAAGAGGAACTTCCAATGGTCACGATCCTCTGCCACCAAGCTCAGGTGTTCTGGTGGGACTCCCAGACGTGTCCACCTAAGGTTCTGGATATAATCTATCCAGCGAGTCCTTGGCCTTCTATGTGGCCTCCCACCCTCTGGCTTGGCAAAGAGGGCCTGCTGGGGAAGGGGCCCTCTCTTGTGGCATTCTGACCAGGTGCCTAAACCATCGTAACTGTGATCTCTCAACACGGAAAAGCAGTGTTTGAGTATTGAGCGTTTCCCAAATTGCAGAGCTTCTGACTCAGTCGAGTCTTGTCAGCCCTGCAACCCCTTGCAGGAACCTCATTTCAGCCGCTTGGATTCGTGTCTACATTCTTTTGGTCATTACCCAGCTCTCATGACCATAGGTGAGGATGGGGACATAGACTGTATTGAAGACAGCCAGCTTTGCCTTCTGGCTTAACTCTCACTTCAATACTACTGAACGGTCAAGCTCCTGCAGTATTGCGCTTGCTGAGCCAATTTGAGTATCTAGCTCTACGTCCTACTTTTCATCACTCATGAATATGGACCCAAGGTATTCAAACTTCTCCACCTGCCTCAGTGGGAATCCACTCACAAGTAGAGTGCACTGGAATGGTTGTCTTGAGACCACACATGTTTCTGTTTTGGCCACACTGATCTTCATCCCAGCTTCTGCACAAACAGCTACAAACCTATCCAGGGTCTGCTGGAGGTCATCTGTGGAAGAGCTAAGCAGAACTAGGTCATCTGCAAAAAGCAGACGTCCAATGCTACATCATCCAATTCTGACACACTCACTGCCTCGGCTGTGACTATCAATCCAGTCCATAAATATTATGAAAAGGAGGGGTGACAGAACACACCCTTGGCGGAGGCCAACGGAGACTGTGAAAGGTTCAGACTTTGTGCTGTTTACCCTGACACAAAACTCTGGGCATTCATACAGGGACTTGATGGCAGCTAATAGTTGGCCATCCACTCCATAATCCTGTACTACTTCCCAAAGCTTATCCTGAGGAACCCGGTCATATGCCTTCTCCAAGTCCACAAAACATGTGTAGACATTCTTGGCATATTCCCAAGATTTCTCAGACTTGCCTTAAAGTGAAGATTTAGTCAGTTGTGCTTCTACCAGGATGAAAGTCACATTGTTCTTCCTGGAACTTTGACTCAACTATGCTCCTGCACCATCTTTCCAAGCACTTAGCATACACTTTACCAGGCAGGCTGAGCAGAGAGATGCCACGATAGTTACTGCAATCCTTCTGGTCTCCCTTCTTAAAGACTAGTATTATTATGCCTGTCTGCCATTGCTTTGGTGCTCGCCCAGATATCCAAGCAGCCTCACACACTCAAGTCAGCCAGAGAACACTGTCTCGATTTAAGGCTTTTAGCATTTCGAGCCGAATTTCATTATCTCCAGCAGCTTGCCCGCTTTTAGCGATTTTATTGCTAAATGGACCTCTTCTGCTGTGAGACTAGTCATTGCCCCGATCTGCACCCCTTGGATGTCCACAACTGCTGGGCCACCCAGGTTAAGAAGGCTCTCAAAGTATTCCCTCCATCTGTGGAGGATATCCCTCTCGGTTGTTAAAAGTGCACCATCAGAGGCCTTAATTGCCCTTGCTGTGCACGATTTCCTCCCTCAAAGGCGGCGGATGGTCTGCCAGAATACTTTGTTTGCATTTGCATAGGATGAGTCTAATCTTTTTCCAAAAGATTCCCAAGCCTTCTGCTTTGCTGTCTTTACTGCCTCAGCAGCAGCTTTTCGTGCCTCAGTGTACCAGAAATGCATCTCAGGTGACCTGACCCTAAGCCATGTTAAGTAGAACTCCTATTTTGCCCGGACAGCTTTTTGAACCTCTTAGTTCCACCAAGGTGTCCTTTTCTCATTGCCCATCGCCACGCTGAGTCGCTTTCTGCCACAGCATGAGAGAGCAGAAGCAGTGACAGCTGTTCTGAACAGCTCCCACTCCTCCTCAACATCTGCAGTATGCTTGGGAATCTCTTTGAATCTGGAGATGTTATCTGCAAAATTCTTTTGCAGATAACATCTCATTTTCCAATGCCTCCCATTTCATGCGGTATAACTGCTTAGGTTTACTAGTGTTGATGGTAGCATTTGGTTTCTGTAGCCATAGGGTGCAGACAACAAGGTGGTGGTCAGTTGACAGTTCTTCCCCTCTTCTCACATGAACGTCCAGCACTGAGGAAAATAGGTCTGCTGAGACAATTAAGAAGTCAATCAGAGACCTTTGTCCAAGTGTATCCCTGTACCAGATATACTTATGGACTTCTTGGTGCTGGAAGAAGGTATTCATTATGCACAAGCTGTTAGTACAGCATAAGTCCAATATTTTCAACCCATTCACATTAAGGTCAGGGTCTCTGTTCTTCCCAACCACACCCCCTCCATGTCTGGTCATCTGTTCCAACATGTGCAGTAAAGTCATCCATTAGCAGGACTGATTCCATGTCGCCCTGTCAAAAGCAGCATCCACTTCCTCTAGGAAGGCAGAGTATTCTGACTCCAGATTAGGTGCATAGGCTTGCACCACAGCCAAGTTGTGATTTTTCATCTGGAGCCTTAACACATATACCCGTCCCCCAATGGGATCCACTCAGCAACACAGTCTGACAGCCAGGGCTTGTGAGTATCTCCACACCCACCTGAGCAGACGTTGTCGGGCTCGCACCAGAGTAGTAGAGCTTCCATCTCCTCATCCAGGTCGACAGTTCCAGAGCCTCTCCTCTTGGGCAAAGAAAGCCCGACTAAATCTAGTTGGTAGCACTTAGCCTCCTTGACCAGTTCCTTCTCCTTCCCTTTCAGAGAAAAGATGTTCCAGTTGCCTAAAGCCATAGTCTGGCGCAGTTGTCGTTGCCTTTTCCGTCCTTTTGCAGAACCATTTCTTTGCGCTGCCTCTAAACACCTCCCCAAACAGGTAGTGGGCCCATTGATGGAGTTTCCTCTAGCAGAGTGCTGAGGAATGGTGTCTAAGGGAGACTGTAACTGACTGTAACATATTTTTCGAATGGGTCCCTCTGCCTAAAATCCGAACGCGTCCCTTGGTAACCCGCATGACGGACAATGCGGTATGACCATTTTATGATGTCCTGACCATGTTACAGTGTTTGGTAATGCCCTATTAGCACTACTGCCTCGGTTCATGGCTGCTCAGGTTTCTCCTCATTGCAGTTAGCTTACATATCTACAAGCCGTTCTACTATCCACCACCTGCAGACCCGTGTTATGTGTTATAAATTTTGTACAAATTAAATTGCAATATGTTTTTAGCAAAAGTTACAAATTTCCTAAGGACATGATTAAGGAATTAATGTACAGTGCTTATGGAAAACTGTGTGGAGAGACATTTCAGTATGGAATAAGTCTACCCTGAACTGTGATGCATCTCTCATAATGCCATATCATGTTTAACACCAAGTGATTCAGGAGTTCTTGAGGCAAATTGGCCCACTCCAACTTCAAAGCAAGGATAAGGCCTTGTTTGATTTTTGGAAGGGAATTTCGAGCAGCAATGGATCTCCCTTATTGCATCCCAAACGTGTTCTATGGGGATGAGATCTGGGGAGCATGTTGGCCACTCAATTAGAATAATATCCAATATTATTCTAATTGAGTGGTATCTCTCTGCTTGTGTATGATGTGGTCCAGCACTGTAATTCATAAAAACAAATTCTTTGTTTATGGTACCAGGGAACAATTGAATGATGTTGAACTTTGTTGCAATATTGTTCACCAGTCATAGTCCCTTTTTCCAGCACTTTTAACTTGGTGTATATCCATTAAGCATAATACCTCTCTGGACCATGACCCCAGCACTGCTGTATCTATTCCTTTCAAGAACAATCTTGTGATGGTAAGCAGTACCACTTTCATGACAGATCAAGTGTCGTCCAGAATTGGAGGAAAGACTAAGACAACTCTCATCTGTAAAGAGTACATTAACCCAGTGGTGTCTTGTCCAATTTTTTATGGATATAACACCACTGAAAACATGCTTTATGATGAGTTGTGGTACAAGGATGCAGACTACAGGCCTTCGGGCATATAGGCCTACTTGTTGCAGACATTTTGCCACAGTTTGTTGAAATAACTGAATACCTCTGCTTGAATGGAGCTGATTGCAGGCTGACCTGCTGTGGCGCATCAATTTCGTTTTGCTGCTATTACTAAAAATCTGTCTTTATGCTCTGTGGAAGAGTGAAGATGACCTCTTAGCAAACATCTGGAACACATTCCATTGGTTTGAAATGCTGTCCAGAGCCTGGATACAACAGTATGCTAGATTTCCAACAGTCTGGCAATGTCAGTAATTCTGTGGCATTCAGGCATTCCAATAATTCTTCCCCTTGTGAAATCATCTAGATCATGTCTGAGACATTACAAGACATCCAAAGTTTGCAATTTTATTCCTTTACGAACAATTTCATTCAAACACAATTTGCATAGAGCAGTCTTTTGCCTTTTATCCTGTTGAGTGCTACCATGTGACCCCTTTGCATGGGATTTGAAAATTTGAATGTGTACCCAACTTTCTACTTGAAATTATCACTTACATAAATACAGACAAATTGGCCCTTCAGAACACATGCAATTTACAGACAAAAAATACTAGTTGTGGTGGTGGTGGTGGGCAGTAGATGGCGCTGATGTAGATGATTGGTAGTAGAGGTTTGGTGTAGTGGTGGAGACGGAGAGTTGTAAAATAGGTATCCTCCCTCATCGTGGGAGGACACCTATTGTTACAACTCCTTGGAGTTGTACAATAGGTTCGAATGAAACCTCCTTCGAGCTCCTTGGAGGTGTCGCGAATAATAATAATAAATTACCACAAGCCGATTCGTCTGAATTTGAAGTTGGTATTTTCAGAAATAGTGTTCGCCCTCATTTTGAACACCAGTGTATACCATATGTAGTTTAGCCTGTCTAATATCTGCATTTAAAATTAGAGTTGCACTGTAAGGAAATAAGTGTTCCTTGCTTTTGGTAGTACTGGCTTCAAGATGCAACAATGTAACCAAGTTAACTTTTTCTAACAAATTTCTAACCGCCTTCCCTTCCACCCATTAACCATAGAGAACATAGAAGAAACTGCTACTTAATTTGACTTCAAGCAAGGCCAAGTCAATAAATTTCTAACCCCCCCCCCTTCCCTTCCACCTATTATTAACCATAGAGAACATAGATGAAACTGCTACTTAATTTGACTTCAAGCAAGGCCAAGTGTAGTGTGGATTACAACTTAAAATTGTAACCGTGTTAAAAAAGTTGTATGCTAACACTGAACAGATTTATACCTTACTTTACTGCAAAATACTGTAGCAGAAGCAAAATTTCATTCTTGGTGTTTTGTTTTAAACAATGTAATTCTTAAAAATTATTTTTTGGAACTTGACTTAAAAAATAATCTAGTAGCATATTAGAGAATTACATTTCATGAATGCAAAAACTATGATACAGGGGAATGATTCAAATATATATGTTCAATAAGCATGTATTTAAGTAGCAGCTACTGTACTCTTCCAGCAACATGTGCTAATGCTCTGACCTCCTATGGACATTGCAGTGTACATGGCTAAAGACATTCAATAAACTTCTCCTATCAGTCAATAAAAGTGAAGTATGGTGAGCATTGTTTAATTAACACTAAAACAGTTGCAGGTAAGAAATGTATTAAATGTTAGAAGTTTGGGTGTTGACAAGACTGGCAAACTGTATATATGAAGAGAAACACGGAAGATATACAGTGTACAGGTTTACTATAAGAGTAAAGCCCATTTCCAAACATGCAGTTCAATGTACTTTTATTATAACTTTATGTGCTAAAACAGATTTTTCAAGTACACTTGGTAATTTACTTAGCTTATCAAAATATTAAATTGCTCACTGAAATGGACAAGGTTTTCTCCCTTTCGATTTTTTTTTAATGAAAGTACAGCAAAAGGTGAAAGTAATAATAATAAAAATAGAAACAAAGTACTGTTGATAATACAGTGCAGTTTTAAGGATTAAACCAGGTATATAATTTCTTGGTACCTTTAATTTATACTATAACCAAGCGAAAAACTTCCAACAACTTTCTCTAATCCTGAGAATGAGACTATTTTTTATATTATTCTTCTTGTTAAGTGGATGTGTCTACTAATTCACAGGATTCAATGTATGGTGCCTACTCTAGCTCACACAATGCCTGTCTTGCTATTAAATTTATCCATTAAAATTAATGGCCATCAGCTCACAGATCATATCTATGGCAACATTTTGCTAACTCACATGAAAAACTGCTTCCCACTCCCTTGGTGATAACACTTATTTAGCTTCCGGGATGGATCCTTATCTTTCTAAACTCACACTATAGCACATTGACAAACTTCAAAAAAAAAAAAAAAAAGTCTCAACTGAAGCTCCACATGCAAGCTACTATTCTAAAGAAAACTGCTGTTGTATATAGCTTGTATTCTGTGTCTTTAAATTACTTGTTTTGTTCTACACTGATGACAATAATTATGGTCAATTCAGTATGAAATACCTTTTATTAATTTTCAATAAATCATTATTCTGTCTAATGAGTTTTTTTTTAATTTCCTATTGGTTTGTTTTAGATTTTATCTCTATTAAAAAGACCAGATCTTCGTGCACTTTGAATCTCATAAATTTTGCATGAGTCAACATGGCTACGATACAATAGTATAAGTGCCATTCTCAAGAAAAGTGGAAAGACACCTGACCAGAACATATTACATGACTAATGGGAATGTAAGCCATAACTAAATAAATAATGAGTAACTACGTATTTATTACTTATATAATACTTTATTAACAGAGTTTTTGCCCTGGTGTCAATTTTTGCTCTTGACACTAAAGTGAAAATTCTACATTAAATAAAGTCTTATGTAAGTAATAAACCTGTATTTAGTTATTTATTTAGAACATAATATATGGTATGATGAGTGTCAAAGTGGTAGCACATAGGTAGATCATCAGTCCTCAATAAGAAATTATGCGTATGATGATCTGTAAGGAGATTATGAAGAACAACTACTTTTTCTCTTTCAACACAGACTGGCCTGCCAATGCTTAATTTCAGGTTTAATCTCAGGCAGTTTATTTGGGACCACTCCCTGTCCTGATGACTGTCCATGATCGGTTAATTTTGAATTTATTAACTATTTGTAGCCTGTATAATGGACTAACAAACAATAAGTGAAGTCTGAAGCTGCATCTTCAGTCTCGTTTCCCTTGAGAATTCTCTTGAAAAGAAAGAATATTTCTTTGACAGAATAACTGCAGAATTTCATAGAGTATCAGATGTGAATTGAACACAAGAGAATTGAACACTCATGGCCTGTAAAGAACTCAGAGTCTGTATAAATAATATGCACTATCTACAATATCTATGAAATAATATGCACTGTCTACACACCCCTGTTATTTGAAGTTATGGAACATTCCAGGTTTGTTAATAACATAAAAACTGGTGTAGAGTTAGTAGGAAGCAGGATTTCATCATAGCAGTTGAATACAAGTGGTATGGCAACACAATGTGAATGTCACATTGGTGACATTCTGGAATCATTAATGCAGGAAAACACCCACAGCTGCCACTCTGAAAATGAATGACAGGACGGTGTTAAACAGATGGCACACAAAAAATGGCTACAATCAGCACAGACCATTTGTGATGAGTTCCAGAGCACCAGTAACACCATGGTGAGCACTAATACTGTATGAAAAGAACTCCATTTACTGGGTTTCCATGGAAGACCAGTGGCACACAAGCCAAACATAATAACAAATAAGACGGTTTCATGGACCACTGGCTGTTGTCCGTGGTTTCATAAAGGCAGTTCAGTACCTTGATATTCTGGATAATCAGGTGCTACCTATTCCATCAAGAAGACAATGTCCCATGCCACAAAGCTGCAGCTGTTATGAAATGGTATGAAGAGATGGTGTTAAATGACTGCCCTAGCTCACGCAGAGTACTAACTTCAACTCCATCGAAAGCCTGTGTGATGAACTGGAGTGGCAATTGAGGTCCAGAGCAGTACATTCTTGATCTGTTGATGAACTCAGTGCTGCTTGATGGAGGAATGGAGAAACATTCCTCAAAGGGTGCAGGAGGTGATCAAAGCTAAAGGTGAACATATCCAATATTAGGGTTTGCCTGCTAGTATCAAGTGTAAATTGCTAAAGTGTCTGGACAATTATTGGTAGATAGTGTGTTTGTGTATTTATAAAATTAATTTAACTGACTAAAACCCGAGAAAGTATAACAAAAACCTTTAATAAATCATGACTAGTTTCATCGGCGCTCCAACTTCTTCAGGTGAGAATCAGCACCAATGAAACTAGTTGTGATTTATTAAAGGTTTTTGTTCTACTTTCTCGAGTTCTAGTCAGTTAAATTAATTTTATAAATGTATACATCCCGATTAAATCCTAATTTCAATTATATATATATATATATGGGTGCTTAAGGGTCGAAGCTGTATAACTGAAAGGAGACCTCCACACAGCCTTTAAAGGAATGCGGAGAACCAACCAGGGCTTCTGACCTAATGTCCAATCCTCACCTTCTCGTGGTGCATCCTGTTGGGTATCTACCTGGATACTGAACGAACGAGGATGGGCTGGCAATTTGGGATTTAGCCGACCAAATTGTATTCTTATTGGTTAAACCAAAATAAAAAAAATGATGGTACAACATGACAAAATTTCATGCTGGCTGGGGCGTCGCCCGGTTAAACAAGGCCCCCATTGTTTTCGCCAGGGAACAATATTAGGGTTTGCCTGCCTTATTGTTCCAGTAGCTGACTTATTGCTGTTCGCAGCAATAAGTCAGCTACTGGAACAAATCTGAAAACAAACCCCAACTCAACATCACCAGAGTTAAAGATGTAAGAAGGCTTCTTACATCTATCAATGTAAGAAGCCTGAATGGCAAAGAAATGGAGCTAGCTGAGGAATTAGATAAGTACCAGATCGACATAATAGGGGTGACTGAAACAAAAAACACCAAAACTGGTGAGATCTTTCTGAGCAATAAATACAAAATGTTATATTCAGGCAATGACAATCAAGGAAAAGAAGGAGTAGCCATAGTATTCAACACAAAATACGAGGCTAATCTTCTTGAATGGCAGTCAGTCTCAAGTAGAGTAATGTGGGCAAATATGAGAATGGGGAACTGGACAATGAGACTTATTTATGCTTATGGTCCCACAGAAGGTTCTACTAAGGTAGAAGTGGAGGAATTTTTTGAGGCTTTAGAAAAAGCAACTGACACAATGAAAAACAAAAAGTTGGTCCTTGTTGGGAATCTAAATAGCAGAGTAGGAAATGATTGTGAGACATACAAAAATATTTTGGGAAAATTTGGAGAAAAGAGCAAAGCTAATAATAATGGCAAATATCTGTTGAATTTCTGCTCAGGACATGGACTGGTTATTACTAACACCATGTTCCAACATAAAAATGTGCACAAATTCACATGGAGAGAAGAGGCAAGGAATAAGAAAAGTCTCATTGACTATGTTATTGTTGATAGTGATGTTTTCTCCCTGATGCAGGACACCAGAGTGTACAGAGGATTTGAAATTGGAAGTGATCACTATTTAGTCTTGAGCAGGATAAAATTGAATTTCATATTGAAAAGAATAACATGTAAGAAAGTTTTAAAGTGAATAAAAGTTGAGCAGCTCTCAGATGTGAACTGTAGACTAAAATACACAAAGATTATTGAAGAAAAAATGAAAGAGTTTGAGAACAGGAATCAAACCTTGGATATTCAGTGGCAAACTCTGAAGAAAACATTGATTGATTCTGCCAGAGAAGCGTGTGGTGAGGTTGTCTGTAAGGATAAAAAATCAGAACTCTCTGGTGGACACAGGAAGTTAAAGAGGCACTGAAGGAAAAGAAGAAAGCATATCAAAAGTTCCTGTCAAATAAGTCAGCTTGTGCTCTTAGAGAATATAGAGACAAATGCAAGAATGCTAAACACTGTGTAAAACTAGCTAAACAAAAGTCATGGGAGGACTTTGGCAAGAATATAGAAAATAAATATCAAGAAGGTGGCAAAATATTCTGGAGGTTGTTGAAGAAGCTTAGGAATGGAGGAAAGAGTGCCGTAAAAAGAGTTAGAGATGATAAAGGTGACATGAAAACAGGAGAAAAAGATATCCGTGAAGTATGGAGTAATTACTTTGAAAAACTGCTAAATGAAACAAGCAGTGATGACAGCACAGTGGTAAAAAACACTGACCAGGCATGCAGTCAGGAATACATATCCATACTTGAAGTAGAAAAAGCCATCAAAGGTTTGAAATGTGGAAAGGCAGCAGGAGTAGATGATATTCGACCAGAAATGCTGAAGTATGGTGGTATAAAAGTCTTACAGTGGCTGCACTGCATAGTTCAGAAAGCCTGGACAGAGGGACGAATTCCTGATGATTGGAGTAGAGCTCTCATAGTACCCATACATAAAAAGGGAAATAAAACTGAATATGAGAATTACAGAGGTATTTCCCTACTGAGTGTTCCTGGCAAGATTAATGCAAGTATACTTGAGAAATGGTTGAGAAGAATTGTGGAAGAAAAGCTGGGTGAAGAACAAGCTGGATTCAGGCCAAATAGAGGCTGTCAGGATCAGATCTTCAAGCAATACTTAGTCTTTATTTGAGTTGTAAGTCAGCAGTAAGTTAGAATTGAAGGAAGTACAGGAAGATGGTTTAATGTTAAATCTGGTGTGAGACAAGGCTGTACATTATCCCCTCTGTTATTCATTATCTATATGGATCACATTATGAAGGAAAGTGGTATTAAACATGATATCAAAATTGGAGATGTTAATGTCAGCTCTTTGCTTTATGTGGAGGATGTTATACTTTTAAATAAATCCACTACAAGTCTGCAAGATTATCTGACTAAATTGAATAACTGTTGTAATAGATATGTTATGAAGGTCAGCAATAAAAAGACAAAGACAATGAAAATAGGCAGAATCATTGAAAATGTCAACTGTGTTGTGAATGGAGAACCTGTGGAACAAGTAAAACATTTCAGCTACTTAGGCATGATTTTTACTGAAGATGGTAAATTAAATATAGAAATAGACAACAGAATCAGCAAAGCTGGTATGGTGGGAAGTCAATTGAATAAATTCATATGGAATAAGAGAGAAATTAGTTGGAACACTAAATTAGCCGTATACAAGACAGTGTTCAAACCAGTTTTAACTTATGGATCTGAGAGCTGGGTCAGAAGTAAAACACTTGACCAAAGACTAGAGACCACAGATATGAGAGTCCTGAGAAAGATTATAGGCGTGAACAGATGGCATCAGTGGCAATATCATATTAAAAATGAGGATATTAGGAAAGAACTTGACATTATCAGCATCCAGGAATGCGTTAGCAGAGATAATCTCAGGTGGTATGGTCACCTAAACAGAATGGCCGAGGAAAGATTAGCAAAACAAGTGTTCTCTGCCAGGTTGGCAGCAAAACGACCCAGAGGAAGACCAAGATATAGGTGGATTGAAACAGTACAAAGTGCCTTAGATGATAGAAATATAAGATCTGATAATGTTGGAGTCTCGACAAGTAACAGACTGATTTGGAGGAAAATTGTAGATAGGAAGTTAGTAATGATATAATTTTTTCATGTAGTACTGTCATATCCTGTACACCCCTTGTGGGTACATGGCAGGAATTTGATGATGATGATGATATATAATATATATTTGATGCAACAGATTTACTAGTTATGTAACATGATTAAATAAATTTAATGACTAGAAGCCAAGAGATACCAAAGTAGAAAAAATACCATTTATTACTTGATTACACAACTATTTTGTTTTATTTAGAGAAACTTAATCAGGTTCATAAATAATATATAGTAATTAAATTCAAATGGAATCCGACTTGTGACAGTGTGGTTAGGAAAATGCACACATGGAATCAGATCATGAACCACCTGTCTAGACTGGTAAGAAAGAGTTTTTCATTTTCTGTCTGCGTAGAGTGGCTTTTCATCACCAGACTACCAGGTAGTCTGGTGATGAAACTACTGCTGGTAGTTGAATGTGGGTAGTATTATCTACAGCATTTCCCATGTGGTCTGTGGTTTAGTAATGGTCACTGGGGAGGGGAGAGAGGAAACAGTCTTCAGAAAATATAATATTCAAATATCGTACATAAGTTGTTGATAAGAGAAGTACCAAGCAATAGACAATGAAAAATAAAATTTAAACTAGTTTTAACTAATGGATCTGAGAACTGGGTTAGAAATAAAACAGTTGATCAAAGACTAGAGGTTTTGAGAAAAATTAGAGTGAACAGATGATGCTGGTTAAACATGGACAGAGCCATGCATCTCCAAACCCATAATTCCAATGTATCTATCATCCTTCTTTCACTCTTCCTCAGAGTCCAATTTTCATATTCATATAGTACCACAGAGAATACCATTGTTTTCACGATTCAGAGCCATGTTAAAAATGCAAATATTAGAAAGGAACATGACATTATTAGTGCCATGTTCCTTTTTAATACTCTGACACCAAAATGTTGTTGTTATGTTCCATCGAGTTGTTTTCGACTCCTGGTGATTCTATGAACATACAATCTCCATTCAGATCTGTCCCTAGCCATATCTTTCAGAATTTCCAAGCACATTCCAGTTGCTTTTTTAACTCCATTCCACCGATCTAATTCTTGGTCTTTCTCTTCCCTGCTTCCATCAACTTTAGCAAGAATCATCATCTTCTCCAGACTGTTGTTTGCTCACATAATATGTCCAAAGTATGACAATTTTTGCTTGATGATCATAGCTTTGAGGGAGCAATCTGGCTTTATTCTGTCTATCACTGATTTATTGGTTTGCTTTACAGTCCATGGTATTCTTAGTAAGCGTCTCCAAACCCATAATTCCAATGCTTTTATCTTCCTTCTTTCACTCTTTCTCAGAGTCCAACTTTCACATCCATATAGTACCACAGGGAATACCATTGTTTTCACGATTCTGATTTTTGTTGCGAGGCTAATATCTTTATCTTTAAAGATCTTGCTTAAATTTGTTTGAAGATCTTGTTTGTAGATTATTACTTTCTGAGTAATAATCTTCTTCTAACTTCTTCAGTACAATTAGGGATTCTAGGGGCACAAAATTGTTAACTATTTCCATTTTCTCCCCATCTACTTTAAAATCATTAAGTTCACATGTTGCCATAATTTTTGTCTTTTTGAGATTTTCAGATTTGTCATTTTGATAAATCTGAAAATACAGCCAAGTATATAAGTTCCTGAATAATCCAGGGTAGTTTCCACAGTTTTACTCTTTCAGCATATGTTAAGAATCTAAAAAATATCTCAGTAATAAGTATTTACCTCTGACATTTCAGGCCTTCGTTTTTTTTCTTTGCTAACACACTTTTGAGCAATTTCAAGAAGTTCCCTAAACCACATCACACCTTCCTCTCCAGCTTTGCTATCTTTAATTGTTTCTAACTGACCCAAGGAAGCATTATCTTTTACATAATCCACCTATAAAGAGAAGACAAACTATATTTAATATTTGAAAATTTCCCATTAGTAAATGCTATTTATGGTTCATATAATACATATAAGACTTGCAGCAAGAATGAGGAATGTTTCTCATTAGTTCTTTAATACTATACTGAACAAAATTATAATTTGTTCGACGAAAAGTTATTATTTAATAAAAAATGCATAATATTTATTTTAATATATTAGAAGTTAATGCTATAAAAATATCTAGCACGATGGCATGAGCAATAAGGCAAAATCATTAACTTTTAATTTCTGTCTTAAACGTTTTCAGAATTCACTTTTAGAGTGAATGGCAGACAATATACTAAGAGTTTTAAGCCAAGACTAATAAAAAAGATTTGATCACTTTCCATAAGAATCATAACAACAAAAGTGATACAAATAAGATGAAACCCATTTACTTTTTTGTAACATTTTTGATTTTATAAAACATTTGTAATTTTATGATTCATTTATACAGAATTTGCTATACATTAATATTTTACAATGCTGAATTAATTATATCACATCAAAAATAATCTCAGTCGGCATTCAAAATATATCTCTCCCCAAGACCGATTCGATGACACTTTCTCATTAACCACACTACCGGCTAATGAGAAAGATGCGAAGTGCATATTAAAATTGTAATACCATTGATATTACATTGAAATATATGATGAATACGAAGCATATGAGGATGCATATTTGATCCATAATGGCCGGTGAGGTGGTTAATATATATAAAATTTATTATATACTGTGATATTCACCCATAAAGTGTTGAACCCTGTCTAGCAATAAACATGGCACAAAGTATGAAAGCAACAGATTTGGGAATCTGAGTGATTAGAGCCTATGGATTTTTATTACTCATTTGTCAATAAATCATATCAGAAATTAGAGACTATGTAATTATGATGTATAATTACATAGTCTCTATAAATGATGCGATATCAGAGTGTGTCCCGAGATATCGAAGAATAAATAGGGTAGGAGTCAAATGAATGTGTAATCTTATTAAGCAAGAGATTCGTAAGAAAAGGATGATGTGGCAGGAATACCTTGTGCATAAGGGTGCTGTCCGTTATGAAAGTTATAAGCAGCAGGCTAGAATAGTCACAACTCTTGTATGGAAAGCAAAGTCTGAGTAAGAAAAGAAACTGGCTCTGCATGCTAAAGACAACCCACAAGAATTCTATCGATATGCTGCAAGTAAAAGAAAGAATGAATACGAAAGAACAACTCTGCTAAATGCAGATGGCATGAGGGTTACAGATGCAGAAGAGGTTGTTCAACTAATGAGTGCCCATTTTGCTAAAAGTAATCAACCTTGTGTATGCAATATTGAGCTCACTGCTATCTCTTCACTGAATGAAGAAACTCAGGTGTATGAGGACGAGGTATCAGAGCTGTTGCAGAAACTGAATAAGAATTCAGCAATAGGGATTGATGGGATATCAGCATGTGTGCTAAAAGTATTTAGCTGAACTGGCTATTTCTTTGAAAAGGCTGTTTAATATGTCTCAGAACAGGGAAGATTCCACAGAAATGGAAAGAATATATGGTAATTCCATTGCACAAGGGTGATGCAAAGACTGATATATCCAACTATCGACCAATTAGTATCTCAAGAGTGGTGGTGAAGATTTTGGAAAAATTGGTTAGGGCTTTCATTTAGAAATGGGTTGACAGTGAATCTCTACTTTGCAATGAGCAACATAGGTTTACTAAGGGAAGATCATTTTTTTGCAAGCCAATGGTAACATTCCATAATAATGTTACTAGTGAACTAGACAAGGGGGAATGGATACACCATGATACTGTTGGACTTTGCTAAAGCTTTTCACAGAATACAGCATGGTAGACTATTGCATAAATCAGAGAATATGGGTTTGGGTTATAGAATATTAGCATGGAGAAGAGGATGACTGACTGACAGATATCAAAAAGTGGTATACGGTAGATGCGAGTCTGCAAGATTTAAGGGTAAGGGTAGTACTGCCCATAACCAGTACAAAAAAGTGGTGTACCACAAGGATCAGTGCTTGGTCCACCGTTATTCAATCTGTACATTAATGATATTGGGAAAGATTTGACAAGTGACATACAGCTATTTGCTGATGATGCAAAGATAGGTAAGGTAATCAGGAATACTGTTGATATGCAGTACTTGCAGAATGATTTGAATAGGCTGGAATTGTGGGCACAGGAAAATGGATGTCAGATCAATGTCAGTAAGTGTAAAGTCATTCACTTCGGCATGATTAGATATCCAGTATGGTATTATATTGGTAGGATTATGCTTGAAGAAACTGATGAGTCTAGGGATCTTGGAGTGTTAGTAGATAAGTTGAAGTTCAGGAGCCATGTGGCAAAGATTGCAAATACAACTTGTAAAGAGGAAAAATGTCATTTTTCCTCTTTACAAGTCCTTGATAAGACCTCACTTGGACTAATGTGAGCAGGTCTGGTCTCCTGGTTTCCATTGTGATTCTAATATATTGGAGAGAGTACAAAGGATAGTGTTAAAAATACTGATTATGAAGACACACTGAGAATTTGTAGACTGCAGACACTAGCAAACAGGAGCGATATTATTGATACTTACAAACTTCTGAAAGGGGTCATACAGGATTTCAATTAATGGAATTTTTCAATTTATGGAGGACAGGGAAAGGACAAGAGGGCATTCTTGGAAGGAGAGAATGAACACTGCTAAGAAGGGAGAGAAGGCTAGATTTTTCTCTCATAGGGTTGTGCGTGATTGGAATAGATTGCCAATGGATGCTGTGAGTGCAAGCAGTGTGAATGAATTCAAGAGTAAGTATGATAGCTGGTGCATATAATATGTGGCCTCCCTTGATGAGTCCCTGAGTTCCTGGAGGTCTCTCTTAATAATAATAATAATAATAATAAATAGAAACACTTCATTTTTGAAAATATTCTGAAGAAAGTTCATCATCATGTAACTATCAAAGAAATCAGGTGCAAACTAAATTGTTTTGCTTACTTGGAGAAGGAGTAAAAAAACTAAGTTTATAAAATTACTTGGTATCCTTAATATAATATATATTATCCCCAAGGTAAAAAACTTTTCACATCTTTATCTCATCCAGAGTTTCTTATTAAAAGCAACTTGTATAGGTAAAGTTGATAAGGCTCTGTATTACTAAAAACCTTGGTATTTCAGGGTCTAGACCTCAAAAAAGGTTGAAACCGGTCTGGGTGGTGACCCCCCCCCACCCATAATGTATAACAGTATACATCTCTTAGTGAGATGTGTTTTACATTGTGGGAAATACTAAGAATAGTGATCAGATCTTTACCCACCTTTACAACGAGTTGCCCTGGTGTTGCACTACCTTTAGACATGAACTATGTTCAGGAGCAAACTTAATTGTTTTGCTTACTTGGGAGAAGGAGTAAAAAAAACCAAGTTTATAAATTACTTGGTATCCTTAATATAATATATATATATATATATATATATATATATATATCAGAGTAATACTTAATAGAATTCAAAACACTCTCAAAGAAAACTCCAGTAGAGAGCAGGCAGGAATTCAGAAGAGGCTTCACTACAATAGATCATATCCAGGTCATTCACAATTAACAGAAAAACAGAGAATACTGAATTCCTTTATGTTTCCTTGTTATTGATTTAAAAAAAAGTATTTGATACCATAGAGCACAATGCAGTCATCAGCATCTTACTGGAAATAAATATAGATCCTACTTAGATCCACATGATAAACAAAATTAACAAAAATCAGACCACACAAACAACCCAATTTGATCAACCTATAAATATAGATATAAAGAGAGGGGTCTGCCAAGGAGGACCTCCCCAAATCTATTTACCAGAACTTTAGAATTTATTCTGAAAAAAATACACCTAAACAGAGGAATAAGCATAGATGGTGAAAAACAAATCCTTATGTTTGCTTTGATCTAGTACAGAACTCAAAAGATCTAGAAGAAATGGGTGAAAAAATATACACAATCAGCAGTGAGATAGGCTTAGAAATGAATCTAGAAAAAACAAAATGGATTAAAAACATCTACACAAGTGACAATCACCATGTATTAATAACATCCCTATAGAACAAGATGACTTACAGTTACTTAGCACAAACAATAAAAATGAATAATTTATCTGAAGAACTAGTAAAAAGAAAGAAAGCTGCTTGGCTATCATTCTACAGACTAAAAGACACACTTACTGATCCAAATCTTGACATCTCTGCGAAGGCTAAAGCATTTAATAGTGACATTCTTTCATCACTCACATACAGATCAGAAACATGGAACACAACAAGAAAAGAAGAGACTCTCAGGATAACTCAGCATGCAATAGAACATAGGATTTGTAACATCAGCAAAATGGAACATGTTAGAGATATGGAACTAAGAGAGAGATCAGGAGTAAAAATGTGGTAACTGCAGTATGCGAAAGCAGGATGAGATGGGCAGACCACATAGCTGGACTCAGGGATAACAGATAGACTACTTAATTGGCAACCAAGAATAAAGAGAAAACCAGGAAGACCCATTAGCGAAATCTAAGGAGAAAACATGCAAGAGAGAGGCTCAAGGGATCGCTGGAGGTATTTTTATGACACTCATGGAGAAATCCTGAATGAAACACAGATCCATCAAGGTAATATATATATATATATATATATATAAATTTTATAAACTTGGTTATTTTACTCCTAATCCCAAGTAAGCAAACATTATACATCTATAATGTTATACATTATACATCATTATATATCATTAAACAGTATACATCTCTTAGTGAGATGTGCTTTACATTATGGAAAATACTAAGAATAGTGATCAGAGCTTTACCCACCTTTACAATGAGTTTTCCTGGTGTTGCACCACCTTTAGACTTTAACTATGTTCAGGCGCAAACTTAACTGTTTGCTTACTTGGGATTAGAAGTAAAATAACCAAGTTTATAAAATTACTTGGTAACCCTAACACATTATTCCCAATGTAAAAAAACTTATTTACACACACACACACACACACACACACACACATATATATATAATTAGTAAAAACTGTTAGTCCATCCATGATACTAATTTACTACAGGTTTACAACTTTTTGTTGTTAATGTATAGTACAGTAAAGCTAGCCATATGCAGACTTCTGTGAAAAAAGGATATATGTGGAAGTACGAGGCTGGTGATCATGATAAACTCAGGAGACAGCTTGGAGCTATAGCATGGAATCAGGAGTTGAGTGGCAAGGAAATAAGTGCTGCTTGGGAACTGACAAAGAAATACATAACAGCATCAATGTGCAAATGTATTCCGAAGGTCAAAAGGTAGATGTAAAATGAATGAATGAATGAGAGGCTCAAGTATGAAATTTGGAAGACAAATGAACTTTGGAGGCAGTACAAGATGAATAATGGTAATAATTAGTTACATGAAGACATATAAAGAACAAGCTAGGAGAGTGACTTAGTAAGGACAACAAAAGTGAATTATGAACAGAAATTAGCAAATCAGGCCAAAAAAAAACATAGTTTTTCAGATGTGGCAAGTAGAAGGAAGAATGATTATGGTAAGATGATGTTAATGGATGAAAATGGTAGAATATTAACTGCTGAAGAAGACACTGTTGCGGTATTCAGTTGAGGTATTGCCATCACAAATTAACACAATACCACAAGGAAAAGAGTGAATAATATGTCACCATCAGGTGGTATAAAGCTAGATGAATACATAGTTGAACAATAACAATGGATTATTTAAAACAACATGCCCTACACAAAGCAATGCAAAGGAATGGAAGAAATATAACATTATTAAAAAAAATAATGATGTGTGATTAGAATAAGACTCTCCCATATCCTAGATAGCAAGAGGCAGTCATTTAGATTCTGGTTCAGAAGGTGGAGTAAGTTCATTTCAAACCATAGGACATTGTGGATGGTTATCAATTCCATGTTGTGCAAAGCCAGATTTCTTAGATTTCCTATTAGCAATGTAAGATTTATGTTCTTACATTCATTTTTTCAATGAACATCCATTTTTTCCAATGTCCATTGGTAATGCCTGACTATGTCAGGCATTACCAATGGACACTGAAAAATGGACAATGAAAGTCTTCTTAAATGCAGGAAGGGCAAGAGGCGGATCACTTATCTTTAGAATATGAGAATCATGATGATAGTTTGTTGAAAGGAATGAATGTGTATAGATTATACTTTTTTAAGGATTCTAGAGATTTGTTCCAAGATGCCAGAAATGTGTGGGATAGGAACTCTTCATACTGTTTCATTGCTGTTTGAACTTCGATAACAGGAATCAAAAATATGTTGTAAGGTTGACTCTGAGAAGTTATTGAGATGCACATACAGGAGTAAGTTTCTTATATAAAGACCACAAACTGACACATTACTATATCACCCTAATAATAATTATAAAAATCTGATGAAACGTGTTGCTTAATACAGTTTATTTTATTACTTTTTTGAAATACTTTTTTACACCTGCTAAGATTTCAGTTATACATGTTGCTCTATTACAACTCATGATTACCTTCATTGTTAATAAACACATCTGTGGCAGAGTCATATATATGTTTGTTCGTTTTCATAAGGAAGATGTACCTGAAAATAACTTATTTATATATAAAGAAGTTATTTTTACATTTTATGCATATAATCTGTATTCATTATTCATCTGTAATAACAAAAGATTCAATTTTTTGGAGGGGGATTCTTGTGGTGTTTTCACCATCAGCAACAATTTTTCCAGAAAACTTGTTTGGATTAGCAGCAAAGCATTAGAGATGAGACTAAGTAATGTTTATTTGTGCTTGATTATGAGAATCAGTTAACATTTTGAGAACCCAACATATAGGCATTTTACACATACAATTATCTAAGATAGAATGGATGGCTCAATAATCTTTGCAATGTCAACTAAGATAAGTGTCCAATGGCTATTTCTACAATCTTCTATTTCACATTTCTGCACCCAGTCAAACTTTTCTCATTTTGGGCTTTACCTACCCTTCAACTTCATCCAGTTGCATCTGAGGCTCTCCCAACTATGTTTGAATTCAATAGTCTATCTCTAAACTGTATGCTCAAATGGGGAAGATTTACTATATACATTTTTCAAATGTTTAACAGTTTTGGGCAATGATATATTTTCTTTGGTCAGGAAGCTGATGATAACAGAATGCTAAATTTTCTTTATTTTTCATTTACTCTCAGCAGAGTTTCATAATCATTACTGAGCAAAGAAAATGCAATTAATTAATTTTGTACAAGTATTATTCAACTATGCTCAGTCATTATGCAAAATCCAGCCTTCATATGTAAAGAAGTACTATGTGCACGATAAGATTTTTTGAAGCCCCCCCCCCAAGACAAAGATATTTGAAAGGAAAAAAAAAACTTTTTTTACCAAGTGCTTTGCTCCTCCACGCTTATCATCATATGGTCTAAGTCCTGTTGCCATTTCTAAAAGAACCTACAAGTAAAATTGAAAAATAAAATTTGGATCAGATTTTATCAAAAATGTTAATTTTACTGTATAGAAAACATTAGCTTTCAGATGTTCTTATAAAACATTATTATTATTATTAGCTGTTTAATAGAGATGTGCGTTCGTATAATATTTTAAATAATGGCTTCACATATGTAAGAGAAAAACTAAATAGACTTTATTATTCCTATATATTTAGTTCAATATGTCATGAGCTTCATTCAGAGAGAAGGCAGAAGGACTGATAACAACATTTAAATTATGAATACAAGAATGAGTCATACATACATATAATATCACATCTCAGTTGCAGCTGTACAAATAGAAGGAATCAACTGCAAGAGTGATTCCTTCTATACTTGCATCTATTCAGAGATGCAAGTATAGATGTATAATTAATGAATTAAAAAAATCATAAACAATTAACAGCAATCATTTCCCAAAATTTAGAGATAGGCATATAGTCCGTCTGATTAAGATCAGGATAATGGCATAGGGCTTCACACAATTCAAAAAATAGATAATCAAATTTAAACCTACTGTAGTGTAGGATCATGGTATAGTTTCAGTGAACTCTATGTCTCGTGTTGAGGGCATGAGAAGCAAGGCCTGAACCTTCAGATTGCAAAAATCTTATATAATCTTGATGTTCTTGGATTCTAATAGCAGAGCAACCAGTCCGTCCAAAGTAGCAAAGATGTGATAAATACCAGGCTAGGTGATTATGAAAGATGACAACTTCCAGGCTGGTTTAAAGGTATTATACAAATTATATCTGCAAAAGGTCCTTTTCTATTTGTTCAGATGTTCCTTTAAGATAGTGTAGGTTGATCCTTTTAACATCAGACTGCAATTTGGAAGAGGGATGATATCAATTTTTTTCCTGTATCAAGGTCTTGCTATATCCATTAAGTAATAGAATAAGTTTTATTTTATTTAATTCTTTTAAAACATGCTTTGTGTAAAAGGTTTTTGATAATACCTATTTATTGTGAAGGGTGGATCCCTGTAAACAGAAAATTCAATATTACCAGCAGCGTTACGATGTATTAGAGTATCCAAAAAGAAACCTGTTGTTAGATTAACATTCAACAGAGAACTTCATGTGAGTATATAAGGAGTTAATTTTATCCAGAAATTGAAGTGGTTCTGTTTCAGAGTGAGACCAGATTGCAATGATGTCATCCACTAAACATAGCCAAATGGGAGGTCGAGGATAAATGGTGTTAGAAATCTGATTCTCTAAATACTCCAGAAAATAATCAGTCAAAACAGTTGATATAGGACTACTCATAGCAGTACTCTCAAATCTGCTGAAATAATTTATTATTCCAAGTAAAATAATCAACACTGGATCTCCTACTTATTATTTGACAAAACATCTTTCAAGATATCTACAAAACTTTACTGGAAAAACTACCTTATATCAAATAGTTTTGACATCAAAGAAAAAAAATTAAGATTTTCATCTTCAAGAGTCTGTATTGATGGTTTCCTTTCATGTAGTTTTACTGTTTACAAATATACAGCTTCAAGAACCTCAATTTTCCTGTCATCAGGAAAATCTACTTGTAAAATAGATTTTCCTTGATGACATTGTCAAATTATTCAAGTTTACTATCAATGCAGTTATTTTACTTGCTGTATAAGTTATTTCAGCAAATTGAGTGCACTGCGATAGATAGTCCTATATCACTTGCTTCGGCTGATTATTTTATGGAGTTATTTAACTGTTTAACAATGCTACCGGCCAAGACGTATATATATATATGTCCAGGTTACCATGGATGCAAACTGAATATTAAAATTGTAATACCATTGATATTACATTGAAATATATGATGGATATGAAGCGTATGAGGATGCAAATTTGATCCATAATGGCCAGTAAGGTGGTTAAAAGTGGTTACTGGACTGCTTAAGATGTTTTGATGAGCAACATATATTCTCTCAGAGTCAACTGAACACCATATTCTCAGGATGCAGCCTGTTACCTGCAGCTCTTTCAGAATGTCAATAGGTTTCTTTTTTCTCAACCCTCATACATGACACTGATGTGCTATAGGTTCTTGTACCTCTCATGTGTGGGATAAAAAAAAACAAAAAAACTTGGGTATATTTGGTAAGTATTTCCATCACAAAATGCATATTCTTGGCTGGAGGAAATGCCAACTAAATCTCTAAGTGGTAGATATCTTTCATTGACTAGTAAAATATCACTACCACCACCTTCCTGACGTTTGGTCTTCAGAGCAAGGGTTCTTGTCTCTCCCCCCCCCTTGCTACCTTATCACATGTAGTACAGATGACATCCTCATTCAAACAGTACAGCAGTAAAATGGTTCCACAGGCTGGCTGCTTAATAATATATGGGGACCGAACTTGATTTGGAAGTCTCCTGATTCATTACTAGTTGAAGAGTAGAGGGATGTGAAAGACATGCAAATATACCTCTCCAGTCTTCAACTCTTCTTCCCCATATACAATGAAGGGAGGAAGAGTTATAGTTACGTAGTCACAAATACAGTTACACTGCAGATCACATTTTTTTATATAAAACACAGTTTAAAAAAAAAATCTAACTAAAAAGTCAGAAAAAGCTACAAAAACCCAACCAAATACCACAAGCAGTACTAATTCTTACAAAAAAAAAAAGAAAAAAAAGTTTCTATATTCACTTTACCAACATTCATAGCCTTAAATGCAATATAAATGAAGTGCACAATTAATTATAGTCATCCAAACAAGACTTATTATTCTGAACAGAACCTCAGCTAGTGACCTCAAAAACAAACTTTCACTGCAAGCTGCCCAAACTACACCTTATACAATTTTTTCTGCCTTGTGGCAGAAGTAACTGTGCATTTCTCATAAGTGATTTTTCCATGCCAGAGATGCAAATCCTTCAGCTCAAAATGTCTTCAGTAAACCATGTTACATTCATTTGCTGTTTCCTACTGCTCTCAAAATTCTTATAACTACTCTGAAACTCTTTGACTACTTATCTCTAAAGGCATTTGTTGAAGTCAAAATAGCTAAATAATAGTGAGATTACCTCCAAGAGACTTCAGCATCTAGAACTCAAACAGGCTTCCCTTTGTTATGAACCTATCCTTTATATCATTTGCATATTCTTTAACTATGTTACCTTTATATCTTTATCTTATCTTGTTACTTATGCGTACCCTACTTACTCATACAAACTTCCCTTTTTTTAACAAGCTATATTTTGGCCGCTCTTAAGTTTAGTCACGTGTAATTTAATCTTTGATTAGGGCTTTGTCTAAGTATGGGACGCCGCCATTAAACATATCCTCTGAGACAGTTCACCTGGTAAATATTGACAAATTTATATTTTAACTGCGCCAGCCAATACTGAGGATAGATGAGACTCTTATCCAAGGTGGCTCTCTCAGTGATACACAGTAATAAACTTCCAATAATAAATAAAGTAATTCCCGTTCTCTTTATCTTTGCCTGCAGTCATGGCTCTAAATATCAAATTAAACTCGTGGGTCCCTCCCACTAGGTTTGATGGTAATTTTATGAGTGGCTATTTGAATTCATATAACAAGCTGGACACAGGCAAATGCTATGAAACATATTTATTAAATCAAGAAATTATACATGAGAGAATATAAATGCATGGTTAACTCTACTGTGTTGCTAGCAAGACCCCAATTTCAATATTAACAATACAATACAATACATGAACAAATTACTTGGACCACTTCTATGTATAATTTAACAAACTTCTAACTTTTGTAGCTTATCCTTTATCATTCACGTGGTCACTTGTTATATTTTACAACATATCACAGGGAAACATTTCTCAAACAGGGGCAGGTCAATGCTAAAATTAGGGATAGTTCCTAAAGTTCTTTACAATAAGTCCATTTCACAAAAATATCCTAAAGATTTCGCACATAAATCTTCAACTGGAAATCAGAATATGACAATCTACATTACCGTTCCTAGAATGACTTTCAGTTCTTTCTTCAGCCTTATCTGGACATCAAGCTCCTTTAGGTCTACAATTCTCCGGGTCACACACGATAGCTGCACGGCCAGATTCTCCAAATTGGAAAGGCTATGTGCCGCTCAGGACTTTCACCAGTATCGCAGACGCACATCTGGATTACCGTTGCACGATATAGCATAGCTTTCCTGGTCTGAGGAAATAGCTAGCCCTAACTCGCATGCTACGGCAGATGACTCAAAACTTCTACGGCCAGCCTAGAATCTTCTCTGCTGGCGGAGACCGAGAGCCAACATCCACGAGGTCAGGAAACAGGAACCAAAAAGCCTCGTGTGTGTGTGTGGTGGGGGTGGCGTTTATATTGTCTGATTCAATCTTGGAGATTCGTGCACTTCGCCACATTGTTTACCGCGCTCCGCACACCTCCACGTGCACGTGGCGTGTTTTCTTAGAAAGCGTTCTAGCTTCCTTTTCGTATAACTTCACTTTCCCTCTGGCCATACGTTATTCTGGACAGCTAAAATGTGACCCTTGGACTCTAGCTTATACACTTTGCTTTCTTATAATACATGAACAAATTACTTTAAATAAATTAATACCCTAAATAAATTTCTCTATTAGACTTCCTGCAAAACAGGTTAAGTCTCGCATATTTTTCATATTAAATATTTCTTCACTTCTATCTTAGTTTTATTTATACAAATATACACTGCATTCATTGTCAAAACACCACATTCTCTACCTACAATCAAGGTCAGTTGTTCCTGAATAAATTAATGCTTTGTCCCACTTATATCTTGATTATTCAGGACACAACACCTTCTTAATAGAGATAGTCCACCTACCTACCTACTTACCAGAATACCAGACAATCTTCACCATTCTGCAACAGCCTTGACCTTATCTTAACAAGCTTCTCTTCTAAATACACTGTGGATGTCACTTTTCCCCTTGGTAAGTTAGACCATAATCTTATCCAAGTTTCATTCGCTATGGAACAGCCTTCACTCAAATGAATCAGTGTCATGTCCTTTGGTGCCAAATATATAAGGGTGCCAAATGGGATGACCTACATGACCTCTACCCTCCTTTTCAATGGTTTGACTATGCTTCTGTTCTCCTGATTCCAACATCTGCTCATACAGAATAACAAATATAATTCACTCTGGAATTGCCTTCATTCTACCCAAATTCCTAATCATTATTCAAGCACTTAATTTAGTAACTTTAGACAGAAATTTAGTAGTCTTTTCAACACTGGATCTTGAAGCAATGACATAATTAGTCTTTGTTCCAAAAGTGAACATCACAGCCAGTGTTGAAAAAGCTACTAAATTTCTATCATCACACGAAGAGGCATTAACCACAAGATTACTCAGCGTTTCGGTTTTATTAAACAGTTGTCCACAAAAAAAATATTATTGCATTAAGAGAAATTATTATACTTAAAGCACATAAAGAAAATTCAACAATCATTTTAAATAGTGCAGACTATGACACAAAGATCGCCTCTAATAACACGGAGACAATCTTTGTAATACATACTGAACGTATTAAAATCTGATAAAAAACTGAGAAGTTCATATGTACATGTGTGCATGCATTGCAATATTTAACATTTAAAACTGAATATTTAAAAAGAATTTTTCCTATTGTCCCCTTGTGTGTTAGGCGCATTGGCTTGTTGTGGCAAAGTAACTTGGCTCCTTTGAAACCTAATTAATGCTCTGATAAGGTGATTAATTCTACCTCCATACTGTGTTGTGATTGTCAATGGCATGTGGTCTTCTGACTGGTTTGTCTGTTTCATGGGATGAAAAACCTTTCCACCTATGTATGAGACTTAATAACTCACCTTCAGTTGAAAAACCCTGATAAAGGTTTTTTTGTGTCCCAGATTGGTTTTGAACCCAGCTCTTTCAAACCATAGGGCATCATCAAAACTCGATGAGCTATGGAGGCTCTTGAAATAATTTTTTATACATTCAATTTTAAACACTGAAACATGATCATTTTCCAATTCTAATCTTCTCTCTTCTACATGTTAGGCCTACTGGCCTGTTACAGAGCTATCTTAAGCCCTTCTAAGTTGTACCTGTCCTAAGGATAAGGAGACTAGCCCTATGCCTCCTGGTATATTCCATGACTGTAACTGTGTGTGTTCACGAGGCCAGTTTGCCTGCTTGTGGGAGGAAAAACCCCAGATAAACTGGGGAAAAAATCCTGCTATCCATGTCCAAGACCAGCTAACTTGGCTATGTCTGAGAAAGATCCTTAAGCTCCTCACATTGGTAACGGGGATCGAACCCAGGACACTCCTTTCCCAGGCACATGGTTGCGAAGCGCATAGCCACTAGGCTAACTGAGCAGACTCCAATTCTAATTAACCTTCAAATAAAGCAACATAATTTCATAGTGGTTCAACTTTGGTGAGGTTGGCATCTCCGGATTACCCACCCCCATACTGAATATTTGCTGATCGATCCAAAAAAAAAAAAACTGTTACTGTTTTAAGAAATGAAGTGCACCTTTACTAGCAAGTTTTAATGTCAGTGCCAACCACCATACTGCAAAAAACTTGTTTTGTACCACAGTGATATTGTCTTCAGGTTCAGCAGAGGTAAACAAAAACAAGATCAACTTGATAATACATGTAGCCATCTTACAGTAAGTTTCTGCCAACAGCACAAGGAGGAAATTCTGAAGCCAAATTCTTGTTTAGCTTATTTCATATGCACTCAACTGAAATTCAATTTCTGAAAACCATATGTTGGATATATTTTGAACTGTAGACAAGCAGAGTAAAATGTTCACTGTATATTTTCCTGGATTTCTCACAATGGGTCAAATATTTTTTAGTCTTTGAAGCATTTAATAAAATGCCCAACATAACTAGTTGTCAAACAACCTATAGTTGTCAGTAAATTTCTTCACATAGAGATACAGAAATTTTACTAGAAAATGTTTTAATTTTGATAATGAATACTTTCTGCCAGAATAGTATATCAATCTGAATAATCAATTTAATGCTCATCATTTTTGCAATATCTGACCATATATTTTTCTTTGAATAACTAAAATATAAAATACATGTTTCAAGTTAACAAACAAATTAAATTATGCAATGTTTGGAAAAAATTTATATACTAAATCAACCATAATATAAAGTAGTCTTGCATGTAGCAGTGGTCTCTGCCAACATGCTTAAGTTTTCTGTAATGACTGGGGGAAACTGCTGGTAGAGGTTAATGGAAGGACAAGAGAAAATACCCCTGGATGAGCGTAAAAAGGCACATCCAGGGGTATTTTCTCTTGTCCTTCCCTTGACCAGAAGAAAAAGAGTAGGTGAGTATCAAAAGGGAAATGATTTGTAGAGAAGGGGAGGGTTCACTGGTGGGAAAATTAAGAGTGACAATGCAAGATGTACAGAGAGTAAGAAAGAAGCATGGTCTGCTTTTACTGTTTTCCTATCTCTACCATCAGTATTCACAATCTATCTAATCTTAACCATTTCAAGAAACATTCATATCATAATGAAGAAGACTTACAATGCCATAACTATAAACATCAACTTTAGGTGACAAATGACGTAGTCGCAAATACTCAGGAGGTAAATAAACTTGTGTACCATGAATAGTTGAGACCTTTACATGTGTATATTGGCTTCCAGGACCCTCTCTAGCAAGACCAAAATCTCCAATTTTGGCTTCCATATTAGTATCTAGTAAAATATTGGCACTGGAAAAAACAAATGTAACTGCTAAAACATCCATTATTATTATTATTTTTTAATTATCTATTAAATAAAAAACAGTAAAAATATACATTAAATGTTTTACCATAAAATCATGGGTTATTACGCACTTATTTTTACTTATGTTTAAATTCTGGGCACCAACAATAAAGTTTTATGATGCATTTCTCACATTTATTCAGAAGATTGATGATCATACACTTAGTTGAAACAGCAACAAGCTCATTATTTCAAAACCATGTTATGAGAAAAGCTTTGTTTAAAAAGTGAAAGCTAGAACTGAATTTCAAATTATATTAAGCTTTTTTTTTTTTTAAAGATTGCAATAACACCCACGTGGTATGATGAAAATATTTTATAAAATATAACTTTATTTAAATTAAATTAAAATCACATAATGGATCTGATAACCTATTAATCAACTAAAAGAAACTGGTAGCATGACATCGAGTGAAAAAAAAAATTACAATAAATAACAAGGAAAGTTATACAAGGCAATTAATCCTGCTCATCTGCACACTATAATCTGGAAACCTAATGTTTATAGAATTCTGGGAATCCTACTGTTATATTAACCATGAGTTCTATAAATGGTACAATTTTGCAATCTGTTGCTGAGTTAGCCTATGGTTCTACATAGAAGCATTCTTCAGTAGCACAAAGCAGTCACAATACATTATACAATTTAATAACACATTGCAGCCTTGAATTTCTTTTCCAACTTTACATAGAGCATCCAAGTCCTAGTTGTCAAGTGCTATTTGGAGAAGTTTTCAGGATAATGAGAATCCATGATGCTACAAATATGGGTGATAGATCACTGATGGAACTGCCAAGAAAGTTGGAAGAGGCAGCTGAGAGCATTATAGTTTCCTGAAATGGGTCAATGCAGAACAGATAGCAACTTAAACTTCCTTTAACTTTCTTTCATACTATAACATGGAAAAGAGTCTGACTTTTCCTTTTCCAGATAGATTTTCTTTTTTCTAGGTCTTCAGGATATGGTGTGAAAAGCCATGGCATATAAAATTAATATGGTAACTATTATTCTTTTTTATTTATTCATAAGTGAATCATTTTTCCAATGCAAGAGAGAGGCTGCAAGACCAAAATGTGGTCCTTAGGTATGGCAAATGGTTAGGAAGGGTCCTTAGAAAAAATAAAAATACTCTGCATTTTCATGAGTGGTATCTTAGTATGGCCCTTGCCTTTCTTTTCCAAAATACATTTAGTATACGGCATGAAAATCTAAATTGTATTAGATCTTTGTTAAATGATTTTTTAAATTTCTTTTTCTAGCTATATTCATCTAAATTTTCTCCCTTTTTCTTAGTAAGAATCCCATCGATTAAAAGATGTAAATCTATAACACAATAGTACCATTAATAGGATAAGGGATATATAACCTAGAAATCTTACTGTAGAGACCAAAATATGTATCTTTTTCACTATCCCAATAAGTGGTGTCACAACAGGCAATTAAAAATTATGTTCACTTAAAATTATTTTATTTGAATAAATGAATGTATTCCTGTCAAAAACGAAGGTATTTGTGATACTTTTTAATTCTCTGGAACCAAGCTGGTTGGAACAAATAGTTTTGGTTTTGTTGGTATGCTAATTATACTTATTTTGATGCAAATTTATGTGTTAACTTGAGGTTGACCACGAAGGGTAACCTATAGGAAACTGTGTTACAAGTATAACTTAGGAACAGAAGTCATTTTTCTCAAATACAGTGTGATCACTACATGTTTGTGAATAGGACAGACATGAAAATTGACTAAAATATCCTTCATATCAATCTTTAATTTTCTTGAATAAAGAGCATATGGGTTTAATGTAAGAAGGGAGAAGAAACACCAACACCAGTGACAGTGCTGATTTTAGTTTTTTGGCTAAGTAGTAATTAGGACTCTCCATGACTGGCTCATAGGGATATCATCTTTATGAACTTTTGAAGAGTTGTAAACTCTTGAGTGGTAGGATATGGAATAAACAGGAATCATATGCATAGGTGTTAGTCTAAAACAAGTTCATATTTTCAACTTCTTGACCAACACAGCTGAGCAGTTGCCATTCTCAGCTTGGGATATTATTTCTCTTGATTATTTAGTACTGAATACTATGGCTACTCCTTCTTTTCCTTGATTGCCATTGCCCGGATATAACATTTTGTATTTATTGCTCAGAAAGATCTCACCCGTTTTGTCGTTTTTTGTTTCAGTCACCCCTATTATGTTGATCTGGTACTTATCTAATTCCTGAGCTAGCTACATTTCTTTGCCATTCAGGCTTCTTATGTTGATAGTACTAATCTTGAACTCTGGTGATGTTGAGTTGGGGTGTGTTTTGGGATTTGTTCCAATAGCTGACTTTTCGCTGTTTGCCCTGATTCCCTGGCAAAAACATGGGGGGGCCTTGTTTAACCAGGCGACGCCCAGCAGGCATGGAATTCTGTCATGTTGTACCATCATTTTATATTGTGGTTTAGGCCAATAAGAATACAATTTGGTTGGCTAAATCCCAAATTGACAGCCCATCCTCATTCGTTCAGTATCCAGGTAGATATGTAACAGGGTGCCCCACGAGAAGGTGAGGATTAAACATTAGGTCAGAAGCCCTGGTTGGTTCTCTGCATTCCTTTAAAGGCTATGTGGTCTCCTCTCAGTTATATAGCTTTGACCCTTAAGCACACCCCCCTGAACTAAGATGTGAAGCATGTAAATTTTCTTTGCTGGCACTTAATCAAGCTTTTTTTTTTCTTTTTCGTAATGGGACAAGTCTCCTTTTTCAGAGTGTAGCCAAAGTGCACTGGACAATATATACAATTGATTCTTACTATAAAAAACGCTGCCATAGTGAATTCATTCATTATGACAAACTACAGCTTAGTATCAATGCAGTGTTCAATGAAATTTGCTAGAGTCAACTATGAACTAATCTTTTGGTGCCCAGAGTTTACTGTAATGAGAGTAAACCGTAATCAATATAAGTTTGTATCATCACACACACAGTTTATATAATTAGTTAAGAGTAATTAGGAAGAAAATGACTGATATTGAGTTAGCAATAATGCAAACTTTTCTTTTTGCACTATTGTAGAGTGTCTGTATACCCTCTGAGGGTACATAGCAGGAATTTAATGATGATGATAACAAATGGATAATATGAAAGAAACTAGTTATGCTTATTTAAACATATATTTTGCTGTTTCCTTCTGGCTTTAGTCATAAACTTTTATCTGCACACCAGTAAAGTTTGCATTCTGCCACCAATTACCTGTCGCATTATTGATTTTAATAGTAAGATATCATGTCTAAGAACTTCCCTGGAACAGCAGCCAGATGTACAAATTATTTTCTTGAATAATTAGCACTCAATTTTTAGTGTTAATTATTTCCTTGAAAATATTTGCACATTCATTAAATTTGCAATAATGTTCTTCTTTCTTAAAGGTTCAGGTATTATTATGAATACATAATTCAACTTACAAATTCATACAAATTGCCATCTTTTGATGTACCTGCCACTCTGTAATTGGGTAGCAAGCTTCACCACCAAGGCAGGAATGCTTCAGGGTTCTGTTCTATCACTTGTCCTCTTTCTCATATACATAAATGACCCACTCTTTATCACCAGTAATCACATCCACAACAAATCCCATCAATAGATTTCTCAACCTCAAGATGTTCAAGCCTTTTTTCTGCTGTGAATTTTCATCCATAAAAATTCTTGAACCCATCCAGATGAGAGTGAATCAGCTGATATATGATCCTTTTCTCAGTCACTGTCTCACAGATGCACTGTTTCAGCTATCTTTACTACAGGAGTTTCCATGGTCAATGCTCCACCAAAGTGGCTGCACTGTTTTCTGTTTGTTAAAACAAAAGCAGCTACCCAACATCCATTTTCAGCCCAACTGCAAGCATGAACTAGCATTGCCTTTTCTCCTTCATTCTATCTTCATCTGGCAGTCTTCTTTGTGAAGTGTTTCCCAAAAACTTCTTCAAAAAATATGCCAACTGATTTCTTCTTTCTCATTCCTCACCAATGCTCCACACATGGCACTCTTGTGTTATAGTTGTAGAAAGTTGTTTCACTTGGTTACAAAGTAAATTATACTTGGCAAGCAATTATATTCTTATTTAATGTTTTTTATTTATGATCTTATTTAATCCTTTATCTGTGGTGCAAGCAAACAAAGTTTGCACATGAAGTGTCTTCAGGACTAAGTTACTTCTATATAGAGGATGTTGACTTCATATCAATTGCCTCAGTATTCCAAAATGGAAAACACATTTCCTTTCAGACAAGCACGCTGCTATGCATTATAGGAAGGATCACTACAAGACCAGTTTCAACTGAGGCAATAGCCTTAATACTTAAGTCTTAATTACTGATTATGTGTTACAGGTTCTATAATGAATGTATAGATAAGTATACAAACATCATACAAATGAGTTTAAAATCTTTTAATATAATGATGATTGAAGGAGGGGGAAGGAAAATTAAAAGGAGAAAGATATGTTATGAATGGGTGTATAAATAAAAAGAAGTGAATATGAAAATATAATTCTGGTCTCTTTCTTCTCTCAGTCACAGCAGAAAACATAATGATTTAACTATCAAAAAACTTTTTATTTATATGATTTCTTCTTTCATGCACTTTTTTTCTCTTAATATTTGTATAGATTTCGGTACACAGTTCAGATCTAGAAGTTATTTAGCTTTGATACTTTTCAAATCTTTCATACACCTTTTTTTCTTTCCATTTAGATATTTAAATACCCTGTATTTATATCCAGTATCAATTTGATGATATCAACAAATGAAACTTTTGTGTGGTATTCTTTCTTGACTATTATGTATATAAACTATTACACTTTTTTATAATGTTAGTCAAGTGGCTTTTAATTTATCTTCCTACATGTCTCGCCAATTTTTCTATCAGCATCTTCAGGGAATACAAATTAGTAAGCTATATGAAGGTAACAGACTAGGTTATAAATGATGGTTCTAATTCATAGAAAAATTAGTATTGTGCGAGACAATGTGCATGGCTCATGATGTAATTGTCATGAAAGTTCATTTCTATGATGTTTAATGATCTGATTAAAGCTTTCCAAATTTCAGGTAAGGTTAGACCTCAATTCGTGTTTAGGTTTTCAGTTTTATGGGCGATTAGTTCTTCTTTCATGTGATTCCAAATGAGAAAGATATCATCAACATATCTGTACCATCATCATCATCAAATTCCTGCCATGTACCGTCAAGGGGAGTACAGGATATGATAGTACTACATGAAAAAAAATTACATCATTATTAATTTCCTATCTACAATTTTCCTCCAAATCAGTCTGTTAGTTGTCAAGACTCCAACATTATCAGATCTTATACTTCTATCGTCTAAGGCACTTTGTACCGTATCAATAAACCTATATCTTGGTCTTCCTCTGGGTCGTTTTGCTGCCAACCTGGCAGAGAACACTTGTTTTGCTAATCTTTCCTTGCCCATTCTGTTTAAGTGACCATACCACCTGAGATTAGCTCTGCTAACGCATTCCTGGATGCTGACAATGTCAAGTTCTTTCCTAATATCCTTGTTTTTAATATGATATTGCCATTGATGCCATCTGTTCACGCCTATAATCTTTCTCAGGACTCTCATATCTGTGGTCTCTAGTCTTTGGTCAAGTGTTTTACTTCTGACCCAGCTCTCAGATCCATAAGTTAAAACTGGTTTGAACACCGTCTTGTATACGGCTAATTTGGTGTTCCAACTAATTTCTCTCTTATTCCATATGAATTTATTCAATTGACTTCCCACCATAGCTTTGCTGATTCTGTTGTCTATTTCTATATTTAATTTACCATCTTTAGTAAAAATCGTGCCTAAGTAGCTGAAATGTTTTACTTGTTCCACAGGTTCACCATTCACAACACAGTTGACATTTTCAATGATTCTGCCTATTTTCATTGTCTTTGTCTTTTTATTGCTGACCTTCATACCATATCTATTACAACAGTTATTCAATTTAGTCAGAGAATCTTGCAGACTTGTAGTGGATTTATTTAGAAGTATAACATCCTCCGCATAAAGCAAAGAGCTGACATTAACATCTCCAATTTTGATATCATGTTTAATACCACTTTCCTTCATAATCCATATAGATAACGAATAACAGAGGGGATAATGTACAGCCTTGTCTCACACCAGATTTAACATTAAACCATCTTCCTGTACTTCCTTCAATTCTAACTTACTGCTGACTTACAACTCAAATAAAGACTAAGTATTGCTTGATATAATGCCCCACTGACACCATATAACGGCAGCATATTGAATAGCTTCTCTCTTGGCACCTTTTCATATGCCTTTTCCAAATCAACAAAACTTAAATACAGATCTTTGTGATACATATTCCCATGCTTTCTCGACTATTTGTCGTAAAGTGAAGATCTGATCCTGACAGCCTCTATTTGGCCTGAATCTAGCTTGTTCTTCACCCAGCTTTTCTTCCACATTTCTTCTCAACTGTTTCTCAAGTATACTTGCATAGATCTTGCCAGGAACACTCAGTAGGGAAATACCTCTGTAATTCTCATATTCAGTTTTATTTCCCTTTTTATATATGGGTACTATGAGAGCTCTACTCCAATCATCAGGAATTCGTCCCTCTGTCCAGGCTTTCTGAACTATGCAGTGCAGCCACTGTAAGACTTTTATACCACCATACTTCAGCATTTCTGGTCGAATATCATCTACTCCTGCTGCCTTTCCACATTTCAAACCTTTGATGGCTTTTTCTACTTCAAGTATGGATATGTATTCCTGACTGCATGCCTGGTCAGTGTTTTTTACCACTGTGCTGTCATCACTGCTTGTTTCATTTAGCAGTTTTTCAAAGTAATTACTCCATACTTCAAGGATATCTTTTTCTCCTGTTTTCATGTCACCTTTATCATCTCTAACTCTTTTTACGGCACTCTTTCCTCCATTCCTAAGCTTCTTCAACAACCTCCAGAATATTTTGCCACCTTCTTGATATTTATTTTCTATATTATTGCCAAAGTCCTCCCATGACTTTTGTTTAGCTAGTTTTACACAGTGTTTAGCATTCTTGCATTTGTCTCTATATTCTCTAAGAGTACTAGCTGACTTATTTGACAGGATCTTTTGATATGCTTTCTTCCTTTCCTTCAGTGCCTCTTTAACTTCCTGTGTCCACCAGAGAGTTCTGATTTTTTTTATCCTTACAGACAACCTCACCACATGCTTCTCTGGCAGAATCAATCAATGTTTTCTTCAGAGTTTGCCACTGAATCTCCAAGGTTTGATTCCTGTTCTCAAACTCTTTCATTTTTTCTTCAATAATCTTTGTGTATTTTAGTCTACAGTTCATATCTGAGAGCTGCTCAACTTTTATTCACTTTAAAACTTTCTTACATGTTATTCTTTTCAATATGAAATTCAATTTTATCCTGCTCAAGACTAAATAGTGATCACTTCCAATTTCAAATCCTCTGTACACTCTGGTGTCCTGCACCAGGGAGAAAACATCACTGAGGAAAGAGTGCCATAAAAAGAGTTAGAGATGATAAAGGTGACATGAAAACAGGAGAAAAAGATATCCTTGAAGTATGGAGTAATTACTTTGAAAAAACTGCTAAATGAAACAAGCAGTGATCAACAATAACATAGTCATATCAACAATAACATAGTCAATGAGACTTTTCTTATTCCTAGCCTCTTCTCTCCATGTAAATTTGTGCACATTTTTATGTTGGAACATGGTGTTAGTAATAACCAGTCCATGTCCTGAGCAGAAATCCAACAGATATTTGCCATTATTATTAGCTTTGCTCTTTTCTCCAAATTTTCCCAAAATATTTTTGTCTGTACCAAGTTTACCAAAATATATCTGTACCAAGTTTTCGGTTTTGGAATGATTTGGGATAAGACCTAATGGATTATCTCAACCAAATCAATAGTTTCCACCATACCATTAAATTCACATTAAATTCACATATCCATTAAATTCACATTAGAAATTGAAAAAGATGGAAAACTGCCATTCCTAGACATCCTAATAAAGAAACAAGCCAATAATAGTATCAACCTATCAGTGTATAGAAAACCTACAAATACTGAACGTTACCTCCATTTCAACTCTTCACATCATATATCCCAGAAACTTAGCATTATCCATTTGCTCAAGAAAAAAGCTATACAGTACACAACAGACCAAGATGACCTACAAACGAAATTAACTACGATATCCAGAGAGCTATATTTAAATGGTTATCCAAAAAGACTCAGCAACAAGATTCTCTTTACTGATATACCACAAAGACAACGTGATGACGTCCAATACATCAGTACTATTACTATTCCATTTGTCAGCAGCATTTCCAAAAAATTGGCTAACCTTCTAAAACCACATAATATCAGAGTAGCATTCAAGCCAGTCAACACTATTCGGAAATTTTTAAGATCACCAAAAAACCCTCATCCATTCTACAAGTACTCTGGAGTATATAATATACCTTGCTCATGTGGTATTTAGTTATGTAGGTCAGACCTCTAGAAACTTCGAAATGAGAAAGAAAGAACACATAGGGTATGTCAGAAACAACAGACAAGATATTTCAGGCCTTTCTTGCCACTTTGCTTCTACCAACCATCTCATTGAGTGGGATAAGAGCCTTATGCCCTATATAGAAGAAAACTACCATCCAAGAACCTTCAAGGAAGCAGCTACAGTCACCCGCACAACTGAAAACCTAAACAAGAATCAAGGTCTAACCTTACCAGAAATTTGGAAAACTTTAATCAGATCATTAAACATCAAAGAAATGAACTTTTATGCCAATTACATCATGAGTCATAACAAATAAATCACATTCCTGAGACAAGCGCATTGTCTCGCACAATACTAATTTTTGTATGAATTAGAACCATCAGTTATAACCTAGTCTGTTACCTTCATATAGCTTACTAATTTGTATTCCCTGAAGATGCCGATAGAAAAATTGGCGAAACATGTAGGATGATAAATTAAAAGCCACTTGACTAACATTATAAAAAAGTGTAATAGTTTATATAAATGAAACTTTTGTTTTGTGTGTGTGTGTTCTCATTAAGTGAATTTATATACATTTTCATTTTGCCACATGGTATTAGTAATGACTAGGTGTCAATCAGAAATAAAAGCATCTAACCAACCAATCAGAACCCAAATTAAGTGATGATAACATTTGAGAGGGGAGAGAGACACGTTGAGGTAATAGATAATATCAGAATAACAAGGGTAAAATTAAATGAACTGTCAGAATGGCTTGATAATTCAACTTAAAACAGTTGGGAAACACTGTCCTTCTAAATAAAATATTATTTATTTATAAATTATCTTCAATATATATTCCAAATGTGAACAGTCAAAACAAATATTTACCTCTTGATATCTCCATGTACCAAAGGCTTACCCTGTGTGGTATGCAAATAACTTAGCCCTTTTGCTGTGCCTTCTGCTATTTTACTTCGCTGTGACCAAGTCAAAGGAGGATTATTATTCTGTTCAAAATTTATTACATTGTTTAACACACAAGTAATAATCTCCGAACTGCTTAGACTTCTAAGAAAACTGATTACTTTTACAAATTTTTACTAACAACTAATTTATTATTCATATAATTCTGATCAAAATAATTATATGAAGCGAATCACTTATACACATAAGTGGACTTAAATGCTGGATAGATTTATTAGATTTAATGATTCCAATATTTTGTTCATTACATGCACATTGTCAGAGTCCTATATAAATGCAGCATGTAGACAGGCAACACAAAGGAAGTGGAAATTAGTAATGAGCATGACATCCATTAAATCTGCTATAATAACTTTAGATAATATATTATTATTACAATGGGTGTCTCCATGGAATCAGAAGACTCATTGCAGGAGATCCTATATTGACACACTAGCCATTACTCACACAATACCTACTCCTTAAACTCATTCACAAATTAAGCTACTTATTTTTTAGAATTTTTATATTGAAAGTTAAGTAATTGGGCTACTTTTGGTCTGAATTTTATACAGTGAAAATAATTAATTTGGGCTATTTTTAGCAGAATCCACTACTTTTATAAGCTCTATCTGCTACTTAACGCCTATCTAACAACCCTGATTTGCAGTTTACATCTAGCCCATGGTATTGTGTGACGCACTTCATCGATAATCGTGTAGCACTGTAGTCCATTACAATGAGTGAAAAAAGAAAGTGTCATCAATATTCAAGTGAATATTTAAATTATGGAGTTATTCCATTTATAAAATAATGAGCAGTTACCAATGTGCTTAATATATGAAAAAACTTTCTCAAATGAAGGAATGATTGAGCATTTAAGAACAAAGCATCCAAATAAAGCAAAAAAGGATGTAGAATACTTTTGCAAATTAAAGACTAAATTTAAAAATCGTTCTCGACTTAAAGGGTTGGTTGCAAAACAAAGTGACCAATGAGAGAAGGGACACTTATTGTGTCTTACAAACTTTCAAAATTAATTGCCAAATATGGAAAGTCATATACTACTGGTGAAACTCTCATCTTATTGGCTACAAATGAAGTTTTAGATACAATGATTGGCCCAAGTAAAAGTAATATGACATCATTAATTCCTCTCAGCAATAGTTCAGTATCAACAAAAATTGACAAAATGGTCAAGGACAATGGAAAAAACTTTGGGATGATTTAAAAACCATAGAAATTTCTTTGCAACTCGATGAGACAAAGACAACTTTACGTGACAATGAAGCTTTGTTAATCGCCTATGTGCATTTTAAATGCTAATGAAGAAATTATTGAAGAGTTTCTATTTGCTGAACAACTGAAAACTGACACAAAAGGTTCTACAATTTTCAAGATTGTTAAAGACTTTTTTTAATGCTAAAAACATTCCTCTCACAATTATTGTGTGTGCAACTGATGGAGCACCAGCTATAATTGGTCGTCATTGTGGATTTATAGCACATTTAAAAGAAGCAGTTCCAAATATCTTCACTATATTCTTCATAGACAGACTTAGCTGCAAAACATCTTAGCAGTAGACTACATAAAACATAAAAGCAGTAGACTACATAAAACTTTGGAAGATGTTATTAAAGCAGCAAATAAAATAGAAGCCCAGTCATTGAATACTTGTATTTTTCGGTAACTTTGCCATGAAAACAAAGAAGAATTTAACTGGTAATTAGTTTACGGAATTAACAATGCATATAAAGTATATTAATTAAAGGTAACTTTAATGAATAACTTCTATATTTCGGCAATGTCACATTGCCATCTTCAGGAACATAAAGATATGGTATGTGCACTCAGGAACTAACACAAAGCAAATGAGGAAGAAAGCAAGAAACTAATATTGTTCCTAAAGTCCTAATGGTGCCCTCTTGCAGGCTAATTTGGTAGTCTTGGCAGTTGGGCTGAAGTTCTCATAATGAAAGTCTCCCAAATTTGGGGCAGTTTCATGCACCCAAATTTGTTGAGGTTAGGAACGTTTTTTAGAGCTGCTGAAGATTCTTTGAATAATCTTTCGTATTTAAACTTGCTGCGATGAATTATTTTTGTTTTCTTCCAACGAATTTTATGGTGGGTATTCAAGGCATGGTCTGCCAGCCCAGAGCAGCTGTACTGGTGAAACCGGATGTAGTCTTGGTGTTCTGAAATCCGGATATTTGTTGTTCTGCCTGTTTGGCCAAAGTAGGACAATTTGCAGCTGCAAGGGACCTGGTATACACCAGGTAGGTCTAGGGGAAGTGGTTGGTCTTTGGTAGAGCGGATAAGGGATGCCAACTTTTTATATGGTCTGTGACAGGAAGTAAGGTCATATTTTTTGAGGATATTGGTTATTTTCTCAGAGGTGCCCTGGATGTAGGGGATGGTGATAGACTTAGTGTAATCTTTATTGTGGAGGGGGGAAGGGGGGTGGTGGTTTACAGGTTTTAGTATTTTTTTGGATTTTTTTGGGGTTATAGCCATTGGCTAAGAAAGTGTTGAGGATGTGGTTTAGTTCAATAGTCAGGGCCTTGTCATCTGAGCAGATTAAGTGTTTTTGACATCTCCTCCCTATTCACTAATGTCCCACTCAAAGAAACCCTTGAGCTCATCCAAGCCAAGTTTCCTCCCGATATCTCAGCCCTATTTCAGTTCACAATGAACTCAGGCTATTTCGTTTGGCAAGGAAAGTTCTACAAACAGATAGAGGGGACAGCCATGGGTTCACCACTTTCCCCACCCTTGGCCAACTTCTTTATGGAGACATTTGAAGAGAAAGCCTTAAACTCCGCCCCACAAAAACCCACTATTTGGCTTCGTTATGTGGATGATGTGTTTGCTATTTGGCCACATGGCTCAGACACACTCCACTCCTTCCTAGCACACTTAAACAACCAACACCCCAGAGTCCAGTTCACCTTAGAAAAAGAGGAAAACAACACCCTCCCCTTCCTAGACACTTTAATCACCTGCCAGCTTGATGGATCTTTGGTTTTCTCTGTTTACAGAAAACCCACCCACACTGGCAGATACATTCACCAGCAATCCCCCCCCCCCCTCACAACAATATGGGGTGATAAAAACACTATATAACAGGACAAAATTAATCTGCTCAGATGACAAGGCCCTGACTATTGAACTAAACCACATCCTCAACACTTTCTTAGCCAATGGCTATAACCCCAAAAAAATCCAAAAAATACTAAAACCTGTAAACCACAACCCCCCCTCTCCCCCCCTCCACAATAAAGATTACACCAAGTCTATCACCATCCCCTACATCCAGGGCACCTCTGAGAAAATAACCAATATCCTCAAAAAATATGACCTTACTTCCTGTCACAGACCATATAAAAAGTTGGCATCCCTTATCCGCTCTACCAAAGACCAACCACTTCCCCTAGACCTACCTGGTGTATACCAGGTCCCTTGCAGCTGCAAATTGTCCTACTTTGGCCAAACAGGCAGAACAACAAATATCAGGATTTCAGAACACCAAGACTACATCCGGTTTCACCAGTACAGCCGCTCTGGGCTGGCAGACCATGCCTTGGATACCCACCATAAAATTCGTGGAAGAAAACAAAAATAATTCATCGCAGCAAGTTTAAATACGAAAGATTATTCAAAGAATCTTCAGCAGCTCTAAAAAACGTTCCTAACCTCAACAAATTTGGGTGCATGAAACTGCCCCAAATTTGGGAGACTTTCATTATGAGAACTTCAGCCCAACTGCCAAGACTACCAAATTAGCCTGCAAGAAGGCACCATCAGGACTTTAGGAACAATATTAGTTTCTTGCTTTCCTCCTCATTTGCTTTGTGTTAGTTCCTGAGTGCACATACCATATCTTTATGTTCCTGAAGATGGCAATGTGACATTGCCGAAATATAGAAGTTATTCATTAAAGTTACCTTTAATTAATATAATTTATATGCATTGTTAATTCCGTAAACTAATTACCAGTTATGTCTAACCAACGTATAAGTCTTACTACCAGAATAAAGAAGAATTTAATTTGAGTGTCTTTCGCTTCACACTGAAGTTAGATGGCTCTCAAATGGAAACTGTCTGTGATGCCTTAATGATCTCTATGATACTGATTTGGAATGTCTTAATTCATGTGATGAGACCATATGTAATGTTCTATAAAAGGAAAAGGTTGATATCGCATATCTTTCTGATATTTTCACCAAAGTAAATGAAGTTAACATCAAATTGCAGAGAAGCAATATGAATCTTATTAAAGCAAAGTATAAATGCTTTTATCAGCAAATTGACATTCTATCAGCAGAGCATTGCAAGACAAGATTTTCTGCAGTTCCCAAGAGTACAAATAATTGATGATGATTTAATATTAGATACAGATTTGGATTGTTATTGTTCCCATCTTCTGACACTGAAAGAAGACTTGATGATCAGATTCAAAGACTCCGATGAGCTTAAAATACCCGATTGGGTCATAAATTTATTTATTTATGATGCCATTTCTGCTCATCCAAATTTGTGTGAAGAATTTATTGACTTAATTTTATTGAAATAAAATTACTGCTCATTGCTTTTCCTCCTTGTCGAGAAAGAATTCAGTGTCCTGTTGCAATTGTTATTTAAGCAGAGAAATAGATTTTGCAAATAAGTGAACGAGGAGACTTGAGACTTCGTTTGTCGAAAATTGAACCTGATATTGTAAAAATTAACAGGATCACATCAGGCTCAGGGTAGCCTTTAATGATTGGCTTATTAAATACAGTAAGTTTACATCTTTTTTGATTAAAAATTAATTTGCATCAAAGTCATTAATTTTTAATTAACTATCAGTTCAAATATGTTCCTGGTAATTTAGGCTTGCCTAATAATATTATAATTATCTTATTGAGTCATTAACCTAGTGTAAAATTGAGTAGGGGATGCCAGGCCATACAAATAGTTGAAAGGGGGCACCAGACAAAAACAAGGTCAAGAACCACTGCACTAAAGAGTCCAAAACATTAGCGCAGTGTACATCAGCAATATACCACGCTTCATTTTTAATCATTTGATTGATCAGCATACATCCCAAATAGAAATACTGACATCTCTTTTACAGGTTGGTACAGTATTTGCAAGAAAATAATTTCTTAATTTATAATAATCACAGTTTCAGTTTTATTATCAAAAAATTATAAATTACCTGATATAATTATCTTGGAAAGAAAGAATGATTCAAATTAAAAAAAAAAAAAGTGCAGATATGTTATGTTACATATTACTCAGAATGTTACTAGATATTTCAGATTATAATTTATTTTCAAAACTGTTCACGTGACAACTGAAAACTTAAATCACTTATACATTTTTAGTGTAAAATAGTAGTTAATGTACAGCTACTTTAAAAATGCCACATATGAAACTACTAGTAAATGTATTTCTTTTCAACTGTACAGTGATTTCTTCTTTGTACTGCAAGGGAATATCAAATAATAAAAATATGCAGTATGTTCTTTTTGGTTGAGTGATTATTTCAGAACAAAACGTTATTTACAATGTTCTTTCTTTCTGTCTTTTAAAATCAAGTGCAGTAGTGTTGCCAAATGAACATCAGAAATAATTATAAGAATGACATTACTAACTGATACTACTTAAATGGGAATAGATATGAAGCTAATGGCATAGGTGGGGAGAGGAAGGATGGCTGACAGACACATGTTTGGAGCAGGGCATCTAAAACTACCATAAAGATTCTTAATATTGTCCAGATTTGGTTGATACATGATCTCTCCCCTCACTGACTCACTTCAAACATGATCTCACAGAGATTGGTTTCAGCTCTTTCATTTCTGCAGGTACTTTCATGGATACTGTTCCAATGAGCTGGACTCCATCATCTGTTACTGAAGATAAAGATGTTCTGGCTTTCTCTCTCTTGGGAGTACTTCAATAATCCTTCAAATTATTTTGAAGGATGATTAAATGAAGTACACAGTGACAAATCAGTGTAACAAAATGCTCAAGAGAAATGCAATTAGGAAGGAAAGCTTGATTAAACTTGATATCAAAATCAGGGATTCAATTTAGCTGTTTGTTGCAGATGATGTCATATTAAACAAATCTGTAGTTACGTTTTTATTTGTGAAAGTAGGATTCTTTAACTAAATTGAGTAAGTGCTGTAACAAATTTGATATAAAAAATCAGCAATGAAACTGAAAATATGCAGAAAAAATACAATTACAAATAATCCAGTTCCCACTGTTATACCAAATTGTTGTTTCGCATATTGTGACAAACTGTTTTTGTGCTCTGAAGATGCTGGATATAATATCAGCAAATAAGTTAATAAATATTATTTTCTTATTATTCTGTGTTGTCATCAATATTGTCAAAATAAATAACTGTTAGTAGGACAATCACAAACAGCCATGCCCTTGGTGGGATTTGAATCCACAGCCTCTTGGCTGGACATTTAAAGAGGTATGGTAGGTGTTGTTTGTATAAAGGTTAGTGTGGGTCTTCTGTGATGAGTCTTCTGACTCCACGGAGAATGATACCCATATAAAATAATCACAGGAAACAGAACAAAGGAAATTGTACGCTGATAATAAAACACAAAGGACTGACAGGAATTATACAATAAAGCACACAAAATGATAACATGAAAAAAAAGTGCAAATATAGGAAACACAAAGAAGTAAAAAAGCATGAAATTATAAACATCTAGAATTAATGTTTAAATTTTGAAATGTTACGTTAGTTTAAATTGAAGTCCCTTGTGTGAAATTAGTTTGTCAATTGGTTTGTTTTCAATAGTTCATGCTGGCAATGAACACCATGAAAATTATCAGCATTAGTAAAATATTAATAACTAAAAGTGACATCAAGAACAGAATGGATAGATAGCATTAATCCAGGTAGTAAAAACACATGTAATGCTTAAACTGGCTCCTCTGGCAATCAAGGATGAATTTGGGCTGCTAGAAGAAGCTACAGGAATCAGAACCAATATAATTTTTCATACTTTGTTTTAAATGGTGTTTTAGTATATACAACCACAGAATCTTCTGTATGTATACATAGTATAACTCTGATGAATGTCTGAAATCATGCTTAAGTTTGTCACATGGTATCAAAATGAAATAAACTTTACATCCAAACCACTCACTGAAAATAAATAGATAATATTCTGCTCAGATGCAGCAATATTGGTAGGCTGTGGCTAATTACTGAATAGCCTGCAACCATTCTATCTCTTATTTTTTGCTAACAATTTTAAAATAATGCTTACTTTAGAAAACAGGTGGTCTTCTAGAGATCCATTGGGCATAAATTGATAAACTAAACAAGGCTCAAGTCCATCTAAGCAAATACCATAAAGTGGAAGAATGTGATCGAAACGGCAGCTAGGAAGGTCAAAAGAATAAAATAAATAAAATGGATACGATGACAAATATCATTTAGTGTAATCATGATAACAGAATATTATATTCAACAGATTAGTGATTATTACATTTATTCAAAGTACAAAAGTTCTTTTCTAATTTTCGTTTTAAATTCAAGGAATCAGTAGAAACATTAGCATATAACAATTCTATATTTTTTAGCATAAGTATCCTTAACTCATAATAATAAATGAAATTAAATGTTAGTTCAATCTGTTATTTTGTCATCAGAACAACATAAGATGGGAGGGAGAGAGAGAGTGAGTGTGTGTGTGTGTGTGTGTGTGTGTGTGTGTGTGTGTGTGTGTGTGTGTGTGTGTGTGTGTGTGTGTGTGTGTGTGTGTGTGCGTGCGTGCGTACAGGGAAAGAATACAAAGGAAGTGGAAATGTTTACACTCAGAGTCTAAGCTAAACTAAGTATCCACTGACAGCCCTTACCTCAAGTCTCTCCAAAATAATGAAGAAAGTCATTAATCATCATCTTCTCCACTACCCAGATGCTTACCAGTTAATCAATGACCACCAGTATAGATTCTGTCACTCTAGAAAAACAGCAGGTTTCTCAACCTCCATCACTCACATCTCGGCAAGTGTCATGGAAATGTTTGGAGGTCTTGCTATTTCCATAGCATTTAACTGTTTCTGGCATTGCAGCTTACTCTGTAAATTACCATCCTTCAGTTTATTCTCCACAATCTTTAATAGCATAGCCAGCTTCCATGCTTTGAGCTTCTCCACATGCAGAATGCTTCAGAGTTCTACTCTACTGCCCATCTGCTTTTCTCTTATACTTAAATGACCTTCTCTCATGAATCAATAATATCAGCCATAGTTTTATTGATGATAGTGCACTTCATTCATTCGGCTAATCAGACCAACAATGCAGTGAAAAAAAAAAAAAAAAAAAAAACCCAAGCTTCAAAATTGTCCACAATCAGTGACTTAAAACCCTAATCTTCATACTATTTTCTGATGGGGCAAGGATAATCTGATTACTTTCAAGGTTATCAAAAATGCTTGCAAATGACCTATTTTAGTAAATATGCAAATCACAGACAAGATCAGAGTTCTCTCCATGAATTAACATTTGCTACCAGCCTTTCTTGGCATAAATACATTATATCGCCATACATATGGTTTCCTCAGCTTCTAAAAAAACTAGGCAATTATTTTCACTCAAGATGCTACTTTTTACCATTCAGACAGATAATTCTACACAAATCCCAAATCCACCAAACGTTTAGAATACTGTTCACATGTTTGGGGCAGGGCACCTAAAACTACCATAAAGATTCTTAATATTGTACACAGGAGGGAGAGTTGGCTGATACATGATCCCCCCCTCACTGACTCACTTCAAATATGATCTCATAGAGAACTGTAGAATTGAAAGAGTGAAACCGATCTCATAGAGATCGGTTTCACCTCTTTCATTTCCATATGTACTTTCATGGATACTGTTCCAATGATCTGGACTCCATCATGCCACTGCTTTCCACTGGCCTTGTTACTGAAAATAAAGCTATTCTTTCTCTCTCTCAGGGGTACTTCCATAATCCTTCAAATTAGCTTGAAGGATGACTAAATGAAATACACAGTGACAAATTAGTGTAACAAAATGCTCAAGAGGAATGCAATTAGGAAGGAAAGCTTGATTAAACTTGATATCAAAATCAGAGATTCAATTTAGCTGTTTGTTGCAGATGACACAGTATATTAAACAAATCTGTAGACATCTAAGTTTTTATTTGTGAAAGTAGGATTCTTTAAGTAATTGAATAAGTTCTGCAACAAATTTGATATAAACATCAGCAATGAAACAATGAAGGAACATAAGTGGGAACATGGCAAAATTAACTGCATTCTTAATGGAGAAACTATAAAACTATCAAACTATATCAGCTATTTAGGCATAATTTTTAATAAAGATGTCAAATTAAATTTAGGAATAGATAATAGAATAAACAAAGCTGGTATGGTGGGAAGTCAGCTGAATAAATTTAAGAAATAAGAAAGAAATTAAACAAAATACTAAACTAGCATTACAAAACCAGCATTCTAACCATTATCTTATAGATCTTAGTATTCCTCTGGATCCTTTTCTACCCTCCTGACAAAGAAAACTTGTTTTACCAACCTTTACTCTCCTATTCTGTTTAAGACACCATATGACCTGAGATTACATCAGGTAACGCATACCTGAATGTAATGATGTTAGGTTCTTTTCTAATACTCTCATTTTTAATATATGATTTAGGAAGATCTTGCCTGTTTTTATCTTCTTTGTTTCAGCGATGCTAATTATGTCCATGTGGTACTTTTCCAGTTCTTCTGCAAGCTTGATTTCCTTTCCATTAATACTCCTAACGTGGGTGGTTGCTATCTTTAGTTCTGGGTTTGTTGTTGTTGTTCTTCTAGATGGTAAAGCTTGAATCTGTTCCAGTAGCTGATGCCCTGGTTCCTTAATGAAAACACTAGGGATCCTGTTTAACTGGGCAATGCCCAAGCTGGTTTGAAATCTCATCATGTTGCACCATCATATTATTTGTAGTTAAAGCCAATACAACGGGTCAGCTAAGTCCCAAATTCCTAGTCCATCCTCATTCATTCAGTACCCAGTAGAGACCTAGTAATAAGGTGCACCATGAGAAAGTGAGAATTGGACATTAGGTCAGAAGCCCAGTTGATTCTCCACATTCCTTAAAGGTGATGTGGAAGTCTCCTCCAATTATCTGGCTTTGATCTTTAAGTGACCCAATTCTAGAAATCTTTGGAGTTTAATATATGTTAAAGGATTACATAAAAGAAGAAAGAACTTCAGACAAATCGTTTGAAAATGTTGAAGCTAGACAGCTAACAGAATGCACTATAGGTCTTAAAGGAAACATTTTTTTCCTTCTGAATTTTCAGAAGTCTATATAGTCCAGAAGTTTTAGAATAATGAATCCTAACCTTTATTATTCTTTCCTCATCCCAAGATAATATTTTAAATAAAAGCTTATTTGGTTTATTTGCAATTGTCTAGGATATCTGGAGATATTAGTATGCGGAATAATCATTTAATATAATGTTAAGCTTCTTGAAATTATTGTTTTTATAATGATATTATTATTATATTTAAGAGGCAAAAGAATCAAAATCATCTTTACATAAATTAGGCTAAGGATATATATACAACGGTGGTCTGAAAAGTTCTCGGCCTAACAATGAAAAAACAAATTTATAATTTCAAAATTACTTTTATTTTTTAACATAATCTCCCTTAAGACTAATACATTTATTCTGGCAATGCTCCAGCACCATTATCCCATCTCTGTAGTGGTTCTCAGTAAGATCTGCAAAATACCCCTCCACAGCTGCAATCACCTCTTGATTTGAAGAAAAATGCTGCCCTGCGAGGAAGAGTTTTAGTTTTGGGAAGAGAGACAAGTCAGAGGGAGCCAAATCTGGGGAAGAGAGTAGATATTCCAGCAATTCATAGTGCAGATCCCTCAATTTTCCCATTGTCAAAACATCTTTGTGGGCAGGTGCATTGTCCTGATGAAAGATGATTTTTTTCTTCTGCAAACCGGGTCTTTTCTCACAAATTTTTTCATCAAGTCTGGTTAAAAGATCAGAATAATATTCCCCAGTTATTGTTCTACCCTTTTCAAGATAATTAATAAACGAAATGCCTAATTAATAAACCGATGCCATGACCTTTCCTGCTGATGAAATCAACTTTGTCTTCTTTGGTGCTGAACAACCGGCTTCTGTCCACTGTTTTGACTGCTGTTTTGATTCTGATGTGTACTGGTGAATCCAAGTCTTATCCATAGTAATAAATCGAAGCACAAAATCAGTTTTATTCTTGTTAAAATGCTTCGAGCACTGTTTAGAGATTTTCATGCGAGTGCGTTTTTGATTTGCTATGAGCAAGCGGGGCACCCATCTTGCACAAAACTTTTTCATTTGCAATTCTTCATGCAAAATATATCCTACACATTCTTTTGAAATGCCTATAGTCTCAGCAATTTCACACACTTTGACTTGCCAGTCATCCAACACCATATCGTGCACTTCATCAATGATATCTGGTGTTGTTACACTTTTTTGGATATCCTTCATGTGGATCATCTTCAAGGCTGGTACGGCCCCGTTTAAACTCGGCAGCCCATTGCTTAATTGCCGAAAATGAAGAAGAGTGCCCATAAACTTTTATGAAATTCGAATGAATTTCTTTTGCCATTAAACCTTCTTTTACAAAGAATTTTATAACTGTACGATACTCACTTTTATCCATTTCAAGGGATACAGACAAGACATTTGCTTCAGACAGCTGTATGAAACAAACTACTTGATAGAATGACTTACAATTTCACATGGATGCTTATGACAGATGTAGCAACTTAGAAAAAAAAAATATCTTGCAATCTATGATCGAGGCCGAGATCCTTTCAGACCACCCTCATATAACTCGTATGTGCAGTTTCAAACCAGATTCTACTTGCAGTAGGATAAGGAACATTACAAACCTCATATCAAATATTATATTTTATGTTTAATTTAATTAAACATAAAATCCTGTCATGGAAGTTATGTTTAATTAAACATGAGGTCCAGACAAGAATCTAATCTCATGTACTTAATTGTCAATTTGAGATACAAACAGTTTTATAAATGCTTCCAGAGGCATGTTAAATATATATAATTGTGAGAAATTCCTCAAGATAAGGAAATTATAATTTTTAGGAATTTTATATAACTACCAAGACTTCCTACAATGTATGCTCACAGAGATATTCTAGATAGGACGCTAGAATTTAAATCTATTCAGTTCCACTTTACGATGTCGGCAAGCTTATGTGTAAGTTACAATTTACCATGTATCCTTGAAAATGTCAATAATTGCTGATATGAAATACTAAAGGCAATAAACTTTGTTTAATTCATCCCATGTGCCATTTTCATTCCACTAAACAGTCAACATGAGTTTTAACCAGACAAAGCATAAATTCAAGCTTACTGAAAATTCATGGTTAGAGGTACATCCTTCAGTGCATCTACATACTTTCATTTGAGTACCTACCTAATCAAATGAAAGATTTAGGAATGTATTTTAATTGGGGCATATAAGGAACACAACTCTGACAATAAGTTAATCCTGTTAAGTATTTTCCTCGGTAGAATTATTACACTTTACAAGGGAGTGTTCAATTTTGAATGAATAAAAGTCATTAGGAATTTATTCAGTCACAATTTAACAAGTTAAACCCTAAAAGGATATGCTTGTATCCTAGTATATATTATATATATCTTGGCAAATATAGGATACAGTGATTAAGAAGAAAAATTGTGAATATTTCAGTGTAAAAGAATTTCTACTAGATTGTATATTTGATAGTGAAGTTTGGTAAATTTTATACTTGTTAAGATTGATACACAAAGAATTGCTGTATAAATTGCATTCAACACAGTGAGAACACAAGGTCATAGTACAAGGGCAAACCATCGGATTAAGAAGTTGCCCCAAACGGTCTTGCGTGCATACGGCACGTGAAGACCTAAGCTGTTCGGAGAAGATGCTACGGAAGCAAGACCCATGTGTACAAATAAAACGTGACGGGTGAACGATTCAGGTTACAGAGAGTACTGGTAGGGGGTTGGTATAAAAGAGTTAGGACCCCCCCCCCCCCGCATGAGGCTTTTTGGGTGGTTTTCTCTTCTCGATCATCTGGACATGTAGTTCACAGGGAGTTCTGCTCTCACTCCCGGGTAGAAGCAGCCGGAGATGCCGCATAGTAGTTGAAAAGGTTGTGGGTCTCAAGCCCTATGATGAAAGGATAGACGTTTTACACAGATAGTAGACAAATTATGGGAAAGTTCAGCGACTCAGTAGCATGCTAGGCAAATGCAGAATCACCGTTCGCCAAGAATGGTCTTGACATAGGCTCGATATACTAGCAACGTGTGGACCAACCAACGATCGCAGGAATCCCAGCCATAAAACCGACGGAAAGGAAATAGTTAAAAGAAAAAGAATCAGGAATCGAAGCGACAAGTATAAAAGATCATCAAGTACGGTAATGTAACCTTTTTGTCAAGTAATGTGTGTGAGGAAGAGAAATTAACTGTAATTTAAGAATTAAGGCTCTGATTAGAATAAGACAGGACTATAGTGCTTTGATAACAGTTAAACAAAGGGAAAAGGACTGATAATTATGTCTTAAGAGGTATCGAAGTGTCTTTATTTGAGTAATTTAGTCAAAGTCTGAAGTTTCATTTTTTTGTTTTATGATCTAAGAATGCTAGATTATGATTATTTTAGAGAAGTGTTTCTATGATATTCATATTTGTTGAAAGTGTATGTAAGTTATTTTATTTAACATTCTAATAGTAATGACAACAATTTACACTGTATGACAACAAATATAATGAATAAACCTTTTGCTATTTTTAATTTGATTGCCTGTGTCTAAGAATCCGATGCACCACTCATAAATTATTCAAATCTAAGCAGGAGGGAATAAACGTATTTGTTGAAATATCGTTATTTTAATTAAAACATCTTATTAAAATCTCCCTTTAAATCCTACTTTATTTCACTTAAACTTTCCTTCTTTACCTTGTTATACATCTGATTTATGGCCGCAAATAATAAAGTTCACGTGTGCAAAACTTACAGAACAAAGAAATCGCCTCTGGCTGGAGCCAATCTCTTTGTCTGATCTACTGGTGTTTATTCTCAACTGAATTTGGAAAATTTATTTAGTTTACAGCTGTGCCACCAAATTCGTGGGTGGGAGTTGAATCTCCCTCCGAAAAATAACACACAGTAAACCACACGGAAATTTTCTCTCTTAATTCTAAGTAAATCTAGCAACTTAAATTTTCTGTTATGCAGTCGTGACAATATCTACCTTAAGGCTCACAGATTCAAATTAGTCAGTAATGCATTGGAAATAGAAATCAGGCAAATTATTTAAACAAGAAAACAGTTTATTTAACATCAATGAAATGTACAATGGGTCGATTTTAAGTACTAAGTAAATTAGCTTCTATGCTTCAAATCACAACTAATGACTACGTTTACAATTTAGTTCCTTATCATAATCAATTCTAATAAGACCATGTGTCTATAATTTTCTCTCGTTAAACTTGGTAATAATCAGATCAAATTTTTACATAACATTCTGCAGGTTTAGGCAATAGTTATAACATTAAATACATGATGTTTCACCTAAAATTTTAGCCAGACCTTTTCTCACATATAACAAAATACTTCAAATATCAGCATAAAGCCTAAAATCCTCAAGTATCACTACAAAACAAGTCCCTTAATTAAATCACCATCACAATCTTCTTATTTCTAGCTAAACAAAGGAAAGATCTTACTTTGAACAGATGTCTGGTCTTTTCTGAATGATCCCTGAAATCACTTCCTTCTATTCCTGTTTGACTTTAGCATTGAACTGGGATACCTTTTTTTTTCTGGGGCTTGTGAGATCCTTCTTAATTATCAGTGGACATCAGGAACTCTTCGCATGAAAACTCAGCATCTAGTTTCTTCTAAACGACTTATCTTAGTCGGGTCAGTCCCTCGGCAATTTTCTATCTGGAATGCAGGTCTCCGATGGCGATTACAAATTATCTCCCACGATGTTAGCAAAACTCCACTGCCGTAGCGTACATCATAACTTCAGGTCGGAACCCCATGTGACCTCAAAACTTCTCGTTGACCCGGGGATGGATGAACTCGAACTGCCCTGCCAGGAACCAAACTGAATCGTCGCACTGAACTCTCTTTCTCGCCATCGCAACCCGCTATTTATCTGGCTCCCACGACTTTGGGGTTCGCTTACGTCATTGCCTTGGTACTTTGGTACTTTGGTGGTCTGCATCCACCACCCTTTCCAGTCGTTGCGTTCAGACAGGAAACCCCATGCACTGTTGACCCTAGAGGTTGCAGTTGTTAATACCTTAATCTGTCTGGAATTACCGGTGACTAAGAGGTTTCTTTAGACACAATTAATCTTACATTGTGTTTTCTGTCCTATTACAAAACTCTTTGAGGTGACAATATTCAATAATATACAAAAAATATTATTTCCAAATTAAAAATATGAAAATTTCTCTATTTACCCACAAGTATTTTTTTGTGAATTTTGCTTACCAGTAAAATCGGTATACAAGAGGTTTTTGAATAAAGTACCTTGAATACACGGTTTTACGGGAGGCAACAATACAGCAACTATGCTCATTGTGGCCAAGAAGGTGGGGTTAAACATAACTAGAAAGTGCACTTCTTAATATACCGAAAGGTATATACTTCCTAGATTATAGATGGCATGCTCTCTGTTATAGCAGATAATCAACTACTCTCAACACAAAAAGCATACTCATGAAGTTGCTTCACATACACACCATTGTTTGTTCATGTTTGTATAAAATGAAGGAAGGCAAAGTGGTTCCTTTGCATAAAGAGCCACCAAAATATTGGAAAAGTTGGTTAAGGACAGAACTCAAGAATGGGTGGATCAGAATATGATACTCTATAGGGACCAACATGGTTTTGTTAAAGGTCGATCGTGCCTAAGCAATTTATTAACTTTTTATAATAGAATGACATCTGAGTTGGACAAGGGGAATGAGATACAGTGATACTGCTAAGGCTTTTGACAGGATATCCCATGGAATACTGTTGCACAAATTAGAGCAGATGGGGGATGGATACTAAACTGGTGATATGGATGTAGAGATACCAGAAACTAGTGTATGGATGAGGCAGGTGACCAGTGGTGTGCCTCAGGGCTCTGTGCTTGGGCCGTTATTGTTTATTTTGTACATAAATGATATAGGAAATGGCTTGAAGGGAGATATTCAGTTTTTTGCTGAAGATGCAAAGTTGGGTAGCACAATAAAAAATCAAGCTGATGTTGAGAGTTTGCAGGATGATTTAAATAAGCTGGCAAAATGGGAAAAAGGTAATGGATGTCAGTTCAATGTGGAAAAGTGTCAAGTTATGCATTTTGGGATTAAAAGATTACCAGCTGTGTACCACATTGATGGAACGGTACTCCAAGAGATTGATGAGGCTAGGGACTTGGGAGTGTTGGTGGACAGGGAGATGAAGTTCAGAGGGCACATTGCTAGGGTGTCCAAGATTGCATATAGGATTATTTGGTTATTGAAGGACGCACTAACATCCAGAGATAAAGAGGTTATTATTCACCTTTATAAGGCATTGATATTTCCACATTTGGATTACTGTGCTCAAGTCTGGTCACCTGGATTCCTTGGAGATGAGGAGGTTGTGGAGAGTGACTAAGTTGGTGGTGAGTGATGTAAAAAAATGATCCCTACATTGATATATTGAGAGCTTGTGGATTGCAGAGGTTGGTTGATAGGCAGAGAAGAGGGGTTAGGATAGAAACATTTAAATTACTAAAAGGTTTTTGTAAGATTGATGCAGGGGAAATATTTCAGCTGTGTGATAGTGATGGAAGAACAAGAGGTCATCCCTGGAAATTAAGGAAAAATGTGGTTAACAAGGGTGTGAGAACTAGATTTTTTGCTTGGAGGGTGGTGAACGAGTGGAATGCATTGCCTGACTCAGTTGTGAGTTCTTTGTCTATAAATGAATTCAAGAAGAGGTATTGAGGCTGTTTCGATAGTTTGGGTCTTCCGTGATGAGTCTACTGACTCCATGGAGATGCCTATAATAATAATAATAAAATATACAAAAAAAAAGACTAATTTCTTGCTAATTATAATATTCTACTGAGCTTAGTAAAAAACACTTTCCACACAACTCTCTCTCTCTCTTTGTTATGGAATCAGATGAGCACTTTTTGATGTTAATTTAAAAGATTATATATAATTCATACTGATACATTTCTCAAATACATATTGCTATACTCCACTTTCAGCATAATTTATTTAACACAAAATTAGTGGGGAAAGGGTAGGAAAAAGAAGATTGAATGAAGTCCGAATTAATATTTTAAATGCAGATGAGAACTTACGAGTACAATATCCGAAGCTCATTCAAAGACTGTTTCAGACTTACTTCTTCTTGCTTTGAAGGGTTGTCTTGCCTTTGTCGCTAGGAGAAAGTTGAAAAGTAAGAGTCCTTAGAATATATTACAATAAAAATCTCAGAAACATGAATATGATTTACAGGTAGTACATGTACATTTAAGATTGAAAGATACTAAGCATTTCATTTAGTAGTTTTCTCACCTTGTATTCAAGTGCAAAATTTAAATAAAAGAATTTATTGGACCAAAATAACTGATAAAATTTAACAACTAAATAATTAATACACACACACAGAATGTAATTTCCAATATCTTCTGGCTTAAGATTTTTAGATCAAATTTTTATTATAAATATAATAAAAATATAATCACTGAAGAAGCATACAACTCCCTCTAGCAAACTTATTTCACTTGTTCACCACACAGCATGAAAAAAGACCTAAACATCTTTCATGTGTGCACATCTGTGCTCAGCTTCCAGGAATTATCCTTAGTACTCTCTTCACCTGCCATGGTGGAGAGAGAACTAATGATTCACTCTATTTATATAATAATCCTCTTCCACTCTGTATTTATCATATTCCCCCCCCCCACCGCATCTCTTTTTCTGCCAAAGATTCTCTCAAATTCACAATTTGTCCTTTTATACCATATTCCATAGACATCCAGAAAACAAGACAGGAGCAGTTATCTATTCAAAACAACTTAGCTATGATTTTTATGGTATGCAGAAAACAACTATAACGATTAATACTTATTTTCTGCATACAATAAAAATCATAGCCAAGTTGTTTTGAATAGATAACTAGAAATTCGAAAATCAAGAACTAATTATGTGAATATACAACATACATTAAAATGAATAAAGAATATTTACTCTATTACAAAACGATGAAGAAAGAATAAGCAGATAATGACCTAAGAAAAATAAAAAAACAATCTAGAACATTACACAAAATATAAGAATTGCTAAAATAGAGAGAAAGAAAAATAATATTTAACTATACTAATATTAACTAACCAATAAAAATTTTTTTTTCTACAAAACAAGTATCATGATGAACAAACAATTCATCATGGGGAAAACTCATCAGGAGGAAAATTAATCAAAAGGAAAAATCATCGCAGGAGGGGAAATTTATCGCAGGGAAAAATCATCGCAGAAAAAATTCACTGAAAGCGTTATTCACTAGAAAATTGAAGTCAGTTTGGTTTAACATGTGTTATGTAAAGGTGTGTGATATTTGATAATAAGTTGTATCTGAGAGATACCGCGAACTCCAATGTCAATATAATATTGGTTTAGTTTTTTTTATTTGTTTCTTTTTTTTTTTTTTTTCAATAATTTCTAGATTGTATCTGAAAATAAATAAACCATCGTGTATTATATTTGTAGCGGTTTTTTTTTCCAAGTTTTATCGCATTTCAGCACATACTAGTAATGAATGTATCTCTCAGATACATGCGACCTAAGCTGCAATTTTTTTGATTGCGACTTCTGCAGGGTTAAAGAAGGTACTAACATACTTATCCATAGTTGAAATACTGTACTTATGTGAATATAACTTGCACCATGCCTGATTTTACTTTTCGAAAAAAGAAATGAAAAAGTTTTGCACATAAAAAAAAAGTCTCGCACATGAAAAAAAAGCTTAAACACGTGCACATTGGGGCGATAGTAACTGTTCCCACGATAATCAACATGCCTTCCCCAATAGCCACTATATTGCAGAGGCAAGAAAAACAATTACTTTTATTATGTCAGTGAATAAGAAAGGAGCAGTCTGTGTAATATATTTCTCAACAAATAGTGTAATTAGAGACAACTTGGATAAAAACGACACTAATGAATGAATCACATGTCCCCTCATACAGAAACTATGCTGTATAGACTTAAGCAAAACCATATGGCAAACACAGTATCTAACTAAAAACTATTGTTATTAATTAGATGCGAGTTCGCAAAGCAGCAATGAAATTCAACTGAACATGTTAAATCTAAGAAATGTATATATAGTGAATGTTGTTATGGCATTTTCACATATGGAATTCGGTTGAAGAGAGTTAGCATTGCAACTCAATTGGCGGCTTGCTTTTATCTTTCGATTGTGCGATCTTTTGTTAATACCACACCAATCATATGCACTTCTTAATAACCTGTCATTGCTGTGTGTTTCGCATTAGGCTTAATTACTGTAAAGAGAGAAAAGTCAAAAAACAGAAAAATGTTCCGGGTCTGGTGCATAAAAAAGTTCCGGGGCCCAGACAGCCCTGGCTGAATTTAACCACTGGTTCCTAGAGTATAAAAGCTGCTGTTTCACTACTATGTTAAAGCTGCTACTGTGAATATATTCCTGCTTAGATATTTGAAAGTGAAGTTCTGCTCTGGAAGTTTCAAATTAAACAGTTTTACATCACGTGTTCTCAGAAGTCCGATCCCCCGACATTTTTTTCTTTTGGTAAGTGTTTAAAAGTTCGACGTTTAAGAACCAATTTATAAATTAATTACAATTATTGCACAATGCCTCTGGAATTTATTTTAAGCGAGAAGATAGCGTAAATTGAGTGATAATGGTCATTTATTTATAAAATGACAAAGAAAATGAGGAAAAGATTTTTTGGAAATGTGATCAGTTTCAAAAAATGCATTGCCATGCGTGTATTCATACAGCTGGCGACAACATTATCAAATGAATTAACCAACATAATCATGCTAGTAACATGGCATGGGTTGAAGCAGCAAAGCTACTTAATGAGATTAAAGATCGAGCCTATACAACTAACGATGGAACTCATCGAATTATCACGGAAGCATACACAAAAATATCTCCTGCCATCATCGGCCAAATGCCAAGCAATGCTTCTGCAAAGAAGTCTATTCGAGGAACCTGAAATCAAGCAGCACAGTTACCACCAAATCCAAATTTGTTAAATAATTTAATTATTCTGCCTATATATAAAATCACCTATGGAAATGAAGAGTTCCTTTTGCATGACAGCAACGATGACTGCAACAGATTGCTGATATTTTCTACTAAGCAAAATCTACAATTATTGTTGCAATCGACAACATGGCATGCAGATGGCACTTTTAAAACTACTCCACCTCTTTTTGAGCAGCTGTACACAATTCATGGCATTATAAACGATAACATGATTCCTGCTGATTCCGAATTTGCAATAAAAATGCGCATGATATCGGCAATTGCTTTTGTGCCATCTACAAATGTTCTAAGTGCTTTTGGAGTGTTATGTGAAAATAATGACTATCCTGCTAATAATAATCGTATGATGATACACAGCCATTAGTCCCCTTTACGGGGAGGTACGGCACCATCTCAGTCCCCCCAAATTTTATCTGGGCTCTGGAACAGGCATAGCTGACGAATCAGACCTATGGCTGGGTCAGTATTCCTGACTGTAATCCGTGTGTGTTCACTGGACTGGTTTGCCTGCTTGCGGGATGAAAATCCCCAGGTAAACTGGTGGGAAAAAACCCTGCTGTCCACGCCCAAGACCGGCTAATTTCACTATGGCTGAGGAAGATCCTTAAGCTCCTCGGGTCGTCAATGGGAATTGAACCTAGGACACTCCTTCCCCAGGCATATGGTTGTGAAGCGCATAGCCACTAGGCTAACCGCACAGACGGCTATCCTGCAGAAGCTCAATCTGTTCTGCACTACGTAGAAGACACCTGGATTGGCAAACCTGATCGTCGATCACTTCGTCATCCACCTCGCTTTCCCCATGCTTCTCTGGAAGGGTTACCAAAGACAAACAACTCATGCAAAGGATGATATCATGCATTCAGCAAACTAACTGGTACTTCTCATCCAACAATATGGAAGTTTCTAAAAATTTTGAAGGATGAGCAACATTTCAATGAGGGGGAAAATAGAGCAATATATAGCTGGCACCCAACCTCCTCCTTATAAGAAACGCTATCTAGATACTGCAAAAAGACTTCAGCTCATCGTTAGTGATTATGAAAATCGTGAACTCTTGATGACTTAAGAGGAGTTGCACATAATTTTTTATTTTGAAAACTTTGCGGCTGTGCATTCATCTTTTTTGTTTAATTTTTTTCCATACTGCTCAATTTTGAATAGTATGAAATAAAAACTGTTCCTTTTCAGGACTACAAATATTGATAGAGAGAGAGATGCTTGATTGTTCCGATTCCAGTTCTTCTTGCTTCCTGTACTTCCTTCAATTCTAACTGCTGACTTACAACTCAAATAAAGACTAAGTATTGCTTGATATAATGCCCCATTGACACCATATAACTGCAGCGTATTGAATAGCTTCTCTCTTGGCACCTTGTCATATGCCTTTTCCAAATCGACAAAACTTAAATACAGATCTTTGTTATATTCCCATGCTTTCTCGACTATTTGTCGTAAAGTGAAGATCTGATCCTGACAGCCTCTATTCGGCCTGAATCCAGCTTGTTCTTCACCAAGCTTTTCTTCCACAATTCTTCTCAACCGTTTCTCAAGTATACTTGCATAGATCTTGCCAGGAACACTCAGTAGGGAAATACCTCTGTAATTCTCACATTCAGTTTTATTTCCCTTTTTATATATGGGTACTATGAGAGCTCTACTCCAATCATCGGGAATTCGTCCCTCTGTCCAGGCTTTCTGAACTATGCAGTGCAGCCACTGTAAGACTCTTATACCACCATACTTCAGCATTTCTGGTCGAATATCATCTACTCCTGCTGCCTTTCCACATTTCAAGCCTTTGATGGCTTTTTCTACTTCAAGTATGGATATGTATTCCTGACTGCATGCCTGGTCAGTGTTTTTTACCACTGTGCTGTCATCACTGCTTGTTTCATTTAGCAGTTTTTCAAAGTAATTACTCCATACTTCAAGGATATCTTTTTCTCCTGTTTTCATTTCACCTTTATCATCTCTAATTCCTTTTACAGCACTCTTTCCTCCATTCCTAAGCTTCTTCAACAACCTCCAGAATATTTTGCCACCTTCTTGATATTTATTTTCTATATTCTTGCCAAAGTCCTCCCATGACTTTTGTTTAGCTAGTTTTACACACTGTTTAGCTTTCTTACATTTGTCTCTGTATTCTGTAAGAGTAAAAGCTGACTTATTTGCCAGGAACTTTTGATATGCTTTCTTCTTTTCCTTCACTGCCTCTTTAACTTCCTGTGTCCACCAGGGAGTTCTGATTTTTTTATCTTTGCACACAACCTCACCACATGCCTCTCTGGCAGAATCAATCAATGTTTCCTTCAGAGTTTGCCACTGAATCTAAAAGGTTTGATTCCTGTTCTCAAACTCTTTCATTTTCTTTTCAATAATATTTCTGTATTTTAGTCTACAGTTTACATCTGAGAGCTGCTCAACTTTTATTCGCTTTAAAACTTTCTTACATGTTATTCTTTTCAATATGAAATTCAATTTTATCCTGCTCAAGACTAAATAGTAAAATAATAAATTTATCTTTTACTAAATAGTAAAAGATAAATTTTTAAGTTGTTTTAATAACAACAGAATAATAATTGCTCCTTCGAAGTGGCTAATAGTACAATTTTGAAGGAATAAAATAAAAACAGAACATCACGACGCTTGTTTTAACATGTTTTAGAGGATAACAAACAGTTCAAATAATTTTAATTTTCACTAATAGATTTCATGTTATCTTTTCATGTATAACACCATTTACGGTGTTCTTTTACCCACTAAAAATAAGTCTCAATTATCCAACTAACTGTAATTATTACAGTTAGTTGGATATAACTATTCTCCCTAATATTCTTAAATATGGTGCTCTTTCTCCCTCACCATCCTATCCCAGTTCTGTAACAATTAATATTCCATCTAAAGAGTCTGTAGTAAGAAAGAATATGAATAACTTTATACATAATTTTTTTTTTTTTTAATTTTTTTTTTCACATATATCGTGATGAAATTTTGTGCGATTAATTTTCCCCACGATTAAATTTCCAGCAATGAATAGTCATCATCATCATCTCCGTGCTGAATTTTAATGGCAATGAATAGTCTCTATGATGAATTTTTCCTCACGATGAACTGTCCGGACACGATCATGAACTACAGAATAATATTACAGTAGCAATTTTTTTGTTTGTTTATTTTAAAAGGAGATAGATCCAAAAGCATTAAAATGATTAATCTGTTATCAACTATTCTGAGCAACTAATATTATAAAGACAGGGTACATTTCTGTAAATTATATGCATTCTTTGGCTAGTTTGCAGGATGAAAAATCAATTTCTAAGAATAGAGACAATGTCACCTCCATATGAGACCAACTAAACTCACTTTCACTTGAGATAATCTCTATAAAGTTCCCATGTAGGTTTCTTTGCATCCTACATAGAATGTAAATCTGGGTCTTTCCAACCTAAGAGTATCATCAATAACAACTGAGCTGTGGAGGTGGTTCACCAACAGCAATGTTTTGGAACAAATGCAATGAAACATTTAAAAAAAAAAAAAAAAAAAAAATCATCATCAAATTCCTGCCATGTACCCTCAAGGAGTGTACAGGATATGATAGTATAAATGAAAAAAATTACATCACTACTAAATTCCTATCTACAATTTTCCTCCAAATCAGTCTGTTACTTGTCAAGACTCCAACATTATCAGATCTTATATTTCAATCGTCTAAGGCACTTTGTACCGTATCAATCCACCTATATCTTGGTCTTCCTCTGGGTCGTTTTGCTGCCAACCTCGCAGAGAACACTTGTTTTGCTAATCTTTCTTCGTCCATTCTGTTTAAGTGACCATACCACCTGAGATCAGCTCTGCTAACGCATTCCTGGATGTTGACAATGTCAAGTTCTTTCCTAATATCCTCATTTTTAATATGATATTGCCATTGATGCCATTTGTTAATGCCTATAATCTTTCTCAGGACTCTCATATCTGCAGTCTCTAGTCTTTGGTCAAGTGTTTTACTTCTGACCCAGCTCTCAGATCCATAAGTTAAAACTGGTTTGAACACTGTCTTGTATACAGCTAATTTAGTGTTCCAACTAATTTCTCTCTTATTCTATATGAATTTATTCAATTGACTTCCCACTATACCAGCTTTGCTGATTCTGTTGTCTATTTCTATATTGAATTTACCATCTTCACTAAAAATCGTGCCTAAGTAGCTGAAATGTTTTACTTGTTCCACAGGTTCCACGTTCCCAACACAGTTGACATTTTCAAAGATTCTGCCTATTTTCATTGTCTTTGTCTTTTTATTGCTGACCTTCATACCATATCTATTACAACAGTTATTCAATTTAGTCAACAAATCTTGCAGACGTGTAGCGGATTTATTTAGAAGTATAACATCCTCCGCATAAAGCAAAGAGCTGACATTAACATCTCCAATTTTGATATCATGTTTAATACCACTTTCCTTCATAATGCGATCCATATAGATAATGAATAACAGAGGGGATAATGTACAGGCTTGTCTCACACCAGATTTAACATTAAACCATCTTCCTGTACTTCCTTCAATTCTAACTGCTGACTTACAACTCAAATAAAGATTAAGTATTGCTTGATATAATAATGCCCCATTGACACCATATAACTGTAGCATATTGAATAGCTTCTCTCTTGGCACCTTGTCATATGCCTTTTCCAAATTGACAAAACTTAAATAATGATCTTTGTTATATTCCCATGCTTTCTCGACTATTTGTCGTAAAGTGAAAATCTGATTACTTCAAGGATATCTTTTTCTCCTGTTTTCATGTCACCTTTATCATCTCTAACTCTTTTTACGGCACTCTTTCCTCCATTCCTAAGCTTCTTCAACAACCTCCAGAATATTTTGCCACCTTCTTGATATTTATTTTCTATATTCTTGCCAAAGTCCTCCTGACTTTTGTTTAGCTAGTTTTACAGTGTTTAGCATTCTTGCATTTGTCTCTATATTCTCTAAGAGCACAAGCTGACTTATTTGACAGTAACTTTTGATATGCTTTCTTCTTTTCCTTCACTGCCTCTTTAACTTTCAGTGTCCACCATTGAGTTCTAATTTTTTTATCCTTGCAGACAACTTCACCATATGCCTCTCTAGCTGAATCAATCAGGGTTTTCTTCAAGGCTTGCTACTGAATCTCCAAGGTTTGATTCCTGTTCTCAAACTCTTTCATTTTTTCTTCAATAATCTTTGTGTATTTTAGTCTACAGTTCACATCTGAGAGCTGCTCAACTTTTATTCACTTTAAAACTTTCTTACATGTTATTCTTTTCAATATGAAATTCAATTTTATCCTGCTCAAGACTAAATAGTGATCACTTCCAATTTCAAATCCTCTGTACACTCTGGTGTCCTGCACCAGGTAGAAAACATCACTATCAACAATAACATAGTCAATGAGACTTTTCTTATTCCTAGCCTCTTCTCTCCATGTAAATTTGTGCATATTTTTATGTTGGAACATGGTGTTAGTAATAACCAGTCCATGTCCTGAGCAGAAATCCAACAGATATTTGCCATTATTATTAGCTTTGCTCTTTTCTCCAAATTTTCCCAAAACATTTTTGTATGTCTCACAATCATTTCCTACTCTGCTATTTAGATCCCTAACAAGGACAACTTTTCCTTTTTCATTGTGTCAGTTGCTTTTTCTAAAGTCTCAAAAAATTCCTCCAATTCTATCTTAGTAGAACCTTCTGTGGGACCATAGGCACAAATAAGTCTCAATGTCCAGTTCCCCATTCTCATATTTGCCCACATTACTCTACTTGAGACTGACTGCTATTCAAGAAGATTAGCCTCATATTTTGTGTTGAATACTATGGCTACTCCTTCTTTTCCTTGATTGTCAACATTTTGTATTTATTGCTCAGAAAGATCTCACCAGTTTTTGTCTTTTTTGTTTCAGTCATCCCTATTATGTCGATCTGGTACTTATCTAATTCCTCAGCTAGCTCCATTTCTTTGCCATTCAAGCTTCTTATGTTGATAGTACCGATTTTTAACTCTGGTGATTTTGAGTTGGGGTGTGTTTTCAGATTTGTTCCAGTGGCTGACTTTTCACTGTTTGCCCTGGTTCCCTGGCGAAAACAATGGGGGCCTTGTTTAACCGGGAGACGCCCTAGCCGGCATGAAATTTTGTCATGTTGTACCATCATTTTTTATTTTGGTTTAACCAATAAGAATACAATTTGGTCCTAAATCCCAAATTGCCAGCCCATCCTCGTTCGTTCAGTATTCAAGTAGATACCCAACTGGATGCACCATGAGAAGGTGAGGATTGGACATTAGGTCAGAAGCACTGGTCGGTTCTCCGCATTCCTTTAAAGACTATGCGGAGGTCTCCTCTCAGTTATACAGCTTTGACCATTATATATATATAATTATATACCAGGGTTGTAAATAAGGTAGAGCCAACACTATCAGGAGATGTAGTTGGTAACTCAATTGTTACTCCTGACAAGAGGCACTAGTTGTATGTAACGTACATGCACACAAGGTGACACAGCTATTCTAACAAGTGTCCTTGTGTAGAGAAGTGGTTGAAGTCAAATAGGTGCAAAGCATGGCAGGAGATTACATTGAAGGGATGTAATCACATAGATTTGATAAACTAATGGGAGTAGTTTTGTATTATATATGGCTGTGTACGTGTTGTTGGGGGGGGGGGAAGAGATGAGAAGTTGTGGTCAGAATTACCTAGGAGGCTCACTACATTCACAATGCATTTGGAAGGGTCACTGGATGAGAAAGAGATCCAGGGTCTTTGGGGGAGTGGTCGGGTTATATGGTATTTGTGTAAGGTTGTTAGTGGTGGCAAATGTTTCAGCATCTCTGCTTGCAAGATATGTAAAACTGGAGGAGGAAAGCCAGTTGGTGTTATGGACATTAAAATCTCCTAGGAGGATGATTTGACTGTTAGGAGAGTGGGACTGAAGAAAATCAATTTTAAAAGAGAGGAAATTAAACAGCTCAGAGTAGTTGGTGGCATTAGGAGAGTGATAGAGACAGCAAATGTATTTGACTGAGTGGGGAAAGAGATATTTTCAACCAAAGATGGTCAAAGTTGGGTGATTTTAGGTTAGGTGTTCTCTGACAAGATATGTCAGAGTATGTGCAGATGCCACCCTTGGGTTGAAAGGAGTTAAAGAGTGTGTAGTTTGGAAGGTTGAGATGGATAGTGGTGGAGGGGGAGGTGCGATTTGAGTTGCTGCTAAAAAGAGTAGGTGGGGTTTGGTGGACTGAAGATGTATGGACACTATTAAGGTTGGAGTTGAGGCCACGGATGTTAGTGAAGTGGATGTGCAAGGTTCTATGGGGGCATATATTTGACTGCAAGGGTCATGTGCATTTCCTATGCAGTAACTGCATAGTGGTTTCCACAGTGTCTGCTAGTGGTGTCACTTGATTTTTGCACTTATTTAACTAGGTTGTAGTTGTTAATCCAGCTGTTGTCTTTATTTTGTCATTTTTCTTCAAGCTGTCTTCAATGATGGCATCCTTGTTCCCTCTGGACAAATGTTAAGTCAGGTTGAGCATCTATGTGTGATTGGGGGCAAGCGTCCTTGAACATGTTATTTATCAATGTTATTGATTTGGATGCCTGTCAGTGTATCGCAGGTCACTTTCACAAGACCCGGAAGGTTTGTTCCGTCCTTTCTTTTACTTATGGGTTTGAAACAATGGCATCTGACGATATTGCTGGGATCGAAGTTGCGTGTGTGAAAGTATTGTAGCTAAGGCAGTCCAAAAAATAAATAAATATATTGTAAAGTGACTTAGGAGAAAAACTCCAGTTTTGTTCACAGTCTACACTAAAGCTTACTTCACCTGAAGAACAATCATTAACAGAACTAAGTCTGTCTTTGAATGGGCCAAATGGAGAAAACCTGGCTCCTGTGCTAATGGCAGTCTTCTAGTTGCTTACAACAGTTGCTGGGTGCTATTCCAGCGATCTCTTGTTCTCTCCTCTCCAGCCAAGTGTTGAAACAATCCCTCTGCATCAATCCTATAAAATCCTTTAAGTAACTTAAACATTTCTATCATATCCATCCTCTTTTTTTTTTTGCCCATCAACCAAATTTTGCAATTCACAAATCCTTAATCTCATATTCTCATAGGAAGCATTTTGGAGACCACTCTCCATCTTGGCCAGTCGCCTCTGGATCCTCTCCACCATTTCCTCGTACCCAAGAAACGTACCCAGGTAACCAGACTTGAGCACAGTAATCCAGATGTGGTTGTTTCAAGGATTTATAAAGAGGAATGATAACTCCTTTATCTTTGCTTGTTAGTGTGTTCTTCAATAACAAAGTAATCATGTGAGCTACACTCCCTCATTTAGAAATATGCTCTCTAAACTTCAACTCTCTATCTACTACATTTCTTCTCTATCAATTTCCTGGAGTACGGTTCCACCAATGTGGTACAGAGATTGTAATCTTTGTATTCCAAAATGCATAACTTGACATTCTTCCACATTAAATTGACTTCATTATGCTTTATGATGGATGATTTAAAGATATTTAAATCATCCAGCAAGCTCTCTACAGTACCTTGATTAACTATTATCCTACCCAACTCTGCATCATCAGCAAACAACTAAATATCTCCCTTAAAATTATTTCCTATCATTTATGTACAAATTAGATAGCAGTGGTCCAAGCAGAGCCCTGTGGCATACTACTAGTCATCTGCCTTCTCCTGAATTCAGTCACTCCATATACTACTTTTTGATATTTGTCCATCAGCCACCCTTTTATCCATATCACCAGTTTCATATCCATTCCTATTTGTTACAATTTGCATAACAGAGTTCTAAGTGGCATCCTGTCAAATGCCTTTCCAAAATCCAGCAGCATCATTGTGTAGCCTTTATCCAACTCAGCTATCACTCTATTATAAAAAGTTAGCAGAGTACTAAAGCATGACCGACCCTTCACATGCCATGCTACCAATCATAGAGTATCATATTCTTATCCACTCATTCCTGAATTCTCTTTTTGACCAACTTTTAACCACCACTCCTTTCACTCTCTCTTGGGATTTTGCCAGGGCTGAGACTTAAAGAGCCTAGTCAAAAGCACTGCCAGTTCCTCTGCACATTCTTTTAAAATGTGAGCGATATTCCATCAACAGCTGTAGTTGCATTCAGATTCTGCATTATCCTAAGTACCCCAATACCTCTGCCATAACAATATGGCAGAGTTGTTACCTCTCTACCATCTGCACTCATTAAAGTTATTCTACCATAGTCATTCTTTCTCCTACTTGCCATATAATGAAAAAATTCTGGGATTTTGTTTTGTCTCTGCATGGTTACCTTCTTCTCATAATCTGATTTTGCCTTCCTTACCATGCTGGTCACTTTCATCTGTTCATTGTACTCTTCACAAGTTAGCTGTCACCTTTCTCCACACAAACACACATACCTTCCACAACATCTTTGTTTTGCAGATGTTGCTTGATGATATTTACCATTCATCTAACTCCTACCTAATTTACCCTTCTGATCTTGGGTAAACATTGTGATATTGCTTCCTCCAGATACCTCATTGACCATCCCCCATGCACTGTAAACATTTCAGCATGTAAACGCACTGTAAACCCTTGCAGATCTTTATGCCACGGTACTACTGCTTCAAGCTGTTTTCTAAGTGTATCATAATCACTTTCCCAAACTGGAGGAATGTAGCCACCTTAGTTATGGATAGGTCCTTTGATCCTATAACAAGATCCAGCATTCTTGAATCCCAAGTCCTCTCTGTCACATTTTACTTTAGGTCTCGGTAAGTACATAAATTCAATTTCCTTCCTGCATGTGATCTTTCTTCCTTCCAATCTATGTCTACAAAGTTGAAATCCTCCCCCATAATAATTATGTGACTTGCACTAATGTACTAATCTGCTGATGCATGTCTTCAACATCATCCCTGGCACCCTCAGACCTGTGGCAGCAACCAATTTTATATATTGTCCTAATGGCCTCAATCTCACACCATAATGAGTGAGATTGAGGCCATTGTTGGCTGTAATTCATCTACTATCATCATCATCAGTATTCTTCCCACTGTCATGTCTACTCTGTTCTCCTTGAAAATACTATATCCATCATGTTCTGTCCCTGTAACTACATTATCTGCTGTTAGCCAAGTCTCACTAATGCCTATAACTTTTGGCGAGGTTGCACTAACCAATGCCAAAAATTCCTCCATCTTATTCCTGATGCTTCTAGCATTAGTATATAGAAACTGTAGCATCCCCTTAGGGATGCTTAGGTACCCAACCCTTTCTCCATTCGATATTGTTGCCTGAGAGACTAGATTCTGTTTTTTGTTCATACACAGACACACACACACACACACACACTTGTTTGCTTCATAGTTGCCTTCACATGCACTCATGTACATCTGCCCCTAATTTCTATAGTTTTTTTGACTTTGAACTTCCACACTCTCAGTGAACATTTTCCAGTAAGGACTATAAGTTATAAGCTCTCTAGACACCGAACTCTGAATCCATTTGAGTGCAGTCCATCAAAATTGTACAAATCTTTCCATCCATCAAACTCAGGCCATAGGCCCACAGACTGCATCATTCCTTCTGCACAAACTGTGTATTGATCTATTAGCTATCATCGACCTCCTTTTCAGTTCATCTCTATCATAGTGTGGAAGCAGACTTATAAACATCATCTTCTTGCTCTTCCTTTTCACTTCTTCCAATAACTCATTCAAATTCTTCCTCATATACAATACTTCTCACCTCTCAGGTCATTGGTTCCAGCCAAAACAATAACTTCTTCCACCTTCCCTTTCTACATTCTAAGAGCATTACTAATATTATTAATTTTCGTACTGGAAAAAAAAGATTTTGTAGTGCTTTCGAGAAGTACTTTCCTTATCAGAGAATCTGCATAAAAATTATTTCTCTCCTTTATTCTTACAATTTTCTTTTTGGCTTTGGACCGCTTGCTTTTTTCTGTTTTCAATTAGACTCATTTCTTGCTGTTTCTGCAGCCTTTCAACCTTGTGCTTTTTTCCAGTGAAGGACTATAAGTTATAACCTTGACATTTCAAGCCATGTGTTGTGAAGTTTAGTGGAGGAGGCATCATGAACTTGGGAAGGTTTTTCCACTAAATTTTGATAAGTTGCTGCCCTAAATTTTGGTACACTGTTCTCCCTTCCATTCTTTCAGAAGAGCATTAGTGAGATTAGTGCTCTGTACAGGCCAGTCAAGTTCTTCAACACCCAACCTTCAACTAATGCTCTTCTGGAAAGGGAATTGCTGCAACAACATATCAAAATCTAGTGGAAAGCCATCCCAGAAGATTGAAGGATGGACCAACTTCAGATAGATGCCTTTCATATTAGTGAGAGTTGGGATGAGCAAGCATCCAAATATTTTTGATCAGATAGTGTAAAATAAACAACTCTATAAACATCCTTAAAATACTGAGCACTGTCCATTATCTTCTCAGCTGTCTTAAACTACCATTGCAGTATTGTTTATTTCCAACATCCAAATGGCACACACTCTAACGGGTACACTGTGAAAAAATGAGAATCAGTCAGAAGCCTTAGTTCTCTGTAATCTTTAGAGAATATGCAAAAATCTTTAGTTATCTAGTTCTTTCTCACTCATAATCACATAGATATAACATACACTTTATAAAATTAATATCAAATCATGCTGAAATATATATTAATAGCATTTTCCCCCAATCAAACCAAGAAAGTTGCAACTTACTGGCATTAAGCGTTTAATGGCTACACTTGCTCCTTTCCATTTTCCTTTGTATACTACACCAAAACCTCCTTTACCCAATACTTTACTAGAATTAAAATTATCAGTGGCCTTTAAAATTTCTTCATAAGTAAGCTGTAAAGGAGCAGGTAAGTTTTCTTCTAAGGAACTCAGGTTATTTATACCTAATTTAAAGAGTGGAAAAATTATTTATGATGAGCATTTAAAATTTTATCACCTGAACTATTATGCCTATGCACGCTAAAAAGTATTAAATAATAAAAAATTTACTTTAGCATGATATCAGATCACCTTGTGCTGTAATAAGAATGTGATTATAGGCAGCCTACAGAATTAAACATATTATAGGTCCAGCTTTTCATGAGGTGGAAATGACATAAAAATAAGATGGTCAAATGTGATTAAATGCAAACAGGATCTGATAGAAACACACATTTGTAGGGGAATGGTTATGGCATAGACATGGAGTTTTGTAGAACATGATAAGTTTGGAATGACTAAGCAATTATTCTAGAAAGTTGAGTATGATCAGCATTGGTATGGCATCTAGGCTTTTCTCAAGATGTGGTGAGTGAGCAGGAACAGGTTATGTGTGAGAGTGTTTTCTACAATTCAAGAAGTGTTATATAGTTTTGCAAATTCAGAGTTTCCTCATCCTTCACTATTATTAAGATAACTGTCAATAATAAGGGTAGTGTTCCTGTTACAAGCTATTGGTTTGTTGAGAGTAAAGTAATGAAAGTAATGACAACTTTTTCAAGTAATTCAGAAGTGTATTCATATAAAAATTATGAATGAATGCAGCATAAAAGGTAATGGCATTTTATAGAATTGCCATCCTAAGAATATCCATTACTTAGTTAATTAACCTAATGTAAATTATGTACAAGTATATCATAACATCATCAGAGTACTTCCATTCTGCTGGCCAGCCAGTCACATGATATTATTACGAACCCATGGAAAACTGAGAAAATAGTAATTAACACAGTTATAAACAAACACAGCCAAAGGGGAAAAGATGCACAAAGCTTGTTAAAAAGATATAAAAGTGCACTGGTGTCCAAAACCTAAGGACGAATACTATTTCTGAAGATTACAAGCACAAATTTGGATGAATCAGCTTGTGGAAATTTGTATAACTGATGATTTCGAATAGAAAGCAGATACAAATTCAAAATTTCAAATTGCATGCAAAGAGGTCACGTGGTAGCACTCAAGAGGAAATAAAAGGCAAAAGGCTGTGTTAAGTGAATTGGCTTAAGGAATAAAGGAATATCTATAAAGTAATGTCTGAAAGACATATTCTAGAAGATTTCATGTGGGAAGAATTGCTGGGGAGCTGGAAGAAGGCCACAAAATTACTGATATTGCCAGAAGTTTGGAATCTCACATAGCATCGTATCCAGGTTCTGGGCAGCATTTCAAATCTTACGATGTTGTGAGAGCCGCATCACAGTTTGAGTGGACATATTCCATACTGTAATGTCTCTTTATAGAGTTTTCTGTAAGCACTGTACATTAATTCCTTAACTACATCTTTAGGAAATTTGTAACTTTTTCCAAAAATGTAGTGCAATTTAATTTGTATGAAATTTTTGTTCAAAGTTTTTCCACTATGACTTCTGCAATACTTCAGCCTTGGTATCACTTCTGGGTCTGGCTCTTCCCATGGTGCATAGCATTATGGAATACTAAGGCAACTGATGTGACATCATTAGTCTCTATATATGAGTTGCCCTGTCATGAAGTTACTTTAAAGGATGAAACCAAGAATATAATTTCTTGACATCTTTGATTTATTTGTATGAAATTCATAACACATTTTTTGGATAATATAATTTATTAGCATGCTGGCAATAAACTTATGTCCACATTTGGGTGTAGTTATGAAAATTTTTTCATATACACATAAAAAGGTAGTTCACCCATAGCTTTTGGGCACCAGTGTATATGATACCAAGAAGATTTAAAAAGAAAAATTACTATATTAAAAATAAAATAAAAATTATTATGACGTATATAGAGCATATAATTATGCATATAGACATATACAATAAAAAGATTATTTACGAACATTGAATAGAAAGTGTACATAAGACATAACAAATAAATCAACCTAAGAATGTGTGTGTGTGTGTGTGTGTGTGTGTGTGTGTGTGTGTGTGTGTGTGTGTGTGTGTGTGTGTGTGTGTGTGTGTAAAATATAAATATTACATTAATTACATAAATAAATAAATCACAAAAACTGTGTAAGTGCAGATACATATTACAAAGAAACATTGGATTATTAATGAGAATTCAAAGTCACCATTTTTCAGAATTTTCAAATTTTTTGACTAGATCATTGGTTTAAAATTTTCAAAATTCTGGGAAATAGTACCTTTGAACTGTCACTAATAATCCAATGTCCATTTGCAATATGAATCTGCAATCTTTACACAAATTTTTACATGGTTTGTCAAATGAGTAAATCCCAAACATTCAAGCCTCCAGAATTCCTGCTACCATTGTTCTAAACAAAGATTTTCATGCCTCTTTTAATGGAGTTTGTGATGACAATGTAGTCAATTTCAATGCTACCAAACATTTTCATGCAAAAAAGGATCTTGGTTCACCTTTCCTCATGATACAAGACTAGATCTATCTTTTTGGTCTGGCCTTTGCAGGCAATCATCACATTGAAATTGACTACATTGTGATGACAATGTAGTCAATTTCAATGCTACCAAACATTTTCATGCAAAAAAGGATCTTGGTTCACCTTTCCTCATGATACAAGACTAGATCTATCTTTTTGGTCTGGCCTTTGCAGGCAATCATCACAATGGAACTTATTCAGCCTCCCAAAGCACTGCATGCTTTTCTGTTCAAAATGTTGCTTATTACCCACCTACCTAGCTACTAATATGTAATATACCTGGCTACTAACTCTGTACAAATCCACTCAACCTTAAAATATCACTATTACATTTTGGCGGTGCACTAAAATTCTTCCTAAAAAAAATTCTTAGTGCTGTTCCAAATGAGACAGTTCACTTATCCATCTCTCTTGTAGAGTCACTGCAGCCACCATTTCACAGAGAGTCTCTTTTTGCTTTGTGTTTTCCTACAGATACTTCCATAGGCTGTTCCACAGAACTGGCATCCATCATTCCCTCCACTTCTGTCAAGCCTACAATAATTTTAGTCTGCTTAACACCCATTTAGAGGTCAATGGCTAACCCACCAAACTGCTTCTTCCATTCTTTCACAGGAACAGCATTCCTGTAACATTTGCTACAAATTCTGAAACCTTTCACATGTGGAGTGATATATACATGTGGAGTGATATATAAGTTTCACAGAAACCTAATTAATGCTATGATAAATTCTGTGTCTGTTGACTGAGCATATTTTCTGTACATCTTGGGTATGAATAACCCTGCAATCACTAAGGGTGACCTCAGCTGAAGCATTATATTTTACATGGAATTTGAATCTGGGGTTTTTCCAAATAATCATCATCATCACTAGCTGAGATACAAAGACTCCAAGATACATTTACAATACCAAACTGTGAAAAGACATTCAACTAGATATATTAACTTGATTCAGGTTAATAAAAGCAACTAATTTCTAAGTCACTGGTTCTTTTGTCAACAATTCTTGTATTTTAAAATTTTTAAGTATTAAATATGACATAGTCACTTAGTTAGCCATCTGTGATACCTGCAGTGAAGTATCTTTGGGAACACTTGAGTTGTTTGTTAATTTTTGTTATCTGTTAATAGAAGTAAAAAAATTCAGAAAAAGTAGAAACCTTAAAAAGTGCCCCTCCCCCCTTTGCTGTGGAAACACTTTTTTCTCTATAGCAATAGGATGCATTAAGAAAGACCGTTATTTCTAGTTGCCAACTAGAACCTTTTATTTTTTTTCCAGCTGGTTCCAAGTTAGTCTGCCTTTGACAGGCATGTAAGGTTTCCTCCTAGACACTTGGTTCTTAATCCTACAACTCAGGAAAATCAGCTGTATAACTCAAATTATTTCAGACAATGTTTCAGAGTATTTGAGACAATCCAGTTAAGGTTCAGAAATACAAAATGTGCCTGCTATATCTTGATGTCTTGGAATTGGCAGTAACCCTGAATCAACTACCATCAATGAGTAAGGGTAGAGACCAGATGCACACCAATTCCCAAAAGTTTAGTGAGGGAGAAGAAAGTTGTATCTAATCCCATTGGGAATAAAAGACATTAGCATACTTATTTATTATTAGAATATGCAATATTTGGTTTCTCTATATCAGCTGGATATAAACTTCCCAAACTTTGGGCCACATCCCCCTTGGGGGCCGTGAAATAATGAAAACAAATTTAAAATGTTTTAATACTAGGTGTGCCATGTCAAATGTGTATGTAAGATGCTAAAAATATAATATTTGCATTTGATTTTTGCAATATTCACTGTGTATGTTTTGTATTGAACATAAATACAATATGTATTTATGTTCAATACAAATTTTTTTTTCGATGGGGGATGTGAAATATTTTAATTTTTCCAAGGGGACCCTTTTACATCCATAAGTTTGGGAAGCACTGCTCTATATCACTCAACTGGGTAGTGACTAGCATCAATATTATGTTGCAAATAAATTCTCGTGTTGGCTGCCAATTTAATGTTTTTCACTCTGTTCCAGTGCAGTGATGATTTTAAACGTGCATTAGTGAAACTGTCATTATGTGCCTCTAGGAATGGCTGGAAATGTCAGCTAAGTCTCTAACAATTACTCCTCTCATTACACTGTTCTTGTTGCAAATATCTCAAAACTTCTTTGGCATGTTTATGAATCATTGTGCACTTACCTATTTTCTTTGCTAATATCACATGCTAGTTTTCATTTCATGTAGATCAAATGGCATCTTTAGAGTCAGATGAATAGTATTCTGCTATTGCAGAAGATGCAATCACAAGAACATTTTTTTTTTTTTAAGCCAATCATAAATTGATAGCCAATAGTTTTCCTGGCAATGGCTCATTACCTGTTAGATACTGTTCCAAATCAGTAACAATTTCTTTTTCTGAGCACCTCTAATAGGATTAGGAATACTAACTTCTTCCAAATTTTTCCTGAGATATGCAACACCTTGTCTTTTATTTTCATTATATTTTTGATGCAATGTTTTTCATTTTTTAACAGTCTTCTTTGCCTGGTGTTCAAGCTTATCAGTTGCTGAGTGGTGGTGGTTGGAGGTAGATGGCATTAGTGGAGATGATGGTAGTTGTGGTTCGTTGTAATTGGAGACAGAGTTTTAGAGTAGGTACCCTCCCTCGATGAGTCATTGGACTCCCTGGAGATGTCACGTAATAATAATAACAATCAGTTGATTGTTATTCATATTGATCATTTTAGGAAGGTGATGACAATATGGGTGATAAAATAACTAAAATAATTTAATTATTTCCTGTATTTTGCCAAAATCAAATTGGCATCACCAGATCTTAAGCATCAAGGAACAAAACACAGGTAAAGATACAAATATGCGAGACTGAAGAAAAGTAACAAAGCAACTCAAAGTTCTAAAATACATCACCTAGTGCCTTGAATCACATCAATTGTTTTAGTATCCCATAATGTCAGCATACTCCCTTTCAGATGTGTATATTGCTATGCATTATGGGGAAAAAACCCCATGGCTGGTTTTTTTGATCATTATTAAGGTCTCATTCACTGGGAGCAAGACCCAGGGAAGATATTGATACTGAATCAATGTAGAAGTCATGCAGGTAGCTGGTGTCAGAAAACCAATTGGCAACTTCTTAGATACTTCTTGTTTCCTTAGAAAAAGTATTCAGATGTTTACCCTTCAAATGTGTTAGAAACATGATCAATGTGTCAAGGGCTCAAAGGGTATAGATTTTATTAATGTAATGTCCAGATTTGATAGCAAAGTATCCAAGGTGAGAAAAAGGTAGCTAATGGATTTTAAATAGTTATATACTGCACATAATTGCAGACTTATTAATTTATGGGATCGGTTTCTTTAAAATTAAAACAGTCTGGTGACAATGGTATCCACCTAAACCATCTGATATCAAAGTGAATAACTTTGATATCAGAGTGATTATATCAAAGTAATTATAATGTTATCAGAAAAGATTTAGACTATCAAACTGATGATAGTCTAAATTTGATAGAATGAATTCCTACTCAGAACAGGAACTTGAGACAGTGTAGGTGCATAATAAGCACCTATACTGCATTTGCACCTGTAATATACCATATATAGGGGAAACAGGACGCACAATTCCTATCAGACAAAAGGAACATAAACGACACATTAAATATAATAGCTATGGTGAAGCTGGCCTTTCAGATCATGCCCTGAACACTCTACATAGAATTGACTGGAAAAACACCAGTTGTTTACATCACACCAAAACATGGCATGAATGCAAATTTAAGGAAGCCTGTGAGATTCTTATCAACCACCCCAATCTGAACAATAATGATGGCTTAAAAATCCCAAGCATATGGAAGGCACATATTCAACCTTTCTCTCTAAGAGTTAACTATAAACAGGACTGTAGGTAATCCAGAATCCAAAATCTAAAATAGCAATTGTAATGTTAAAAATAGGACATCATTGTTACTGAAAGAAGACTATCTATAAGAAAGAATGTTTTTCTCAGGTTACCTTAAATAGAATTTAGCTTTGATGTAGTTTCTAAATAATTAATTAATTTGTAATTTTTTTTTTCTTCACTAGAGGTCATGCCAGTAGAATAACCGGTGATCAAATCATTGTTTCTCTAGCTTACTGTGTGTAATGTAACTCAGCTTGTCCTTGTATCTTTGTATATACTCCAGATGATGATCTTAATATGAAGATCGAAATCAGGAAATTAAAAGTTATTTATAACACGGTTGTAAAGTCCATAATTTCGAAAATGAAAAAATGGAAGTAGTGATAATACAGAGTGGCCATAAAATAACTTTCCCTCTTTGGAGACATCTGTAGCTAAAACAAATAAATGGAATGAGACCAAATTTTATATTGAGACTTTTGAAGGAATGGGATAATGATTTCCGCGAAAAAAAGATTTACTACCAAAAGACACCAATAGGGGAAATTTTGGAACTAGTGGAGCTGAAAACAAGCGGATAATTACATTAAAGGCAGATAAAATGGAATAATAACATTTCGACGGTGTAAGCGACAGCCGCGTCACTCATTCCGGCTGGATATGTGGCGCGTTACAATGATAATGAATAATTATTATTAATACAGGCAACTCCAAGGAGTCCTTAGACTCATCGAGGGAGTCCCTAACATCACGTCAAGAACAACTATTCGACATTCACACAGTACCTATCATACCTCGCCTTGAACTCATTCACAGTCATGGCATCCACAATACACTCTGGCAGCTTATTAAACTCATTCACCAATCTCCAAGTAAAAATCCTAGCTCTAACACCCTTGCTAACCACACTCTTGCCCAGCTTCCATGTATGGCCCCTAGTCCTCCCACCACCAGTCCTATTCTCAAAAATATCTTCTGAATTAATCTTATAGAAACCCTTCAGTAATTTGTATGTCTCAATCATATCACCCCTTTTCTGCCTATCAACTAATTTCTGCAACCCACAAATCTTCAACCTGTTCTCATGAGGTTCATTCCATAGACCTGCTATCATCTTGGTCACTTGTCTCTGGATCCTCTCCACCTCCATTCCATCAAGAAGAAACCCTGGCACCCAAATCTAGGCACAGTAGTCTAGATGGGGTCTTATTAAGGCCCGATACAGAGGAACAATAACCTGTTTGTCTCTGCTTGTTAAAGTATTTTTCAGCAACCAAGTGATTTGATGAGCTGATTTAGCCACTTTTGCGATGTGCACCCTAAACTTCAACTCCCTATCCACCAACACTCCCAAATCCCTGGCCTCATCAATTTCCTGGAATACGGTTCCACCAATGTAATATACTGCTGCTAATCTTTTCACCCCAAAATGCATAACTTACACTCTGCCACATTAAATTGACATCCATTTTCCTTAGCCCAGTCCTCCAAACTATCCAAATCATCTTGCAAAATTTTGACATCCTGTGCACTCACTATTGCTCTACCCAACTTTGCATCATCAGCAAACAAATGAACACTTCCTCTCAGATCCTTTCCTATATCGTTGATGAACAAATTGAAAAGTAGTGGTCCAAGAACAGAACCCTGTGGCACACCACTAGTCACAGGCCGTCTTTCAGATTCTACTCCTGAATAAACCACTGTCTGATATCTCTCCATTAACCACCCTCCTATCCATCTCACCAACCCTATATCCATCCCCATATGCTGCAGTTTACTGATTAGAATTCCATGTGGTATCCTGTCAAAGGCCTTAGCAAGGTCTAGTAGAATCACTGTAAACCCATTACCCTTATTCAGTTCAGCCGTCACTTTGTTATAAAATGTGAGCAACTTACTGAGACATGATCTCCCCTTCACAAAACCATGCTGTCCCCAATACAGTATCCCATTTTCATCTATCCAATCCTGTATTTTTCTCTTGACTATTTTCTCCAAGACCTTGACAACGATTCCTGATATGCTGATCGGTCGGTAATTTACAACAGCAGTCTTGGAACCTTCTTTATGCAGTGGAACTATTTTCCCCTCTTTCCACTCTCTCTCTCGGGACTAACCCAGACCCAAGACTCAAACAAAATTCTCAATGGAACTGACAATTCTTTAGCCGCTTCATGTACGACATGAGCTGGTATACCATCCAATCCCACACATGTATTGATATTGAGGTTTTGTAATAGACTATTCACCTCTACTTCATTCACCACAATTCCCGTATAAGCTATTGGTTCATTCATTCCTGCAATGCCACCACTTGGATGATATACTCTTGCAGAGTGCCCGCTCAGTAATTCAACTATATCAACTGATTCGGTTACCTCCCTACCATCAGCATTTTTTAAAATCATTCTGCCATATACATTTTTTCTTTTACTAGCAACATATCGAAAAAACTGTTTGAAATTCTCTTTAGCCTGAATGGCTAATGTTCTTTCATAATCCGCTTTTGCTTTTCTTACCACACTCATTACCCTTCTGGCCTGCGCTTTATACTGTTCATGTGCCTGCCAGTCACCTTTCTCCTTAAATTCCCTCCACAGTTGTTTCTTTTTTTGCAGCTCAAGCTTGATGGTGTTATTCATCCATTTAACCCCTACTTGATTTATTATTTGGACTCTAAGTATACAGTCAGCCATTGCCTCATGCAAATGCTTCTTAACCGCCTCCCATACACTTTTTTTAAAATCATTCTGCCATATACATTTTTTCTTTTACTAGCAACATATCGAAAAAACTGTTTGAAATTCTCTTTAGCCTGAATGGCTAATGTTCTTTCATAATCCGCTTTTGCTTTTCTTACCACACTCATTACCCTTCTGGCCTGCGCTTTATACTGTTCATGTGCCTGCCGGTCACCTTTCTCCTTAAATTCCCTCCACAGTTGTTTCTTTTTTTGCAGCTCAAGCTTGATGGTGTTATTCATCCATTTAACCCCTACTTGATTTATTATTTGGACTCTAAGTATACAGTCAGCCATTGCCTCATGCAAATGCTTCTTAACCGCCTCCCATACACTATCAACATCCAGCCCTTGCAGTTTTACATGCCATGGCACTGAACCAATCAAACTCTCCTAAGCTTATCATACTTACCAGCCCAATAATTCCACATGTACCCCTCTTAATTGTAAATTCCACACCTTTAGACACCTCCCAAATCAAGACCCTATGATCACTCTCACCAATTGGTGGTAACGTGGTCATATTCGTTACAGCCAAATTCTCAGATGCAATTACTAGGTCGAGCACTATCTGACCCCATAACTATCTGACAGCATGTATTTTCCATTATATGCTGTCAGATAGTTATCCCTTAATAACTGCATAAAATCCAATTCCTTTCTCCCATGTATCCTCTCCTCCTTTCAATCAATGTTACCATAGTTGAAATCTCCCATAATAATTACCCTCCTTCCACTCATTTCTTCTATTTGCTTATGCATACTATCTCCACCATTTATTCCATCACCTGGTCTATAGCAACACCCAACTGTATATTTTGTTCTGATAGCCTCAAATGTGCTCTTTTCTTTATCCTGATATTGAAATCCTGATATTTTCTTTATCCTCTTATTGATGATAGCTCATCAGCTATCATCAATAACACTCTCCCCCCCATTTTATTCTCCCTGTCACTCCTGAACACACCATACCCCTCACATTCAATCCCACTAGTTATATCATCTTCTGTCAGCCATGTTTCACTAATGGCAATAACTTGTGGCCTCGAAGTGCCAACCAAGGCCAAAAAATCTTCCTTCTTGTTCCTAATACTTTTGGCATTAGTATACATGAATTTGTATAGTAATACATGAATTAGTATACAATTAGTATAATAATTAAACTAAAACAACAACCTGCAAGAGACACAGAAATTAATGTAGTGATTGAACTCACAGGAATAATGTTTTATTCATCAGAATCAGGGTCCCCTGGACCACATACACGATTTTCAATGTGCTGACCTTTCTTGTGTACAACAAATTACATCTGGTGTGCGACATGCTCTACAGCTGAGAGTAAGGAGTCGGATTGGATGTTCATAACAGCCCGTTTTATGTTCTCTTTCAAGACATGCAAATTGGGAATGCCACCAACATACACAACAGATTTCAAATACCCCCACAGCCAAAAGTCACATGGAGTGATGTCCGAGGATCGAGGTGGCCATGCTGTCAGAAAGAACTGACTGTACATAGGACCTGTACGCAGGTTATGAAGCCTTCTAAATTCCCGAAGGGCCGCTACAGTATTGCACTGTTTAAGGTACTGAGGCAAGGCAGGACGCATATTGAGCACAATTCATCAGTCATTCGAATAACTGCTTGAATGTTCCCAATCCCTTTTTAAGTGGAATTGGTGGCGCTGCTGTCACGTACACACAGTAAAATTTGCATAATCCTTTTTACCTGTGTTTACTGCAAATATCTGACTGCTTTCGGCTAAACCAGCACCAAATTTTCCCTTATCGGCAACGTTTAGTACTAAATATTTTAGCATGCCTTCAAAAGTCTCAATATAAAATCTGGTCTCATTCCGTTTATTGATTTTAGCTACAGATGCCTCCAAAGAGGGAAAGTTATTTTATGGCCACCACCCTGTATTATATGACTCTGTTATTTAAAGAGATAAGGAAAGTTAAAGTATTATTAACAAAGGATTTTAATATTGGTGAAAGAATAAAGAGCTGATAATGTAACCAGTAGTAAATTTTGGGGGGCAACTTTGTGACAGTTATTAATAGCAACATGTGCAAGAATCTACTAGAAGGGACAGAATCTCAAATTTGATAATATCAGAGGAATTAGTAACTGACCCCTTTGTAACAGTGATCATTTGAGAACCTTGAAAGAGAAATTATGACTAAGGGAATAATTACAAAGCATCAAGGGTGAATTTCAAAAAAGCTAAATATGATGGTAAGTAAAACGAATTAAGAAGTATGAAATAGAAGATATTAATGCGAAACTGATTAATACTAAGACACCTTACATAATTTAATGTTTAAATTCATTCCTAAGATTAAATTTTACAATATCTGGAACCGGATAGATGAATAATCAAGTTCTTAAAGAAATACATGATAAGAAAACGTTACTGACAGAATATCAATCTGATAAATCAATCAGAAAGTATGAAATAAAGCAACTAGCATTAACTGTTAAAAGACTACAAAGCAAAATTTGAATTATGAACAGCTAAAAATGCTAAGCTTAATCCAAAAAAGCAGATTGATATGATAAAAAATAAAAAAAGGAGAAGGGATAAGGATAATATAAACAAATTAAGCGAACGAGTTCTTCCAAACAATTTTGAATGATCCAGTCATGACTGGATCATTCAAAATTGTTCGGAATTGATAGGGTTGGAGGTGGGGATTATCTCTTCCCTTTGGTAGTTAACATATGTATGTTAGGGTTAATTAATCAATTAAAATTTTATCACAGAAGGGACAGGATCATTGAAATTCATTGAGATTGAGAATAGTTTAATCTAAGTGGAATTTTTTTTTTTTTTTTGGGGGGGGGGGGTGATTGCAAAACAAAGAATATATTATATATCAGTACTTCTGTCTTCTTCTTAGTGTTTTAAACAAGGTAATGAAAAATTTAATCCAGAACCACTTCCAGGATATTCTTGACAGGAATTGTTTGGTGAGCAAGGCTCAACATAACTTTTAAGACAAATAAGAGACTGCTTAAGACAAATTTGTCTACTTTTCATGAAGAAGTAACAAGAGAATCAGAGCAATGGTTATAGTGTAATTCATTTGGATTTTATCAAGGCCACTGATAGCATTCCAATTTAGCCTATCAACTTAAATGTTCCCTATAGGTATCGATAATCATCTAGTGAGATAGGCAGGAAATTGGTTTACTGAGAGATGACAGGAAGAGGTATTTAAAGGAGATTCTTCAAAAAGCCAGGGTATGAGGACAACATACTATGGGATTCAGCATTAGGACTCTTGTGGTATAAAAATCGTCATCTTCATCAGAAATCTGATTAATTATGTGTCTTCAAGGTGTACAGATATCATAACAACCTCATATAAACTGTAATTTGCTTATCATGTTTTTTTTTTTTTTTTTTTTACAGTATTATAAAATATCGAGTATATATATTTCATAAATATGAACTAAGTATTTAATTATATGACAAAACGTTTGTTTTTAAAATTTATTTTTGTACACATTTATTAAAAGAATTTTACACTTAGCATTACCATAACTGATATGTGGTTAAGTAGTGGTGACACAAAAAGAAACTTAAATGATTAAATACTCAGCTTGCTTATCATAATATTGTATTCCTTATGGAACTATATAGAAAAATGCTGTGTGTGCATATATATTATGTTATATCTATTTATAACATTTTTCCTATGTTAAAATCAGTGTAATCGCCACATGGATCTTTATCTCTATTTTCTAAGGAAGAACCATGAAATTGACAATGAAGAACAATACAAGGTATCAAGCCTTCATATGCATAAGTAAGAATACTATATGCTCAAATAGGAAGCAAGAATGCCTACAGATTTTACATATATATAAAATATATATATAAAATGTGTAGGCATATATATATATATATATATATATATATATATATATATATATATATATATATATATATATTCCGTAAAGCAAGACAAAATCGACAGTAAAATTCATTTCCTTGGATCTGCTTAAATGTTCTATTCCTAATATCAGTGATTATTTTCATGCCCACTTCAGAAATGAAAGAAAGCAGTTTATCATCAAACTTGTTTGCTAGGAGATATATGCAAGAAGAATAACCAAGTGAGATCTTCAACTTCTTTTGTTGTCACATCCACAGTTATTTTTGATTTTTATGGTGCAAAGATATCAAGGGTCATACTGTACCAGGACACAGTTACAGCAGTACATATGGTAAACAGTTAGTAGAACAATCACAAACATTCATCCATGCCCCTGGTGGGATTCAAACCTGCAGCTCTTGGCTAGAGAGCAGATAAGATAACTACTCAGCAAACCAGGCGAACATGATCCACAGAATTTGAGGATAAAACAGACTGAATGAATATTGAATGGGTAAAAACAAATAACAAAATAATAAAACAAACAAAGATAATGAGATAAATGCTGAAAAGGAAGTTCTCATATAGCTGAACAAAATTATAGAACTTTTTTGCTGAGTGTTATATATTCATTTTTTTTTTTTTTATATATATAGTCGGGTCTCTTTTTATGCAGAAAATGCGTTCCACAGAAATCCGCATATAAAAAATTTAAACAAATGAAGTTATGTGGTGCATAACAAAAAGTTATGCACCACATAACTTCAAAACCGCATAAAAAAAAAAAAAAGATATGCGTAAAAAGAGACCTGAGTGTATATGTATATATATTATTTGTCATCCCTCAGAAATTAATTCAACTATACTAGAAATATTTTTCCCTTTGAGCTCACATTATGTAATCTGTAGAAAGGTTAAATATTCCATTGTCAAAACTACAGGATTATTCAAAATGAACAAGTGGATTGTACTTATTTGCATTTTTTTTTAAATTTCTAATGATACAAACATGTGTTATACATTGCCAGATAGGAAAAACTATGAGAATTTACTTTTTCTCACATTCTAGTAGCAGGCTCTTGCTACTAGAGTGTGCTGTAAGCACTTGAAACAAACAGATCCTTCAGTCGCTTGCTCAAAGAGTTAACAAAAATGGCATCTCTGCAGGAGAAAGCATTTTGTGTTATCAAATTTGCAATGTGTAATTCCGTAATTATGGTTCAACATAAATCCACACTCAATTTAAGAAAGAACCTCCTTGTCATATGCAAATTTACTCATGGTACAAAAAATTTCAAGAGGGATGCATCTGTAAAGGAAAAAGTTCAGGTCGTCATGTGTTTCTGAAGTTAATGTTGAAAGAATTCGAAAAACATTCATATGCAGCCCAAGGAAATCCACAAGTCATGCAAGAAAGGAATTAGAAATTCCTCAAACAGTATGGCATGTTCTCAGGAAACAAATGCATATGAAAGGCTACAAGTTGCAGTTAATGCAGGCACTACATCCTACAGAAAAGAAAAAGGTTAGACTTTTGCATAAAAATGTTGGATGACATGGAAGATGATGCCTTTGCAGTAATGACTCATTGTTTTCTGATGAATCAACTTTTAGCTTAAGTGGTGAAGTGAACTGTCATAACATGAGAATATGGGGGACAGAACATCCACGTAAAAACATTGAACATATGAAAGAAATTCACCAAAATTGAACATGTTTAACGTTTTGTATCATTTCTTGCAGGAAAATTTATGGGCCTGTTTTCTTTGCCAAGACAATAGTAATAACTGGATGTGTAACAGTTATACCTCGATATATTATAAATCCAGTTGTTTCCTCAACTTGAAGATGACTCTGCTGACTGCATTTTCATGCAAGATGGGGAGCTGCTTCACTTTTGCTGTAATGTCTGTAATTATCTCAACACAACTCTTCTTGACTGCTGGATGGGTTGAAGTGGGACAAATGATCTTGTGCTGTGCAAGTGGCCACTCAGGTCTCCAGACCTAACCCCTTTGTGAATTTTGTCTTTGGGATTCATTAAAGATAATGCTTACATGCTACTTCTACCCACTACATTGCAAGACTCTTCAGCATCAAATTGTAGGAGCAGTGAATTCAATAACTGTTGACCAGTTACAAAGTACCTGGCAAGAAATGGACTATTGTTTGATGTGTGTCATATTGCAGGAGGTGGATTCATAGAGTGCCTGAATATCTGATATTGACAGTTTTCCTGTTAGGAACAGTTTTCTATAAAATGTCCAGTTATCAGAAATAGGGGAGAATAAAATTGTTGCACTGGATAAGTACATTCACTTGAAAATTGTTAGAATAAGTGAATGTGGTTGGATGAGAACCACATGACTAGAATAAATAGGATGGAATTTAAGATGTTTTCTGTGAGATACAAAGGGAAATGCTTGATGATAGCAGAGGAGTTAAGTCACAATGTGGATATGCAAGAAGTGGAGGTGAATAGGATGAAATTTAGTTCACTATGTACTATATGCCTGGGAATGTAGAGTGGTGGCAAGGAAATGTATAAGCAATGGCTTAGCAAATAAGAAAAGAGTGATATTATAAGTGATTTTAAGTGTGCTAATGATGAAGAGATGGCACTGGACAAGGAAAATGATGTCTTAAGTTTTTTGAGAAACAACTACGTTAGAAAGTACATAACAAAGAGTATATGAAGATCAAGGTCTTGGATTTGATCATATCACCAGAGAACCATCAACCCCCCCATTGTACAATGGGGGGGGGGGGATGTTGATGAATCATCCTACAATTAGCAAAGGCGACCATGAGGTTATCGCCCATCTGGCATGGGCGATCACCCCATGGTCGTTCTCTGAGAAGTCAATGTTGAATGTTTAATAGAATTAAAACAGCAAAGGAATGAATGAAATAACAGCATTAATGCTTTCATTGTTTTTGATCTTGGTGATTAACATTACCAATTTTATTGGTAATGTTAATCACAATAATATTGGTGAAGATTAACATCACCAATCAAAATTGGTGATGTTAATCTTAGCTCTTTACTGTATGAAGACGATGTTATACTTCTGAATAAATCCAGTACAAGTCTGCAAGATTCCCTGAGTAAATTGTATAACTGTTCTAATAAATTTGGTATGAAAATCAGCAATAAAAAGATAAAGACATATACAGAAACATTGAAACATCAAATGTATCCTGAATGGTGAACCTATAGAACAAATAAAACATTTCACCTATTTAGGGAAAATTGTTAGTGAAGATGGTAAATTCTTCTTCTTATTGTGCTATCTTCTATCGAAGGTCAGCGGCCATCTTGGCGAACAAACTGCGTTCTTGTGCTAATCTCAGCAGTTGTGCACTGCTCTTTCCTGTCCACGTCTTGATGTTGTCAAACCATGATATTCTTTTTCTTCCTCTAGTTCCTTTGCCATCAATTCTTCCTATCAAAATAGTTTGTAGAAGTTGGTATTTGCTGTTTCTCATGATGTGGCCAAGATATGATGTTTTTCGTTTCTTGATTATTTGTACAAGATGTTTAGCTTTGCCAATGGATTTTAAGACATCTTCATTGGTAATTTTTTCTGTCCATGATATCTTTAGCATTCTTCTCATCATATAGCCACATCTCAAAGGCTTCGATTTTCTTGATGGTTGTCGCCTTCAATGTCCATGTTTCAACTCCATAGAGCAGAATAGACCACATGTAGCATTTCAGCATTCGGCATCTGACTTCCATGTTTAAGTCTTTGTTGCAGAATAGTGTTCTCATTTTCATGAAGGACTGCCGTGCAACTTCAATCCTTGTCTTTATATCTATTTCTGGATCCCACCATTCATTAAGCCAGCAACCAAGATATTTATATCTTGACACTTGATCAATATTTTTCCCATTGAGTGTCAGTTTCATTGATGAGGGTGGATGTTTGCTGATGATCATGTACTTTGTCTTGTTGATGTTTATATTCATTCCCATTCTTTGGCTTTCTATGTATACTCTGTCAATGAGTTTTTGGAGATCCATAATATTATCTGCAATTAGCACGGTGTCATCTGCATATCGTAGGTTGTTAACAATCTTTCCATTTATTGTGATTCCCTCTGGACATTCTTCCAATGCTTTTTTAAAGATTGCCTCTGCATATATGTTGAACAGGAGTGGTGAAAGCACACATCCATGTCTCACTCCTCTTTTGATGTTAATATCACTGGTGGTAATGTTGTCTAATTGAACGGTAGCTGACTGATTCCAATACAGATTTGTTATTAGTCTTATGTCTTGTTCGTCTAGCCTTATTTGTTGAAGGACTTCTATTAAGTTAGTGTGTCTGACTTTGTCGAATGCTTTTTCAAAATCTATGAAACACATAAAGACAGATTTCTGTTTTTCTATGCATTTTTGTATCAATATTTGGGTACAGAAAAGGGCCTCTCTAGCACCAAAACCATTCCGAAAGCCGAATTGTGTTTCACTTAGAGTTTCTTCACTTTTTCTATAAATACGATTCTGAATTACTTTCAAAAATATTTTTAATGTTTGGCTCATTAGACTAATAAGTCGGAAGTCACCACAGGAATTCGCTTTGGGTTTCTTTGGGATAGTGATAAATGTAGATTTGAGCCAATCTGATGGAAATTCATCATTTTCATATATTTTATTAAATAGTTTTTCAAGAAGTTTGATGTTATCTGGTTCTATTAATTTTAAAAATTCTGTTTGCACACCATCTGGTCCACTGGCTTTTCCTGTTTTATTTGTTCGTATAGCATTCTCTATTTCGCATTTCATGATTGCTGGTCCTTGAATGTTATCTTTTATATTTATAGGCTTCTGTCTAGTATCATTGAAAAGTTCTGTTACATATTTTATCCAAATCTGTGCTTTATTCTCTTCTTCTAGAACTATTTTTCCATTTTCGTCTCTTAGAGACACTATTTGCTTTTTCCTCAGTTTTCCAGAAATTTCGTTGATTTTCTTATACAGATTGAAATTACCATGTTTCTTCTGAAGCAGTTCAATTTCAGTACATAAATTTTTCATCCAATTTTCCTTGGCTTCTTTTATTTTTTTCTTGATGATGTTATGTGTTTCTGTATACCTGGCTAGGTCTTTGTTTTTGTACATTCTTCTTGTATCAATAAGAGAAAGAATCTCATCTGTCATCCATTCCTGTTGTTTTATATTATTCACATAACCTACTTCTTCAATACTTGTTGTTATGATGGCATTCTTTACTATTCCAAAGAGATTCCACACTTTTATTTTCTTCTATGTTAATCTGTTGTAATCGCAGGTTAAGCCGTGTCTTGGCACTTTTATTTATGTTCAGGTCTTTCAGTTTTTCTACATCAATTTTCTTTTTCTTCTTTTGTGATTTTTTAGCTGATTTTAATCTAAGACGTACTTCTGCAACTATGGGATTGTGGTCTGATGAGATATCTGCTCCAGGATAAGGCTTTGCACTCTTTATACTACTGTGGAATCTTTTATTTATCAGTATATAATCAATTTGATTTCTGACAATGTTATGTTGGTTATCTTGAGGCGATTTCCAAGTGTACAGTCTTCTGGGTGGAAGTTTAAACCAGGTATTTGCTATTATTAGATCTTCTTCCTGACAGAACTGTACTAGGCGATCTCCTCTGTCATTTCTGGTGCCTAAGCCATGTTCGCCAACAATTTTTCCATCACCCCCTCTTCCCGCTTTTGCATTGAAGTCACCCATCACTATGTTTATATCATGTTTCTTTGTTAGGTTTTTAATCTCTTTTAGGTATTCATAAAACTCTTCAACATCTTCTTCACTTTTGTCAGCTGTGGGTGCATAAGCTTGGATGATATTTATGTTAACGGGGTTTCCCTTAAGTTGTAACAACATTATCCTTTCAGAAAATGGAATTCAATTTATTACTGATTTATTGATTTCTTCATCTACTATTACAGCTACACCATGTCGATGTTTGTTCTCATCATTCCCAGAGTAATACATTGTCGTATTATCTTGTTGACACTTTCTAGATCCTGGCCATCTTGTTTCGCAAATTCCCAAAATCTGGATGCCCAGCCTCTTCATTTCTCTTGTGGCATTTCTTAATTTGCCAGCTTCATACAGAGTTCTGACATTCCAAGTTGCAATTTTAAAAGTGGACACCATTTTGAGCCCGGAGATTCTTCGCACCCCTGTCCCATTTAAGGGACACCGGGAACTTGAGGCCAATTGTAAGGGTTTGCTCGCCATGGTGGTTGTTCTGGAGATAAGGTAGAGCAGTAGTTCTCCGTTTGCTTTCTGCTCTGCAGTATTACAGACGTACACAATATAATCATATTGCCATCTGCAAATCTCTGATCACAAGCTTTTCCATCATCATTTGGCTTCAATCTTGTGTCAGTACTGACAATGCTGCTTCCCCATGTCAGGGGCAGTGACCCCAGCAGATGCTTATTTAATGGCGGCACTACTCGTCATGTCACCAAGTTGTCATTGGGCTTTGTGAGGTTTTAAGTGAAACAGAGTTGCCACTTCTGCTCCCCCACGCCCTGATAGCTCAGTCGCTGTTGGTCCACGGCTGCTTATTCGCCAGATTGCTCTGCTTATATCGCAGCTAGCCTCCATATCTGAAGGCTGTTCCCCGATCCACTTGGGGACGCACCCGGTAGTAGTCAGCTCTGCCCCGTGGTAAATTAAATATGGAAATAGACAGCAGAATCAACAAAGTTGGTATGGTAGGAAGTCAACTGAAAAAATTTATATGGAATAAGAGAGTCAAAACACTAAATTAGCTGTATATAAGATGGTATGAAAACTAATTTTAACTTATGGATCTGAGGGCTGGGTTAGAGATAAAACACTTGATCAAAGACTGGAGACCTCTGATATGAGAGTTCTGAGAAAGATTAGTAGATTGAATAGATGGCATCAATGGCAATATCACATTAAAAATGATGATATTACGAAGAAACTACCATTGTTAGCATTCAGGAATGAGTTAGTACAGCTAATATCAGGTGACATGTTCACTTAAACAGAACAGAAGAAGAAAGAACAGAAAAACAAGTGTTCTTTGCCAGGTTGGCCAGAGGAAGACTAAGATATAGATGAACTGATATTATAAGTTCCCTAAAAGACAAAAATAGAAAATATGATAATGTTGGAATTTTGACAGATAACAGATTAATTTAGAGGAAAATTGTTGACTGGAAGTTAGTAATGGTGCAACTTTTTCATGTAGTACCATCATAATTATCCTGTACAACCACATATCAGGAATTTGATGACGATGATGAATGATTCTGATATTTTGATCAGCTTTGAATCACTTCTCTCTTCATCTACATCATGAATGATATCTTAGCACTTTTAAAAAATGTAAAGAATAAAATATACAGATAGAAGGTAGAGCAGTGAGCTTTCCTCTTTCATTTCTCCTTCACAATTTTTACTGGAAAGTTTTAACATGCAAGTCCTTGAAACATCCCCACTTAATCCTTCCATCTGGCTAAGATATATGATGTGTTCTAAATTTGGCCTTGTAGTCTAGACATAAGATAAACCTCCTTGAATTCTTGGATGTTTGTTCAGCATCAAGAAAACCCAATTTACTATGGGGAAAAAAAAATTAACAATAGTCTAGCCTTTCTAGATACCTAAATAACACACCTACCAAATGGTAACTTCTCAATTTTTGGGGAGAGTTATGAGAAGTAGAGCAGATGTAGTAGCTTTGCAAGAGGGACTAAATTGACTGTCTGAAAATGGATGAGTGTGTGGGGATGTCAGTTTAATGTTGCAAAGTGTACGGTTTAAAATTTGGGAAGCAAAGAGGGTGCAGAGTATAGGATTGTTGGGATATTTTAGAGGTGGAGGAGGAGATGAATTTGTGGGTTATGGTGGACATTTCTCTAAAATTATGAGGACAACACAGCAGATTATGGGAATGATGCAGAGAACACTGATGTGTAGAAGTAATGATATTTTGATTACATTTTATAAGGTTTTGATCAGGCTGCATATGGATTACTGTGCACATATATGGTTGCCAGGTTTTCAAAAGGATGATATGTTAGAGAGGGTCCAGAGACTAAGTTTCTGGTCTCTGGAATGTGGAATATGAGGACAGACTGAGAGAATGTAAATTACTGAGCCTAGTAGATAGAAGGAAGAGGGGGAGACATGATCAAGAAGTATAAGTTAGTAAGGGGTAATTACCAGATTAATGTGGATGAGATTTTTCATAGAATATCTGGAGATGGGGGGGGGGGGGGGGAACAAGAGACCATCCCTGGAAGCTGTATAAGCTGGGTGTGAGCAAGGGAATGAGTAGTTTTTTTTGCATGGAAAGTGGTGGGTGATTGAAATGCACTGCCTGAGAATGTGGTGAGTGCAGGGACAGTGAATGCATTTCAGTTGAGATACGACGAGCTGTGCATGTGAGAGTGGGACCTCCCACAATGAGTTTCTTGACTCCATGGAGGTCTGGTGATAATAATAATAACTTCCTTATCACCCCCCCCCCTCCACATACACAGGAGTATGGTATTATTACAACTATTACTAATAGAGCTATTAACCTCTGTTCCAATGAGGCATCCAACAGCTGATTTTAACCTTACGTGCCAGACTTTCTTATCTAATAGTTACGACAGAATTAACAAAAAAAGTCTTATCCTTTGCTTAATCCTCGACCTTCTCTACATATAAATTATAGTAATGTCATCACTATTCTCTATGTCCAGGACACATTAGAAAACATAACCAGAATTTAAAAAAAAAAAAAAAAAAAAAAAATCTATTCAGTGGATTCAAGAGTTTAAAACTCGCTTCCTCTAGTCATCCCCTCACAGGACCAACTCCATTTCCATCCTCTCTCTCTCTCTCTTTCAGTTTCAGGTATGTAGGGTTCCTTGTAACTGCAAGTTAGCCTACTATGGACAGATTGGAAGATCAGCCAACATCTGCTTTGATCTATAATCATCTATAATCATGACTTCAGACAGTCAGGTTTAGAAGAGCATGTCTTGAACACCATACACACAAAATCAAATGAAGAGAAAAAAAAAAAAAAACTTATGTGTTAAACTATCTAAAATATGGGAAAGAGTAATATTTAGACATCTCAAGTTACAACTAGTGTCCATGGAGGATATGATTCCTAGCTAGAACTCTAGACTTGAGTCTACTGTTTCATTTTGCAAAATAATGTGTGCGTGCACACGTGTGGGTGTTACTATTTATATTGTACCCCTGAAGATGTCTATACAAATGAGACAAAACATTCAAAGCATTTATTTTTATTTATAAAATAAATTTATTTTAATTCATTTCTTGTGAATTTCATTCCATTACTGTTCAATATGAGTTCTAACTAGCACCTAAGACTAATCACATTGTAAAAATAATCATAATTTAAAATTCTGAATATTTTTACAAACTGTTTATGTTAGAATGTTTATTAGTTTTAGTTTTATAACAAGCATTGTCAGCACTTGCGATGTGCCCGTTATTGAAATTGTTTTGTCAAAAATGATATGTAAACCAGTTAAAAAATTATTGTACTTACCGGATTTGAATAATTGCGTTACTTTAAACAATTTTATTGTAGTTTAAAATTATCAAGTGTTGTGTTTTGAAGAGACATTCCTCGTTACGCTAACGTAATATACGTGTCAGCCATTGTATTTAATTTCTCGCTTGCCACTTTCATGGAGTGCACATGCTCGCCGAGAAGTTTGATGTGTGATTGACAGCTGACAGAAAGCATTCGGTATCGCAGTAACAAAGAGGAAAAACAACTTATTGTTCAGAGAGAAAATTAGAACACAGGCCAGCAGATATTTAGAATCAGAGGAAATTGAGTTTTTTTATGTGACAGTAGGAGGAAAATTAATAGTATGTTCTGAAAAAGGAATCGTGGAACTATGAAGTTTCAAAGTGGAATAAGTATTAATAAATAAAAGAAAATATTGCTATAGATGTTTTAAAAGGAATATTGGAGGAAACGCTAATTGGAAGATTTATAGTAGGTTCCGAAAAGGGAATCATAGAACTGTGAATTTTTTAAAGTGGAAGATTAAGCATTAGTGAATTCACTAATGTCAATAAGGATTAGTGAATAAAAGAAGAAATTGCTATTTATGTTCTAAAGGAATATTCGAGAAAACTCTGATTAGGAAGTTTCATCTGTCTTAAGGACGCCGGATCTAACTATTATTTCTACTAAAAAGAGACAGAATTGAGTTAGAAAGAATTATTGTGTGCTACATGAGTGATGAGAAAGATCGCATGAAAATGAAGAATAAAGTCATATATCTTCAGAGAAGGGCCTTCACAGAGAGAGAGAGAAACTAACTATGAACATTTTGTCATTGTGCAAACAAAGTATTTAGTCTAGTCTTAAGTGTAAGTTTATTTTTAACTTACACTTAAGATCCTTGGATCCAATTAAATTTATAGTTAGTTATGTAATATTTGTCATCATCATCATCAAATTCCTGCCATGTATCCTCAAGGGGTGTACAGAATATGACAGTACTACATGAAAAAAATTACATCATTATTAATTTCCTATCTACAATTTTCCTCCAAATCAGTCTGTTACTTGTCAAGAATCCAACATTATCAGATCTTATATTTCAATCGTCTAAGGCACTTTGTACCGTATCAATCCACCTATATCTTGGTCTTCCTCTGGGTCGTTTTCCTGCCAACCTGGCAGAGAACACTTGTTTTGCTAATCTTTCCTTGCCCATTCTGTTTAAGTGACCATACCACCTGAGATTAGCTCTGCTAACGCATTCCTGGATGCTGACAATGTCAAGTTCTTTCCTAATATCCTTGTTTTTAATATGATATTGCCATTGATGCCATCTGTTCATGCCTATAATCTTTCTCAGGACTCTCATATCTGTGGTCTCTAGTCTTTGGTCAAGTGTTTTACTTCTGACCCAGCTCTCAGATCCATAAATTAAAACTGGTTTGAACACCGTCTTGTATACAGCTAATTTAGTGTTCCGACTAATTTCTCTCTTATTCCATATGAATTTATTCAATTGACTTCCCACCATACCAGCTTTGCTGATTCTGTTGTCTATTTCTATATTTAATTTACCATCTTCAGTAAAAATCGTGCCTAAGTAGCTGAAATGTTTTACTTGTTCCACAGGTTCTCCATTCACAACACAGTTGACATTTTCAATGATTCTGCCTATTTTCATTGTCTTTGTCTTTAGTGTTTGTGTTTTATTAAATGTGTTTATTTTGTATTTGGTCTTGAGTCAGTGATTTATTTGGATTCTGAAAGAAATAGTAAAAAAAGAGGTCATTGCACCAATCGGAGTGAACCCTTGTGCAATATAATATATAGGTACACTCGGGGAAAAAAAAATATTAGAAATAAGGATTAATATTATGATAATATCCTCTATATAAACATCTCTAAATAATCTATGATAAAATCTCTATTAACAACATGATTATAAGGACTTCTGACAAAAGGATATATATGGGACTGCAAGGCCAGTAATTATGGAAAGCTCAGGAAACTCCTAGAGCACAGAATGAGGAGATGGGTTGAAAGGGGGGGGGGATCAGTATTGTTTAAAGACTAGTCATGGAGTTAGATAATGGATTAGAGAACTAGACAGGTATAAAAGCGGATCATTACTATCGCAAAGCAAAACTGATTATAAGCTAGTTCAGGAAAAATCCACAAACAGGCATCAAACTTTGGGATCATGAACTTCAGTTATTTCTCTAAAAAGAACAAATTTCAGTAAAATCCATTCTTAAAATATAACGCTACGATTGTTAAATCAATACTGTTAAAAGTTTATTTTAATGGTACTGATTACATTACAGAAAGATAAGAAAATAACATTTATTAACTTATTAGCTGATATTTCGCTGGTATTATATCCAGCATCGTCAAAGCACAAGAACAGTTTGTCAAATTACATGAAACAACATGAGAAACTAAAGTATCCTAATTGATGCCATCTATTGTTGGAAAATGATAGAAACAAGTATTAATTAAAGCTGAAAATGACTGCCTCCCAGATTTTTGGTAAATTTATACAGCCATACTTGTTGAGATTTGGAGTATGTTTTAAAGATGCTGCTGATTCCAAAAACAATCTCTCTCTCTCTCTCTCTGACTTATGACTTGTGTGCAGCACTTTTTTTTTGATGGTTCGTTATCTTTTTCTGTTTATAGAAAACCCACACATACAGGGAGATATTAGCACAAACATTTACACCATCATCCAGTTCAATAGTATGGTATTCTAAAAACACTAACTCACAGAGCTATCTGTTCTAATGACAATGTTCTTACCACTGAACTCACTCACTTCACAATTTCTTAGCCAATGGCTATAATCCCCACAGGATAGAAAATATACTAACGCTCCCCAGAAATCCCTTCCATTGCCAATCACACAAGACTACAGCAAAACTGTTACTATCCTATACATTCATGGAACATCTGAAAAGATATCTAGAGTGCTTAACAAATATCGGCTATACACTATATTTAAACCACATGTCAAATTGTCTCATCTGGTCATCATCTAAGGACAAACTCTTTTTTCTCATCCAGGAATTTATGAAAACAAAAATGCTACACAGAAGTCATAAGTCAGAGAGATTGTTTTTGGAATCGGCAGCAGCTTTAAAACATACTCCAAACCTCAACAAGTATGGCTATATAAATTTATAAAAAATCTGGGAGACAGTCATTTTAAGATCTAATTAAATACTTGCTTCTCTCTTTTTCCAACAACAGATGATACCAATTAGGATTTTAGTTCCTCTTGTTGTCCATTACAGTTTTTTTAAACTGGTCCCACTGTTATACCAAATTGTTGTTGTTTCGTGTAATGTGACTTCTACTCATTTAAAGCTAAGATTTGTTCTATTTCTAAAAACAAAAATTTTCATTCTTGTAGCTAATAAGTTTCACAGCTTAGGAAGAGATCATAAGTTTTAGAGTTCATTTAATTTCTTTTGTCCAATTAGATGAGATTTGTTGACCACTTCCTAAATGCTTTCATCTGATGATAATGAAAAACCTCTTACTAGAAACAAAATAGTCATCTATTAGCAACAAAATATCTTGGTGATGGGGGGAACAGGTACTAGTTGATCTAAAGGAGGCACTGGTGTTATGACAGTTTCCAAGTTTGGGTATGATATCAAATTCTGGCTATGTACATTAGTTCTACAGAAGTAACAATCTGTTATGCGATCTTTTGATTCTTTCCAAATCACCTAAAGTTATTAAATAGTCTTTTCCTGAATCCACTGCAAATGAATATTGAGATGTAAAACAAGAGTGAGAAGTCAATTTTTTATCTTAAGCTTCAGTTTCAGCCGAAGCAATGATAGTATTAAGTCCTTAGTGCACAAACAATGTTAGAATGCTGCTTACCACTTGTAAATGAACCCACATATAACAATCAAGCTAGGCTTGTTGTACAGCCTCTTAAATGTAACATCATAATAACAAAGAAATTAAAGACTCAAAGAAGAGCGAAATCTAACACACTGAGTTTGTGTTGCAGTATTACACTATTTCTTGATACGAGCTTCTGCTTGTATCAAGAAATATGTTCAGATATGTTCAAGGCCATGCTTCCACTAGGCCTGCAAGTACTGCTATTATACTTTTACAATCCATACAATAAATTGAGTAAGAATAATTTAAAATTCTGTATTATTATAGACTAGTTCATGATAAAATGTTCTAAAAGCCTATGAATTAATAATGCTAAGCTAATTAATAATGATATCTTATGTGAAGGAAATTTTTGGATTGTAGATTTGAATTCAGCATCTTGAAATAATATATTTATCATCTAAATTCATTTCAGTTATTAAAAACAGTTTCATGACTAGAAACTAGTCATGAAATATTGTGTTTAACTACAATAATATCTAATGTCAATTCAATATACACTAAAAATGATTATTAGGATATTTTGAGTGATCACTTGATTGTCACTGAAAGAAAAAGGTAGGACTATGAAATTTGGTATGCAGTTTCCTTTTATCATAATATTGGACTTTTTAAGTAAATTTTCTTTTACATATCAGATTTCACCTGAACTGCCTATCGCTCAGTTTTTCTTTTTGATAAAATTAACAATTATTCAATTTCTTATCTTCTTATTCCTGATTGAAGTATTTTGATTCTCTAAGCAAGATGGACAATATTCATCCTGCTCAAGATTTCATTATGTCTTGAGATATGTAAATATTCCCTAATATGTGATATCAGTATAATTTTGTTCCATTAATTAAAATATTGTGTTTTGAATAAAGATATTTTAAACAGCAAACAATGATGTACCTTGACCAAGTTTACCTCCAAGCTGTTCTTGAATTAATTTGGGAGTATTACTCTTAGGTTCTGGCAATGGCTGGGTAAAATTTTTTTCCATATTTGTTTCCTTTTCTATATTCTTTGCAATGTTTACCTTTGGTGCATTTTTAGAATATGCAGAGTATGCACAATTATCAGATAGAGAATCTGGAGTATGAATTTTATCTGGCAGCATTCTGGGAACATTTTCCCTATGATAAATAAGAGAAATCATGAAGCTCAACAATACTCATGAAATATGAACTACAAATCTCATTATTACATGAAATAACACAATAGTTATAAACAATGAAATTCTAATATCTAGAAAACACAGTCCATGTTTTTTTTTTTTATCAATCCTTAGCTAACCATGTGACTGCATCTAAATTAATGTAATAAAATATTAAGGTTGAATGCACAATGTTAAATGTCCAAAAATCAAGATTAAACATTAATGGCTGACATCACTAGTGATTCATTGTACTTACCTGACTATCACCAATTAACTAATGCATTAAAAATGGGGAAAATTTATTATTATTATTATTATTATTATTATTCAGGCCTCCATGGAGTCAAAAGACTCATCACAGGAGGTCCTTTCTAAGAAACACAAAGTCTATTATACCACTCCTTAAACTCATTGCCTGTTCTCGCTCTCACCACTCTATCAGGCAATGCATTCCATGGTTCAATCACCCTCCATGCAAAGAAACCACCCTCACCCTCTTGCTCACAGTTTCCTTTCGTAACTTCCAGGGATTGCCACTTGTCATCACTCCTTCTCGCTGTTCAACCAAGCGAAAGAACTCCCCAGTGTCAACCCTGTAACCACTTCTCAACAGTTTAAAAGTCTCAATCATATCACCTCTCCTTTTTCTATCCACCAAACTCTGCAGTCCACATTCCCTCAGCCGATCCTCATAACTAATATTGTACAGTCATGAAACCATCTTTGTTATTCGCCTTTGTACCCTTTCCACAGTTAATTTATCCCCTTCAAATCCTGGGGACCAAGAACAATAGTCTAAGTGTGGTCTGATCAGTCTTATACAATCGAATGATAACTCTTTTATCTCTGCAGGTCAGTGTCCTTCTCATTATTGCAGCAATCCTTTGTGTTACCTTCACCACCTTTGCAATATGTCCCATAAATTTCAGGTTTCTATCAATCATCAACCCCCAGATCTCTTGTCTCCCATAGAGTATGCAGTGTCCTAAACCTCAAGACCATACATTTTGCTGTATTAAACCGACATCCCCCCCCCATTCATTTTCCCATCTGTCTATTCAAATTCTCTTGCAGGGCTACCACATCTGCACTATTACTAATAACCCTTTCGAGCTTCGAATCATCCGCAAACAACCAAATATCCCCTTGCAATCCACGGACTATGTCATTGATATAAAGGTTAAACAATATAGGTCCCAGTACTGAGCCCTGTGGAACCCCACTTGTAACCTTCTGCCTCTTTGATATTGCTCCACCATACACAACTCTCTGATACCTATCAGACAGCCAATCCTGAATCCAGTTGACCAATCTGACATCCAGACCCATGTGCTGCAATTATATAAACTTATCATGTGGCACCCTGTCAAATGCCTTTGCTAAGTCTAAGAAAATGGCAGTCTATGCCTTTCCCTCATCTAAAGCTCTTGTAAGTTTAACATAAAAGGCTAGCATATTGCTAAAACAAGAGCGCCCCTTCACAAATCCATGTTGATTCTCACTGATAACATTACCCTCATCTGCCCAATGCTGTATATGGTCCCTCACTACTTTCTCCAAGATCTTACTAACTACTGATGACACACGAAGTGGCCTATAATTAGACATTTCCAGTCTGCTACCACCCTTATGCAATGGCAATATCTTACCTTCCTTCCATTCCATGGGCACCTTTCCAGCAGCCAGACTTTCATTGAAAAGTCAGGTCAAAGAAGCTGTCGGTTCTATAGCATATTCTCTCAAAACTCTGGTGAAATACCATCTAGTCCCACAGCTTTACTGACATCCAGAGTACTCAGTATTTGGAACACACTCTCCTCCTGCACTTCTAAACCTTAAACTTTCCCTATCCCTCTAGTATTAAAATTTACTCCTCCAGGATGAAATACTCCAATAAAGTGTTCATTGAACAATTCCACTATGTCCTCTGCATCAGTCACTCTATTCCCATTTTTATCCCACAATGTCATTCTTCCAAAGTCATTTCTCCTCCTACTGGCCACATAGCTAAAATATTCCCTAGGATTTTCTTTGGATCTTAGGGCCAATCTCTTCTCATATTTCAGTTTCACCTTCCTTACCATACTAGGACTGTGTCTTATAGTCTTCATGCATCTTCTCTTCACCTGTCTTCTTATATCTCTTCCACAGCATGCAGTTCCTGTTTAATATTGTTTGTCATTCACTTTATTCCAAATTGTGTACTCTTCTTCACTCATGGAATACAGCTTACTTATTATTATTATTATTATTATGGGTATCTCCATGGAGTCAGTAGACTCATCGTGGGAGACCCAAATTAGCAAAACAATATCTGTCATATCTCTTCTTGAATTCATTTACAGACAAAGAGCTCACAACTAAGTCAGGCAATGAATTCCACTCATTCACCACCCTCCAAACAAAAAACCTTGTTCTGATACCTTTGTTAACCACACTCTTCTTTAATTTCCAGGGATGACCTCTTGTTCTTCCATCACTATCACACAGCTGAAACATTTCCCCTGCATCGATCCTATAAAAACCTTTCAGTAATTTAAATGTTTCTATCATATCCCCTCTTCTTTTCCTATCAACCAATCTCTGCAATCCACAAGCTCTCAATCTATCAATGTAGGGAGCATTATTTACATCACTCACCAACTTGGTCACTCTTCTCTGAACCCTCTCCACAGCCTCCTCATCTCCAAGGAATCCAGGTGACCAGACCTGAGCACAGTAATCCAAATGTGGAAGTATCAATGCTTTATAAAGGGGAATAATAACCTCTTTATCTCTGGATGTCAGTGTGTTCCTCAACAACCAAGTAATCCTATGTGCAATCTTGGACACCTTAGCAATGTGTCCTCTGAACTTCATCTCCCTATCTACCAACACCTCTAAGTCCCTAACCTCATCAATCTCTTGGAGTATCTTTCCATCAATGCAGTACACAGTTGGTAATCTTTTAATCCCAAAATGCATGACTTTACACTTTTCCACATTGAACTGACATCCATTATCTTGTGCCCATTTTACCAGCTTATTTAAATCATCCTGCAAACTTTCAACATCAGCTTGATTTTTTATTGCGCTACCCAACTCTGCATCATCAGCAAACAACTGAATACCTCCCTTTAAGCCATTTCCTATATCATTTATATACAAATTAAACAACAATGGCCCAAGCACAGAGCCCTGAGGCACACCACTGGTCACCTGCCTCATTCTGGACTCAGCTCCTCCATACACCACCTTATGGTATCTCTCCCTGAGCCATTCTCCTATCCATATCACCAATTTAGTATCAAATATATTATTCTAAATAATATATTTAATTTAATCATATGACAAAATGAAAATATTACTGGCATATTTCCTCACCTCCCTTCCACCATTACAACTACTTTTCAATCTTAAACAAATGAGTTTTTTCCCCTCATGAGTCAAATGCAAAATGATATGACTTAGTGTGACTTGAGCAACTATGTAAAATTATTACTATTATATACTATATGTATAATAGTGAATATTATACCCTATTATAGGCTATCAAAAATATCCAGACACTCCTTCATACAGATACAAAATAGCTCATATAGGTATAAAAGGGGGCATGTGGTCTTGCAGTCTTCAGTGAAGTGACATTCAACATGGCACTATAATAGGATGCTGCCTTTGCAACAACTCAGTTCATGAAATGTCTGCTCTACTGCAGCTTCCCCCAATCAACTGTAAGTGATGTTATTGTGAAGTGGAGGCACCTACGATCAACAACAGCAGCAGCACAATCACAACTTGATAGGGCACATAAAATCACAGAGGGAGACTGTTGAAGTGTGTGTGGCACAAAAAATAAATCACCTGTTCTTGGTTGAAATCCTCATTACCAAGATCTGGAATGTCTCTGCAAGCAATGCTAGCATCACCATGTTCTTCAGCTCCATGTCAGGAGCTGAAGAACATGGGTTGTTCATGACTGAGCATCTGCACACATGGCTAACATTAGCAAGGGCAATACCAAGCATCTGGTGAAGTGGGGTGGTGTAAAGTTCACCACCATTGGCCTCTGGAGTAGTGAAAATGCATTCTCTAAGTGATATTGCCTGAAATCAATAGCCAATCTCAGTAATGCTCTTCTGGAAGAATGGAAAGAAATTATCGCAGTATGTAGCAAGAATAATTCAACAATGCTGTTAATTCTACATGATTTAATAGAAAAGAGTGCACAATGTCAAGTGTTTTCGGGATGCTGATGGTAGTGTATTTGTAAATTCTTAATACGTATCCTCAGGAGGATGTATGGGATATTATGATAATACTACATGAAAAGTTTACATCAATACTAACTTCACATCACTTGGAAATGATGTGAAGTGGTTTGAACATTGTCTTACGGGTAGAAAGGCTAATGTGTTTACAATTCTGTTGGTTTATTTAACAGTTTTAATTTACAATAATAATAAGAAAATAATTAATTAATATTTGTTTAACTTATTTGCTGATCATGTCACATTACATGAACAGCAACAAATTAGTTAACAGTGGAACCACTTTAAAAAGTAATAGGAAATGAAAGAAACTAAAGTCCTAATTGTCACCATATGTTGTTGGATAAAGAGAGAGAAAACAAGTATTAATTTTTTTTTAAAATGACTGTCCCTCAAGATTTTAGGTAAACTGATGCAGTCAAACTTGTTGAGGTTTTGGTAATGTTTAAAATCTGCTGCTGATTCCAAAAACAGTCTGTCTGAGTTATGACTTCTGTGCGACACTTTTGTTTTCTTCCATTTGATTATGTATGAAGTGGATCCAAGGCATTGTCTGGTAGTCCAAAATGGTAGTGCTCAATGTATTTTTTTATGTTCTCCGAGGCAGACATCAAACAAGTCAGGTCACAAGTACAGGGCACTTTATACACTCCTATATGTGATAAAGGAGAGAATTTGTCCTTAGGTGAACAGATGAGAGTTGCCAATTTGATGTATGGTTAAAATGTGGTAAGGAGCTGATATTTATTAAGTCTTTCTGGATATCTAGATATGTTTCTGGATGTGTCTTGAATGTATGGGATGGTAACAGTTGTGATGTGGTCTTGTGTTAAAAGCAAGTTTTATGTGGAGCCGTTGAAAATAAATTTAGCTATTAATACTGTACACAACAAACTGTGTGATATTTTAAACTCTGAACTGTGGGCAATCCTTTACATCCCTGAAGCAATGGCAGATAAGGAATACAAAAAAGTCAAAAACCGGCACTAGAAAAAATCTGAAATCCAACATCATAATTCTACAGGACAACTGCAATTACAACAAGATTATGTCATTGTAAATTTATCATCGGTAGTCTTAAATGGAGGAAGCTGTCAGCACATTGAGGTCATAACTTTGCCATTACACCCACCTAGGTAAGTTCCAAAAGTGGAAATAATGGCATCCATTGAATCTGTAAATATGACCTGCCTCCAGTTACAGCCAATAACATTCGTTTGGATGCAACTAACATCTTAACCAAATCCAAACCTACCAAAAGCAATACGGCAAAAAAAAAAAGAAAATAAAAAAAAAAGAACTCAATGCCTTAATAAATATCAGCTCCTTACCACATTTTAACCAAATTACAGTATAGTAATAACAATATGATGATAATGAAAGCAAACAACTGTGATAATGAATCAAACATTCTTTAAAGATACTTGTGACATTAGGATTATAAAATATTAATTATAAAATATTAATTATAAATTAGTGATATGACATCACGCGGCTCTCGTTCTATTTGTGAATGATCAATTGTTTGTATTCCACCTGTTTTTTAAAACTATTCCTATGTAGCCACTGAAGATGGTCTGAAATATTTGGCAAATTAAATAATATTCTTGTGTAAACGTGTACATATTTTATAATGAATCAAACAGAATATAAAAACTGAATGCACATTCTTTTACAACCGGTCTACATACCAAATCATAGATCATGATTCCACCAACTTGTAAAAAGAATAAAGTCTGCAAATTACTCAAGAAAGTCACTTCCTGGCCTAAAGAAACTGTGAACAATGCATTTTTGAAAATTATGGAGACAACTACCGTGTTTGAATAAAAACTTTAGTTTAATATAACTAAAATCTACATTCGACATTTCGACCTTTATGTCAAGGTCATCTTCTGGAGCATACAACTGTACACAGAAAACAAGGAAGGGGAGGGAAGTGTTTATCGGGGAGGAAGTCCTCTGATTGGTAACCAATCAGAGGACTTCCTCCCCGATAAACACCAACAATGAACAACAAACAAGGGAGACAAGGAGCGACCAACCACCGACAAGCAAGAACCATGTGATTAACCTATCAAGCCACACCCTGAACAATGGTGAACTTACGCTACTGAATAAAGGACTGAACTACGCAATAGCACCTAAAAAGGTAAACAAATTGGATTTTATCTCAAAGAGGCATGAGGTCCCTACCTAACAATATAGCAGATAAAATACAACTAGAAACTAGTAATGTCCTGAACACTAAGAAAACCATACAGAACAACCTCACAAAAACAGAATTAGCAGCAATTAAATCATTAAAAGCCAAACAAAACATAATAATAACGAAAGCGGATAAAGGCAATGCCACTGTTGTCCTTGGCAGGTCAACATACGTACTTCAAATGAATCAACTAGTAGCCGATAACAACACATATAAAATGGTAAATTATAACCCAACAAAAAGGATAAAGGATAAAACAGAGAAACTACTCAAGTCCGTCACTTCTTGGCCACCAGACATGGTTAAAAACTCAAACCCCACTACGCCCCCCCCCAGAATATATGGGGTTCCGAAAATACACAAACAAAATGTGCCCTTTCGACCAATCGTGGAAGGAATAGACAGTCTCAATTACCACTTAGCCAAGAAATTAGCGGCAACACTCAAGGAGTTGGTAGGTCATTCCCCCTCCTACATAAAAAACACACAACACTTTATAAACAAAATTAAAAACATAACACTCGACAAAGACGACTTATTAGTCAGTTTCGACGTTTCTGCCCTTTTCACTAATCCCCATCAATGACACAATTCTCCTACTAGAGAACAAATTTCCACCCGACATTACGGCCCTCTTTGCCCACGTACTACAGTCCGGTTACTTCGTGTGGCAAAACAAATTCTACCTACAAAAAGAAGGTACAGCCATGGGCTCACCACTACCCACCCAATCGCTAACTTCTACATGGAAACCTTTGAGCAAAGGGCTCTTGATTCCGCCACACTAAGACCGACAGTCTGGCTTAGATATATGTTGACGACGTGTTCGCGATCTGGCCGCACGGACGACCAACGCTAAACACATTCCTTAGCCACCTGAACAAACAACACGAATGCATACAATTTACCATCGAAATCGAAAATCAAAACTCGCTCCCGTTCCTAGACACACTAGTCACACATCTTCCTACAGGCAGTCTTTCCTTCACAGTCTACCGAAAACCGACACACACTGGCCAATAATACATGCTAATTCATACCACCACCCATCACAAAAATATGGAGTCATTAACACCCTTAAAAACAGAGCTACAACAATTTGCTCTAACCAGCAAGCCCTGAAACAAGAACTAAAAATCATCAGCGACACATTCATAAATAATGGCTATAACAAAAATACCGTTAATAAAATACTCCATAAAACTACAACAAAAACGAATCTAGATTACAGTAAAACCATAGCCATCCCATACATTAAAGGGTTATCGGAAAAAATCAACAGAATCCTACAACATTATAACCTCAATGCCACTTTTAAACCACCCACTAAACTTAAAACCATATTCAACTCCTCTAAAGATCCTCTCCTCCCATTAGCACATCCTGGAGTCTATTGCATCCGCTGCACCTGTAACTTACCGTACATTGGTGAAACAGGATGGACAATCCCTATACGTAAGATAGAACATTAGACACATTAAATATAACCATTATGGTGAAGCAGGCCTCTCAGACCACACACTCAACACCTTACACCAAATCAACTGGAAAAGCACCTGCTCTTTACACCACACAAAAACCTGGTATGAAAGGAAATTTAAGGAAGCCTGCAAAATCCTGATAAACCACCCAAATATCAATAACAAAGATGGCATGAAAATTCCAAGGATCTGGATGGCACACATTCAGCCTACCTAATATATAAGATCCAGCATAAGTCAGGACTCTAGTCAATCCTCAGCTAGTATTAGAAACCATTCCATACCAACTGGCTGGATACATGATGTTAATATATGTATATAGATAGATACTTGTTGTTGTGCCCAATGTATTTCTACAACCAACAGATAACACTAATAATAGGACTCTAGTGTTGATGTATAATTTTTTTTTTTTTTTTTTTCGCCAGAGGTCAGGCCAACAATTGTTGTAGTGGTTGGTCAGTGTCTTTAACAAACCAGTTTGACTGTAGTGCAGCTTGTTTTCTGTGTACAGTTGTATGCTAAAGAAGATGACCTTGACATAAAGGTCGAAACGTCGAATGTAGATTTTAGTTATATTAAACTAAAGTTTTTATTCAAACACGGTAGTTGTCTCCATAATTTTCAAAAATGCATTCGGATCACCATGTAAGCCTAAAAGAAAGGAAACTGTGAACAAACTTAAGCCTTTTCATGTAAAACCACTCAGAATACATTGAGCACCAAAAATGCATAAACAAGATACACCTCTAATGGATAGTATAAACAGTGCTACAAACAAACTTGCTATACATTTGAATAAATTACTAGCTCCCCTCACAGATAATTTCTCTGCTTTTGTTAAAAATTCTATTCATCTAAAAAGCATATTAAAAGACCATAATTTAAAAAGTTTAGGTATAATGATTACTTTTAATATTACTTCACTATTCACCAATGTAGAATTAACTGAGACTTTCTGATTTGTTTAGGTTACATTTAATCCTAAAACGTATTTGAGTAATTCAAATTTACAGTACGTGCTGGTTATTTCATATGGAAAGGAAAGATATACAACCATCAGCTATGGGCTCCCCTCTTTTTTAGCTAATTTCTATATCGAACCTTCAGAAAACTAAGATAGCAAACACAGTCAAACAACATAGCAGAGTCAAACCAGTGGTTTGACTGTGCTATGGTGATGCATTTACTATCTGACTACATGGTCCAGACACATTAGATACAGCTGGCCTGGTTGGCCAAGTGGTTAGCATATCTGCTCTCCAGCCAAGAGGCTGCAAGTTCGAATCCTGACAAGAGCATGGATATTTGATTGCTCTACTACCAATGATGGTCTGTCCTTCCTAGATACACTAGTCACATTCCTTTCTGATGGTTCATTATCTTTTTCTGTTTACAGAAAGTCAACATATTCTGGAAGATTTTGCACAAACAATCACACCATCATTCAGCAAAACAATATGGTATCCTAAATATACCAACACACAGAGCCAGAGTTATCTGTTCTGATGATAATGCTCTTACCATTGAACTCACTTACCTTCATCACACTTTTTAAGTGAATGGCTATAATCCCCAAAGAACAGCAAAAAATGCTAAATGCTCCCCTAAAATCCCCTTGATAACATAATCCACAAGACTACCAACACTGTTACCACCCCATACATTCAGGACTCATCCAAAAAGATATCTAGAGTGCTTAATAAATATCAGCTCCTCACTACATTTAATATATCAAATTGGCAACTCTCATCTGTTCGACTAAGGACAAACTTTCTCCATTATCACATCCAGGAGTGTATGAAGTGTCCTGTTCTTGTGACCTGGCTTACTATGGATAGACAGGAAGAACTGTACATTTGCCTTGATGAACATAAAAAATGCATTCGGCATTATCGTCGTGGTAAGTTGGGTCTAGCAGACAATGCCTTGAATATCCCTTCATACAATATTAAATGGAAGAAAACAAAAGTGCTACACAGAAGTTATCAATCGCGAGAGACTGTTTTTGGAAATCAGCAGCAGCTTTTCAAGTCATTTTAAGATAAAATTAATACTTGTTTTTGTTTTCTCTCTGTTAAATCCAACAATACATGACACCAATTAGGACTTCAGTTCCATGTGTTGTCTGTGTTAATAAACTAATTAGTTGCTGTTTGTGTACTATGACAAACTGTTTTTTGTGCTCTAAAGATTCTGAATATAATAGCAGCAAAATATCAGAAAAAAAGTTAAATAAATATTAATTATTTTCTTATTATTCTTGTGTTGTGAATTAAAACAATTTGCAGTTGAGGAAATTGCCTCTTTAACTTCTTCAGTCTACCAAGGAGTTCTGTTTTTCTATCCTTGCAAAAAACAACCACACAACATGCCTCTTTGACTGAATCAATCAATGCTTTCATCAGAGTCTGCCAGTGAACCTCCAAGGTTTGGTTCTTGTTTGTCAAACTCTCATTTTTTTTTCTTGAGTAAGGTTTATGTAGTCTACAGTTGCCCTTTGAAAGCTGATCAACTTTGATTCTTTTTAAAACTTTCACACACTCTTTATCTTTCAGAAGTGTGTAAGAAATTGAATATCATGTTGAAAAATAAGATATTCAATTTTATCCTGCTCAAAATTAAATGGTCGATCACTTACTATTTTAAATCCTCTGTATAGTCTTGTGTGCTGAATCAACATAAACATATCATTCTCAACAATAACAGTCAATGAAGCTTTTATTTTTTTGCGTCTTCTCTCCATGTGAATTTGTGCACACCTTTATATTACAACATAGTGTTAATAATGAATAGTCCATGTCCCGAACATAAATCCAGCAGGTGCGTCGTACATTATTATTAGCTTTGCTGTTTTCTCCAAAATTTCCCCAAAACATTTTTATATGTCTGGTAATCATTTTCCACTGTGCTGTTTATATCTCCAACAAGGACCAACATGTTCTAACAATGAAAACATGAATTTATAATTTCAAAATGATTTTTATTTTTCAACATAATCTCCCTTAGGACTAATACATTTATTCTAGCAATGCTCCAGTGCCATTATCCCGTCCCTCTAGTGGTTCTCGGTAAGATCTGCAAAATACCCCTCTACAGCTGCAATCACCCGATGATTCGAAGAAAAAAGATGACCAGCGAGGACGAGACAGAAGTAAGAGGGAGCCAAATCTGGGGAATAGAGTGGATGTTCCAACAATTCATAGTGCAGATCCCTTAATTTTCCCCATTGCAAAAACACCTTTGTGGGCAGGTGCAGTGTCCTGATGAAAGCTGATTTTTTTCTTCTGCAAACCGGGTCTTTTCTCATGAATTTTTTCATCTAGTCTGGTTAAAAGATCGGAACAACATTGCCCGGTTATTATTTTACCCTTTTCAAGATAATTAATAAACAAAATGCCTTTTGTATCCCAAAACACCGATGCCATGACCTTTCCTGCTGATGGACCCGACTTTGTCTTCTTTGGTGCTGAACAACTGGCTTCTGTCCACTGTTTTGACTACTGTTTGGATTCTGGTGTGTAATGGTGAATCCAAGTCTCATCCATAGTAATAAATCAATGCACAAAATCAGTTTCATTTTTGTTAAAACGCTCCAAGCACTATTCAAAGATTTTCATGAGTGTGTTTTTGATCTGCTGTGAGCAAGCGAGCACCCATCTTGTGCAAAGCTTTTTCATTTGCAATTCTTCATGCAAAATATATCCTACACATTCTTTTGAAATGCCTATAGTCTCAGCAATTTCACGCACTTTGACTCGCCGGTCATCCAATACCATGTCATGCACTTGATCAATGATTTCTGGTATTGTTACACTTTTTGGACATCCTTCATGTGGATCATCTTCAAGGCTGGTACAGCCACGTTTAAACTGAGCAGCCCATTTCTTAATTGTCAAAAATGAAATGAAGGCAAAGAATACCCATTAACTTTTATGAACTTTGAATGAATTTGTTTTGCCATTAAACCTTTTTTTTTACAAAGAATTTTATAACCACCCAATACTCAATTTTATCCATTTGAAGGGATACAGATAACACTTTTGTTTCAGTCATCTGCATAAAACAAACTACTTGATAGAATGACTTGTAATTTCACATGGATGCTTATGACAGATGTATCAACTTAGAAAAAAAATCTTGCCAATAGTGTTGCCATCTATGGTAGAGGCTGAGAACTTTCAGACCACCCTTGTACTCTACATATATATGAAATGCCTCAACTAATTCCTCCACTTCTTCTTTACATGAACCTTCTGTGGGACTATAGGCACAAACAAATTTCATTTTGCAATGGGCTATTTTGATGTTTGCCCACATTACTAGGTATTGCCTGCCATTCTAGAAGATTATCCTCATATTTAGTTTTGAATACTACAGTTATTCCTTTTATATGAAAACATGGAGCATGTTGGGTTGCTAGGTGTATGAATTTTAAATGGCACAATTAAAATATGGATTGTAGAGGATAAGTTTATTTTTTATTGATTCTTTAGTTTATATAACTTACTGATTTGTAATATTTCACTCATCTCAAAGGAGTCCAAGGACTCATTGAGGGAGAGCACATTTAGACACTCATAACATCTAATGGTAGTCCATTCCACATGCTCACTACAAGCACCTGAATCTCACATGCTTCCTAATAGCACTCCCCCTTAGAAAGTTTCTTGTGAGGATCTGAGTTTTATCTCAATCATTCCTAAGATGCAAAATATCACTTGTGTTTATGCTATAAGATTTATACTAATCTTGCATATATAATAACAAACAAGAAATTATGTTCTTATTTTAATCCGCATGAAGTAGCATCACACACTTGTATACTCAAACTTTGGCTATACTCAATTGTTTTAATATTCCATAATGCAGAACACACTTCCTTTCTGACATGTATATTGATATGCATTATAGGAAAGGTCACTCTCTCCAGACTGGTTTTGACCTTTGAGATCTCCTCGGTGGGAACTAGGCTCAAGAAAATACTGAGGTTAAATCAAAGTATCAGTCATATATTTTCCATACACAAGTAGTAAAATGGTGTATCATTATAATTTTAAAATACTCTGGATCAGATGTATAGTTGTATCATGCCCAAAACATGATAGTGGGGTGGTGAACATTAGGGACAAAAGACATGAAAATGCAAGCATCAGAGTGAATGAAGATAGGATTTCAGTTGTAGAAGTGAGTGATAGTATAAAATAAAATGATAGGAGAGCAAGTCAGAAGAAAGATAACATGAAAGAAGTGAAAGTCAAGGGAAGTGGCAAGACAGCAGCCGCAATGAGAAATAGTGCATTTATATGGTCTTTCACAGGACAATGCATGGACTTAAGCAAAATCGAAAAGCATTTGGAGTGGTGCTAGAAAAAAAAAAAAAGAGAGAGAGAAAGCAGATGTAAGAAGAGAAAAGTGGAAAAGCGAGAGAGAGTAAGGAGACGGTCCTGAATGGTGATTCCATGATAAGGAATGTGGTAGATGAGAGAGTAACACAATTGTTTTTCCTGCTATGAAGGTTAAAGAGATGGGTGACTGTCAGAATAGAAATGCAAAGTGAAAGTAAAAGAGCTAAAAAATTTGGAAGGCAGCATGTGTGCATGAAAGAAGATATGAAAGCGCTGTAAAAAACAAAAAATAAAAGTATAAAGACTATGAGTCTGTTGTCATGGTATGACAGAAGTTAGGTGAGAAGAACAGCCATGATTGCAAACAAGTCACAACATAATTAGGGTAGAAGAAATGGTGTACAGTTTGGGATGAATATGATGGTGGCTTATGGCTAATGGATCACATCTGAATGAATGTGGAATTAGTTACTTGGAAAAACAGCTATCAGGGGAAGGATGCAAGTGAGTACATGTGCAGGCATCCTTAATGTAAGTGTGAGAATGGAATGTTAAAGAATACTGCATGTAGTCCACTGACCTGAATGGACAATTGTTAAAATATGCAACAGAGCTTGTGGGCCAAAGAGAATGGTACTATATGTACCCTTCTCACATTCCTTAGTACTCATCACCCTTATTTCTAATGCTTATAGCATTAGTAAATTAATGCTATAAGCTATTTAAATTATACATATTTGGTAGTTTTATAATAGAAATACGATTTTATTAATACAGACCAGTTTACAATAAAACTTATATTAAAACCTACCCAGTTTCGTCAGCAAACTGTCTGGCTTTTTCAAGGTGTTAACGGAGATATGAAAACTAGTAAATGCAAATTGAAAGGAACATAAAAAACGTTGTAAACCAACTAGTAGCTATGGTTACACGTTTCGCGTGACAGAGAGGACTTATTGTTCTTATTCATTATCACGCATGCGTTGTAGACGTGTAATGTGATTACTGGCTAGCTGTAGTTCAGACTGATTGAGAGGGAGGATCAAGTTTTTCCAAGAACTGTTTAGAATTACACCTTGATTTGTATTGAGGTTTCCACAGGTTATTGACACTATTGTGGCTTCCTTAAATAAACGATGCCTGTAGTCGTCATCGAGATATGGCATGGAGCTGTTTTGCCAATCTATCGTGTGGTTAGACGTACAGAAATGATGTGCTAAGCCGGAAGAGATGCTTCTGTTGTGGTTTACATCACCAACATGTTCTATTTGTCTAATTTCAAAACTTCGTGAAGTTTGTCCGATGTAGGCAAGACCAAAGGAACAGGGAATGTAATATACTCCTGGATATTTGTAGAACGGCACTTTATTTTTTGGGGATCCTAAAACTTGTCTGATGTTGGTGGTTGGTTTGAAAACCACTCTGATGTTATGGGCTCTTAGTATTCTAGCTATTTGATAAGAAATTGACTTGATGAAAGGTATCACTACAGTAGAAATGTGCTGACAGTGGGATTCTTCTTGTCTGGGGTTGTCATTGTATAGATATTTTTTGATGATGTTTTGAGGATATCCATTTTGTGATAATGTGTTGGCTATTAGTGAGAGTTCATTCTGTGTATCCTCCTCTTCTGATATAAACTTTTTGGCTCTATGTTTCAACATGGGATAATGCTCAGTTTGTGTGTCTTGTGATGGTTTGAAGTATAATGAAGATATCTTCCAGTATTTTCTGTAAATGGATAATTTGACACTGTTAGGTTGTTTTTTTATCAAGATATCTAAAAAAATGCAGTTGGTTGTTGTTTTCCACTTCCAGAGTGAATTTTATCTTGCTATGTATTGAGTTGATTTTATCCACAAACGATTTTAGGTTATCTAAGCTGTCTTGCCATATGATGAAGATATCGTCAACATATCTCCACCAAATAGGTGGTCTCGGAGAGATTGCAGAGAAAATTTCTTTTTCAAGTTTTTCCATGAAAAGGTCTGCACAAGATGGTGATAGTGGGCTTCTCATTGCTAGGCCTTCTAATTGTTGGTATATGGTGTTGTTAACCTTGAAGAAATTCGATTGAAGGCAGTGTCTAAACATCCGTGTGATGTCTAGAGGAAAGAGATCTTGGATGATATTTATTACCTCTTCTACTGGACATTGGCGAAAAGGGATACAACATCTAGACTGGCTAGTATGTCTGTTGGTGCAATCTTAATGGCTTGGAGTTTATTTACAAAATAAGCATCTCTTCTGTCTTAGCACATCATTTCTGTACGTTTAACCACATGATAGATTGGCAAAACAGCTCCATGCCATATCTCGATGACGACTACAGGCATCGTTTATTTAAGGAAGCCACAATAGTGTCAATAACCGGCGGAAACCTCAACAGAAATCAGGGTGTAATTCTAAACAGTTCTTGGAAAAATGATCCTCTCTCTCTCAATCAATCCGAATATAGCTAGCCAGTAATCACATTACACGTCTACAATGCATGCGTGATAATGAATAAGAACAATAAGTCCTCTCTGTCATGCAAAACATGTAACCATAACTACTAGTTGGTTTACAACGTTTTTTATGTTCCTTTCAATTTGCATTTACTAGTTTTCATATCTCCGTAAACGCCTTGAAAAAAGCCAGACAGTTTGCTGGCGAAACTGGTAGGTTTTAATATAAGTTTTATTGTAAACTGGTCTGTATTAATAAAATTGTATTTCTAATGCTATAAGCATTAGGAATAAAGATGTTTGTAGGATTTTGTTAATATGGGATGGACAAAAATTGTAGGCATCGGTGAATAGAGGATGATGAAATAATGATAGAATGTGAAGGGCATTGTATTTTCAGAGAAGAGAGAGAGAGATTAAACAGTTGACCTGAGAAGTGTCTACATGTGCAATTTTCAGTTAAGAAGGGATATATACATGTAATAGACAAAAAAAATGGAAACAGATATGTTTCGATTAATATGGTGTTGGTCTGTTGCGGATGTCTAATGCAGCCTGTATTCTTTGAGGGACAGACTCTGTCAGTGATTGGAACTCAACAGGAGGAATTTTACACCATTTGTCCGACAAAAACTGGATCAATTCGGCTTTGTTCTTGAGGTGGGAATGTTGCCTAAGAGCTCACTTCAAAATGTCCTATAAATGTTCTATAGGATTTAAATCTGGCAATTGGGATGGCTATGGCAGACAGGATCCTCACCACCATATTCCACAAACCACTGGATAACCACATTTGCTCAATGAATGGGAGCATTATCCTGCTGAAATGTGACTGACTGACTGACTACGTAGGAGATGTGTCAACATGGGATGAAAATGATCACTTATGACTGAAAGATAATATGCAGCATCCACTTCACCTTCCAATGCAAGTAGACCCAAACCATGCCACTCCAGACCATTACAGAACCACCAAAACCTTTCACAGTTGGAAACAAGCACACTGGCTGGTAAGCTTCCTTAGGTTGATGCCACACATGTATTTATCCGTTTGCAGCAAAAAGTGTGAATGTAGATTCAATGGACCATATCACATCCTCCAATATTGTGTAGTGCAATGTATGTGATCTTTGCATCATTGGATGCAACACCAGTCATGATATCCAACTCCGTGTAGCTCCTGGCACAGTGTTTTTTCTGAAATAGGCTTCTCATGACTGATGTTGAATTTTTCACAAAATTGCCCAGCAGTAGCCCAACTAACATGCACAATTTCAGCTGTTCTGGTCACACATGCACCTGCTAGCCTGACTCCAACAATCATGCCCCTTTCAAAGTCATGAGGTCCTCTCTGGATTCTATTCTAATATGCAATAAATGACAGCAGGCCTCCATTTGCATTTATACACGTCCCTAGGAATGTTGGGAGTTCACCTGCATATCAACTGCACCTGTGATTGGTGCATCACAGACGTTGCATTGCAACTACTGATAACACAACCCGATAGCGCAGTGTTTCCATTTTTTTGTCCATTACCTGAGTGTGTGCGAAACTATAGAGTTAGTTGTTATGACAAAAGAGGAAGTCTGAAGCAGTGCAAAGGCTTAAGAAACTGAAGGGTAAAGATGTTAACAGTGCACAGGCAACATTCAAAGAGTATTTGAGAGAAGCATTATCAGACTAACCAAGGATTAGGAGAATAAATAAGGTAGGAATTAAATGGATGAGTAGCATCATTAAAGGAATGACAAAACAGTCATGCAGAGAATTTAGACAAAAAAATGCTATAATCAAGCTCATAAGCAGCACAAACACAGGCAAGAAGAGTGATCAAAATGATATGAAAGAAAAATGAGATGGGGAGAGGAAATTAGCTGAACAGGTCAAAGAAATCCCAAAGAGTTCTTTAGCTATAATGGTGAGCAATAGGAACAATGTTTATGGAGGGGTAACTTTAATGATAGATGGTGGGAGGTAACAGAAGCATAAATAATAGTTGATTTATTGAGTGATCAGTAAATCATCTGATGTGACAAGGATCATGAGAATAGAAGTAGATGAACTTGAAGTACTTAGGATATTACAGAATCATGATATAAACACAGTAATGGGATTAGAGAGAATATTAGCCTACATTTTATGTTAAGATGCAAGAAAACTGGAAGTGCTCTGTACCAGACTGCTTAATTTAAATTTTAAGTGGCAAGGTTCCCAGGATAGTGGAAAGGGTGCAAGATGGCCCAGGAGATTGCAATTACAGACTAATCAAGGATTGGTCTGTAATAGATGATAACATATGTTATCATCTATTACAGACCAATCCCTATCGCTAAAGACTGTGTTCTTTAGTTGATGTTTGATTTGCACATTAATGGTACTGGAAATGATATGAGAAGGAACTATAAACAAGCTAATAATGATCAACTGGAGAAATCAATAGTACAAAGCATGATGTAGCAATCTTACTTGATGATTTAAATAGACTGGCAGTGACAGGAAGCAAAGAATAGGGATTGCATTCAAATGGCAAAGTGTTAACATTCCAGGGGTGATAAAGATTACAAGCTGTTTATTATAGTGATATAACCAGACTGCAAGAAGATAAGGCTATGAGTTTGGGGAAGAACAGTTAAGATAGTGAACAGTGAGTTGAAGTTCAGAAAACATTACAAAAATTAAATTATTTTTAATATATATATATATTAAAATAATATATCACATCAGTGCCATGTGTGGCATTACAGGCAAGGGTTAGTAAAGACATCTATTGACATTTTTCTTGAAACATTTTTTCAAGAAAAAATTACTTGAAACATTTTTCTTGGAGGTTGTATGTCAGAAAATTCAGGAGGAAAGCTGTTCCAGAGGACAGAAGTAGATAGAATATATGAGGACAAGGAGAAGAGGATTCAGTATTTACAGCAGAAATGAAAAGGTATGTTGGGCAGCTGTTACTCTTGTTTTAATAAGCACAAAAAAAAACAAGAGAATGATGTGAGATAGCAGATTAAGACGTTCACTGCCAACTACGAGTATACTCGTAGTTGGTATGTGAGCCACACAAGCCAGCTACGACACTTACCACTGGCAATGAGGTTATCCGTACTGACCTTGAAGAAGTGAAAATGCTTGGCTTGTGGAGCTAGCAGCAAAACTGTGTATACTCATAGATGGAATATGCGCCGCACAAGCCAACTACGAGTATACTCGTATGTCAATTACCGTACTGACCTCGAAGAAGTGAAATTGCTTGGCATATGGGAACAAACTATGCCGAAATAGCGTGGCAGCGAACGTGTTAAGAATCATTGGTAGAGAAGGCATCTATTGGCTGTACTGCTCTCCTCTAGACAGCATCACGACTTTTAAGGTGGTTCTGAGTGCATTGCCCCAATCCACACTAGACATAAACAGTATTCTAAGTTAATAGCTGGATGGGTGAAAAGTAGCATCTTGAGCAGAATGCCTAATTAAAACATTTACTGCTTACTTCTTAAAACTGATGTCATGTATTTATGCTAGGAAAGACTAGAGGTAAATATCCATCCATGGAGAGAAATATAGATCCTTCCTGGTGATTTGTGTATTATGAGGGTAAGGTAGGTGAACTGAGATATGTTTTGCAAGAATAAAAAGCAAGACCATATTTAGGTGGCACTGAAGGTGATCCCTGAAGCTTGGGATGTGCACACTACATGGTTTGACAAATGAGTAGGATGAATGAAATGTACTGTCATCAGCAAAGATGTGGATAGGATTAGTGGCAACTGAGAATAGGTAGTTTATATATACAGGAGAAAGAGGATACATGATAGTACAGTGAGCCCTGAGACATTCCTACATGAGTGAAAAAGGAGCCATTCACTATGATAAGCAGTGAAGAACTGAAGATATTGTTATCCAATTACAGAGTGGCAGGTAGACCAATGGATGAAAATTTATTGAGCAGTTTCAATCCTAGACAATCAAATTCTCTGCAAATGTTAAGACTGGCAGCACAGCTTCTTCCAAACCTTTCCATGGCACGTGTACAGTGATGGGTGATGTAGGCTAAGAGGTCAACTATGGATCTAGAGTAGCGGAATCTGCACTGGTGGTCACTAATTAACTGGTAGGCCTCTAGGGTGGAGAAGTTAACAAGAGAATACAGTATGAGTGAGTGGAATGGGTTGTTAAAAGCAGTCAGCGCCTCTTTCTGTGAATGATTTCAGAGAGAAGTATGATAGAAGTATGATATCAACAATGATGATTAGTGTGCACACCTCTGATGAGACTTTGCAAGGTGCCTGTATGACTAAAGAGCTACCAATGTAATGTAGCTGCTTGATTAGCCACTGCTTTTATAATCTTTGGTTATGTTCGTTAAGTTAGAAATTGCCGGCTTGATTGGCTAAGTGGTTAGTGTATCCGCTCTTCAGTCAAGAGGCTGTGGGTTCGAATCAAGGGTATGGATGTTTGTGATTGTCCTTCAAACTCTGTGAAAAAGAGTATCTGCTATCTTACCACTTCTACTGTCAGCTGCAGTTGGACCCCTGCTGAGGGGCTGTAAAACTAGGCTAGAAATTAATGGACAAGGAGTCCAGTGGCACCCACACAGTGAAATGGTCGGAGGGGGGGGGGGCCCTATCCAGGCACTAGCTAAGGAATAAAAAAAAATGGTTAGAAATTATTTATCTGTTCACTGATATTTTTTTTTTTTTAAGAATGAAAGGACACATAACTTACTTAAATGATGGAGGAGAATACTTCCTTCTTGTATCTCCATACCCTGGTTGTGCAAGTGATCCTACTTTAGTCTGCACTGTAGCAGTGGTAGCTGTCTGATTGATATTAACAGAATCTGTTTGAAATTTTGAAAGATTTGAAGCCGAGTAGCTAACTTCATAACCACCTGCAACTGCTGAATTTAACTTGGAGCCAAATTGTTGAGAATAATTGTCAGATTTCTATATAAATAAAAAAAAATGAAAATTTAAAAAAAAATAAATACAGATAAGGCCTATAATAGAAAATAGCAATAAAAAAATAAAAGAAGTAAAATTAACAATTTTAGAAGGATTTAACTACATGAAATTATCTAATATCTGCCTTTTTTACCAAAGGTTGTGGCTATTTACAGGTCTTCTGATTAGCCTTATTCCTGTAGCTGGTTATAAGGAATGTGATGATCAACAAACATTGTCTACTGTTTAGTGCCTCTGGATATTTAAAAAACTTATTAAAAATTAAATTAAAAAAAGTTGCATATATACATTCTGATTGCTAATTATCATTATAAAGACAATGATAGACTACTCCCATAGTCATATGACACAAATGATATATTTTCTCCCTTTTCTCTGTCTCTTATCAGTTGTCTGTTGAAATTGTACTGTTGCAAAATTGTGAGCATTTGAAGTTTTCAAAAGACAGCATATAGTATATGTCAAGAGACAAAGCAAAATCATTACTAGAGGTACTGATGTAAGGTGTTTTAAAAAAAAAAGAAAAAAAAAAGAAGAGAAAATGGTGTTTTAGATGATTTTGAAGCACAAAAAATTACACGATTTCAATAGTGATGTGGAAAGCAATTTAAAGACTTATGAAGTGATAAAAATCACATGAGAGCACAACTGATTAGTGCAATGATCTGTCCACTTGCTGATGGACTGAGAAATGCGAATGTAGGTGAAAAAAAAAAAACACCTTTTTTTTTTTTTCAAAAAAATGCCAGCCACAAAACCTGGGTCCTTACAAATTTTGAATCAAGTCATCACCTGAAAAACCATCAATCCAGAAAAACGAGAAAATTTTCTGAGATTTGTGGATGCACACTGGTAGAATGGAAATCCAAAAGGTGACAACATACTATGCAAACTATGAAAAGCACTCTTCTATGCATTGTTATCCCAATACCCCTGGAGTCAAAGGCTCATTGGAGGAGGTCCCTTTGTCATATACACAGATCATCATACTACCCCTTAAATACATTCACATTCTCTGTAGACACCACACTCTCAGGCAGTGCATTCCAATCAATCACAACTATCCCTGCAAAACACTTGCTTCTCAACTCCCTTGCTCACATCCTCCTTATATAGCTTCAAGGGATGACTGACATCTTGTTCTCCCCACCATCTTCCACCATTTTATGAAAAATCTCTTCAACATTAATCTTATAACAACCCTTTACCAACTTATACATTTCTATCATATCACTCCTCTTCCTCCTATCTGCTAGACTCTGCAATTTGCATCTTTTCAACTTTTCTTGATACTGAACATTTCCTAATCCTAATCCTGTGGCCTCCTCTCTTTGAGAGGGTTGCAACTAATTACCAGGGAGATATGACACAAGGTGGTTTCTGTTACCTTCCTTGCCATAAGTATTTATGACTGTAGTCATGTGTGTTCATCATGGGGCCAGTTTGTCTGTTCTGGGGTATGAAAAATCCTAATTTCTGGGTGAAAAAATCCCTACCTCCATATGAGACCGGCTAACTCACCTTTCGTCGAAAGACACCAGACAAAGGCTTCTCATGTCACTGATGGGAATCGAACCCAGGTCTTCGTCTATACCGACTGAGCTATGGAATCTCACTCAACATTTAAGAGACTGGAAATTAACTTATGACATTCATAACTTGTTATAACAGTCATGAAAACACATGACTGTAGTAATGTGTGTTCATCATGGGGCCAGTTTGTCTGTTCTGGGGTATGAATAATCCTAATTTCTGGGTGAAAAAATCCCTACCTCCATATGAGACCGGCTAACTCACCTTTTGTCGAAAGACACCAGACAAAGGCTTCTCATGTCACTGATGGGAATCGAACCCAACTAAAGGTCTTCGTCTATACCGACTGAGCTATGGAATCTCACTCAACATTTCAGACTGGAAATTAACTTATGACATTCATAACTTGTTATAACAGTCATGAAAACACATGACTGTAGTCATGTGTGTTCATCATGGGGCCAGTTTGTCTGTTCTGGGGTATGAAAAATCCTAATTTCTGGGTGAAAAAATCCCTACCTCCATATGAGACCGGCTAACTCACCTTTCGTCGAAAGACACCAGACAAAGGCTTCTCGTGTCACTGATGGGAATCGAACCCAACTAAAGGTCTTCGTCTATACCGACTGAGCTATGGAATCTCACTCAACATTTAAGAGACTGGAAATTAACTTAGTCAATCGCTTCTGGATCCTTTCCAATATCTCTTCATTCTTTTGAAAACCAGGTGATCCTAATCAAGACTTTATACAATGGAACCAAAATCTTCTTTACAATCAGTGTGCTTTGCATCATTGCCAGAATTTGTGATGTTTTCTTCACAATTTTGGCAATATATCTTCTAAATTTTAGATCCATATCGACCATCACCCCACGATTGCTGATTTCCTCTTCCTCCAACAATATATCCCCGACAAGAGTGAATTTTACATCACATCTTTGTTTTCCAAATTTTAAAACCATACATGTAACAACATTGAACTGTCATCTCATTCACTCAGTCTATTCAAGTTTTCTTGTAAGGCCACAATATCTATTCTACTCGCCATAGTTCATCCCAACTTTGTATCAACTGAATAACCTCAATGAAATCCTCCCAATATCATTAACCTACGGTTAAACAGCAATGGTTTAACTGTATGTCCTAAAACAGACCCCCAAAGCTAGTGACTTTTCTCTTCCGGGATATTGCTCCTCCATACACAACTTGCTGCTACCTATTAGATAGCCAATCTCCAATCCAATGCACTAGTTTAATATCCAATTGCCATCTGCTCTAGTTTCACTATCAACTTATCACATGGTAATCTATTAAGTCTTTGCAAAATCTAAGTATACTACTGTGTATTCATCTCCCTTGTCCAATACAGTTGTCACCTTATTGTAATAAGTTCAAAGATAATAACACCATTGTCAACCCAAATATCTGGATCGTGGTTCTCACTAGCCTCTCCAACATTTTAACCACAATACCTGACACACACACACAGATCAGCCTATAATTTGATGTGAGTTCTGTTACATCCCTTATGCAGTACAATCTTCACTTCCTTCCATTCCTTTGGAACCTGATCCAATGTAAGACTCATATTAAACAAATATGGCAAGGCAGATGTCAAGTCCTTGGCACATTCCTTCAAAATACATAGTGATATAAAGTCCCACAGCCTTATTCACATGAAGTTTGCTCAATTCCCTTTATATCTCCTGCTTAATCATAATCAGTCTCTTTCTCCTCATCCACTGCTCTCATGCTCTTAAACTCTCCATGATGTCACATTCACAAGGATGAAAGACCTTTATGAAATGCTCATTAAACATTTCAACTATATCCTCTGTGGCAGTTGCCCTTATACCACTTTCTCCAGTCAATGTCATCCTACAATACTCATTCATTTTTTTTTTTGGTTTCATTAGCTAACTGAGTCACCTCCTTGCCTGTTCTTTGTACTCTTCATGAAATTAATTATTACCACTCATCTTATGTTGCCTCCATAATGTCTTCTTGCACTGTACTGCATTCTTAATACAATTCTTTATTCATCCATTTCACACCTGCCTTATTTAACTTGATGACTCTTAGAATACATGTAGACATTGCTTCTACTAGATAGTTCTTAAATAGCACCAAGCAGCACTTATCTTTCCAGTTAACTTCTCATTCTATGCTACAACTGCAAGCTGTTTACTGAATGTCTCATAATCACCAGCCTTGTAGTTCTAGATATATCCTTTCCTCACATGGCTGGCAACCACCCAGGTAATTGCTTCATGATCACTCTCACCAACTGGAGGGACACCTCATTTATAATGACATCTTCTGATGAGATGATCAAATCCAAGCCCTCAATACTCATGTGCCCTCTGTTACATACTGTCTGAGGAAGTTATCCCTTAAAAACTCAAGGAGAATTTATTATTATTTTTAAGCTTCCAGTTGCTATCTTGTTACCCCAATCTATATTGTCATTATTAAAATCACCCATAATGATCACCCTATTCCTATTTGCTTAGCTAATTTGCTTATACGTTTCATGGTCACTATCCTCCACATTACTAGGTCTACAGCAACATCCAACATAGTATTTCATTCTATTCACCTCTATCTCACATTGCACTGCCTCAAAACCACTGCCACTATTTCCCCATTCCATCTCTAACTTGAATGAACATAACTCTTTTTCTATCATCAATAGCTCCACCTCCCTTTTTACCCTTTCTATCTTCATAAAATACATCATACTCTTTCAACTCAATCATTTCAGGATGTCATTTAACATGTCTCGCTTATTCCAACAATTTTTCATCATCCTCATGTTCCTGATATGTTTCCTCAAGGGGTGTACAGGATATTATGATAGTACTACATGAAAAACTTACATCATTATTAACTTCCTATCAACAATTTGCCTCCAAATCAATCTGTTATCTGTCAAGACTCCAACATCATCATCAGATCTTATATTTCTGTTCTTCTAAGACACTTTTTACTGTATCAATCCACCTATATCTTGTTATAACCCTGGAATTTTTTCCTGCCAACTGGTAAAGAACACTTGTTTTGCTATTCTTTCCTCTCCTATTCTGTTTAATGACCAAAGCACCTGAGATTAGCTCTTAACACATTCCTGGATGCTCACAGTGTCAATTTCTTTCCTAATATCCTGGTTTTTTAATTTGATATTGCCATTGATGTCATCTGTTAATGCCCCTAATCTTTCTCAGGACTCTCATATCTGTAGTCTCTAGTCTTTGGTGAAGTGTTATTTCTAACCTGGCTCTCAGATCCCTAAGTTAAAATTGGTTTCAGCACTGTCTTGTACACAGCTGATTTAGTGTTTTGACTAATTTCTCTCTTATTCCATGTAAATTAATTTAGTTGACTTCCTACCATACCAGCTTTGCTTATTCTGTTGTCTATTTCCATATTAATCTAGCATCTTCACTAAAAATTGTGCCTAAGTAGCTGAAATGTTTTACATGTTCTATAGGTTCTCCATTCCCGATGCAGTTGATATTTTCAACGTTCCTGCCTATTTTCATTGTCTTTGTCCTGTTATTGCTGATTTTCATACCAAATTTATTACAACAGTTATTCAATGTAGTCAGGGAATCTTGCAGACTTGTAATGGAGTACAACATCATCTGCATAAAGCAAGAACTGAGATTAACATCTTCAATTTTGATATCATGTTTAATACCACTTTCCTTAATAATGTGATCCATATAGATAATGAATAACAGAGGGGATAATGTACATCCTTGTACATTATCCCCTCTGTTATTCACCAGATTTAATATCAAACCATCTTCCTGTACTTCCTTCAATGCTAACTGCTGATTTACAACTAAAATAAAGACTAAGTATTGATTGATATAATGTCCCATTTGACACATATAACTATAGCGTTTTAAATAGCTCCTCTCTTGGCACCTTGTCATATGCCTTTTGAAGGTCTACAAAACTTAAATACAGATCTTTTTTATATTCCCACAATTTCTCAACTATTTGTTGTAAAGTGAAAATCCGATCCTGACAGCCTGTATTTGCCCTGAACCCAGCTTGTTCTTCATCAAGCTTCTCTTCCACAACCCTTCTCAATCTTTTCTCAAGTATACTTGCGTAAATCTTACCAGAATACTCAGTAGGGAAATACCTCTGTAATTCTCACATTCAGTTTTATTTTCCTTTATATATATGGGTACTATGAGAGCTCTGCTCCAATCATCTGGAATTCGTCCCTCTGTCCTTCAAGTATGGATATGTATTCCTGATTGCATACCTGTTGGGTGTGTTTTTACCACTGTGCTGTCATTGCTTGTTTCATTTAGCAATTTTCCAAAGTAATTACTCCATACATCAAGGATATCTTTTTCTCCAGTTTTCAAGTCAACTTTATCATCTCTAATTCCTTTTATAGCACTCTTTCATCCATTTCTTAGCTTTTTCAACAGCCTCCAGAATATTTTGCCATCTTCCTGATATTTATTTTCTATGTTCTTATTAAAGTCTTCCCATGACTTTTGTTTAGCTAGTTTAACACAGTGTTTGGCTTTCTTACATTTGTCTCTGTGTTCTCTAAGAACACAAGCTGACTTATTTGCCATGAATTTTTGATATGCTTTCTTCTTTTCCTTCACTGTCTCTTTAACTTCCTGTGTCCACCATGGAGTTCTGATTTTTCTATCCTTGCACACAACCTCACCACATGCCTCTCTGGCTGAATCAATCAATGTTTACTTCAGGGCTTGCCAATATCTATAACAAGTTTCACTAATACCACTTATTAGATGCGACTTCTCCATACCTTCCTCAAGCCATTTCTTTTTCTCCTTACCCATCCCAGAACCTTCTTCAAATTCAAATATTCTCCCTACATCCTAGGCGATCCCATTCCCTTCTTGTCTACACACATTCACTTCCTCTTTAAGCATCAACCTTTTTCACGCTATGTTCTCCCATCCACCCTGAGTCTTCCTATTTCCCTATTTGTCTTACACATTTGTTCTATCATTCTCTACACTCATGCTACCTACTTCTCCATTCATAAGCACCACTTCAATTTCTCCTTCCTTACTCTCCCACTATTTCACATTGCTTCTTACTTGTCCAGATTGCAAGTATGAAGCAATTCTCTACATTCATTACTTTATCTTTCAGCACCAGAAGTCTCTCCAAAGGACTTACACCAAAACCATTTAAACGAAACCCTCACTCTTATACAGTTCAAGTCTTCCTTCATTCTCATTACACAGATTAAACTGCACTTCTTTCTCTTCACACATTTCTGCTAACATATCATTCATAATCCTTGCTCTCTGCCTTATCTCCTCACTCATACCTGGGCAACACATTGACCACCTTTCTTATCACACTATTATCTTTTATCCTTCTCAACAACCTCCTGATATCCAGTCTTACATTCTCCTTGTTCCCAATCAAGTCACTACCACTACAAACTCTTTTGCTTGTGTACTCCTCCTAACACCTCATTCACTCTATTCATTTTATCTCCCAGAAAACAGACCTTGTGCATTTTCTCGTTTACCACACCTCTAATAATCGAATACCCATAACCTGCCATTTGCAAGTCTTTTGTTACCCTTTATGTACCAATATGATTCATTCTTGTTGTCTTCACTGTTCCACGTATATCCATAATTCTCTTCATTTCACTCTGCATTCACTTCATCTCTTATCTCATGGATGTCTCACAGCTTTCAAATCTTGCATCACTCTTTCTCCATCATTCACTCTCGTTATATTATCAGTTACACAAGATTGTTTGCCATTAACCCTGCTCTCCATCTTACTTTTAATTGCACTCTGTTTTTCGACATAATTATCTCATCTTTAAAGGTACTTGTAGCATGACTATAAACAATAAATTACACAATAACCACAGTATGAAGGTGGTCTGAAAAGTTGATTAAATTGATAAAAAGTGGATAAAATTGAGTATTGCATGGTTATAAAATTCTTTGTAAAAGGTTTAACATAAAAAGAAATTCATTCGAAGTTCATAAGAGTTTATGGGCACTCTTCTCTGTCATTTTTGACAATTAAGAAATGGCTGCCAAGTCTAAACATGGCCGTACCATCCTTGAAGATGATCCACATGAAGGACATCCAAAAAGGGTAACACCAGAAATCACTGATCAAGTGCACAATATGGTATTGGATGACTGGCGAATCAAAGTGCATGAAATTGCTGAGACATTATAACCATTCCAAAAGAACGTGTAGGATATATTTTGTATCAAGAAATGCAAATGAAAAAGCTTTGTACAAGATGGGTGCCGCGTTTGCTCACAGCAGATCAGAAACGCAGTCGCATGAAAATCTCTGAACAGTGCTTGGAGCATTTTAACAAGAATAAAACTGATTTTGTGCATTGATTTATTACTATGGATGAGACTTGGATTCACCAATACACACCAGAATCCAAACAGCAGTCAAAATGGACAGAATCAGATTGTTCAGCACCAAAGAAGACAAAGTCGGTTCCATCAGCAGGAAAGGTCATGGCATCAGTGTTTTGGGATGCCAAAAGCATTTTGTTTATTAATTATCCCGAAAAGGGTAAAACAATAACCAATAATGGCTGGCCTGGTTGGCCGAGTAGATAGCATATCCACTCTCCAGCCAAAAGGCTGTGGGTCAGAATCCTGCCGTAGGCATGGATGTTTGTGATTGTCTGTGGAAATACCAGTGGTGGTCAGCAGTAGATGCCATTGGTGTAGTTGCGGTCAGTTGGTGATTGAATGGTGGAGAAGGAGTTGTAGAGCAGGTGTCCTCCCTTGATGAGTCCTTGGACTCCCTGGAGGTGTCAAATAATAATAATAATAAAGACCCAGTTTGTTGGTCTGTTTTTCTGTGTTTTTCTTAGAATCAAGAGGTGACTGCAGCTGTAGATGGATATTCTGCAGTGAGAACCTCTACAGGGACAGGATAATGGTGCTGGAGCATTATCCTGTCCCATCATTATCGCTGGAATAAATGTATTAGTCTTAAGGGAGATTATGTTGAAAAATAAAAATAAGTTTGAAATTATAAATTCGTTTTTCATTGTTTGACTGAGAACTTTTCAGACCACCCTCGTAATTAACTTTAATGGAATGAGAGTACAGATATTTCATACTGAAAATAACAGTACATCATTAGTGTGTAGAAACAAGCAAATCAAAGGAATGGGAATACAAGGTACATACAGCAGTCGGTGGCTTACCAATTAAAAACTGTTGCTGGAAATCAATATTAATAAATAACATTATTAAAAATATTATTAAAAACTATTTTTGATGGTTATATAAGATAAGAATGTCCCAAACGTTTGGGAGGAGAGAGGGAGAGACAATTGTTCCAATTCAGATTTGGCCAATGTAAAATTTCAAAGCAACTTTCTTTGAAAGGGAGTTCATATTTAAACCTGCTTCTATGGAGAAGACAAGCTTCATCCCAACGGATACTGTGTTTAGTGTCAATACTATGTTGTGCCAGACCAGACTTTTAAGGTTTCATGTATTCAATATAATACTGATGTTCATTAATTCTTTTTTCCACAGAACAACCTGTTTGCCCAAAGTATGTTAGATTACATTTACAAGGTGTCTGGTAAATGCCTGCTAATGATAGAGGTAACAGTTGGTCTTTTGTAGATGGCAACAAATGAGAAATTTTATTGATAGGAAAATATGTGAGAATGAGATGATACTTCTTTAAAATATTACCAATCGGTTCAGAGATGCCAGAAATATAAGGGATTGGAACCCTGTGGTCTGTTGAAGAATCCTGAGGTGTTGGAACATAGGAATCAATTATCTGCTGGATTTGATTAGAGTTGTAACTATTAAATTCCATTAACATTTTGATAGTGAGAAGTTCTTTTTGTAAGCTTGAGGGAGAGGAGCACACCTTATGTGCTCTATTAATTAAAGACTTGATAACACCAATTTTTTGAGAGGTGCGATGAACAGACTTTTGATGAATGTATCTGCCAGTAAAGATAGGTTTTCGATAAACACTGGTTGATAAATTACTGGAGGCTGCGTGAGTAAGAAGGATGTGCAAGAATGATAAACTACGAGCCTTTTCTTTTTCCATGGTGGATTGAATGCATGGGTGAAGGTTATTGATCTGTTGCAGGAAGGTGGTAAGTTCATTTTCAGAATGAGTCCAAACAGCAAAGACATCATCAACATAATGAAACCAATGAGAGGGTTGGGGATAAATGGATGAGAACAAGGTATCTTCCAGATGGTTCAAAAAATAGTTTGCCAAAGGTGGAGACAGGGACTACCCATGGCAGTACCTTCAACTTGTTTATAGATCTTGTTTTTTCAGGTGAAATATCCTGATTGTATAACAAATTAAAAAATCTTTGTAATATCAGGAGGGTAATTATCATATAGTAAATTAACAGTGTCAGATAATGGAATGTTGGTAAAGAGGGAAACAATGTCAAAGCTGACTAACAAATCCAACTCTTGTATTTGAATATCCTTGATTTTCTCAAGAAAATGTGTGAAATTCTTGATGAATGATTGTTCATTATGAGCAGTTGATAAACTTGACAGAAATTTAGCAATTCTATAGGTGGGAAAGTCAATACAATTCACAACGGATCTTACTGGATAACCTTCTTTACGAATTTTTGGGAGGCCATATAAACAAATTAATTTTATTCATCCATTCTAATTCATTGGACATTAACAGATGCAGTATGGTCACTCAGAATGCTCGATGATGTGCCACACCAGTCCTTGCCATGTGGTCCTGTTGTATGCTTTTCTGGAGGCTTCAACTTTCTAATATCGGTCACTACAAACACACCATTTATCCATATTATTCACAGTCTATCCTTTACTCTTTTCCCAGGAACTTTACCTTCTATTACTGTTATGAGAAGTCCCTGAATAATTTCCATGTGTTCAAAGTATTTCAACTTTCTTCTCTCAATACCCCTTAAGGATCCTTCAAGTTCTATCAATCTTTTCTAGCACCTAACTGTCTATCTGCCTTTCAGTATATGATATCCTCAACTGCATTTTGTAACACTGCATTTCAAAAGCAGATATCCTTTTCCTATCACAACTTGCTGTTGGAAAAACAGATTATCCAAAATCCTCAACTTTGATCCTGTGTTAATAGATCCATCCTTCCAAGTCTCTGACTGTTGTTTTAGCCATTCCTAATTTTTCTCTGACATCTTCTGAACAGCAATTCTTCACATTAATAATGTATCCCAGGTACTTGAAATTGCTGACTTCAATTCTTTTCCATTAAGGTATACTTGTTTTGAAGGTTTCTTGTCTGTATTTCCTTTGAGAACCATAATTTTTGTCTTCCTAGGATTGAGCCGAAGATCAGTTTATGAATCCCACACCAGTAAGTCTCATGAAGAGAGTGAGCAATTCTATGAAAATAAATTTTATTTCAAATTCAAAGTCAAACTGCCATCATCAAGAAACAAAATATAATAGGATATGTGGCTGGACTAATAGTATACAAAGTCATAAGGCTGAAGCATTTCAAATGGGAGTAAGCCTAAATTTTTAAACAGCACTCCCCCATTAGGCTAAATTGGGATTCCTTGGTTGTTGCAATGAAGTACAGATGATGAAAGCTTCCCAAATTTGGGGGAGTTTCATGCAACCAAATTTATTGAGCTTATGATAGTTCTTAAAGGTAGAAACAGATTCAAGGTAACTGCTGCGATGGAGTAGCACAGCCTTCTTCCAGCATATCATATGTGGTGGACACAGATATAGTCTTTTATGTTCAGCAATTCTGACATTGACCATCCAGCCTGTCTGGCTACAGTAGGATAGTTTACAACTACAAGGGACCTAGTGAACACCTGGCAGGTCTTTGGCAGAGCAGATAAATGATGCAAATTGTTTATATGGTCTGCAAGTGTTTGGAAGGTTGTATTTTTTTTAGAATTTTTGTTAGTTTTTCGAATAAGCCTTGGATATATAACTTTAGTGTAGTCTATTTTCTGAAAAGGTAGGGAGGGAGGGTGACTGTGTTTTAGCCATTCCTAATTTTCCTCTGACATCTTCTGAACAGCAATTCTTCACATTAATAATGTATCCCAGGTACTTGAAATTGCTGACTTCCTCAATTCTTCTCCATTAAGGTATATTTGTTTTGCAGGAGCTTCCTTGACTGTATTTCCTTTGAGAATCATAATCCCAGATGATGAAAGCTTCCCAAATTTGGGGCAGTTTCATGCAACCAAATTTATTGAGCTTATGATAGTTGAACTGCACAACAAAGAGGATAAAGAAAATTTGAAGGAGCCCTCTAACCAAGAATCTTTTGATTTGGAATCTCTTCCACTTATCCATGAGGATGAAAGAGCAATTAAACAACTTAGGATTTAGGTAGTTTTAGGATTTTAATAATTTTTGGATATGGTCAGAATTGTAGCCATTGGCTAAGAAGGTTTTTGTGAATGTGGTGAAGTTCTGTGGAGTGGGCACTGTTATTGAACTAATTAATTTAGCCCTATTATATAAAATTTCTATAAAGAGACTGGAGAGGTATAAAATTGATGTCTTGGGAATTACAGAAACCAGATAGAATGGAGAAGGTCACTTCAAAAGACAGAATAGTAAGATAGTTCTCATTCAGGAGGTGAATCAAAGCATCACAAGGGTATCTGTGTTACTGAAGGCAGTTCAGACAAGGGTCCTTCTTAGTTATAATCCCATTAATGACAGGATACTTTGTATTAGACTTCAGGCTCATCCTACTAATGTATCAATCGTGGTAGTTTATACACAGATAAGCCTCATGAAGAGAGTGAGCAATTCTATGAAAACCTACAAATTGTTTTTTGGACTGCTTACCAAGGAGGGACGTACTTTTCATCTTAGGGAACTTGAATGCAAAAGTGGAAAAGAGTACAAGAATTAGGCCTGAGTGTAGCATGTTTGTTCTGGAAGAACGTAACACCAGTGGTAAAAAACTGTTGGAATTTGCCCATGTAAACAGATTAATTATCAAAAATACCTGCTTCTAGAAACACCCATGACAGACCTATACTTAGAAGATATCTAACACCGATAGGTCAAGGCACCACACTGATTATATTCTGGCTCTCCAATGGTGAAAGACAAGCATCTCTGATACGCAAACTTGTCCTGGAGCAGATTGTGGTGCAGACCTTCTGCTAGTATGACTAAGACTCCAAAGCCTTCCAAAGTCAGGCATATCCCACTGGATTGGATTTCAGAGTAATTTCTAGTGGGTTCATCAACTCAATTGGAAGATCTTTTGGAAACTATTGAGGAAAACTCACCTAAAATGCTCTGGGAAGGAATCAAGGTTATAATACCGGATACAGCCAAGTAGTATCTCAGTCCAATTAGAAGAACAAGAGACTCATGGATATCAGAATTCAACATGGGATCTAATCTAAAGAAGGCAACTGGAGAAACAAAGAGACACACAGACTGAAGAATATAAGATATTACCTAAAGAAGTCAAAAGAGCCATCAGGCAGGACAAGGAAAATTTTTACGCTAATAAATGTGAAGAGACAAAGTCCCAGATGAAGAGACACGATGTTTAGTTTGTGACCTAAAGCATAAGTTTAAGTCCAAATTGAATATTATCAAAGGCAGGAATGGAGCAGCACTAACAGAAGAATTGGAAATCAAAAACAGATGGAAAGAATACTGTGAAGAACTGCACAGCAGAGAGGATAAAGAAAATTTGGAGGAGCCCTTTCACCAAGATTCTTTTGATTTGGAACCTCTTCCTTATCCATAAGGATGAAAGAGTAGTTAAACAGCTTAATAACAATAAGGCCTTGAGTGCAGATGGAATCCCAGCAGAGTTAATTAAGGCCACAGAGGCTGCAGGGATAAGAGTGTTTCATAGATTGATTACAAGCATATGAGAGGCATGATCATGGCCTAGAGACTGGAAAAAGTTGGTTTTCAGAAGAGAGATATGAAAGATTGAAATAACTATAGAACTATAAGTTTAATCTCTCATACAGCACACTGAGTCAAAGTTAAGGCAGAGATGTCTGAGGAACAAGTAGGTTTTAGGAAAGGTTTTTTTTATTTATTAGTATGGGGTTCCCCCCATTCTTCATCCATCCCTTAGTACTGGTTGAGCACTCCTAATGAGAGATTAAGTATGTATTTTATGACTGTAAATCTGTGTGTGTTAATGGACCGGTTTGCTTGTTCTGAGGGATGAAAAACCCGAGTTTCCAGGTGAAAAAATTCTCTACCTCTGTATAAGACCAGCTAACTCACTTTTAGTCGAAAGAGACCAGATAAAGGTTCCTCACGTCATAGACAGGAATTGAACCCAAGTCTTTCCAACCAAAGGGCTTTACCGACTGAGCTGGAAAAGGTAAGAGAACCAGAGATCTGGTCCTTTGCCTTAGACAGACCATTGAAAAGTAGAAAGAATTGAAGATTCTCTATGGTAATTATGAAATACATTACCATTGAGAATGTAAATGTTGTGTTTCAAAGATTACTCTAAAGCTTTTGACTGTGTTCAGCATGTGAAACCATGGGAAGTAATTAAAAGAATAAGATTTCCTCAACACATTATCAGGTTGATCGTTAACTTGTACAGTGAGAAGCAAGAAGCCATGGCAAGAACAGATGTTGGATTAATTGATTGGCTTTAGGTTGGTAAAGGAGTTTGGGCAAGAATGACTGCCTCTTTTCTCCTCACCTGTTTAGTATCTACGAGGGTGGTATGAAAGGTTCTCAGCCTCGAGCATAGATGGCAACACTATCTGTAAGATTTTTTCTTTTTCTAAGTTGGTACACCTGTCATAAGGATCCATGTGAAATTGCAAGTGATTCTATGAAGTAGTTTGTTTTATACAGCTGTCTGAAGCAAAAGTGTTGTCTGTATCCCTTGAATTGGATAAAATTGAGTATCGTGTGGTTATAAAATTGTTTGTAAAAGAAGGTTTAATGGCAAAAGAAATTCATTCGAAGTTCATAAAAGTTTATGGGCACTGTTCTCCTTAATTTCTGACAATTAAGAAATGGGATGGCGAGTTTAAACGTGGCTGTACCAGCCTTGAAGATGATCCACATGAAGGACATCCAAAAAGTGTAACAACACCAGAAATCATTCATTAAGTGCACGATGTGGTATTCGATGACTAGCGAGTCAAAGTACATGAAATTGCTGAGACTACAGGCATTTCAAAAAAACGTATAGGATATATTTTGCATCAAGATTTGAAATGAAAAAGCTTTGCACAAGATGGGTGCCGTGCTTGCTCACAGCAGATCAAAAATGCACTCACATGAAAATTTCTGAACAGTGCTTGGAGTGTTTTAACAAGAATAAAACTGATTTTGTGTATCAATTTATTACTATGGATGAGACTTGGATTCACCATTACACACCACAATCCAAACAGTGGACAGAAGCCGGCTGTTCAGCACCAAAGAAGACAAAGTCAGTTCCATCAGCAGGAAAGGTCATGGCATTGGTGTTTTGGGATGCTAAAGACATTTTGTTTATTAATTATCTTGAAAAGGGTAAAATAATAACCGGGCAATATTGTTCCGATCTTTTAACCAGACTAGATGAAAAAATTCATGAGAAAAGACCCGGTTTGCAGAAGAAAAAAATCAGCTTTCATCAGGACAATGCACCTGCCTACAAAGGTGTTTTTGCAATGGGAAAATTAAGGAATCTGCATTATGAATTGTTGAAACATCAACCCTATTCCCCAGATTTGGCTACCTCTGACTTCTATCTCTTCCTCACTGGTCAGCGTTTTTCTTTGAATCAACAGATGATTGCAGAGGGGTATTTGCAGATCTTACTGAGAACCACTACAGGGATGGGATAATGGCGCTGGAGCATCGCTGGAATAAATGTATTAGTCTTAAGGGAGATTATGTTGAAAAATAAAAATAATTTTTAAATTATAAATTCGTTTTTTCATTGTTAATCCGAGAACTTTTCAGACCACTCTCGTATGTTGAGGATATTCTGTGTGTAGCATTGGATGGAAGACAAGAATTAGGATAGGTGGTAGATTGATTAGTAATCTGAAGTATGCTGATGATCTGTGAGTTAAAGCTTAAGTGCTGGGGGGGGGACATGTTGGAGGTTTAAGGGAATATTTTTCGCACTAGGAAAGGATTAAAACTAATTTTAATGCTTCCAAATTTCATCTCAGTCAATGAGACATCTTCAGGGATTACAATTAACTCTTGTAACACACTCAAATACAACAAAAGTGAAAGTACTAAGTGAAACAAGTGGATGACTCTAAAGTCCTATCTAGATGGTGCACCCTCTATGAGTGTTTGTAGGTGGCCTAGGATGTAAAGTGGGACCTCTGATAATTAATGTTTCCCAAATTTTGGGTAGTTTTAAGCAACCATATTTATTTAAATTCAGTTGATTTCTGAGTGCCCTGGTAGATTCTAAAAACAGTCTTTCTTTTCTGAATCTACTATGGTGGAGCATGGTGTTTTTTCTCCAGAGAAAAGCATCATGATGTTTTTTCTCCAGGATCTCCTGTATCCAAAACATGGTCTGTAAAGCCAGATTGACCATAGTCATGATTGCAGATGTATGATTTGTGTTCTTCTAAACAAATGGTTGCTGATCTACCTGTCTGTCCGAAGTAAGTCAGCTTGCACAAACAGGCTACTGAGAGAAGAGGGAGCTGATCTTTGGCAGAATGGATAAGGTTAGCAAGTTTATGGTGGGGCTTAAAAGCTGTGTAGAGGTTGTACTTTTTTAAGGACCTGGCTATATTTTCTGATGTGTTACAGAAGTAGAGGATGGTGATGGCATTTTTGAAATCCTTCTGAAGAAATGGCTGGGGAATCAGGGAAGGAACTGATTATTTTTTATAATTCTGTGATCGCTGTAGCCATTGGAAAGGAAGGTGTTGTGTATGTAGTTGAGTTCGGTTGAAAGGGAAGTTCTACTTGAACAAAGATTGTAGGCACTGTTGGTTAGTTTTAATAATGCCATATTGTTGAGAGGGCTGGTGTTGGAAGAGTTTGTGAATGTATCTGCCTGTGTGAGTGGGCTTTCTATATATAGTGAAGGAAAGGTTACCATTAGAAAGGCATGTTACTAAGGTGTCTAAGGAAGGGTAAACTGTTGTTGTTCTTTTCCTTTTCCATCATAAACTGGATTCTTGGATGTACACTATTGAGATGACTGAGGAAGGAGTCTGGACCATGAGACCAAATAGAGAACACATAAACATATCTTACCCAGATAGAAGGTTTGAGGGGAGGGGGAGCTGAGTCTATGGCTTGTTGTTCAAAATTTTCCATGTAAAAATTGGCAAAAGGGAGTGAGAGGGGGGAACCCATAGCAGCTCCCTCTATCTATTTGTAAATTTTGTTCTTCCAAGAAAAATAACCAGAATTGATGGCAAAGGAAAAGAGATCTAAGATATCAGAAGGAAAAACGTTTTTTTAAGAGTGTTAAAGTGTCATTTAGGAGAATATTGGAAACAGTGAGGGGATATTAAAGCATACCAATATATCTGTATTATTTAAAGTTAGATTTTTAATCAAAGTTTTAAAATGGGTAGAGTTTTTTATATAGGATGTGGTAAGTCCAGTGGGGGGGGGGGTAAGAGAGTTAGCAAGCTGCTTTGGCAGTTTGTAGCATGGCACATGAGTGGCATCTACTATAGGTCTTAGGTTTGTGAATTTTAGGTAAGCCATATATCGGGGGAGTGACAAGAACTGAAAGGTCTGATTTTTTTTTTGTAATGTCCATGGCAGCCAGGAGGATACTTTTTTGAGTAAGTTTTTTAATTTTTTAACTTGTGATTTTGTGGGATCGTGCTCTAGTGGGATGTAGGTAGCACAATCTCAGAGAATAATCTCAATTTTTCGATTATATTCCATGGCATTACCCTTATCTGCTCTGGTGATGACGATACTTTTTTCTTTCCATAACTTTCTGAGAGCAGCAAGTTGGCTGGAAGATAAATTACTTTTTGGAGGTGATGACTGGGAGAGGACGTTGCCTCCAAAAAGTCATTTGGAGAGATGGGCAATTTGGGTGATTACCCATCTGGCATGAAATTGCTTCAGGCATGGAAATGTTGTACCATCATATATATTTCTGGTTTAAGCCGATAGAGAGTACAAATTGGTTGGCTAAATCTCAAACTGCCCAGCACACCATGTGAAAGTTGAGGATTGGACATTAGGTGAGAAACCCCAGTCAGTTCTCCACATTCCTTAAAGGTGATGCGGAGGGCTTCTCCCAGTTATTTGGAGATGGTGATGGCATATCACCATCGCCTAATAACTTAAAGGTGATCACCTTTAGTTGACCTTGGTTTTCCGATAATATTTATTTACGTTTCTTAATTTCATCAACGTGTCAAGAATTTTTGCCCCCACCTCACCTATATTATAATTATTATTCGTGACACCTCCAAGGAGTCTGAAGACTCATTGCGAGAGGACACTACTATACAATTCTCCTTCTCCACTACTACACAGAACTTCTACTATCAATCGCCTACATCAACACCATCTACTGCCCACAACCACAGCTGGTATTTTTTGTCTGTAAACTTGGAGATGGTGATGGCATATCATCATCGCCTAATAACTTAAAGGTGATCACCTTTAGTTGACCTTGGTTTTCCGATAATATTTATTTACATTTCTTAATTTCATCAACGTGTCAAAAATTTTTGCCCCACCTCACCTATATTATAATTATTATTCGTGACACCTGCGTGTGTTCTGAAGGGCCAATTTGTCTGTATGTGATATGTAGTAACAAAGAATCATTCATGCTATGAACACAGAATATTGCCTGCTTGTGCTAGTAAAACAGTCATGGAAGGTCTACTAAAGTTTTACAAATATCACTCTTCTTTTTTTTTTGCATCCTTTGCAATCAATGCTGTGGTTCAGTATCACTGAATCATGATATGAAATTGTTAACAACTAGTTCATTACGTGCTGAAAACAGGCTTGCTAATTTTTTTATCCTCTTTACTTCTATAACAATACCCATACTAGCATGTAATTGAGTCAGTTAAGAACCAGTTGAGGAATTTTTGTGGTTTGGACTCAATAGCTGCTGAGATCAATCTGGAATCAAAATCAAGCTGAAAAGTCATTCCAGCTGAATTTACCATGCAATTTACAAAAACTGTCTCAGCTGACATTTTACTTCTGCAATCAACTACTACTTCTTTATAGGAAGTGGTGAAACAATTTCCCAGTTAGACAAAGTTAGGAAGAGAGAGACAAAAACTTCAAACAACCCACCAGTAATGCATCCCACACTGCTGGTCCAAAACTTGGATGAACCGTTAATGAGTTAATGTCTCTCTCCTCAAACATATGCAGCAATCCGGTAGCAGGCCATTTTGGCATAACTAGATTAAATAAGTAATGTAAGTAAAATTAATCCATGAAATAACTGTATATAAGTTAAAATTACCTCCTTTGAGGATAGAGATGGTGGTCTAGGTAAATCTTTATCATGTGACGGTTTAAAAAAGTAACTTGAAGATAATGCTGGATTTCTACCATCACTTCTCAACATTATGTGATACTTTGGATCAACTATAAAACCAAGGATTAAAAAAAAAAAGGATTCATACATGATTATCTAATATAAACATATTTATATGAAAAATATATCAGTTAACTGCAATTTATTATTATTATTTTTTTTATTACTATACTTCAAAGATATGATAATATAGCACTTGAAAAATCACCTTACCATGAGTATTCTTGCTTATGAGTGCCATTAACAACATAAATCATTAGTTGATTCTTAATGTAATATTTGTAGATATTTTCATGGATTATTTTCTCTTTGATATTGGGTACAGTTATCAGAAGCAATAAGTGAATAGTTTTCTATGAAAGAATGCTGGTCTAGTTTTCTTTTCCCCAACCCACATACAAGACAAACTCCAGTGAAAACATATTTAGAGCCTTCAAGTCAGAGACAAATTGATATCTTGTTTCTCACTACCAGGCATTTAATCATAATATCTGCTGAGACAAAACAGTCTGTGGGCTTCAAACTTGCTGATAGGCATAAGAGAAGAGATATAATAGAAGTATATAAGATATTAAAGGGGGTTTTATAGGACTGACACTGATGACTTTTTTTCTGTACAGAACAGGAAGGGAGAGAATGAGGGTTCATTCTTGGAAATTGTGTGAGAGTGTGGTTAACAAAGGTGTCAGGACTAGATTTTTTGCTTGGAAGATAGTGAACGTATGGAATGCATTGCCAGAGGTGGTTGTGAGTGCTTTGTCTGTGAATGAGTTTAAGGACAGATATCATACATATTATGTGAATAATGGCTAGTGTGTCGATACAGGGTCTCCTGCAATGAGTCGTCTGACTCCATGGAGACACCTGTTATAATAATAATCTGCTAGTCAGTTAACAAGACTGTGATATCTCAAATGATCCAGGAGCAAGATGACGTGTGCTACATAAGTTAAGCCTGAGATCAATTTAAACTAACACTAAAAGTATGCTTATATTCTGCAGAGTAGGGGGGGGAAAATAATATATATAATTGATACTAAAAGACTATTTAAACAATCCACTAGACATTACACAAACTCAGCAGTCTGTTTGGAATGTGCCAGCAATGCCTTTGGTTGGAAAAAAATGGGTTAGAATCCAATATAGGACACAAAGAACTTTCTAAAAGTTTTTAACTGAAAACAATTAATAATAGTGTTTTATGGTATAAACACCACCAAGAGATGAAAAATATATATTTATTAAACTCATTAATATTTCACTGGTTTTCTAACTAGCATCATCAGATAACAATTATAACTGTGATAGGCACACAGCACTAAACTATGTAATTGAGGAAAACAATTCAAATTGTAACTGACAACAGAACTAATATCCTTACGTGGTGCCTTCTATGGGTTGAATAACCATAAAGTTAATTTAGAGAAGTAAAGCTATCAGGTCTTATAATGATGGTCTCCCAGATCTTTGGTAAATTAATGCAACCATATTTGATGAGGTTAGGAATATGCTTCATAGCTGATGCTGATTCTAAAACTAGTCTCTCAGATCTATAACAACTTCTATGTAATAGAGATGTTTTCCTCCATCTGATCCTATGTGAAGGAGTATCCAGAGCATGGTTTGTCATGCTCTGGATTAAAATGTCTTTCTGCTGCTCTGTTTCCATGTTATTTTGCATAATTTCTCACAATCAATTTATAACTCACATTATACAAAATTCTTTTTTTGTTTTACACTCATGTTTATAGTTTTATGACAATAAAAATTCAACGAATTATAAAAATAATCCAAATGAACTGTTCAAAATTGCATATGCTCATCCACTAACTACTATCGATGCCCGTAAAGTTTTCGTATGTAAATCGGGGATTCTCACATACATAGCGAGATACATGTTTAGCCTGCATCGAAAACTTGGGAATCCAAGACTTACCCGGTATCACCTACCTTTAGACAATAAGACACACCCCGATTCTAAGTCGATTTTTCTATGCAAAAAGGTGCATCTTATTGTCTGAAAAATACGGTAAGTTGATCTACCAGCCTATCCAACGTATGAAGGTAGCTAGCTGAATGAAAGGTTTGAAAGTGGCATGATCATATTTGTAGAGAACTTGGGCTATTTTTTTCCGGTGTACCCTTAACATATGGTATGGGAATGGTTTTGCTGTGATCCTGTGTGTTGGGTGTTGGAAAGATGTCCTCTACAGATAACGGGGAAGATGAAAAGCACATGCTTGCTTCGCCCCTTTAAGGTAGTCCTCATAAGGACTATATATAATATAATAATGTCAATGTGCGGATGATTCCAGAGGATAACAGATGGCAATGAAGTTTTAACTGAAGCTCGGCTCTTGCCATTACCCCGCCATGACCAGATAGGGGACATGCAATTTTTTCTATCTTATATGGGCTGTATCAATTGACTAAAAAGGTGTTGTGAAGGTCCCTGAGATCAGTTTCAAGTGCTGTGTCATTTGAACACATAATCTTGGCTCAGTGAGTAAGTATTTTGAGGATGCCATACTATTGGGAAGGATAGCAGTGCAATTGTTTATGTAAATAGCTTAACATGAAAAATAGTAAACATGAGTAAAAATAGCGTTAACAGGATACCAATACTATTAACTACTAGATAAGAAAAGACGTGGAAGTAATGGATTTTTGAATTTTTGGGATCCCACATATCCAGGCTAGTTTAGGCAAAGATAAAGATTTCAAGTTGTTAATGATTTCTCTGTGCAAAGAAGTAATTTTTTCTAGTTATTTGCTACCTTTTTTTTAAAAAAAATTATTTTATTTCTGTAAAGTTGTATGACCTTTTAAAAGATCATGCAGCTTTCAAGATTACAGACAGTGTGAATTCTACTACTGTGTGTATTCACACAGCCTGTCATGAATGGATGCACTATCCACTTAGCCAACCAAGCTGGCATACTTCTTGGTCCAAAGAAATCATTAACAAGTTGAAACCATATTATATTAAACTATTCCAGGTATATGGGATTTATTAATTCAATACTTCTCTCATCTTCCTTAAGTTAACTAATGTATCACTAAAAGAGACTTTTATCTTATTAAGTCTCCCTTTCCAATCTCCAACATTCCTGAATTATTCATCACTGTTCATGCTGGTTATTTTACATAGAAAGGAAAATCTTTAGCTTAGCTAATGATGTGACCATTGCTGGCTCTATTACCCAGACCCATCAGATATATTTTAAGTATATTTAAACAGTCAGTATTCTTAGGCTTACCATATGTCCCGGTTTGACCGGGACTGTCCTGGTTTGAAGGTATGGTTCTGGCCAGTTTGTCATTTTGTCCCGGTTATTTGGTAAAAATTTAAAAGTGCAGAATATACACGCAGTACAAAATGTGCAACCTTGGAAAATGGCGATTAGGCAACACGACTACCTCACTTTGACTCTGGCCTGTACGCTGCATCGCAAGTCATTGTTGAGCATGCACAATCTTAGTTGAGTTTAGATTGCGAGTCGGTGTTTCTTTTCAGCACGTTGTTTGTGATTTTTTTTACTTCATTAAATTAATTTAACCCCAAAATGCCAAAAAGAAACTGTGTGTTTATGGATGAATTAAAAAAGGATAATCCGTTTTTGAAAAACGTTTGTGGTCATATTGACAAAGTGAAATGTGAACAGTGCTCTTCAGAATTTTCTGTGGCTCATGGTGGGCGTTCGGACATAAAAAATCACTTGACATGTGCAAAACATAAGGCTAGTCTAGCAGCGGCAGGAACTTCCTCAAAGATATTGTCATATTTTAAAGGTGCCGATCCAAGTGACAAAGAATTTTTAATAGCTGCTAAAGAAGCAACTTTTGCATTTCATTGCTATTCACAATCTCAGCTTTAAGTCTGCTGATTGTTCATCTAAATTGATATCAAAGCTTTTTGAAACAAAGTTTAGACTGGGTAGAACAAAATGTGAAGCTGCCATTGTTAATGTGATTGAGCCACTGTTGTTTCAGCAACTTTGTGAAGATTTAAACAAAACAAATTTTGTGATGATATCAATTGAGTCTTCCAACAGGAAAGAAATTAAAACTGTGCCATGTGTTGTGCAGTATTTTGCACCAGATTGTGGAGTAAAAGTTAAACTTTTAGACTTTCTGTCAGTTATGAAAACTCATAATATAACAAAAAAATTATTGGATATTGTGGAGATAACTGCAATACCAATTTTTCATCTAAATTGATATCAAAGCTTTTTGAAACAAAGTTTAGACTGGGTAGAATTTGATATCAATTTAGATTGTTCATCTAAATTGATATCAAAGCTTTTTGAAACAAAGTTTAGACTGGGTAGAACAAAATGTGAAGCTGTCATTGTTAATGTGATTGAGCCATTGTTGTTTCAGCAACTTTGTGAAGATTTAAACAAAACAAATTTTGTGACGATATCAACTGAGTCTTCCAACAGGAAAGAAATTAAAACTGTGCCATGTGTTGTGCAGTATTTTGCACCAGATTGTGGAGTAAAAGTTAAACTTTTAGACTTTCTGTCAGTTATGAAAACTCATAATATAACAAAAAAATTATTGGATATTGTGGAGATAACTGCAATACCAATTTTGGGGGCATAAAACAGAGAGGAGAAAACAATATTTACAGTTGATTGAAGAAGGAACTAGGAAGAAATATTGTGGGCATTGGTTGCGGTGCTCACATCGTTCACAACTGTCTTCAAACTGCAGTTGATGGTTTATCTATTGAAATAGAAGCTTTAGTAGTCAAAATTTATAAATATTTCCATATTTATATGGTTCGAGTCACTCAACTAAAAGCATTCTGTGAATTTGTAAATGTAGAGTATAAAAAAGTTCTTCAACATGGCAACACCCGTTTTCTTTCGCTACTTCCAGCTATTGACAGAATACTTGAAATCTATGAGAGACTGAAATCATATTTTATTTCACAAGAACACTGTCCGGTGATGATAAAACAGTTCTTGGATAATGATTGTGGTGAAATATATTTGTGGTTTGTGCACGGGCAACTCAAATTGTTTAACAAATCTATCTTGTTATGAAAGTACAAAAGCGAGTGCAACAGATATTGTCATTGAACTTATACCTCAAGAAGCAAAAAAGCTTTTTAGAATACTGGAAAATAATTGAAGTATTAATATTAATAAATACTACAAAGGTTTACAAAATTTTATGACCAATGTCTTTCTTACATTGAGCTTTGGGAAAACAGTTTTGGTGAAGCAGAATCTTTTACTTGGATAAACAACAATGAATTAACTTGGTCGGAAATTGAAGCTTCGGGTGAAAAAATTAATGAAACTCTTGCAAATAATGCAATAAACATGGATGAACTGTTTGATGAAGTGGTGATTGCAAAAGCTTTTTAGTCGGCAAACTATGACATTTTGAAAAATAATACAAGTTGCAAAGAAAAATGGATACAACTATTCAGTCATTTCAAAGAAAGGAACATTTCATTGCCCAATTTTGTCCAAATTATAGAATACATTTTCAGGCTGCCAGGCACATCTTCACCTGTTGAAAGGATATTCTCAATAATGAATAACATATGGTCTGAAGAAAGAGGTCGAATGGCTGAATCAACAGTAAAAGCTGTATTGTGCTGCAAACTTAATAGTGAACTAAATTGTAGTGAATTTTTCGACATGATTAAAAATAACAAAGAATTTTTAAAGAAAGTTCACGCTAGCGATAAATATTAATAACTTTTTAATAATAAGTTATGTTCAGTTAAGAGTAATTAAAAATTATTACTACGATATGTTTTTTGTTAACCACTGCGTTATTTAGCCTTCTGAATCATAAGTACTTAGCGTAGAAGGCGTTACTTTCTGTTTTGAGCAAACTCTCAAAAATGTCCTGGTTTGATAAAAAATTTTTATGGTAAGTCTAAGTATCCTAAATAACTGTTAGCCATTCCTGGACGTTATTTTCAAATGGACACACTGCAAGATAATACATAAACAGTCATACCATAATCCATTTCAACAATAGGATATTCCAAAAAAACAGCAACACATAGCAGACGAGCACCTTGTTTGTTCTAATAACATATATTGCAATAGGCTATCCCCTGAATTTCAACTTCTGGTAGACCAATGTCCTCAATATTCCTTGTCTTCTCCAGTCTAGTCCTGTCAAAAGAATATACATACAGCCTTTCATCTCTAAATAACAAAGTTCAAAACTTTACATTTAGTCATGTTAAGGGCATTTCCAATCCTTGATCCATCTTCCAGGCCTATTTAAATCCCACTGAAGAACCACCATCTCAGAACGAATTCTGAGATGGTGGTTCTAATAACTCTGTGCATTCATACTGTCCAAAGAGAACTCTACAACTACCTATCCACCTCCCAAAGACTGAACAGTAGTGAACCGAATACTGACCCAATACGTGCTGCAACTTAAATATCAAATACGTCATGTGGCAACCTATCAAATGCCTTTGCAAAATAGCAATATTACAGTATATGCATTACCCTCATTAACTACTCTTTTAACGTTTTCATAAAATGTGACCAAATTACTTAACCGAGATTGTCCTTGAACAAATTCATGTGGCCTCTAGAAAAAAACCTCATCTGCTCATTTCTATATGCAAGCTCTTATCATTTTTCCTAAATCCTAACAACCTATAAAAATATGTAAATAAAGGTGGAAGCATCAAGCTTCTGTAAAAATAATCATAATGTAAAATTATGAATATTTTTACAATTGTTTATGTTAATATATTATTAGTTTCGGTTTCATAACACGTACATCAACACATGCGCTGTGCTTGTTATCGATACTGTTATTGTCAAAATGAGATATCAAGCATCTGAAATTTTAATGTACTTATACTTACTAGATTCTGATAATTGTGTTACTTTCAATCTTCTTTATTGTAATGTAAAATTTGTTAAGTGTTGAGATATTTGTTGTGGTTTGTAAAGACATTCTCGTCACACTAACGGAGATAACATGTCACCCGTTATACGTAACTTCTCGCTTGCTATTTACATGGAGTGTGCATGCTTGCCAAGGAGATTGATGGGTGATTGACAGCTGACAGAGAGAGAGAGAGAGTTCGGTATTAGAGTAACAAGAAAAATAAGAGAGAGCTAATGGAAGTATAAGAACGCAGACCAGAGAAATTTTGTTCTTAGGAAGTTTTTAAATTTCACATGAGAGTCAGGAGAATATTAATAGAAGATTCCGAAAAGGAATCATAGAACTGTGAGTCTTTAAACTGGAGGAGTTGAGACTGTCAAGTATTTAGTAAATAAAAGAATTGCAGTCGCCATTCTAATTGATGTTCGAGGAAATGCTGAACGGAAAGTTTCATCTTCTGTCTTAAGGACATCAGATTACTATGAAAAAAGCAATGATGAAAATTGAAACTGTAAAGTGGCTTAACACGGAGAGCCCAACTTAAATATGCTGTTTATGAAGTAGTAGAATAAACTTTTTTCTCTGGTACAAAAATTAGTAAATTTTTGTAGCAATATTTGTTCCTCAGAGCATTCCCTTAAAACACATGGCGAAATTTCACTGTTTTAAGGGCCATTAACACCACTACCACTGTTGCTCCCCACAGTACTTCATATTCCAAACAGATCATTTCATTCACTTGATATTCTAATCTTTTCCCCTTTATCTAGAAATAAAACCTGGTGCATCAAAGTCATATGTCCTCAGTTAGCGACCAACTCCTCCAAGGGAGGAGTTGGTCACTAGAGGGCCAGACGGTCGGTCGTATTTTCAGGGAGCTCCTGAAAGCTAAGTACAATTTTGAATGAAAATTAGAATATAGGTTAAAATCATAACGTAATATTGTCTAATTTTGGTAGCTTGTTGTGTCTGGGTGATTTTGGTGTGAATTCCGTTATTTAATTCAGTATTTAATGATACGTTTCATAGATTTGAATATGGCGCCAATGCGACATAAGATAATGGCGTCCAAAAATACGACGCCATTGTTCAAAAAGTATAATGTGAAAGAATTTGTCCAATGCGATGTGTGTGGAATGTATGCATTCCCAAATGAGGCTGGAGTTTGGATTGAAAGTGATAGTGGTGGGAGAATGTGCAGAAAGTGTAAGCAACGTGAGTAGTTGAAGTATGTGTCAGGTTGCGAGACAGTTATGGTTGAAGAAAGCCAGAATGAGAGTGAAAATAGTGGCTTGATTGGGAATTGCAATGTACAAGATGGCAAAGTGAGTGCTGATCTAAGAAAGAGTGAGAGCAACTATACAGAAAGAGAAAATGGTTTGAATGATAAAAAAAATGAGGAATTATTTGTAGGAAGTGAGATCGCTAGGTTGCGCGCAGTGATATAAAATGCACAGCGGCAATTAGAGCACCTGTAAAACTCTTTCCAGAGTGATTCGGCTAGCATAAATAAACAGCGTAAGAGTGGGAGAGTTTCTGAATTGAAGGAACGAGTGTTGTGTGGTGACTCGTTATTAAGAGGAGTGATAGATGGGAGTGTAACTAAATCGTACTTACTGGATGCGAAATTTAAGGATGTAAGTGAGAGTATTAGAGTGCAAAAACAGAGGCTGAAAGAATTAATAATTGTGGCGGGTACGAATGAATTGAAAGGTGATAAATTTTTTATGAGAGAAGACTTGAAAGTATTGTTAAAGGTAGCGAGAGTGACAGAGTTAAAATGGTGAGTCTGTTGCCGCGGTATGACAGAGAGTAGTTTAGAAGGAGGGCCATAATCGCAAATGACATTATGCGCAGGTTATGCAGACGGTGTGGTGTGGAATTGTGGATGTGTGGAATGAGTTTGATGGGCGAAAGGACTTATACAAGATGGATGGCCTGCATTTTGAATGGACTTGGTGTGCGGAGACTGGAAAAAGTGTTGCTGAATGAAGTGAAAATGGATGTGCAGAACCAGGGAAACTAGAACTACCAAGGAGGGGGGGGGAGTGGATATGCAAACTTCAGTGAGACAGTTGAGTGTAAAAATGAATATAATGTAACTGAGCCAGCACTAAGGACAAAAAATGGGAATGGGACATTTAGAATAACGCATCAAGATAGGGGTGGGACAAAGGGATCACTGCATTTCATGTATACTAATGCCAGGAGTATTAGGAACAAGAAGGAAGAATTTTTGGCCTTGATTGGCTCTTCCTGGCCACAGGTTATTGGCATTAGTGAAACATGGCTGACGGAAGATGATATAGTTAGTGGGATAGAATGTGTGGGTTATAGTGTGTTTAAGAGGGACAGAGAGAATAAAATGGGGGGGAGGGGTGTTATTGATGATAGCTGATGAACTGCAGCCAAGGAGAATTGAAGTTGTATTGCAGGATAGTGAAAGGAACTCATTTGAGGCTATTTGGTGTGAGATTGAGACTGGCAGAATAAAATATACAGTTGGGTGCTGCTATAGACCAGGTGATGGAATAGACGATGGAGATAGTATGCATACTCAAATTGATGAAATGAGTGGAAGGAGGGTAATTATTATGGGGGATTTTAATTATGGTAACATTGATTGGAAGGAGGAGAGGACACATGTGAGGAAGGAAATGGATTTTATTCAATTATTAAGGGATAACTATTTGAGACAGCATGTAATTGAAAATACTAGGGGTGTGAGAGTGCTTGCCCTGGTAATAGCATCTCACAATTTGACTGTAATGAATATGACCATATTGCCACCTATTGGTGAGAGTGATCATATGGTCTTGACCTGGGAGGTGGCTAAAGGTGTGGAATTTTTGACTAAGACAGGGTATATGTGAAATTACCGTGCTGGCAAGTTTGACAAGCTTAGGAGATTGCTTGGATCAGTGCCATGGCATGTACAACTGCAAGGGCTGGACGTCGATAGTGCATGGGAAGTGGTCAAGGAGCATTTACAGGAGGTTATGGCTGATTGTATACCTAAGGTCCGAATAGTAAAACAAGTAGGGGTTAAATAGATGAATAACACCATTAAGCTTGAGCTGCAAAAAAAGAAACAACTGTGGAGGGAATTTAAAGAAAGGGGTGACCTGCAGGCACACGAACGGTATAAAGTGCAGGCCAGAAGGGTAACGAGTGTGGTAAAAACAGCAAAAGCCGATTATGAAAGGAAACTAGCTATGCAAGCAAAAGAGAATCCTAAACAGTTCTTTCAATATGCTGCAAGCAAGAAAAAAACTGTACATGGCAAAATTATTTTAAGGAATGACGATGGTAAGGAGGTCATTCCTTAAATGCCAAAAGCAGTCGATATAGTGGAGTTACTGAGCGCGCACTTTGCAAAAGTATATCATCCAGGTGGTGACATTGAAAAAATGAAGGAACTATTAGTTTATACGGGAATTGTGATAAATGAAGTGGAGGTGAATAGTCTATTACAGAACCTTAATGTGAATACATCTGTGGGATTGGATGGTATACTGGCACGGGTCTTGTGTGAAGTGGCTAAGGAATTATCAGTGCCCTTGACCATGTTGTTTAATCTGAGTCTCGGGTCTGGTTTAGTCCCGAAGTCCCGTTTAGTCATGTTTTTTTAAGATTTTATTGATTTTTTCTGAGGTGCCTCTGATGTAGGGAATAGTTTTTTAAGATTTTATTGATTCCCTACACTATTCCCTACATCAGAGGCACCTCAGAAAAAATCAATAAAATCTTAAAAAAACATGACTTGACCACTTGTTACAGACCACATAAAAAACTGGCATCCCTTATCCGCTCCACCAAAGACCAACCACTTCCCCTAGACCTACCTGGTGTATACCAGGTCCCTTGCAGCTGTAAACTGTCCTACTTTGGCCAAACAGGCAGGACAGCAAATATCAGAATCTCAGAACACAAGGATTACATCCGATTTCACCAGTACAGCCACTCTGGGCTTGCAGACCACGCTCTGGATACTCGCCACAGAATAAGATGGAAGAAAGCCACAGTAATACACCGCAGCAAATTCAAGTATGAAAGACTATTCATGGAATCAGCCTCGGCCCTTAGGAACATGCCAAACCTCAACAAATTTGGATGCATAAAACTGCCCCAAATTTGGGAAACTTTTATCAAAAGAATTTCAGCCCAAAGGCCAAGAACTACCAATATAGCCCGCCAGGGGGCACCATCAGGACTTTAGGAAAACGCTAGCGTCCTAGCCTCAGTCTCATTTGTTGTATTAGTACTTGTGTGCACGTGTCTTTTTAGTAAGTTCCCAAGAAGATGGCAACGTAACATTCGCCGAAATATCGGAAAGTGTATATTAAAGTTTATTTAATCTATATTTCCAGTATACGCTGTCAATTCCTTAAATATCAGTTATTAAGCTACAACATATGGGAATGGATATAGGGTTGGTGAGATGGATAGGTGGGTGGTTGATGGAGAGATATCAAAGAGTAGTTTATTCAGGAGTGGAGTCCAAAAGACGGCCTGTGACCAGTGGTGTGCCGCAGGGTTCTGTTCTTGGACCACTACTGTTTAATCTGTTCATTAACGATATAGGGAAGGATCTAAGTGGAACAGTTCATTTGTTCGCTGATGATGCAAAGTTGGGTAGGGCAATAGTGAATACAGAAGATGTCAAAGTCTTGCAGGATGACTTAGATAGATTGGAGTTCTGGGCTAAGGAGAATGGATGTCAATTTAATGTGACAAAATGTAAGGTTATGCATTTTGGGGTGAAAAGATTAGCAGCAGTATACCACATTGGTGGAAATGTACTCCAAGAGATTGATGAGGCCAGGGACTTGGGAGTGTTGGTGGATAGGGAGATGAAGTTTAGGGGGCACATTGCAAAAGTAGCTAAAACAGCTCATCAACTCACTTGGTTGTTAAAAAATACCTTGACGAGCAGAGACAAGCAAGTTATTGTACCTCTGTACCGAGCCCTGATAAGACCTCATCTCGACTACTGTGCCCAGATTTGGTCACCTCGGTTCCTTCTTGATGGGGAGGAGGTGGAAAGGATCCAGAGGCGAGTGACTAAGATGATAGCAGGTCTATGGAATGAACCATATGAGAACAGGTTGAAGATTTGTGGGTTGCAGAAACTAGTTGATAGGCGGAAAAGGGGAGATATGATTGAGACATTCAAATTGCTAAAAGGATTCTATAAGATTAATTTGGAGGATATTTTTGAGATCAGAACTGGTGGTGGGAGAACTAGGGATCACCTATGGAAGCTGGGCAAGTGTGTGGTTAGCAGGGGTGTTAGAGCTGGGTTCTTTACTATTAGAGTGGTAAATGAGTGGAATAAGCTGCCAGGGTCTGCTGTGGGTGCTATGACAGTGAGCGAGTTCAAGGCAAGGTATGATAGATACTGTGAGAATGTCAAATAGTTGTGTGGACATGGAGTTTAGGGCCTCCCTCGATGAGTCTAAGGACTCCCTGGAGTAGCCCGAAATAATAATAATAATAATAATAATATGTCCTCATAAAATGATCATTACACAGTTCTACAAATCATCTAAACCAGTCACTTAATTAATCATCACATAATTGCCTGTCTTGTGATTCCACATTAATTTCTTTCCTCCTAACTTTTACATGCCTAATCATTCCCTAAGTCAAGACAATGCAATCAATCTCCCCAAATGAAGGTAAAAATGACAGCCTATTCACAATGTAATCTTCAAATCATATGATCCAATTCCAAACTCTTGATCTGCATGTTCCTTCAGCCTCAGACTCTCTCAGATAATTGTCCCTCAAGAACATCATAGAGCCAATTTCCTTATTATATCAATTATCCTTTCCATTCCATGTTGTAGTTGAAATCTACCATTATAATTTACCTCCTTTGTATTAGCTAATTTAATTTTCCTAACTCTCAGTTATCCTACACTTCATTTTCCATCTTACTAAATATTCTGTACTGTCAATCTCCATTTCATACTAATTCCCTCTATAGGCACAGATATCATAAGCAACACCTCTTCCTGCTGCCCCCCCCCCCATCCTCTTAACAATTTCTGTGCCCTTCAACCTCCACTCTTGTCAGGATATCATCTTCTGTCAACTATCTCCAATATGCTGTAAGCAAACTGAATTTTCCAAAGCTATGAACTCAACCCTTTAATTCTAATATTCTAGAATTCAGAGAGAGCTGTGTATATTGCTGGTATCCTATTAACTTTATATCCATTACTGTTCTCTTTAGTTTCTGATAGATATCTTATTACTGGCTCCAGTCTTCACAAAAAAAGGTCATCCATGCTACCATCTGTCCTGACGTTGTATAAAAAATCTGGCAGAAAAGTTGATCATCAAATTACTTTGCTATCTTGATGCTTCCTACAGCGTTTTCATTAGTTTCAGTCTGGTCTTTTAATATTTGATCAGAGGTTCAATTATGGACAGTGGTAAGAACATTGAAGAATGGGTAAAGTGAGAACCAAGGTAATCAGACAGATTGCACTAGGCATGGGATCAAGTGCAGGTTGCTAAGATTTGTGATACCAGTAAGTCTGACCTGGTTATTGAGATCCCATATGATAAGTAAAATGATATTTTAATAAAAATAAAGTGAAGTGGAAATAATACTGAACATTGAAGGAACAGATGTAAAAAAATAGTCATGCAGTATGCAGATCTCTGCTTCCTGTAATAAAGCAATACTGTCATTCTAGCTAGTTTTATACATATACACACACACATATATATATATACACATATAACTTACCATAAGGTTTAAGTATAGTCATTGCTCTCTGGTGATCCATTTTTGCCAGCATTAGAAAAAGATGAACAACAGTGCCATTTTTTTCACCCCACTTATGAAGCAATTCATTGGTAGGGCTTTTATCACAGAAAATTGCTTGTCCAATAAGTTGTAGCGTGGTAATATCAATATGCATATGAATCCCACCTGTAAACATTAAAAATAATAAGTATCACAATCAGTAATTAGAAAGCTGGATTTACAGGATTCAAATTAAATTCTAAAAATTCAAAATCTTTAGTCAGTGATTTTATTAATAAATAAAATGTTATTTACATTTCACTAGTGTAAAGATTGATTTTTTAAAAACATTTATTACAACATTTTTAAAAAGATATATATGTATGTTATTATATATCACATTACAATTAGAAATGTTTCATGCACAAACTTTGTATATTTGGGTAAAACATTAAAACAAGAATATAGCTTCTTGTCTAGTTTATTTTTATAATAAAGTGAAAAAATTTTTACAATTATCTCTGCTCTAGAGTATTTTAATAATAAGAAGATACACCATTTTACTACATGGGTATGGAAAATACGACTTTTTGCATTGTTTTAACCTCGGCATACTCTTCTTAGGTCTAGCTCCTATTGATGAGACCCCAATAAAGGTTGAAATCACGAGCCTTCAGTTATATTCATTTTGTGTTTAATATAATAAATAAACGCTTTCCCATAATACATATGAATATACTGTACATATCTGAAAGGAAGTATGCTATGCATTATTATTATTATCCAAGACCCCATGGAATCAAAGACTCATCTAGGAGGTCCTTTTATCAAACACACAGCTCATCATACTGTGCTTTAAACACATTCAAATTCTCTGCAGACACCACGCTCTTGGACAAGGCATTCCAATCATTCAAAACTCTTTCTGCATCTTTCATTATGGGAATACTAAAGTAACAATGTGAAGCAACAGCCTCTATATACAAGTAATACAGTCAAGAAGATACTTCATGTGTGAACTATGTTTGCTTATGCTTGGGTAAAGGATTGATTAAAACAAGAATATTAATTTGTTGTCTATGATAATTTGCAATCAATCCTCAACTTGTGACTTATGTCCACCTGTACTTAATGACAGCCACCCACTAACATGCTCCTAAATATCACCTCACTTCTGCAATCCATGAACAGCTATTGCTGCTGAGGATGAGAAAAGCCTCCGACTTTTTGAAGGAATATAATATCTTAAGCTACAATATGAACTAAGGTGACAGCAGAATGTATAAATGGTGTTGGAAGAAGCTGCTGAAAATATATGTTCATACATTCATATGGATTTGAGAAAGTCTTAAAAGAGATGAGTGACAAGATAGTGTTACTAGTGCTACTAGTTGGGAATTTACAATGAACACATATAGCATGTATTGCAAGCTGTGGAAGAAGGAGGATCTCTCTCTCTCTCTCAAAAGATCTTATATAGAGCTAGAAGCACAGAAAGTTACAGAAGAAGAAGAGAGGGGAAAAAGCAGAAAAGGAAGCTGATTCCTCAAAAAATATTTGAAGTGAAAAAATTGTCAAAGGTATTTATTATTATTATTACATGATGCTTCCAGGGAGTCCAAAGGCTCATCGAGGGAGGGCACTTGCTCTACAACTCTCTGTCTCCACCACCCAATCCACCAGCTATAACTAACTGCAACTACACCAATGCCATCTACCACCCACCACCACTAGTATTTCCACAGAGAATCAAAAGCATCCATGACCACGGCAGGTGGATGGCGTTGGTGTAATTACGGTTAGTTGTAGTTGATGGATTGAGATTTGCCTCTGTTAATAAGACAGTTCAGTTGTTTGAGGAAATGAATCTGAACATGGAGGAATTTAGTAAAGTAGAAGAATGATGCAAACTGCAATTACTTGCTACAGAGAAATTAATGGAGGAAAGAAAAGGAAACCTATGCATACTAAGTTGGATGTAATGTGCACATTTTTAAGGACGCTCACTCCTGCTGTCATGCCATCCTCTGAAGATGACCCTATACCTTCAGAACTTAAGCATCTGGTGAACCATCATCAGAATGCTTTGTTGCAATTTGCACTAAGCAAAACAACAACAAAAAAATTGGTAAGTAAATTATAATACCAGCCATAGCCTGTCATATGATTAACAGGTTACTACACATTTGTATTTAGTCAATTAATTTTGTTGTACAGGTTCAGATTAATGAATGAATGAAATATGTGGGTTTTCTTGAACATCTTAAAATCACATAATTAATATATTGCTCTTTGGATGTGCATTTCATTTAAAGCTTGCTCATAAATTAAGTAACTATTTTCCAGATTATTAGATATTGTCCCCCCCCCCCCACCCCAACACAGACCTCCACTGCCATAACCAGCTATTACACAATAAATTCTAACACTAAATAATTCCATCTCCCTTTCTAACGAATAAGCAGATAATATTTCTTTAATATCTTGATTTTATATATTCTTATTATTATTATTACAAATAAGCCCCCCCCCCCCCCGCCCAAAAAATTCGCTATTAGAGTAAATTAAAAATACCAAGAAATTATATATTTGGTTTAATCCTTTATCCAAGTGTATGCAAACAAGTTTGCGCCTGAACTATTTTCAGCAACTGGTAAAACTTCACATCACTTGCCTTAGTATCCCATAATGCAAAGCACATATTCTTGCAGACATGTATAATGCTATGCATCATGGGAAGGGTCATTACCCAGACCAGTTCTGACCTTTATTGAGGTCTCAATAATAAGGTATGACACCTTTTGGCAACTCGTATATGAAAATATGACTTCTGCATTACTTCAACCTTGGTATCACCTCTGGGTCTGGCTCCCACTGATGAGACCTCAATACAAGGTCGAAACTGGGTAGTGACCCTAGTAAGTGCTGGAAGAGAGATTAGGATGATGGCAACGTTATTTTAGAGATCTGTTAAATAAAGATGAAAGCCACAGTGAAATAAATTGGAATGAATAATAAGGAAATAAGTCTGGCAGAGGTTGAAGAAACAGCATTAAGGAAAATGAAGACTGGAAAATCTCCCTAGGATTGAACTGCTTAGAGGCTTCTGGTGGTACAGGATTGAAATGGTTATGTGACATTTTTAGCCTGATCTGGTAAAAGAAAGGGATATTTGATGATTGGACCAAGGGGATTAAATGTTACTATATATATATATATAAAGGAGGTTCAAGAAGGCAAGGTAGAGAAATAACATTATTGTATCACTGTGCAAAGGTATATGAAAGGATAATGGCAACAAGAATAAAGCGTAAAATAAAGGAAGGTCCAAGAGAAGAGCAGTTTGGCTACAGTAAAGGGTGATTAATTGTTGATCTGATATTTGTTGTAAGAGAAATGATGAAAAGACACTGAGAATTTGGAAAAAGCCTGTTTATGCATTTCTTGATTTGAGGAAAAAAGCTTTTGATTGGGTTCAATAGGAAAAATTTGGAAAAGACAGGTACAGAAAAGAAGAAACAGTCATGATAAAGAATATGTATGTTAAGTCTACGAGCTGAGCGAAGACTAAATTTGGTAATGCGGCATAGTTTACACTTGAAACTAGACTGCAACAGGGACATGTCTTAGATACAGTCATAATAGATGTAAGTAGAAACAGCTGTGTTTGCAGATGTGGTGATTTGGGAATGTTCAGAAGAAACTAGACAGATGGAACAGTGTAACACAGAATTATGAGTTATATTAATAGTAGGAAGAATGAGAGCATGGTTTTAAATTGTAATGGAAATTATACATGAATGGTGTTAGACTCAATGGGCAAGATTAGAAGAGGAGTGAAAACTTCAAATATCTGGGAAGTATACTTTCTAGACTAGGAGATAATGAGGAGGATTTCACTGGACCAAACATTTTTTAACAGTGTAAGTTGTGTAAGTTGGGACAGTGAAATGAGAATGAAATTAGAAAGAATACCAAGAACATATGAAATGAAATATGAGGGGAAAATCTGAGGGGAAAAGACCAAGAGGAAGAACATGGGAAAAGATGGAGAGAAAGAGAGAGAGAGAGAGAGAGAGAGAGAGGATAAGAGATCTGGAAAAAAAATAAACCTGAACTAGTACAGTGTTTATGAAGGAAAAATTTGAGAAGATAGGAGGAAATGGAGAGATTTGATCCAACTGGCCTGACAGTTTCTGTTGGAACAGTTGTTGCTAAGAAGAAGAATATCGGGAAACTAGATACTGAATAGGAAGGTATCAAATAAGTAATGCTGGAACAAGGGGCTAACCTAATAAGGGCTATGTATGTATTATTATTATACAGGCTCCTCCAGGGAGTTGAAAACTCACTAAACAAGGACCAATTCCTGATTACACATTATACATTTCAAAGAAAGATGATAGATATCTGGTATGTCCATCATCTTTCTTTGAAAACATTTTATAACCACAACATTTTCAAAGACCACACCTTTACTCATTATCCAGGTATGGAATTCTTCCTCAATTGCCATGAGGTGTCAAATCTTACGAGGGTAGTCTGAAAAGTTCTCGGCTTCAACCATAGATGGGAAAACTATTGGCAAGATTTTTTTTCTAAGCTGGTACATCTGTCATAAGCATCCATGTGAAATTACAAGTCATTCTATAAAGTAGTTTGTTTTATGCAACTGACTGAAACAAAAGTGTTATCTGTATCCCTTCAAATGGATAAAATTGAGTATCGGGCGATTATAAAATTCTTTGTAAAAGAAGGTTTAACAGCAAAAGAAATTCATTCGAAGTTCATAAAAGTTAATGGGTACTCTTTGCCTTCATTTTTGACAATTAAGAAATGGGCTGCTGGTTTAAACGTGGCTGTACCAGCCTTGAAGATGATCCATGTGCAGGATGTCCAAAAAGTGTAACAACACCAGAAATCATTGATCAAGTGCATGATATGGTACTGGAAGACCGGAAAGTCAAAGTGCGTGAAATTGCTGAGACTATGGGCATTTCAAAAGAACATGTAGGATATATTTTGCATGAAGAATTGCAAATGAAAAAGATTGGTGCAAGATGGGTGCCGAGGTTTGCTCATAGCAGATCAAAAACGCACTCACATGAAAATCTCTGAACAGTGCTCGGAGCGTTTTAACAAGAATAAAACTGATTTTGTGTGTCGATTTATTACTATGATGACACTTTGATTCACCATTACACGCCAGAATCCAAACAGCAGAACAGTGGACAGAAGCCGGTTGTTCACCACCAAAAAAGACAAAGTTGGTTCCATCAGCAGGAAAGGTGATGGCATCGGTTTATTAATTATCTTGAAAAGGGTAGATAGAACAATAACCAGGGAATATTATTCCGATCTTTTAACCAGACTAGATGAAAAAATTTATGAGAAAAGACCTGGTTTGCAGAAGAAAAAAATCATCTTTCATCAGGACAATGCACCTGCCCACAAAGGTGTTTTGGCAATGGGAAAATTAAAGGATCTGCACTATGAATTGTTGGAACATCCACCCTATTCCCCAGATCTGGCTCCCTCTGACTTCTATCTCTTCCCAAAACTAAAACTCTCCCTCGCTGGTCAGCATTTTTCTTCGAATCAAGAGGAGATTGCAGCTGTATTTTGCAGATCTTACTGAGAACCACTACAGGGACGGGATAATGGCGCTGGAATAAATGTATTAGTCTTAAGGGAGATTATATTGAAAAATAAACATAATTTTGAAATTATAAATTCGTTTTTTCATTGTTAGGCTGAGAACTTTTCAGACCACCCTCGTACTTATAACTATCCTGTGAGATTCCCTTTCAAATGTATGTTCTATCATGTCTCCTCTCATCACACTATAAACACAGCCTATTCTTACATATGTATCCACAAGTCCAATAGTATCCTGCTGCTAGACTTTCTTAACTGTCATTTCATCTTCTCTGAATCCAGGTGACCGTCTTTGAGAATAGTAGTCAAGATGCAGTCTTGTCAAAACCTCAATGTGGATGAATAAATTCCTTACACCTACAAACTAGTTTCTCTTCAACATTGCTGTTATCCAATTATGATGCCTTAACCACATTATCAATGTGGTTCCAGACACTTTGGCTTCAGTGACCATTTATAAAATATTACCATTAATAAAACAGTTTACTGCAGTATCCTCAATCCAAAATGTATACAACGTTGCACTTCTCAGCACTGAGCTGAGATTTACCTTCATTTACGAAGACAACCAGTCTGTTCAGATAAGCTTGCATGAATTCAGTATTGGATATATATCCCATATTACCCTTCCTAACTTTGCATCACTATCCAGACCAAACTCTAATATTAATATACAAGTTAATGGCTCAAATACAGAACCTTGCGCCTGAGCTACCTTTTCCATTAGTCACCCATACTTCCATTAGACTCTTGCACTCCCATGTCCTCTGATACCAGTCAATCCTCTTCTATCTATGACACAAGCCTATTTGAGTCTATATAACAATCTCCCACGTAGAATCCTGTCAAATGTCTTACCACAATCTAGAAGCATAGTGGTATATCCATTTTCCCTCTCTGATTCTGTTATCACTATATTGTAGAATATGAGCAAAACTGCTACCACATGATGTCATCACCTTAAACAAACCCAAACTATACTCTACAGAGAAGCAAGCTGTTATCCATCCACTTCTGGATGTGGATTTAATTAGATTCTCCAATACCCTAATGACTACTTCAGAGGTACAAACTGATCTATAATTGGTTGCTTCACCCATGTATAATGGTATTATTGTGGTTTCTCTCCATTCATTAGCAGCGATGCTTGTGTTGAGCCCATGTTGAAGAACTAAGTCAGAGACTTTGCTTATTCTCTTGCACATCTGCCTAAGGTGGGTTGAAGCTACAATGAACAACAGCTTTCCAGTCCAATCTATCAGCAGCTAAGTTATTTAAATTTCTCTAAGGATCAAACTACTTATACATTCCTTCAGTATCCATAATGTGCCATTCAATCTGACCAATGTGTTTGAATCAAGTTCTTGAAACAGATTTAATAATGCTAACTCATCTACCTCTATTTTTTCATCTAGTTTCTCTATCAGCATCCAGAGTTGAGTGTGCCTGGAATGTAGGCCACTAAAGTTGGCACTCAATAGCTCAGCTATTTCTGGTGCATTTGGCATTTTCTTACAGATGGAAAATGCCAGATTAATATTCCATGGTCATTCTTCCTTTTATTTGGCAAACGGTGAAAAAAATTTTCTAATTCCTTTTCTTTGACTAACTTCCTTTCATAGTCCAATTTTGCCTTCCTCACCATTGCTGTCATCCTCTTAACTTTTTTATACTGCACCTTTCTCCTTGGTATTATACCAGATCCACATTTTCTTTTTACGCAGCTCCTGCTTTAATGTCATCTCAGATATCCTCTGACCTCTTCGCAAGTAATGCTGATTCCTCAATAGATAGATCCTCTACCCTGCAGTTTTTCATGCGAGGCACTGCTTCAAGCTCTTCTCATTCTATCATAATCCTGATAGTTTGACATATATCCCTATTTATTCAAAGCACTGCAAAAAGTTAAAAGTACATAATTACTCTCTTCAAATGAAGACAAAAGAACTTTTATATTCATATTCTTATGCTATTAATACATCCATCATTTTTGCACCACAAGTCCCTTCCATCACATGCTGCTTGACAATTTGCAATGCACAGCACTAGACACATCCCAGAGTTGTTAAGGTAGTTATCCCTGAGTAATTATAAATTCTCTTCTTTGTCTTGTATCCCCCATTGCTGAAATCACCCATAATGGTAGTCTTGCTTGTATCCATAAGATTTATCTGTCTATGCACTTCACAGTTCTGTTCAGATGACTTAACTTGTAACAGAATCATGTATTTTCATGTTTGATTTTTGAAGTTTAATTCAAAACAAATAAAAAAAAAACATTTATTTTCTTATTTATATGAAACATTCTTCAAATCTTAACAAGTATGACAGTATCGATCTGCAAAAAATCTGGGAGACAGTCATTTTAAGATCAACTTAATACTTATAAACTTCTTTTTATCCAACTCTACATGGCAAATTAGGGATTTGCTTCATTAAATTATCTGTTACAATTTTCAACTGTTCCCCTACTAACTGATTGCTACTGTTTTCATACCATGAAAATGTTTACACTCTGAAGATGCTAAGTATATACTGGGTATAACAAAAAAAATATCATCAGCTAAATAATTAAATAAATATCTTAATTATTTCTTTTGTGCTATGAATTAAAACATAACCAACCTAAGCTTTTCTACACTAATTATGCATTTTGTTATGCTAATCTCCACCTCATACCACAACAACTTCATATATTACCACAATTCAGGCTATCTACTCTAGATGATTTAATCCCTCTTTATCATTAACAATACTTTCTCTCCACCTTCTCTATCTTGTGTGTCTTCCTTGCTTTCTCTCCCCTTTCAAAGAGAGAAAAAACCAGAGCATAAAAGAGTGAAATCATGAAAATAAGGATTTTATTTTGTATGGTGATTCATTGATATGAGGAGTCCTTGAGAAGAGTGTGATGAAATCATGTTTTCCTAGAGCCATGAAAAATGATGTCAGTGATGTTGTAAGGATGCAGTGAGTTAAGATGGAAGAGATGCTTATTTTGGCCAGTACAAATGATTTAACAGTGACAAGTGTAGTACATGAGAAGACATGAAAGAGTTGCTACTGCTTGAGAAAAAAGTAAGTTTGAGAAAGTAAAAGTTGTGAGTTTGCCTATTGCCAGGGTATGATAGAGACAAGTTGAGCCAGAGAGCTATGACCATAATTTAGTCAGTGCACAGATTGCAGGAGGAAGGTGTGGGGTTTATACACTTGTGGAGTGAGTTTGATGGAAGGAAGGATTTATATAGAGTGGATGGCTTGCATCTAAATGGATTTGATGTCTAGAGTTATAGGCATGATATAGTCATAAGAATAGAATACAAGGAATATAGTATCTTCAGAGAGGACAGAAAGAACAATCGGGGGGGGGGGGGGGGTTGCTAATGATAGCAGAGGAATTAAAGCCAAAAAGAGTAGAAGTACATCATGGGATCAGGGATTCAGAAGGCAGTTCATTTGAAGCTATCAGGTGCGAGATAAGGCCAACATGAATAATATGTAATTGATTGCTGCTATAATCCAGAAGGTGTATACAGGAGCATGTAGGTAACATGCATTCACAAATTAGTATGATAAGTACAGGTTGAGTAATTATTATGCGACATTTCAATTATGAGGGATATAGATTGGGAGGAGGAAAGATCACAAGCAGAGAATAAAATGGAATTTATACAGCTGCTGAGAGATAATTACCTGAGCCAACATGTAATGGAGGGAGACACGAGGTTCAAGAGTGCTGAGTCTGATCATTACATCACAGAACTTAACACTAACCAATCTAGCAACGTTTCCTCCATTTGGAGAAAGTGATCATGTTGTCGTAACCTGGGAGATTGGCAAACATGCAGAATTTGCTACTAAGATGGGATACATGTGAAATCGCAAATCAGGTAATGAAAAATCATTACCTGATTTGCTGAGGAATCAGTTTTCGGCAGAGTCATGGCATACAAATTTGGAGGGGGGGGGATGTTAATAGTGTATGGATGGTGGTCAAGAGGTGGTTGAAGAAAGCAGTATCTGAATGTATACCCCAAGTCAGAAGGATAAATCAGGTAGGAGTTACATGGATGTATAGCTTCATTAAGCAGGAGTCACACACAAAGAAAAGGCTGTGGAGGAATTATAAAGAAAAGGTAATTAGCATGCCCATTAGCAGCATAAAGTACAGGCAAGGAGGGTCCACCAGTATGGTAAGGAAGGCAAATTATAAGAAACCTTAAAGAGTTCTTTCACTATGTGACAAGTAAAGGGAAGAATGACTAAGGAAGGATGACTTTAAAAAGTGCTGATAGCAGAGAGGTAACAGAACCAAGCCACATAGTTGAATTACTGAGTGAGCATTTTGCAGGGGGGGGGGGGTACCATCTAGGTAGTGACATTGCAATGCCTGATGTGACATTGACTAACAGGAGAATAGAGGAATTAGATGGCACATCGGTGGGTGTATTACAAGAATGTGCAAGGGAATTATCAGTTCCTCTGACCAAGCTGTGTATTATTTTAAGCCTCAGTACCAGGAAGGTGCCATTGGAGTGAAAAGAGGGCAAATAGTCCCATTACATAAAGGAGACTCCAAGACAGAATCAGCATTTCAGGATTGGTGTTAAGGTATTGGAGAAACTGATGAAAGAATTCAGGACTGGGTGGACAGAAATATGATACTCTATAAGGGACAATATGGTTTTGTGAAGCGTAGATCTTGCCTTAGTAATATGCTTACTTTTTCATAATCAAGTGACTAATAGAGTTGGATAAGGAAAATGGCTGCTCAGTGATATTGCTAGACTTTGCAAAAGCATTTTGAAGAGATTCCAAATAGAACTCAATTGCATAAATTGGAGCAAGTGGGGGATGAATATGAATCTGGTGATTTGAATTAGAGGGTGGCTGATGGACAGATATCAAAGAGTGATTTATGGAGGAGATGAGTCCAGGAGAAGGCAAGTGACCAGTGGTGTATCATAGGGTTCAGTCCTTGGTCCTCTGTTGCTTAATTTGTATATCAATGATATAGGAAATGATTTGAACAGAAAATATTCAGTTGTTTGCTGATGATGCTAATTTAGCAGTATGGGGAAGTAAATGACTGCCAGTTTAATGTGGTCAAGTGTATGGTGATGAACTTTGGGAAGAGATCAGAAGCTGTGTACTATGATGGAACTGAACTGCAGGAAACTGATAAAGCCAGAAACTTGGGTGTGATTATGGGCAGGGAGTTGAAGTTTAGAGAGTACATTGCAAAAATAACCAAAACAACACATAAAATTATATGGTTATTGAAGAACACATTAATAAGCAGGGATAGAGAGGTTATTAAATTGATAAAAAGACTTAAGACTTTAACCCTCTCATGCATGAATTTTTATATTCATTTATAAAAAATTATAATGATGATACAGTACCATTTATTCTTACAGTATTACCATGAATTCATTAATTTTGCTAAATTTGTGCCTTGTATATGTGTGTGAGAACACATAATATGTGTCCTCATATGCATGAGAGGGCTAATAATGCCTATCTGGACATGAGGCAAGTGACGATTGTGGCAGGTCCATGGAATGCTCACTATGGGAATAGACTGATGGTCTCTAGGCTTCAAAAACTAGCTGACAGGCAGAAAAAGAGGAGACATAATAGAAGCATTTAAATGATTAAAGGGATTTTATATGATTGACACTGAGGACTTTTTTCAGTATGTAGCAGGAAGAGAGAACAAGTGGCCACCCTAAAAATTGTGCAAGAGTGCTAGGACTAGATTTTTTGCTTGGAGGACGATGAATGAGTGGAATGGATTGCAAGAGGTAGTTGTGAGTGTTTTGTCAGTGAATGAGTTTTTTGAAAGGAGAGGTAAGATAGGCATTGTGTGAATAATGGATCTCCCTCAAATGAGTTTTCTGACTCTATAGAGATATATTTATAATATGTGCAAATCTTTGCCATCTGGTTCTATCTCTGACTATTTCTGTCATCTCTCTCTCTGAATTTTGATAATTGTGAGTGTTCCTTCGAAGAATGTAGTCAAGTTCTTCAAAGAGAAGTTCAATGCAATATACCTCAAAAATTTAATGCTTGAAAAAAGCAAATAATGAACTGTTTCAAAAGAGAACCTTCAAATAAATTTAGAAAGCAAAGAAAGAGAGAGAGAGGACGATAACCTAACCTAGATGAAATTAATCAAAAACTAAGCAATTAATATCTCCCATGAAATAGGTAGAATTATTTCCCATACAAGAAATAACAAACTTTGAAAAGAAACGAGATTTGTTAAGAAAATGTAGACAGAATTATAAAAAATAATTTTTATAATTTTTATAATTTTTTTATAAAAGAATTATAAAAATAACAAGCTATCATAAGAAATTCAACAAAATATTCAGAATTACGCAAAACAATCAGAAAATATTCTACATTACAGAATGGTGCATGAAATACAATCCTTTAATACGATATGGTGCAAAAGAAAAAAATAAATAAAATAGTACTGAACTTTGACATTCAATTATTTAGTGGTGTTTTTTGCACTATACTGTAGCTGAAAAATAAAAGAAACCATTGAAAATAATAAAAATACGAAAGTTTTGAGAAGAGCATTGACAAAGAGAAAAAAAAAAAAGAAATTGTCATTCTAATGGGAAAGGATGATAAAATAATCAGAGATTATTTTATATAATCTCTAATTATATAAAATAATTAATGGAATTTATGAATATTATGAAGAACTTTACAATGATAAAGAAATAAATTTAGAGACAATCAGTTTCAAAAAGAATTGTTGACTAGATATGCCAAAAATTATGAGAGAAGAGGTTGAGGCAGCTTTTGAAAACAATGAAGGAAGAAAGGGCTCTAGGAGAAGATGGGATGCAAGTGAAATTGTTGATATTTGGAGGGAAGGCAGTGGCTGACTACTTGACAAGAGATCCTTCACACTTTGTTTAAAACAAAGAAAAATGTCAGAAGTATAGAACAATGCATTAATAATAATTATTTATAAAAAAAAAGTGAAAAGGAGAATATTAAAAATTGCAGACCATTAGTTTATTACCAGCAATATACAAAATATTTACAAAAGTAATAAATAACAATAATGCAACAGCTTGAATATATGTAATCCGAAGGGCAGGCAGGGTTTAAGCGTAATTATCAGTGATCATATCTACAGCTTTAGGAAATTTTAGAAAATACAAACAAATATAATAAACCTCTCTGTTTAGCCTTTGTGAACTTTGAAAAAAAAAAAAAAAAAAACATCTGACTCCATCAGAGCCTCAGCTATCCTAAAATCACTGTTAAAACAGGGAAAAGAAGAAACAAACACCTTGAAACAAAAGGGTTTTATTTGTGAGATTTATTTATTAACTCTGCAGAGGTCACGGGCTGATCTGACAGATACAAACAAATTGTTTAATATAAATATTCTTACACATATCCAGTGTATAGCTTGGAGGTCATGAGTAGCTGTGCATGCATATATTATGAGTGATTCTACATTGTTTATGTGGAGTTTTGGTTTAACACGTATTACTAATGTGTGTGTGATATTTCATAGTAAATTGTATCTGAGAGATACCGCAACCTCCGATGTCAGTATTGGCTGTATATAGTATTGGTTTATTTTTGTTTTTTTTATTTATTTACCATTGAAAATGACTGGAAAAATATAGATTGGATAATCCATCATATGTTGAAGAGATTCAGCGATTTTGTTACTCGTATCCGATGATGAGAATGATAGAGTCAATGCGAAAGTGATATTTGATAGTAAATTGTATCTGAGAGATACCGCAAACTCCAATGTCAGTATAGTATTGGTTTAGTTGTTGTTTTTTTCTTTGTTTAATAATTTTTAGATTGTAACTGAAAATAAATAAACCATCATGTATTATATTTGTAGTGTTTTTTTTTTTTTTTTTAAGTTTTATCGCATTTTATCACATACCAGTAATGAATGTATCTCTCGGATACATGTGACCTATGCTGCAATTTTTTCGACCTTGACCTCCAAACGGTTAAAGAGACTTATTTGTGTTAGGTGTGTACAATATAGCAGGATTAATTGTTGCAGAAGAAAATGAGCTGATGGAATTCAGAAAGGATAGAGAACTGAAGCATTCATTAACAGATATGGCCTCATTCTGATTGTTTCTTGAACAAAAAGAAGGCAAATGAAGCACTTCTTCTTTTCTCTACTATGGATATGATGAACAGCAATAACAGGTTGTGGCTTCAAACATTGAAATATGACTTGGGGTATGCATATCAACCACCCAACTTCGGACAAGGGACATCATGAGACATCACCAAGCACAGGTTTCCCATTGATATTTTTATGAAAGCAAAGACTTTTTATTTCTATTCATGTTTATATTTAAAAAAAAAAAATTATCTTATCCTCTTCATAGACTTATTGTAAATAAAAAACATGATGTAGCATTAGAACTTTTCATCACAGAGCAGACTATTTTATTCAAAACCTGATTTTTCTTTATTTCATTAAGAACAACAGAGGATGTGAGAGAGAGAGAAAGAAGGGGGTTGGAACACTTTTTTGAAGCCAATGAAATATGTCATTGGATTTTTTTTTAAATCAATGACATCATTTTCAATGATATCTGTAATATTAGTAATTGAAATAACAAATATGAACCAATTTTAATAATAAGTCTGCCTGTTAAGTAATGAGATAACAATTATTATATGAAAACAACGAACTATATTTGGAATTGTCAATTATACAGATTCAAAATAATCTACTTCAACTCCACACAACGTTTACATCTATTGTACAGGTGTTTGAAGGTACGATGGAAGTCCTGAACAGGAACCTCCTTCAGTGTCTGAGTCACACCTGAAGCACTCTCCTTTCAAGGCACGCTTCATCTTTGGAAAGAGGAAAATGTTTGTGGGAACCAAATTTGGCTAATTGGGGGGGGGGGGATGTTTGATCACACAGATCAACTTCAAAGCCAGAAACTGACTGCTTCACAGCCAGTGCAGTGTGTGGGCATGTTGTCATGCAACAAAAACCAACTGTTGTAGTAGAACAGTTCTTTCCTGCCACATTGCATGTGGGTGTACAGACATTTCATCACTCCTAAATAATACTGACCATTCACTGTGGCCCTTAGAAACAAATTTGCAGTGAATAATTCTAGAAGCATTAAAAACAACAACAACAAAAAAATGACTATTGTCTTGACATGTGATTTTACAACATAACTTTCTTCTGATGAGGAGAAGACATTCCACACCATTCATGATTTCGTGTTTCGTTTCCAGATCAAACTGAAAACACACCAACTTTCATCACAGGTGACAATTCTTTGCAACACATCACGATTTTGATCAACTCCATGGATTAAATTTTGAAAACATGCCACTTGGTGCTCTCTCTCTGTTTGTGTGTCAACATGTGCAGCACAAACCTTGAACAAATCTTCCTCATGTGCAAATCTCTTTCTAAGATTAATCTGCCCATTTCCTTACCAACACCAAGCTGTGCAGCGAGTAGCCTAGTGGGTATTCATCTCATTCGTCAAATTTGCCCATGCAGAAACTGGCCATCCATAGTGTGGTTCATCCTCCCCTCTTTAAACACTGAAAACCAGCAGAACACCTGTGCACGGCTCTGACAGTCATCGCTGTAAACTTTTTTTGAGGTCTTGGTACCTTTCTGCAACAGTTTTTCCTAATTCACAGTAAAATTTGATCACAGCTCTTTGCTCCATGATGCAACTTCTGACATGCTCCACTCACACACTCTTACTTCAATGGTTGCCACATGAAAACTGCTGCGTCACCCAACTTGAAAGTTGCAGGTGCAAAAGTGTAACTGCTGAGGTGTGTTACAACATAATCTAGCAGTCAAAACTATAAAAGTTTGTTACTTTTATTCAAAGGGGTGTTCTGTAAAAAAAAATCAATCTAATTACTTAATGGGCACACTGTGTAAATCTTTTGAAATCTATTATCAACATTATTTTTAAAAATAACATGATTGAACATTTAAGCATAATGTTATTAACATCTGACCTCCATGGAGTCAAAGCATTTGTTGGGAGGTCTATGTTGTGTGATGCAAAAAGATAATTGAATTGTGCCTTAAACCAATTCACAGTTTCTGCACACTTTCAGACAAAGGATTTCCCTCATAAATCACTTTCAAAGAAACTGCTTCTCACTTCCCTGCTCACACTCTCCTTATACAGCTTCCAGGGATGACATCTAGTTTTACCCTTGTAAAACTCTCTCTACTCAATGAAAAGTCTCCTTATTAATCTGGTAAAAACTCCTCATCAACTAATACATCTCACTCATATCCTCTCTTCTTCTATTCACATGCTCTCTAATTTGCATTCTCTCAATCTCTTCTGGTATCTGACATTCCATAGACCTCACATTGACTTACTGAACCTTCTCTGGACCCTCTCCTGTACATCCCCCTGAAATCCAGGTGATCAAATCTGCACAAAGTAGTCCATATGTAACCCAATCAAGGTCTTACAAGGAAGTTATAACTTATTTGCTTCTGCACATCGATGTCCACCTCATTATTGCCAAAATCCATTGTGATGTTCTTATATAGCAATATGATCCCTAAACTTCAAGTCTCTGTCCACCATCACTCCCATATCTCATATCTCTTCCACCTCTTTCAAAATTTCTCCATTAACTGTATACTCTACATATCAACCTGCCCTACCAAATTTCAAGATCTTGTACTTTGCAACATTAAACTAATAGCTCCACTCGCTTGTCCACTGAGTGTATTGAGGTCTACCTGTAAGCCACAACATCTGCTCTACCTCTCATAGTTTTCCTCAACTTTGTATCATCAGCAAACAGCTGCACATCTCCAGTTTAGCAAGTTCCAATGTCATTAACATATACAAGTTAAGCACTTCATTAGTGACCTTCTTCTTTTGGAATACTACTCCTCCATAAAACAATGTGCTGATACATGTCTGACAGCCAATCAGCTACCCATCTCACTAGTCTGTTATCTAATCCCATTTGTTTCAATTTATTATTATTATTATTATTTGACACCTCCAGGGAGTCCAAAGACTCATTGAGGGAGAGTGTGGCAACAGCATTGAATGATTAATCCCTTCCAACTACTAACTGTGCTCAAACTTGCTTAACTTTTTGCGTGAGCCATTAGTAGCAGAGGCTCTACCAATCGACCAACCTTTGCTAGCATTTAGTTACTAGCTTGTCACAAGGCAGTCTATCAAAGGCTTTTGAAAAATCCAAGTACACCACTATACATCTCCTTTATTAAATAAATTTGTCACCTTATGTAAGCAGTTTGTTAACACAATATTTTTAATGTCTGAAAATAGTGTGTGTTTGATCTTCTTTCTTTTTAAATATATCTAAATACTTAATTTTGAATTGTTTTTAGATATGCTAATCAATTAAATTTGGAATTTATTAAGAATTCAATATTAAAATAATTTCAAATTAAAATTAAATTAAATTATTTAATTTATCAAAATTAAATTAAATTAAAACTTAAATTTGATTAATTTTAGATATATCATCATCATCATCATCATCAAATTCCTGCCATGTACCCTCAAGGGGTGTACAGGATATGACAGTACTACATGAAAAAATTACATCATTACTAACTTCCTATCTACAATTTTCCTCCAAATCAGTCTGTTACTTGTCAAGACTCCAACATTATCAGATCTTATATTTCTATCGTCTAAGGCACTTTGTACCGTATCAATCCACCTATATCTTGGTCTTCCTCTGGGTCGTTTTCCTGCCAACCTGGCAGAGAACACTTGTTTTGCTAATCTTTCCTCTCCCATTCTATTTAAGTGACCATACCATCTGAGATTAGCTCTGCTAACGCATTCCTGGATGCTGACAATGTCAAGTTCTTTCCTAATATCCTCATTTTTAATATGATATTGCCATTGATGCCATCTGTTCACGCCTCTAATCTTTCTCAGGACTCTCATATCTGCGGTCTCTAGTCTTTGGTCAAGTGTTTTACTTCTGACCCAGCTCTCAGATCCATAAGTTAAAATTGGTTTGAACACAGTCTTGTATACAGCTAATTTAGTGTTCCGACTAATTTCTTTCTTATTCCATATGAATTTATTCAATTGACTTCCCACGATACCAGCTTTGCTGATTCTGTTGTCTATTTCTATATTTAGTTTACCATCTTCAGTAAAAATTGTGCCTAAGTAGCTGAAATGTTTTACTTGTTCCACAGGTTCTCCATTCACATCACAGTTGACATTTTCAATGATTCTGCCTATTTTCATTGTCTTTGTCTTTTTATTGCTGACCTTCATACCATATCTATTACAACAGCTGTTCAATTTAGTCAGAGAATCTTGCAGACTTGTAGCGGATTTATTTAGAAGTATAACATCATCCGCATAAAGCAAAGAGCTGACATTAACATCTCCAATTTTGATATCAGGTTTAATACCACATTCCTTCATAATGTGATCCATATAGATAATGAATAACAGAGGGGATAATGTACATCCTTGTCTCACACCAGATTTAACATTAAACCATCTTCCTGTACTTCCTTCAATTCTAACTTACTGCTGACTTACAACTCAAATAAAGACTAAGTATTGCTTGATATAATGCCCCATTGACACCATATAACTGCAGCGTATTGAATAGCTTCTCTCTTGGCACCTTGTCATATGCCTTTTCCAAATCGACAAAACTTAAATACAGATCTTTGTTATATTCCCATGCTTTCTCGACTATTTGTCGTAAAGTGAAGATCTGATCCTGACAGCCTCTATTTGACCTGAATCCAGCTTGTTCTTCACCAAGCTTTTCTTCCACAATTCTTCTCAACCGTTTCTCAAGTATACTTGCATAGATCTTGCCAGGAACACTCAGTAGGGAAATACCTCTGTAATTCTCACATTCAGTTTTATTTCCCTTTTTATATATGGGTACTATGAGAGCTCTACTCCAATCATCGGGAATTCGTCCCTCTGTCCAGGCATTCTGAACTATGCAGTGCAGCCACTGTAAGACTCTTATACCACCATGCTTCAGCATTTCTGGTCGAATATCATCTACTCCTGCTGCCTTTCCACATTTCAAGCCTTTGATGGCTTTTTCTACTTCAAGTATGGATATGTATTCCTGACTGCATGCCTGATCAGTGTTTTTTATCACTGTGCAGTCATCACTGCTTGTTTCATTTAGCAGTTTTTCAAAGTAATTACTCCATACTTCAAGGATATCTTTTTCTCCTGTTTTCATTTCACCTTTATCATCTCTAATTCCTTTTACAGCACTCTTTCCTCCATTCCTAAGCTTCTTCAACAACCTCCAGAATATTTTGCCACCTTCTTGATATTTATTTTCTATATTCTTGCCAAAGTCCTCCCATGACTTTTGTTTAGCTAGTTTTACACACTGTTTAGCTTTCTTACATTTGTCTCTGTATTCTGTAAGAGTAAAAGCTGACTTATTTGCCAGGAACTTTTGATATGCTTTCTTCTTTTCCTTCACTGCCTCTTTAACTTCCTGTGTCCACCAGGGAGTTCTGATTTTTTTTATCTTTGCACACAACCTCACCACATGCCTCTCTGGCAGAATCAATCAATGTTTCCTTCAGAGTTTGCCATTGAATCTCCAAGGTTTGATTCCTGTTCTCAAACTCTTTCATTTTCTTTTCAATAATATTTGTGCATTTTAGTCTACAGTTTACATCTGAGAGCTGCTCAACTTTTATTCGCTTTAAAACTTTCTTACATGTTATTCTTTTCAATATGAAATTCAATTTTATCCTGCTCAAGACTAAATAGTGATCACTTCCAATTTCAAATCCTCTGTACACTCTGGTGTCCTGCACCAGGGAGAAAACATCACTATCAACAATAACATAGTCAATGAGACTTTTCTTATTCCTAGCCTCTTCTCTCCATGTGAATTTGTGCACATTTTTATGTTGGAACATGGTGTTAGTAATAACCAGTCCGTGTCCTGAGCAGAAATCCAACAGATATTTGCCATTATTATTAGCTTTGCTCTTTTCTCCAAATTTTCTCATAATATTTTTGTATGTCTCACAATCATTTCCTACTCTACTATTTAGATCCCCAACAAGGACCAACTTTTCCTTTTTCATTGTGTCAGTTGCTTTTTCTAAAGCTTCAAAAAATTCCTCCACTTCTACCTTAGTAGAACCTTCTGTGGGACCATAGGCACAAATAAGTCTCATTGTCCAGTTCCCCATTCTCATATTTGCCCACATTACTCTACTTGAGACTGACTGCCATTCAAGAAGATTAGCCTCGTATTTTGTGATGAATACTATGGCTACTCCTTCTTTTCCTTGATTGTTATTGCCTGAATATAACATTTTGTATTTATTGCTCAGAAAGATCTCACCAGTTTTGGTCTTTTTTGTTTCAGTCACCCCTATTATGTCGATCTGGTACTTATCTAATTCCTCAGCTAGCTCCATTTCTTTGCCATTCAGGCTTCTTACGTTGATAGTACCGATCTTTAACTCTGGTGATGTTGAGTTGGGGTTTGTTTTCAGATTTGTTCCAGTAGCTGACTTTTCGCTGTTCGCCCTGGTTCCCTGGCGAAAACAACGGGGGCCTTGTGTAACCGGGCGACGCCCCAGCCGGCATGAAATTTTGTCATGTTGTACCATCATTTTTTATTTTGGTTTAACCAATAAGCATATAATTTGGTCGGCTAAATCCCAAATTGCCAGCCCATCCTCGTTCGTTCAGTATCAAAGTAGATACCCAACAGGGTGCACCACGAGAAGGTGAGGATTGGACATTAGGTCAGAAGCCCTGGTCGGTTCTCCGCATTCCTTTAAAGGCTATGTGGAGGTCTCCTCTCAGTTATACAGCTTTGACCCTTAAGCACCCCAATTTTAGATATATTCTGAATTAATTTTTGAAAATTTAAAATTAAAGAAAGAATACAAACAACTGAAACTTAAAGAAAAAACATAACTCTTTGATGTACAAAGCCCAGGGAAGCCTATTACTTCTTGTTATTCCTTTATTTGTAATGTAGTTTTATTTTCTTTCAAGAAATGTAAGATGTAAAACATGCAAATGATGGAACAACTTTAATACAGTCCAATTTGTGCAATACTGCTTAGTCACATACTTGCCAAATTCAGATTTTTCCTCAGTCCCACATGGCAGACCTTTTCACTGCACCATCATGTCCCGATGGAGTGGAAAGGGCCAGAATTGTTGCATTACAAAAGTAGTGCCAGAAGAGAGGCAGTGAATTTTGGGCTGATTGGTATTTCTGCAATGGTAGTTCAAGTTGGGAAAAGTTGGCTAAGATACAAATTTAGGAATGGATTGGATGGGTATATGACTTAGCTTATAACATACTCTATACAACATTCCTTAATAATGTAGATTTATTATATAGTAATGAATGGTATACGATATAGTATAAATCAATTAATTTTTTGTACTACTTTCACAGGCACTGTGGCCTGCTTCCTCTGGATCAAGATAACATAAAAAATAACATACGGCACATTAAGAACATCATTCAAAAGATTCAGAAGTATTGCAGATAACTTCTGGTAAAACACTACTCCTCTCACCCATAAACATTGTCAAACATAGCTTGCATTTAACATTGTATGTTGCTAGAACTTATCTGTAGTGATTTTTAACTCGAAAGGATGTTTCAGTATCTTTCACATAATTTAGGTCTCTTTTTTATGTTCATATTACCCAGAGGAAGTAGGACATCTGCAAAACTAGAAGACAATTTGTTTCATACTGTGCATTCTAATATATTGTGGAAAACAACCACAAAAACTTGAAGATAAATGATAGCACTGTTGAGGATCCTGTCTTAGTAATCCATGTAGTTTATGATGGCATTACATAAATAGTGCACGGATAATTATTGTAAGGTACACACAGAGAGAGAGAAAAGGAATGCTATGTAAAGAATGGGGTTGGCCAGCTGTGTAGCCGATGTCCTTTAATATAAGATGAATATAAGATATAATATTAAATATAATTTAATATTCTTATAAGCGTCGTTTGTTTAATATCGAAAATAATATGTGATATTGTAGACATAAGAACATAAGGGTGTTCCTATGGCACCAGCACCTCAAACAAGTAAGTTTCACTTTTAACGTTTCGTTTAATGTAGTGTTCAAAACTAAGTTACCGAGTTCCTCCCATTTTCCATCGGCGTCTAATATTCGACATAACTCTCTTCTTGCTCGGTACGGAAGTTCATAAATATAATGCACAGCTGCATCCATGTTGTCATTCACATATAAATCCACGCATGTCACTCAAACAAATTCCTTGAATGCTGAAACAACTTTCTTTCGATTTCAATGAAAACAGAGTTATTCAAGAGACACCGTGCGGCAAATGCTGCACTTAATGTTTGTTTGTTTATTATTATTATTATTATTATTCCTGATACCTCCAAGGAGTCCGAAGACTCATCGCGGGAGGACATCTTCAACTGTCTCTACACCTTACCTCTACTACGAATCAACGCCATCTACCGCCCACCTCCAACACCACCACAACTAGTAATTTTTGTCTGTAAATTGCGTGTGTTCTGAAGGGCCGATTTGTATGTATGCGGGATGAAAAACCCGAGTTTCCGGGAGAAAAAACCCTGCTACCTCCGTATGAGATCGGCTAACTCACCATCGATTGAAATTGACCAGATAAAGATTCCTCCCGTCGCGACGAGAATCGAACTTAGGCCTATTCCAATCGAAGGGCGCAATGTACCGTCGTTCTTCTAATTGCGCTACGGAGGCGCTTAAAAAAATATTGAGCTATTAAAGCTCTGATCATGGCAGAAGGGTAACAGCAATAGCCGAGCCTCAGTTAGAACTTCATTGGCTACAGCATTTGCATCTATTACCCTTCAAGAGTATGGTGTGGACACCCCAACCTCAATTTTCACATTATTCACATAATTTCACATAATTATTGTTACTCCTCAATCTCCAAAAGTTTGATAGGGCTAAAATGACTTCGCCTATTCCCTATATGAAAATAAAGGGCGTTAGCTGATTTTTTAACATATTATTTTTTTAATTTTTTTTATATTTTTAAGTGTGTGTTTTGGTTTGAGAAAAAAAATGCATAAATAAACAAGATAGCAAGAATCGAGACTTGTGTTTGAAGCAAGGAACAAGTCCACAGATTATACAGATACTTAAATCTATGGGAAATATCGATAAATTAAGTGATCATTGGAATGGTCAGTCTTTTATAATCGTGCTTACAGTCAATAATGCCACGTTGTGAAGGTAGGGTGGAATTAACATATTGAAACGTTAGATTTGGAAGTGGACATTAATAAATTATTTGAAGGACACTCCATTCCACAAAACCTGCCATCAGTTACAGTGTGTGAGTGGGGGGGGGGGGATGGAGTGTTCTCCCGAGAGGAATCCTTAGACTCTTTGGAGGTGTCACATAATAATAATAATAATAATAATAATAATAATAATAATAATTTTTCAAAGGAACATTCCTTATCGTGTGGAAGTGGCTTGCTTCAATGTCGAGAGCTATGCTGGGAAGAAGAGTAGCAACCAGAAGAGTAATCACCAAAGTCAGATGGTCTCAATGAAGGTGCCAGACTAACAGTGCTCTTCTCCATCTATCTTAATTATTATTATTATGTGACACCTCCTTGGCGTCCAAGGACTTATCGAGGGAGGACAACTACTCTACAACTCTCTATCTACACAACTCACTCAATCCATCAACTAAAACGAACCGCAACTACATCAACGCCATCCACCACCACTTTCACAGAAATCACAAACCCATGCCCACAGCAGGATTTGAACCTGCAGCCTTTTCGCTGGAGAGCGGATACATTAACCACTCGGCCAAACAGGCAGGCGAAAGTGAATTGTCTCGTTGGTGAATTGACAGTCGTCGACTGAAACAGTTGACGTCGGGATAATAAAGGACTGCATCAGATATTGAGGATACTCAGTGCCAGATTAAGGGGCTGGCTGACCGGACATCCTCCCAGGCCGCTAAACGTAGGGGGCACAAAAACTGAGGCCAGCACTACGGTCTTAGAGCCTTTCGCTCATTCCAAAAATATATGTTATATATATATATATATATATATATATATTAAAGATGTGGTATGACATAGTTATCGAATAAACATGGTAAGCAAATCTATGCAACCAAAAAAAAATATGGATTTAAAAAATTGTTATAAATTTATTAAAACTTTTAGGAATGGAGCTAATATTTGTTGAAAAAAGAATAGTTCGTAAAAAGAAATTATTTAATTTACGAAACTGAAGACATCTTCGTTGCTGTTGATGAGAAAACAAAGTTTAGAACAACGATATTCAATCATTTTAGACACAATATTAAGATCTCTTGAAGAAAGATTTGAGCAAATAAAAGAGTATGAACAAAATTGGGATTTTGTCTTTAATTTAACTAAAATAGGCGATTTAAACGAATTAAGAAACCATTGTATGGATTTGAATTCAATTCTTAACACTTTCATTGCCAAGCTGAGAATTGGAATTTCGTGTGGTGGCCAAATTTTTTTAATTTTTTTATTTAGTTAGCGACGTCCACGCGATAACGCGTGATTGGCAATGAACGTGTTAACAATGAAAATAGAAGTGACATTGACACTAACGAACTCTTTGAAGAAATTAAATCTCTAAACAGTTTACTTCCGGAAACATCAATTCGCCGTTATAAACTTTACAATTTTTAAAAGTAAGCAATTTGCAGAATATAGTTCCAAATACGTGGGTAGCATTGAGAATTTTGCTTGAGAAGTTGTATCGCGTTGTATCGCAAGAATTACGTAATAAATTAATAGCTCCACTGGCAACAAACCATCGAGAGGCTCTATCCAGCTTCGAAATTCAAATCAGTGATCAAGTGACGGAATACCCCATAATGTGGTGAACATAAATGCAGTGCGAATTGAAGTCGGTCATAATGAAATATATGAACTCCATAAATGAGTGTCTAAGCCTAGTAACATTAGAGGCTCAACATAAATATATGCTAAAACTCCATCTTCCATTATAGCTATAAGTTTAAAGGGTAGAACGAAGTTTGGCTGATCATTCCAATTGAATTGGAATGATAACTCAACAAACTAAACAAAAATCTTAAAAACATCAAAAATAAGATTACAAATAATTTGATCAATAAAAACAATTGCTGAAGCAAAGAATTTCTGCAACGGCATAGAAATTTAAAGATATGAAGAATAATCACCAAATATTCAATTTCAACTGAAACATCGCAGTTATTTTGCTATCTACAGGGAAATACAAATGCCAGTAATCACTCCATAGAGAAAGAAAGAAAGAAAAGCATCGCTACAGTTTTTGAAGTCATTTGGAATATTCCAGTTTAACTAATAAAAATGATTCATCAATTAAGGAAACAAAACTAGAACTGAAAAACTACAAAATGTCACTGTTGTTTATGGAAATGTCAATCACAAATAGAAAAACTGAAAAACTGGAAGGGAGCTGGCAAATATGTACTACATTTATTTTGATTGAAGCAACTGTCTATAGTCAATGACACTACAACTTGATTACTTTTTATAATCAGGCTCAACTGAAGAGACTGGAAGATACGTGTGCATTATCTTCCAATAACATATCTGCCAGTTATTTTCAAGCTGTTTACTGCGATCATAGCAAATTCCATATACCATTAATTATCTAAAAAAGGCTCAGCTAATGCCTTTTATACCCTTATATGGAGCAGGTGAGGCCATTTGAGCCCCATCTATCTTTTGGAGACTGAGGGACAAGTTCAGTCTCCACCAGACCCAATCAGAGATAGTTGGCCCTAGCCTATCATTAATTATAAGCGATGTCCGATGAAGAGACGACTGACAAGTATCCCCATCTCTTGGTCCCTAATGCTAACACTATATGTTATTGTCTGAAATAGTGTGGATTCTACGGTCGATTTTCTTGATTTTCCTGCACGAAAGAGCCGAGTTTCTGGAGAAAGAAACTGCTTGACAGTTCCAGATCTTGAGTAACTCGGGAACTGGTCGATAAATGCTTGGAAAAATTTATTCTAATCGGCGACTAGAATCGAACCTAGATCATTCTTCCAGTGGCCTAGCAAATTATTAGATAAATCATATTTATCTAATTGAACAAAAAAAGCAATAACAATTAAAAAAAACTAAAAGGAACAAAAGACCAGATTTTTTGATGAAATGAACCTCACAGATATGCAAAAAGACAAAAAACAGAGAACATGGCATGGCATTGATATACTACAAGAAAGCATACGACTTCTTCCAATATTCTAGGATTCTAAAATCACTAGAAATATTCTGAATTAGCAAACATATATGATCTTTTCTCGCCTCTGCTATGAAATCTTGGTAAACAACTTTAATGCTTAATAATGAACAATTCAGAGTGTAAGCTTCAGATGAGAAATTTTCCCAGTGATTCCTTTTCACCATTACACTTCAATATTTCACTGATAACTTTAGTTATGAGTTTTGAAAAAAATCCATAACTTCAATATGAAATTTCTAAAAATAATATTAAAATTTCTCATCTGCTTATATGGATGATTCGAAATTATATGGAAAATAAGCATAGAAACTAGATTGAATACTAAAAAGGGATCATATTGCATTCTGGATAACAAAATGGAATTTAATTTAAATAAATGTGTAATGTGACCTGTTAAACAAGTAAAAATTCATAATACATGCTAGCGATTTTAGTTGTTGACGAGTAAAAATGCAAAATCACTAGTATTATGAATTATTTTTTTAATAATCAGCTTACACCTTCTATTCCCTTATAGGGAGTAGGCAAGGCCTTTTAACCCTATCTTGCTCTTTGGAGACTGACCAGGAAGTTCAATCGCCACCGGTAGCCATCAGAGCTAGCTACCAGTGGAGATTGGTACCCATGACTATCCATGACTATCACTGATTATAAGCTGCAACCGATGAAGGGATGGGCACACGAGTGCTACTCGTGTGCCCATCCCTTCATCGGTTCTACGGTTCTACGGATTCTACGGTCGAGTTTCTTGAGTTTATGGGAGAAAAAAAACCCGCTTGCCTGTGCAAAGATCGACTAACTCGGAAACTGGTTGAAGAAAGGTTTAGAAAAGGTTCGTCCATTCGGCGACTATACTTGAACTAAAGTCTATTTTCGGGCGGCCTAGCGCTGAGGGATGCAAGTACTACTTCTACTGAGCTACACAGGAAAAAATGTATTAAATCAATTTCAATTAATGAGTAATGTAAATACCTAGAAACATTGAAAACCAGCGATAAAGGTCTGTATAGGTTGGCATGCAAAATTGAAAATTTGTCACGTTTAATTACTTTAAAGGAAGACCTTCATCCTTGCAAATATCAAATACTTTCCTCGTCTAGAATAAAGTAATTATTTCGCTTTTTTAAAAACAAATTAGCAAAGATATGCTTATATCATTTTACGCCAACGTTTCTGGTTCCACAATGCTCACTCGCAAGAAAGAAAGACAGGTGCGATTAAAGTCACACCTAGTGTAACATTTCGTTTTTTTACATGCGGTTCCTGAATTAGTTGAGCTTTATAGCAGGTAAGGTGAGTGTTTTCTATTGAAAACTTGATATTTCTCATGTATCTCACAAAACGTCAGTGTAGAACCACGAGATGGAGCAGTTTCCTGTGCTCTCTCTCTCTCTCTCTCTCTTTCTTTTCCTCCTCTAATATCATGGCTAACATGTAGCCATGATATCAACTATTGATAATCGTAAAGGGTGGAGCTTTGTCCACTAATTTTCAAACAGCTAAATGAGTTCTACCCACACCCTTTGGGTAATAAAAATGGCATCTGACGTTTCCAATTTATTAATGATAAAATGATAAAAAATGTTAATGATAAAAAACTTTAGAGTGTATATATAAGAAATTCTGGAAAGGTATTACCACATATTTTCAGTATATAATTCGCTTTTATATATAACAGAGAACTGTATAACCTACAGGAACTAAGATTTGTTCATTCTTCAAAACGGTGAAACATGCAAATGATTGTATGACAATTTCTAAATCTGGAAGTAACATCATACACTTTTAAGGATGTAGTTATTATATATCATTAATTCGTTTCTGCAGTAATAGTATGGTCATCAGCATGAACAACTATGACAGAGATTCCACTGGTATCATGTGACTTAATTTGTTTTTATTGTTAGCGGTTGGTGTTGGAACTATGGCCAAAGCAACTGAGACTATGCAATGAATATCTTCTTCTTCTTCTTCTTCTTTCTTCCATCACCTATGTGGATGATGATGAGGCCGAATGAACTCTTTCCACTTCTGTCTGTCCCGGTAGAGTCCGAACAATTCTGTCCAGTTTGGTGTCGCTTGTTGTGATTTGGTTTTCAGGTCCTCTTTTATTTTGTCTATCCATCTAATTCTGGGCCGTCATTTGGATCTTTTACCTTCCATCGTTGTATTCTGGGTTTTAGATGGTAGTCTTTCTGTTCCCATTCTGGTCACATGGCCAAACCATCGCAGTCTTCTTTCTTGGATTTTGCTTATTATTGTTATTTCTTGTTTTAGTCGTTTCCTTATATCTTCGTTTCTTAGTCGATCCAGCAGAGATACTCCAAGTAATCTTCTTAGCCAACCCATTTCAGTAACTAATAATTTTTCTCTTCAGCCTTTTTGCTATTCCAGCATTCACTTCCATAGAGGAATATTGGGAGGACCATTGTTTCATAGATTCTTACTTTTGTTACTTGTTTGATGTCTCTTGACTTCCATATTTTATTAAGTTATCCAAAAGTTTAGGATGCTTGACTGATTCGTCTGTTTATATCTTTTATAATTTCACCATTGTACTCAATAACTCCTCCAAGGTAGGTGAAGTTTTCTACCTGCTCTAGATTCTTACTATCAATTTCAATTTTCAGATTGGTGCTTCTTTTTCCTATTTGCATAATTTTTGTTTTGTCTATATTTATGTTCAATCCGGATTTTATACACTCCTCCTTTATTTTATCAGAAATTCGCTGTAGATTTTCTTCTGTGCTTGCAAGTAATGCAATGTCGTCTGCAAATTTTAAATTTATCACATTTTTCCCATATACTTTGATTCCAGAGTCTTCCTTGTTTAAGGCCTTATTGGTTGCAAAAATTATATATGCAATGAATATATAATTTGTTAACTGCGTGTGTTCTTTTGGTCATTTACCTGTTTTGTGAGAGGAAAGATCTTGCCACTTCCATGTGGGACCAATAACTCATCTTCAGTTTCAAAGCCTTTATAAAGGTTCTTCACGTCCAAGATGGAACTCCAATCCAGGTTTAATCCGAAACGTATCGTCGATGATGATTAGCTATAGAGGTTCCACTTCAGCTGAATCTCTCTCTCTCTCTCTCTGATGCCCTTCAAACAAGAGGAAAAGTGGTAATATAGCATAATTTTAGTATGCTACATATAATAACTTATATTGTTAAAACCCCTCGATACACATCTTAGCTGATCGAGTCTTAACGAACTATATACACCCTCTGTCCAGAGAGAAACCGAACTTTTCGAAAATTGAAGAAACTAGTGGTGCTACCTGTTGTATCTTTTTGTTGTCGAAAGCGGCAACCTTTCTTAGTATTGTGTCAACTGTTTATGACATTTGTTTCATTAGAAGCCGAATTATAGTGCCAAAAGTGACAGTCTGTTTTGACGAAAGGTCGGAAAATTAGTTTCAAACGGAGAGCTGATACTGACTTTTGTGTTAAACTTGGTACCTAAACACATCAAATGCTTCAAAAAGCATACGGTGATGAATGCTTATCCCGTAGTCAAGTTTGCGAGTGGATTTAAGCGATTTCAAAGTGGTTTTGAGACGCATGAGGACGACGAAAAGCCGGGCTGTCCAAAAACTGTACTGAGCAAAGTTAACATCCAAAAAGTGCGTGATTTCATCAAAGAAAACCAAAATCGTCCTTGAGATTGATTGAAGATGAATTGGGGATTCCAAAATCAACTGTGCACAACATTTTGACAGAGAGTTTGGGGCTTCATAAATTGAATTCGCGATTTGTTCCCCACAAGTTGACCGACGACCAAAAAAAAGTATCGAATCGAACACTGCAAGGACCTCATTAAAACCGCTCGTAAGGACTCAAACTTCCTTGAAACGATCGTAACTGGTGACGAAACGTGGTGTTTTGAGTATGAGCCCGAAGCAGCCAGAATGCTGAGTGGAGACCACCAGAAGAGGGGCATCCGAAAAAAAAGTCCCTTGGAGAAGTCAAAAGTAAAGAAATGCTGATTGGTTTCTACTATTCCAAGGGAATTATCCACAAACAATTCGTTTCGCATGGCCAAATGGTCAATGGTCAGTTTTACCTCGAAGTTTTGAAGAGATTGATAGCGAGAATTCGTCGTACTGCATGAATATCATGATAGACGACTGCTCGTTCGTCTAAACACTGTCACTAAACACTCTTGGCACTATAACTCGGCTTCTAATAAAACAAATGTCATAAGCAGTTGACACAACAGTAATGAAGGTTGCCGCTTTCGACAACAATACGATACAACAGGTGGCTCCACTAGTTTCTTATATTTTTGAAAGTTCTTGTTTCTTTTTGGGCAGAGGGTGTATTAATGAGTACACCAGTTGTATCTTCAGGGGGAAGGGGTACTGCTGACTTACCGCATTGATTTCCCAAACTTACACAGGCCAAACAAACATAAATCTATATCTAATTGGAGAAGCATTAAAACACCATATTATTTATATGGTAGCATTTTGGTTTGTAATTCCGGTTATTTTGCAGAATCAAAAGCTAATGAATACCTTTTAGTTGTTTTGTCATCCACTGTACACATTTCTTTTCTGTAGTCAGTTGACAGTGAAAAATGAAGTGCACATTGCGGTGCTAAGTCCTTAGTTAGTGAATCTCACATAGCCGTTCCTCTGTGAATAAGGGATATACACGATAATTATTGGTACTTGGAGGTGACCTGTTTAGATGTTGGAGACACTGCCTGCTATCGATATTTGCAGTGCAGATAGCAGTGGCATTTAATTAAATCAAAGCTTTGTTCACCCTACACATCTATCACTAGTGAAGAATTTTTAACGCTGAAGTATCAATGCATAAACTGGATCATCTCTCCTCTCTATTTTTTCATCCCCAGTCCTTATGTCTTTGCAAATGAATGTAGAAGACAGGCAGAATGCTTGAAAGGCTTATGCTACGTCATAATATCTCATCACACAGTCAGCATGTTAACCACTCGGCCAACCAGACTGGCCAGTGGTTAACATATCTGTTCTCCAGCCAAAAGGCTGCGTGTTCGAATTCCGCCGTGGGCATGGATGTTTGTGATTGTCTGTGGAAATACTAGTGGTAGTGGTCGGTGATACATGGCGTTGATGTAGTTGTGGTCAGTTGGTAGATTGAGTGGTGGAGACAGAGTTGTAGAGCAGGTGCCCTCCCTCGATTAATCTTTGGATTCCCTGGAGTGTCAAATAATTATTTTAAATTTATTATTTTATTTTTTATTGATCTTTTAAATATTTACATATACTGTATACAATTATCATCTTGAGTAACATTCAGTATATTATTTTACAAGGTTCAGCAATAAGTGCTACAAATAATGAAATTTCAATAATAATGATGATAACATAGTTTTTTTGCAATCTTTTAAAATAACAATCGAGTAATAATTTACAATTACGTAGTTCAGAGTTACAAAATTTATAATATTACATGTTTACTATTTTTTTTTTCAAAGTTTGAGAAAGAGTGATTATACCACAGTATTTACACATATGCAATTAAAATATTGTATTTCCTATTTCTCACAAACATGCAATGTAAACTCATTATTTACATATTTCTTAATAATAAGAATAGTGTATTACATTATTTTTTTCATGTTACATGGTAATATTATATTAATGATATTATCACATAATAATCAGTATCTTCTTTATTGTTTTATGTACTTTACTGACTGTTTTTTACATTTCTGCATTTGATTATAAGGATTACGTATAGATGAGTGAGGCCAGTTAATCCGACCTACTTCGAAGCTTGAGTTAGCTTTTATGAAGAGAGTAGGATTTAGCCTTCACTATTTATGTTGTTGTTACTGTTTATGCATGGGATGTAGGCATTGGATGCAGGTGATTTGTGATGTGTATATTAGTGTTAATGGTTTCTTAAGTTTGTTGGTATATTTTCCAGAGTTCGTTTTTTAATGTTCTTTAGTTATCTATGTGTTTTAAATTTTTTGGTAGGTTGTTCAGTTGCGTTGGTATCTGATGTGATCTCACAAAAGAACAGCTAGAGTTGTTGAAGGGTGTAGCGTTGTAGAGAGTTGTTGTAGGTCGTGTTATACGATATGTCTCCGTGTTGTTTCGATAGGTAATGTTGAAGTAATTCCTTGTTAATGTCATGTAGTCTTTCATGTTTTTAATGCTCAGAATTTTGTGTATCGCCATGTGCTTGTCGAATATTGGGAGTTGCGTATAAGGTGTCCAGATCACTGTTGACACGATTTTCCTGTGTAATGTTTCTAATTTTGTTAGGTGGCTGTTTGATGTGTTTGCATAGACTGTTATATCGTATCTGAGTAGGGATTCGCAGATACCGTGATATAGGAGTTTTTTTTTATGTTGGATGGAATAATGTCTTTTACTTGGAAGAGTTTTGCTGCGATGATCCGGAGTTTGGTATGTAGATATTCTATATGTTTTGTCCATTTAAGGTGGGAATCTACATAGAGACCGAGGTATTTTGCATGCGTTACAGGTTTGATTTTGGGACATTGGCAGGTATTTTTGTTATTAATGCAGCAGTATGTGTGACAGCGTATCGACAGTGGTGCGGGCGCATGATTCTTCGGTTGTGTATTATCAGCATCTGTGTTTTGGTGCCGTTGATTAGAACTGCGTTTTGGTAAAAATATGTTGGGATTTCATTTAGATCTTGTTGTACTTTGCAGAGAGTGGTGTTGATGTCTGTGTGGATTGCTAGTATTGCAGTGTCATCTGCGTACTGAAATATTTGACTTCTTATGGCCATGTTATGAACATCGTTTATGTATAAGTTGAATAGAGTGGGTGATAATATGGCTCCTTGAGGAACACCGTGTTTTATTTGTATACTCTGGCTGTGACGTGTACCTATTTTGGTTACTTGTGTTCTGTTTGAGAGGTAGTTCCTGAACCATGTATGCAGTATTGCTCTTATACCTATTGAATATAGTTTGGTGAGTAGTATGTCATGTTCAAGTGTGTCAAATGCATTGGTTAGGACCAGCAGTATAAGGACGGCGTACTTGTTGTTTTTGTCGAAAGCTTTGTTTATTGAGTCGGCGATTTCTTCTAATGAAGTGATGGTGCTTTTTGTTTTCTGAAAGCCGTATTGGTTTTGTGAGATGATGTTGTACTTCTGTAAATTGTTCTGTAGTCTGCTGTGTGTTATTTTTTTCTAGAATTTTTGAGATGACTGTGGTCTGTAGTTCTGAGTATCGTTTCTTTTGCAGTGTTTGTATATTGGCGTAATTATTGCCGTTTTAATAGTTGTGGAATAATGCTTGTATCGAATATTATGTTCACAAGTCTCAAAAGTATTGGATTCATTTGTTCAAAGTGTGTTATATGGTCTGTGAGTCTTATTTTGTCTATTCCTGGAGTGGTTTTTGGTTCTAGTTGTAGGAGTCAGGGGCACGCCGGCCATATGTGCAATGTGTGCGACACACACAGGCGCCAGAATAGTAAAGGCACCAAAGAGGAGGAAATACTAAAAAAAAAAACGTTATTTTAAAGTGATTTTTTTATTGAAGTGGGGGGGGATAGGGGCGCCAACTAAAGTTTTGCACACATCGCCAGACACTACTTGCGCGCCCCTGGTAGGAGTGCTTCTTTCAGTTCCTTTTATAATAATAATAATAATAATAATAATAATAATAATAACTTATTAAAACCAACAAGATGTCTGCATCGAACAGATGTTAAATAGTATGTGCCTTGAATATGCATTTTTATTTGCCCACTAAATTTCGATCTACGTTTTAATTTTAGTTAGATTTATATGTTTTGTTTCCCTTTACCCGGAGAGAAAACATAAAGAGCAAGTCGTTAATTTTTCAACTAATCTTATGTGCCAGATGATATGATATATCGGACGGTGATAAAACTATACAAAAAAAAAAAAAAAGAGAGAGAGAGAGAGAGAGAGAGAGAGAGAGAGAGAGAGAGAGAAAGAGAGAGAGAGAGAGATTCCAGAGGACCAGTTCGACATTTTTGGGGGGGCCTTTTCTCGACTGGTTCATTGGAACCGGTCGAAGAACGGCCTAAAAAAAGCATTGTCTGTCTTTGACACGATGAAGAAGTAGCTCTTTTTCCACACGGAAACTCTCTGTTTTTAACTGCAAATTTAAACAAAGTTGACTGTAGAACTCACCTATTATAGACAATAATACGAACATCAGAATTTATGGTTACCAGTTGATGGCAGTTTTCCTGTTGCATACTCACCTCAATAGCCATGGTTCATTGATAGCCTTATCTCAATGCTAGCGAAGGCTGAAGAACGGGTACTGGCTGCTTATTCCATCATCAGAAGTTAGTTAGGGCTAAATGTGCTGAGTCTACTAACTCTTTCTTGGGTGTAAAAGGTGTTGGAAGTTTTCTCAAATGATTCACTATACTTCTATGAATTGGCAAATCGTTCAGTGGTTTGTTTGAAACTTGTCTGAAACTTGTTTGAATATGGCCGATCAATAAAAGCATGAAAAATTTTGTTATTTTGTTTTTATATCTCAGCAGCGAAGATCATGTCGATTGTTTTGTAGGATGTCTAAAAACCACTGACTGAGATTTCTTCTTTTTCTTCTGTAAGAGGATATAAAGGTCGAGCTTTCGATCTTGGCAGGTTTTAAATAGTAATAGGTTTTAAATAAGTTGAAACGGTGAAATAAGAAGTAAAAAGAGTTTCATATGAGTAAGTTTAAGGCTGAATTTTGAAATTCAGAAATAGAGGAATCCAAATTTTATTGGAAGAACTATACGTGAGAGAGAAAGAGAGCCAGGATTATGGTCAACAGAGGTTGAAATTTGAGGAGTACATTCTAAATGGGTGAATACTATTCAATAAATGTTACAATGGTGACATTTGTTGATATGAAAGATATTGACTACCAGAAAAAAAAGTATTTGGTGGTTTCACTGCGTCAAACCTTGAGGAAATTACATTTGGACTGCTGTGTCCAGATGTATTCATCTGCATTTCTAAAGGGGATGAGGAAACTTCAGAAACTGTACAAAAGCATGTAACGACAATATCAGGGCTTTGTAATTTCAGCTATAAGAATATAACGAAGAAATGTTATCTTACTTCGGTATAAGTAGCCTTGGCTATAAGTAGCCTAAGTATCCAAGCGTAAGCAAACAAATTTTTGTTTACTTGCACTTGGATATAGGATCAGAACATTCTAAAGAATATAATTTAACTTATTGGTACATATAATTTATATGCCAACTTGTTTATTATTTATGTATTTATTTATTTATTTTTCTTTCATAAAACTGTCGTCACTTCATTTGATGAATTAAGACCATAAATTCTCATATGATGGTAGGAGTATAATAGTGAGGGTCTAATTTATTTTCGATTATTCTTTTTTCAGCCTCTCATTATTTTATCAAAAAAAATCAGCTAACGCCTTTTGTTCCTTTTATAGGAAGTAGGCGAGGCCTTTATACCCTATCTAGCTTTCAGAGACTGAGTGGGCAGTTCAATCTCCATCGGTAGCCAATCAGAGATAGCTGGCTCATGTCTATCATTAATTATAGCATCCGCAGATGAAGAGGCTATCAAAAAGTGCTGCCATCTCTTGGTACCTAACCCTAATAAGATATTTTACTGTCTGAAATAATGTGGGTACTGCGGTAGATTTTCTTGAGTTTATGGGATAAAAAACCCGAGTTTCCGGGAGGAAAAACCCGCTTGCCTGTGCCAGAGATCGACTAACTCGGGAATCGGTCGAAGAAAGGCTTAGAAAAAGTTCCTCCAGTCGGCGACTAGACTTGAACTTAAGTCTGACTTCAAGCGACCAAGCGCAGAGGATGCAAGCGCCACTTCCACTGAGCTCTTAGTCCATTACTTTGTTTTCAAATTCTAAAGTATATTAGTTTCCGTTACTTTCCATATAGCCGAATTATTATTTAGAAATTGGCCATTACGATAAAAACAACTAAATTCAACTGTTACAAGAGCGCAATTGTTAATGTGGTACAATAAATTTTCAATGTCTGTACAAAAGGAAATAAAGATGATAGCAAGCGTTGTTACTGTTGTAGTAGTATATAAAATGGTACCTAATTTTCTGATTAAGTTCTGGATTTTATTTTTTGTCTTCACACCATTTTTATTAATATGTTTATTTATTTTCATAAGGTTAAAATATCAAACTTCTAGCTTTGTTTATCCTCGTCATACCTAATATGTACTTCCATGATATACCTTTGATGTAATTATACACTTGTTAATTAAGAGAAGAGCCTGTGTAGCTCAGTGGATGTAGTGGTAGTTGGACTCAGACCAGAGCAGATGTATTTTTGTGTGCTCCTTAGTGTTCGAGCATTAGAGGATTAGTGCTGCTTATGCCTTTACCAGTGCGGGCACGTTGCCCTTAACGTACCATCTGCTTTCATACAGCATGTCGTCGATTGCGGAAAAATCTTCAATTGCTAATACTATTAAGGCTACTAGCTTTCAACAACTACCGGAAGGAAATGTTTCATCTCGCAATACCTCTTCAAGTACCAAGGCTACTGGATCTCTGAAGGACACATCCCCAGTCTCTACAGTAACAAATCTACATAACACAATGGAACAGGCATCAGCGACCGTCTTTCAGTCACCTGCTGCCAGTACAACGAAAGGTTTCAATTCAGATGTTGTCTCATCATTGAATCTCCCAGATGAACTAGATTGGAGCAAGGCCTGCATCCTAAAGTGTGATCCTTCTGGCGCCCCATCTACAGAACTGGATATCATCGAAAGTTTGAAAGGCAAGGTAAGAGGTTCCGATGTATGGCACCTTGGCTCCTTAAAGTTCAGTTATATTTTCATAATTTCATTTAAACATGTTTCTTTGAAAGAAAAATTTGCTAAATTAAAATCACTTAATGTTAATAACCTTACATGTGAAATTATCTCCATTGTGAGATCTAGAAAATTAGATATTTTAATTCATTGGTTGCCCCCAAATATCTAATAGATTAGTTGGCATGCACTTTGAATCATTTGGTAAAATAGAATGTATTGAAAATGTATCCAATATAAAAGATAAAGAATGGGCGCATGTATTATCCAACAAAAAAGATTGACTATTACATTGAATGATGATGCCAGAATAGAAAATATCCCGTACATTATAAAAGTTTCTAAAATGCGAGGCTTAGTGATCATTCCAGGAAGACCTCCTGTATGCTTCAGATGCAGGCAGGTAGGTTATCTAAGAAGAGAATGCACAGCATCGAAATGTGAGCAATGCAAGAGAATTGGACACGATATTAAACAATGTCCAGGGCAGACATATGCCTCCATGTTGGCCGCGCACCCTTCGGGTAGTCAACTGAACACATGCGATGAGCTTGTAAAAGCAGAAGACATCCGGAAAATAACTTCAACTATTGAATATGAGGCAGAGAATCAGGTGAATGAGAGCAGCACCCCAGGGCTTAACACCTACGGGCACGAGGAATGTAATGAGAATAACTCTCCGCTAAAGGCAAAGGAGGGGATTATCCAGGCTGGCGAGGAGACTAACAGCCAAAGGTCAGTTTTAGATTCAGAAAGAGTAACAAATCCTGAAACTACAGAGAAAAAAAAATCACTCCGAATAACACAAATGAAGAATTAAATAATAATTGCCCAGTTGAAGATGAAGAACTTCCAAACATTGAAATAATTCAAACCATCTCGGTAACACAAATTACAGAAAAAAATAAAACAGATTTAGAAAACGAAGTAGATGAATCAGAATGGAATACTAAACATACCCCAGTAAAGAGAGCAAAAATGAAGTTTACGCCTAACATCACCAAAAGCCAGAAGTCAAAACCCAAAGAAAAAAAATTAGCTAAGAGTCCAGAAAGAAAAGGCTCTAGAAAACTTTCAACTTTCTAACTATGACTCACAATCTAAAAATCATTACACTAAACGTAAACGGGCTAAATAATAAAACATCGATTCAACCAACAGTTAATTTAATCTTTTAACACAGACCCGATGTACTTATGATACAAGACACTAGACTACACAACAACACTGACCTATCAAACAGCTTCAAATACAAGTTACAAACAATGTACCATATCGTTGCCGAAGAGGCTCAGACCAATGGAATAGGTGGAGTTACCACACTAATAAAAAAAATTGGGTAACCTCCAAATATTATCCCATAATGTCGTAATCAGGCATAGAGTTCTGGAGGTCGAGCTCTTTTGGCAGAAAAAAATACACAACATAATTAACATATATGGACCAGCCACACATAATCATAAGACCACCTTCTGGGAGGAAGTGCAACACTATATTCAACAAAAAAATAATCCAATAATAGCAGGAGATATGAACTTTACAGAACAACCACAAAAGGATCAACAACACCCAAACTTACTTCAGCAGAAAAATTTCACAAGAGTTTTCACCCACTGTGGCCTATCAGATGCCTTCAGAATTTTGCATCCCCAAAAGAAGGAATTCACATATTTTGCACCCGGAAACGCCTCTAGAATAGACCGCATATACATCCAAACATTCAGCAATATAAAGATCAAAACTGTACAACACACACCTGTCATGTTCACCGATCACCATATGGTGATGGCTGAACTACAATATCAACAAACAGAAACAGCTGATAAGTTTACAAACAGAAATTTCCCCCTATGGAAATTTAATAAACACCTTAAAGATGACGATAAATTCAACAATAACATAGAGAAAATAGTTGAGGAAATAGAATCCATAGAAGACTGTAACAGCCTGGGAGAAATTTAAACACATAACAAAACAAACAGCAATCAAAATTACCAGAATAAAAAAGCAGCAACAAAGGAACAAACAGAACGCTGACATGAAGAAATTATCAAAATTGTATCACCACCATGACAGAAATAATGAAAACATCAGAACAGAAATAGAAGAAATTAAAAACCGCATAACAGCGAAACAGTTTCAGGAAATAGAAGGAGCGTGGCTACGTGCTGGTCTCAAAATAATTGAAAATTATAAAGGGAAGTCCTCGACAGCAATGGCTGTTTGAGAAACAACGGAACGCAAAACAGAGAATAAAAACCATAACATACGAAGGCCAAACTCTAAACAAAGACTCCGAAATAATTCGTGGTGTTCAAAAATACTTTTCACTATTTCAAGAAAATCCCAGCAGTCAGGAAGAAAGAGAAAGATTCCTTTCACTCCTCCCCAAAACACCCAGCAGGAGGCTGAGGAGATCGACGCACCAATCACCTTAGCAGAATTCCGTCTTATAGTGAAACAGCTCCCGGATAACAAATCACCAGGTGAAGACGGACTAACAGGCGAATTCTATAAAGAACACTTCCCAAAATTTTAACATATTTTTATTAAAATGATCAACACGATGATTACAACACAGACAACGCCAGCAAAATTTAACACAGGACACATTGTACTACTACCAAAGGTTGGGGATCAACAGAAGTTACAAGACATAAAAAACTGGAGAGGCATAACCCTATTGAATACTGATTACAAAATAATATCTAAAATACTTACAAACCGAATACAAAAGCACCTCCATAAACTTATCTCACCAGCACAATCATGTGCAGTGAAAGGAAGAAATATTCTTGACAAAATAATGCACCTCCAATGCATTTGTGATTATTACAGCCTCACAGAAAATCCATGTATTGTAATGGGGCTAGATATTCAAAAGGCATTTGACACGGTTAGCCACCAATACCTGTTCGAAACACTAGACCGAATAGGAGTTGGAGTAAACTGGAAAGAAAGATTAAGCTTTTGTACAGAAACGCTGAAAGTAGGCTGATCATTAATAAAAATCTCTCGGCCTCTTTCCCAATAAAATGTTTCATCCGGCAAGGAGACCTACTATCCATGGCTCTATTTGTTCTAGCCCTAGAACCACTCATTATAGCCATTAACACAAACAACAATATCAAAGGAACACATATACACGGAGAAAGTGACGCCAAAATTTTAGCATATGCTGATGACGTCACTTTAACACTAGGAACACAAAAATCCTTGGACACAACACTCAAAATAATAAAAGACTTCAGCAAAGCCTCAGCACTGAATGTGAATCTGGCAAAATCCCACTGCAAAATAATTGGAAAGTGGGAAAACTAACCAAGGATTCCTTCAGGAATACATGTGAATAATTACATACCGGTTCTGGTCATCAACATCGGAAGCTCAGAATCACACGAAGAACAGTAGAAAGAACTCTATGACAGCATAAAGAAGAAAATTAATGCAATGCGCCCTAGACAGTTGTCCGTCAGAGGAAGGGCCCGGGTTTGCAACATCTACCTAACATCTCGCCTGTGGTACAAGATACACAACACTCCGTATCACGGAAGATGGGCCGAAAAAATACACAGGCTCTGCGCTACATACATGTACATCTGGGGCTCTCAGTATGAACCCATGCGCAGATCAACACTCTTCCATGAAGTTGAAGCTGGAGGTTTAGCATTGCTAAACATCCATCTGAAAACTCTCATCGGCAGGGCAATAACAGCAGCCCGAGCACACACAAAAACCTATCATGCCTATGCGGCAACATTCTTACAAAAGTGTTTGCCACATAGGTTTATAAGCTCACTTCCAGATATAAAAAAACCAAGCCCGAGAATGTTTAAAGAAATAGCCGAAGGGTACACATATATAATGAAACACTCAGATACCGAAAACTTACTGACAATCAAACCAAGAAAACTATACAAAATATTAAGTCAAGTGACATTCCTGCCTCCCCAAAACAGGGAAATAAGAAAAGAAGAAATTAGGCTAAGTCCGGTGCTTAACAAAGTTTTCCGACTTCCAATAATCACCAAAATACAAAACATTCTTCTATAAAGTACATCATGCCTGTTTCCCCACAAAAATGTGGTGTGTAGCAAAAAAAAATCCCATTACAAGGCCCAGCGAAGTGTCATTTCTGTCCCGACCCAGAAACAATATATCATATTATGATGTTCTGTAGCAAAGCGTCCACAGTATGGAACACCATATAGAAATTCTTACATAAGACACAACCATTCTCTGAAAACACATTATTTTGGTTGGAAGACCAAAAAATGAAAAAAACAGAACTAATAATCATTATAATAACAATGTATGCAATATGGTCCCACAGATGAGACAAAATACACGGAAGAGACACCAGACCAGACATACTAGCAAAAATTAACAATTATTTAAAGGAAATTATCATAACACTGCACAAACCAAAAGCATAACAACACAGCAATGGAGGAAACTCGGCCTAATTGAAGAAGGAGAAGAAGAAGGAAAAATAAAACTTATACCCATAATGGACCCCCCCCCCGTAGTTAGTGGTAAACAAAAATGATAACCCACTATCTGAACAAAAAGCATAATCCCTGACAAAGGTGCTGTTAACGTAGGCCCATTCGCCACAATGAGAGGAATAATGATAACAAGATATCAAATCTAATAAAAAAAAATAAAATAAAAATAAATAATTGAAAAAAAATATATATATATATAAATAATAATTAAAATAAATAAATAAATAAAAGTTAAAAAAATAATAAAAATATTAATAATAATATATAGGTACGCCTATATATATATAAGGGATAAGAATGTTATATATATATATGTATATCTAATTGTGTAAGGGAGGAAAAAAAGAAATAATGGAAATGTAAATAGCAATTACTCCTTAAGATAAGTCATTACTATTCGAGTAATAAATATGTAGATTAAGACTTATTATTACCAGAAATATGTATATGTTATTGTATATACAGACACAAGGATGGTAGAAATGTCAATTGTAAGAAATGCAGATAACATAAGTTCATAACATGATAATAACCCAAAATGTTAATAGGATATGTTATCCATTTATAGACCTGTAACTAATTCTGCAATTCAGAAAACTTTTGTATATAAGAAATTACAGATTTACCTCTTAAGTTAAGCAAACAATATAATGTTAAATATGGAATTCAATATTTCATTCAATAATTAAAGCAATATGGAATTCATTTTGTAAAAAATAAGAGTGTCTACAAAAAAAAATCTGCATGAGGCAATAGCGATACTACCAAAATATATGCATATATAAATGTAAATAAAAACATAAGCAATGTATGTATTTTAAGAATAAGATGTGCATTTAAATTAAGTTAATAAAATAATCGTCCAAAATATGTGAACAAAGATATAGAATGGAGATATATGTATAACGAATCGTACATATGGAAAATGTCAATGCTAACATATATATGTATGTATATGTAGGTATATATATATGTATATATGTATGTGGATGTATATGTATATATATGTATATATAAACGTGAATAGACTGATCTGATAATGGAACTTATAAATAGACTGAAATCACTATGTAACATATACCAACAAAATAATAGCTCAAACAATTCAATAGGACAATAAGGAAAATAGAAATTGAGCATGTGACATGTTGTATCGTATTTAAACAGTGATTGTAAAACAGGTGTCATAAGTATATTGTAACGAGTAAATGAAAATGCCTAATAGAATTAGCAGTCTATGTACAAATTGTAAATAGCTGTATATATATTTATTTTTAAATGTACACAGTTGCTGTTGTTGATACAAATAAACTCAGTGGATGTGGCGTTTGCATACCACGGAGCTTGGCCGCACGAAGGAAGACTTGGTTTCGAGTCTAGTCGGCGACTAGAAGATATTTTTCTAAACCTTTTTTCGACCGGTTCCCGAGTTAGTCGATCTCTGGCACGGGCAAGCGGGTTTTTCCTCCCGGAAACTCGGATTTTTCGTCCTGTAAACTCAAGCAAAGCGACCGTAGTACCCACATTATTTCAGACATTAAATATATTGTGTTAGGGTTAGGGACCACGAGATGGCGGCACATTTGAGCCGTCTCTCTTCACTGAGTACCGCTTAATTATTGATAGCCTTGGGCCATCTATCTCTGATTGGTACCAGTGGAGATTGAACTGCCCATTCAATCTCCAAAAGTTAGATAGGGCTAAAATGGCCTCGCCTACTCCCCGTATACGGGAATAAAAAGCGTTAGCTGATTTTTTTTTTTAATTAAGAGAACATTATTACTAACTTATATCAACAATTTTCCTCCAGATTTGTGATATTTCTCAGATTGGATACAGAATTCAATTTAATTGTCAGATCGTATATTTCGTTCTTCTAATGAACTTTGAATTGCAGCAATACACTTAGATGCAGGTCTTCCTTCGTATTTTTACCCTGCTATCATGCCATCAAACACCATTTTACTATCATGCTTCTTTCATTTAGCTGCCCATACCGCTTAGATTAGCAAAGCCGGCACATTCTGGAATACTAGCAATGTCAAGTCCCTTCCGAATATGATCATTTTGGATACTGTTCTGTCACTCATGCCAGCTCCCTAATTTTTCTCAACGATCTTATATCTGTGATATCCAGTCTTCGATGAGCTGTTTTACTTCTGACCCAACTCTTAGATCCACAAGTTAAAATTGGCATTGACAATTTAGTGATAATTTAATACTGATAATTTATGTGTTATGTGTAATTTTTCACTTATTCCATATAAAGTTATTCAACTGGCTTTCTACCATACCAGCTTTGCTTAAAAAAAAAAAAAAAAAAAAAAATCAGCTAACGCCTATTTATTCCCGTATAGGGAGTAGGCGGGGCCGTTTACCCTATCTAACTTCGGAGACTGAGTGGGCAGTTCAATCTCCACTGGTAGCTCTTTCCATTATCTATTTCCATATGTAATTTGTCACCTTCATAAAAAATTGTGCCTAAACAATTGAAATAATTAATTTGTTTTTTAAAATTCAAGTGATCTTCATGTTCCTGCTTCTTTTGAGTCAGTCTATTTATTACACATTTTCATGTCCCATTTGTGAAAGAAGTTATTCAATTTAGTGTAATAATTCTGAAGTCCTGTACTGGATTGATTTTGGAGTATAAAACATAATCTGCATAAAATAAAGCTGAATTGGTATCTAAGAGTTTTAGGCAGGTTTAATGCGACTTTCCTTCATAAAGTGATCCATATAGATGAAGAAAACAGTGGATATCAGAGGAACTCTTGTCTTATTCCTGATTTTACATTTTTCTTTACCTCTTTCATTTCTAACTGCTGCATCACAATTTAAATGTAGACCGGCTATCGCTGTATATAAGTGTAATTTACACCGTGTAAGTGTAATGTATTGAATAACTTTTCTCTTGGCAATCTGACATATACTTTTTTCTCCTCTACAAAATTTAAATAGAGATAATTCTTCTATTTCTATGAATTCTCAACTAGCTGTCTTAAAATGGCAATCTAATACTGATTACTCCTATTTTATTTAATCCAGTTTGTTCTTCCAAAACTATTTCTTGAACATTATTACTAGCCTCTTCTTAAGTAATCTTGCATAAATCTCATCTGGAACATTTGATAAGTAAATTATAGTAATTCTCACGTTTAGTTTTATTTATTGTTTTACAGATGTGTATTATGAGAGCTCTATTTCAATCATTACGAATTTGACCTTCTGAACCGATCCTTCGGAATTATTCATTATAGGCACTGTGATGATAGTAACATTATGGCATGCCTGCTAAAAGTGGCATGCAAGAAGTGTTGGCATGCCATTGAAATGAAACGAATAAGGAACACAAAATCTATATCAGAAATATGTTATAATGTTCGAAAGGGGAAACAAAATGTTACACAAGCCCATACGCATAAAGGTTTCATGCCTAATTTAGCTATTCTTCCACACTTTGTGTGGGGAAATAGTAAACTGATCAGACAACATTATCGTTTAGCAGTTAAATATGCTTGTGTGCATTCATAATTGTCCAATGATCAGCATGAACGTATCAACTGTTAAAAAACAAAGAAGGTTAACTGATTTGAGAACCAAAATGACACGGAAATACTCGTTTTTCAAAACGCAACATCCGAAAAGAAAGAATTCCTATTTGAATTAAAGGATATACACACACACGGACAAAGAAATTAGCGCACCAAGAAGGAAGCTTAGGATTCAACTGAAATTTTATTGGTGTGCTGATACAGGTGAGTGATGCACATGATGGCAAAAACAGAGCTGAAGGACAATTACAAGTGGATCTGTGGTACGCAATCCGGTCATCATCAATAGCGCGTTGCACCACCTCGTGCGGCGTTACATGCTGCAATCTGGAATGCGGTCCTACATGGTGGCGAACAGACGCCTGTTGTTGTCCTGCGGCAGACTGTCCCACACGTGTTGGACGCTGTGCTCCAAATCCCGGATATTGCGGCACGGTGGGAGCTGGAGTTTCAGCTTTTCCCAAACATGCTCGATAGGGGACAAGTTCGGGCAGCGGACAGGGCCATGGAAGTGTCTGTACACGACGTAGGCAGGCCTGGGAAACCCGAGCCGTGTGCAGACGGGCATTATCCTGCTGGTATAGCGCTCCTGGTATCCCGGCTAGGAATGGGAGAACGTGGGGCCGTTGGATGTCGTCCACATACCCTGCCCCGTCAATGCGCCACGTACCACTACGAGGGGTGATCGACTATCGTAGGCTATGGCTTCCCAGACCATAATGCCTGCAGTGTGGGAGGTGTGGCGCTCGATAGCGAGGTCGGGATTGTGTCCTTGACCAGGGGTTCTCACATCCGGACACGATGACCATCTGTCCCCAACACGAAGCGGCACTTATCGCGGAAGACCACACGTCACCAGTCTGGGGCGTTCCATGTCGCTCTCACCCTGCACCACTGCAAACGGAGTCGACATTGATGCGGTGTTAATGGGGACACACTTAAGGGGAGCTGGGATCGTAGATTCAGGAAGGCGTCGGGAAATGGTTCGTGGGCACACAGGAGCCCTTACATCTGCCTGTATAGTGGACCGGGTTACCGTGGGATCCCTCCGTGCTTGCGGCACGATCCGTCGATTCTCTCTAACGTTGGTCCTCCTGATCCGACCGGTGCCAATGTGTGGCAGTGACGGAACGTGTCCACAGATGCCGACACTGTCGGACGGTATGGTCAGAACGGTTCATATGCACGCCTAGACGGCGCCCGACATCAGGTGGATCCACCCGGGAGGCATGATCATCCACCTGAAAACCGATGTCGGTTTTCAGGTGGATGATCATGCCCCTGTCAAAGTCCGTAAGTTGTTTAAATCGACGTCTCTGGCATCTACCCGGCATTATTGTCACTCTGTACTCTAGCTTGCGTCGGCCGGTGCTTTTCGCTTTAATCGGTTATCGACTACACGCCGGCTTTATAAGGCTACCGGTTCGTGCTTGCAGCGCCACTGCAGGGTGTGTGGGCATGTGCAATCGCACCAAACTTGGATCATTTGCATACCACCCCGCACTCTAGCTATTTGCTTAGTTTCGCCGTTGTACCATGTTTTCTTCCAGGTGCGCTAATTTCTTTGTCCGTGTGTATTTATAAATATTAAAATAGAGATGACAGTTTAATAGAGTACAATAACATTATTAACCAGAACCTTTTGAATGCTCACTTGAAGTAGGTTATACCATAAAATAGAAGAAAAAAAAACCTTTCTAAGGAAGTCAGATAGATTTGAAGACACGAAAAGAAATGAAACAAATTCGAAGTCTTTTGAATAAAATGTAATTATTTATTTTGTAACACTCTCACACACGACAGGTTTGTTTCCATATATTTCTATTAAAGGTATCCTGGGAATTCAGCATAGTCGGACTAACGTGCAATGGAGATGGCTACTGTGAAGGTTACTTCTTTCTTAGAGAGGCGACATCGTTCAACTGTCATTTACGGTATTTGAAATATGCTTGTTTCTAACGTTTCAGGTTCGCTGACAATTTCCACATTAAGATCTAGATCATAATGAATGATGGGAATGTAAAGGAGGAATTTAAAAAAAAAAAATAAAAATAGGAAAATCACTACAGATCTCATTTTTCAACTAATGCGATTTCGACCAGTTATTCTACAACTTCCAGGGATTTTATTTTTTTAAAAAAAAAAGTGATATAACAAACTCTCACATGCCAAAAAGAAAATATAAAAGTGAGACAAATACCGAAGAAGGAGGAATTTGCTAGTGCAGAATTGGCTATTTGGAAGATACCATTGTTTTAAATGGTATCTGCCAAGAATTGTTATAGAAATGTTACCGCCAATAATGTACCCACCTCACCCCCATCTGAAATTCGAGCAATCCTTTGTCAATAAAACTTCTAAATTTCAACCATTTTTTTTATTTCTTCGGTATTTGGCACGTTCATTTTTATTTTTTCACATGTTAGATGTAAAAGATACTAGATACCATACTTTCACCAGAAGACCGTTATTTAGGTTCGATTCTAATCTCCAAATAGAGAAACACTTTTCTTGGTCTTTTTAAGCCTTTTCCCGACAGTCAATTTTTGATAAAGATAATAATATACCAGCTAGGATACAGGATCACGAGATCGCACTAGTTGTTTTGCTGCCATCTCGTAATCCTGCTGTGTTTTACTCAATGTTTCAAAATTATTGGTGATCCTTAGCGCAGTTATCATTGGCGGTTTAAGGGTAACGTCTGCAGCTTACTGATTTCTCCTCATACCTGTAATGTATTTCATTCACTTGGAGAATAAAAGACGTTACAGGAATTATAGGATTTATTTAAAATTACCGATTACCGACCAATCAGCATATCAGGAGTGTTGGTCAAGATTTTGGAGAAAGTAGTCAATAGAAAAATACAGGAATATAGATGAAAATGGGATACTGTATGGAGGCAGCGTGGTTTTGTGAAGGGGTAGATCATGTCTCACTAACTCGCTAACGTTTTTTAACACAGTGACGGCTGAACTGGATAAGGTTAATCGGTTTACAATGATACTGCTGGCCCTTGCAAAGGCCTTTGACAGGTACCACATGGCATTCTAATCAGTAAACTGCAGCATATGGGGATGGATATAGGGTTGGTGAGATGGATAGGAGGGTGGTTGATGGAGAGATACCAGAGAGTAGTTTATTCAGGGGTAGAATCCAAAAGACGACCCGTGACTGGTGGTGTGCCACAGGGTTCTGTTCTTGGACCACTACTATTTTTATTTGTTTATTAGCGATATAGCAAAGGAACCGTTCATTTGTTTGCTGATGATGCAAAGTTGGGTAAAGCAATAGTGAATGCATATGATGTCAAAATTTTGCAGGATGATTTCGATAGATTGGAGGACTGGGATAAAGAGAATGGATGTCAATTTAATGTGGCAAAGTGTAAGGTTATGCATTTTGGGGTGAAAAGATTAGCAGCAGTATACCACATTGGTGGAACTGTACTCCAGGGATTTGGGAGTGTTGGTGGATAGTGAGTTGAAGTTTAGGGGCGCATTGCAAAAGTGGCTAAATCAGCTCATCAAATCACTTTGTTACTGACGAATACTTTTACGAGCAGAGACAAGCAAGTTATTATTCCTCTGTATCGAGCCTTGATAATACCCCATTTTGACTACTGTGCCCAGATCTGGGCATAACCAATTATCAATCATAATTTGATTGATAATTGGTAATGTAGCTATGAGTTTGTAATTGCTGATTAAATTTCATTTTCCTTGTTTGTATATGGGTGTGATTATGGCGGTCTTTAGCATACTTGGTATCTGTCCTGTTTTAAAATATTTTATTTATTAGTTTTAGTAGGATAGGACTTAAACTAGTTGCATGTTGCTTTATATTTTTAGATCTGATACCATCTATTCCTGGGCCTTTGTTTGGTTTGATTTGATGTATTGCTGAGAGAAGTTCTGCTTCTTTTATGGTTGGGAACCATAATGTCTGTTTTGATTGCGGTCCAAGTGAGAGTCTCGTTTTGTGATTGGGGGAATATTTCTGTGCAGTTCTTGGATGGAGTCTGCAAAGTATTGGTTAAAGTCATTTGCTAGTTGTTGGATAGGTTTTGCGTCTTTCATGAAGGTAGTTTTTGGTTTCGGAGGCGGTGGTGTTGGGAACAAAATCTAGCATCTCATTGATCAGAAGCCAGGTTTGTTTCATGTTGTTTTGTGCGGAGGTTAGTTTGTCTCTGTAGTAGCTTGTTTTTGCATTTCTGATTTGTGTTGTAAGGCGATTCCTTGTTATCTTATATTGTTTTTAAAGCTGTGTTATTTGGATATCGCTTTAATTCTTTCCATAAAGCGTCCATTCTGTGTATTTCTAGGATTAAGTTTTGTGTTATCCTAGGATTTTCTGTTGTTTTTGATCGAATTTGGACTTTCTTTGTAGCTTTCTTATATATTTTCTCCAATGTGAGTTTAATGATGTTGTATAAGATATCTGCTGAATCTGATGCCAGGTGATCCCAGGTTGTTTTTCTTATTTCGTGGTTGACTATTTCTTCGTCTATTATTGTTTTCTGTCGCTTTTCTTCTGTGGGACATTGCATGGGTATTGTCTTGGTGTGCAGATTTAGAGCGGTGAAGTAAAGTAATAAAGTAATAAAGTGCAAAGTAGCGGTCTGCTACTTTGCACTTTATGACTGATGTAGTGTAACTATTTGGTGGTGCTCGGACGTTTATATCATCTAGACAGGAGGCAATGATAGTATTTCCGAATATTTCTTCTCTAGTACTAGTACATGATGTTATTGTTGGTATTAGATTATACATGGGTAGTGTGTCTAGGTATTGTACAGTGTTGTTCTGGTTTTCATTTGCAATATTTATGTTTATGTCGCTAATTATCATTAGGTGTTCGGTTGAGCATATTTCTTGGCTTGAAAGCCAGCAATTGAGTTCGTGTAAGAATTTTATCATGTTTAGGTTTGGTGGCCTGTAAATAGCATTTAGTATTATGGGATGTTGTGTATTCGTTGTATTAATGTTTCAGCATGCTCAAACTGATAGGCCGTTTCTTTTGCTATTAATTTTTGTTTGATAAATATTAATATTCCACCTCCTCTTTTTGTTTGGCTGAATGATCTATGTTGTTGGAAGCCTGGAATTTGGAAAGCAGTCGCTTCGTCATTAGTTATGGATACTTCTGTAAGTATCATTATATCAATAATATCATTGTAATTCCTCAGATAAGCTTGTAATAATAACCAATGTTTTCGAATGCTTCTGATGTTAATATACAAGATTGAGATACCTCTCGCTTGTACTGTGTATTGTTTCCATGCATCAAGTGATTCGAAAGTACAATTACTGATGTATTCTGGTGTAATTACATCTATCTGATGGTTCACATTCATTTTTATTGTGTTGATATCTTCTTATTGAACTATGTTGGAGACTTTTGTTTCACTCTGGCAACCAGTGTATATCGGAGCTTTTTCTTTGTATAGACTTTGAAGTCTGTGACTTTCTCAAGAATATTTTGCCGTCTTTGATCCATAAAAATTGATACTTTTTTTCTGTTTTTTCTTTTCTGCTTGGTACAAAAGATTCTGATTGAAAGGTGTTAAATACTCAGATAGAAAGATTGGCATGTTGTCATGCGATGCATTTAAATCCTTGACTACTGGTTTCTTCAGTCTGCTGGCTTTTATGAGATTGTCTCTTGTTACGTTGCTTGTCAGACGAACTATGACTGGTGCGGGTCGTGGCGAGCCTTGTTTTCTGTTCTTCCTGGGAAACCGATTTATGGTCTGAATATCATTATGCTGTAGGGGGATGTCAATTGCATGGCCTAACTTTAAAACTACGTCTCTGAGGTTTTCTGTGGATTCGGTTTCTGGAAGACCGTTTATGACAAGGTCTTCTTTATGTTGTTGTTGGTTTAAAACTTCGTATTGTAGTTTCAGGGAATTAATGCATTAATGCTGGTTTTAATGTCTTTTACCGTATGTGTAAGACTTCTTCGACTTTTGAATTATTAAATTGAACAAACTCTTCATATTCGCTAATTTTATTTTTGTTATTTCTTTATTCTGTTTATCAAATAGTTCTTGGACAAGATCTACCAAGCTGGCTTTTATATTTTCTAAACCTTTTTCTAGTAATAAATTTACGGAACTCAAATTATAAGACTCACCGGTGTTTTGTTGTCTGTTCAGTTCATCATCCGATTCTGCCTCCGGTGTAATCAGGTACGTCGTGGGTGGTGGCGTTTCTTTGTTCTCTCTACAGTTTAGGCACTTCCATTCTTCTCGTTTGGCATTGGATTTGCGTTGCCAGGTTGTTTCTGAAAGTCCGGAACATGTAAAGTGAAGATTCCTATGGCATTTTCTGCAAGTTATATAACATTCGTCGGACGGCAATTCCTTTTGACACTTGTTGCACTTTATGACTCACCTCTCTTTCTTTGGACAACTGCAAAGATGGCGACATCCTTTGTTCTATACTCGTTAGCAACCGCAGTGTACGCTTCAATTTTTAGCACACTCAGATTTTGGATTCCACTTGGCCGATTTCGATGAATTATATGTCACTGTCTTCAGCGTGACAAGTAGAGTTACTTTATGACACTTTTAAATTAAAAACAGGAGTTAGAACCACATTAAAACTATAAAAACGGGACAAGCGATACAACCCTGCAACCGTTCGTATGCCTACTACTACTACTACTACTAATAATAATAATTTATTTATTTTTTTTTTTTTTATTGATTGCTAAAATATTTAAACATACAATAAACATCTTGAGTGACATTGCCACTTATAATTTTACAGAATTCTGCACTAAGTGCTGCATTTTCTACATTGGATTTCAATTAAAATTTTTAATAATACTTTTTTGCCTCCATATTATGTATTTAAACACATGTTCTTCTAATATTAACAATAAAGATTATAAGATTATACAGAATTTTTGAATATAGAATATACAGAATAATAATAATATTAATTTTTAAAATAGATTTGTAATTTATTGATAGCTAAAATATTTACACATACAATAGACATCTTGAATGACATTGCAACTTATAATTTTACAGAATTCAGCTCTAAGTGCTGCATTTTCTACATTGATTTCAACTAAAATTTTTAAGAGTATTCTTTTTTTTTTTTTTTTTGCCTCTATATTATGTATTTACAACACATGTTCTTCTAATGCTAACAATTAGATTATCAGAATTTTTTGTATAATACATTTTTTTGTTTATATAATTTTTTGATTATAATAATAATTATTACATTATTTTTCATGTTACATAAGAGTATTATATTAATCATATTATCATATGATAATCAGTATCTTCTTTATTGTTGTATACTATACTGTTTATTACATAATTTGCTTCTTTGGTTATAAGGATTACGTGTGGTTCAGTGAGGCGAGTTAATCCCACCTATTTCGAAGCTTGGGTTAGCTTTTGTGAAGAGAGTGGGATTTAGGCTTCACTATTTATGTTGCTGCTATTGTTTATGTATGGGATGTTGGCATTGGATGCTGGTGATTTGTGATGTGTATATTAGTGTTAATGGTATAAGAACTTTGTTGGTATATTTTCCAGAGTTCGTGTTTTAATATTCTGTAATTATCTATGTGTTTTAAATTTCTTGGTAGGTTGTTGAGTTGCGTGGGTATCTGATGTGATCTCACAAAAGAACCGTTTGAGTTGTTGAAGGGTGTAGCGATGTAGAGAGTTGTAGGTCGTGTTATACGATATGTCTCTCTATTGTTTCAATAGGTGAAGTTCAAATAATTCCTTATTAATGTCATGTAGTGTTTCATGTTTTTAATGGTCAGAATTTTGTGTATCGCCATGTGCTTGTCGGATATTGGTTGTTGCGTATAAGGTGTCCAGATCACTGTTGATACGATTTTCCTGTGTAATGCTTCTAATTTTGTTAGGTGGCTGTTTGATGTGTTTGCATATACTGTTATTCCGTACCTGAGTAGGGATTCGCAGATACTACCGTGATATAGGAGTTTATTTTATGTTGGATGGAATAATGTCTTTAACTTGGAAGAGTTTTACTATGATGATCCGGAGTTTGGTGTGTAGGTATTCTATATGTTTTGTCCATTTAAGGTGGGAATCTATATAGAGGCCGAGGTATTTTGCATGTGTTACAGGTTTGATTTCGGAACATTGGCAGGTATTTTTGTTGTTAATGCAGCAGTATGTGTATCGACAGTGATGCGGGGGCATAGGATTCTTGGGTTATGTATTATCAACATCTGTGTTTTGGTGGCGTTGATTAGAATTGCGTTTTGGTGGACGTATGTTGTGATTTCATTTAGATCTTGTTGTGCTTTGCAGAGAGCTGTGTTGATGTCTGGGTTGGATTGCTAGTAGTGCAGTGTCGTTGGCGTCCTGAAGTATATGCCTTCTTATGGATATGTCATGAACATCGTTAACGTATATATTGAATAGAGTGGGTGATAATATGGCACCTTGAGTTACATCATGTTTTATTTGTATATCATGACTGTGACATGTACTTATTTTTGTTACTTGTGTTCTGTTTGAGAGGTAGTTCTTGAACCATGTATGCAGTGTTCCTCTTATACCTATTGAATATAGTTTGGTGAGTGGTATGTCATGTTCAAGTGTATCAAATGCTTTGGTTAGGTCCAGCAGTATAAGGACGGCGTACTTGTTTTTGTCGAGAACTTAGTTTATTGTGTCGGCGATGTCCTGTAATAATAACGATGTCCTGATGGTGCTTTTAGTTTTCTGAAAGCCGTATTGGTTTTGTGAGATGATGTTGTACTTCTGTAAATAGTTCTATAGTCTGGTGTGTGTTATTTTTTCTAGAATTTTTGAGATGACTGGTAGGGTAGCTATTGGTCTGTAGTTCTCAGTATCGTTTGTTTTGCCGTGTTTGTATATAGGCGTTTTTACTGCAGTTTTTAGTTGTTGTAGAATAATGCCTGTGTCGAATATTATGTTCACGAGTTTCAGACGTATTGGATTTATTTGTTCAAAGTGTGTTAAAATGTCTGTGAGTCTTATTTTGTCTATTACTGGAGTGGTCTTTGGTTTGAGATGTAGGAGTGCTTCTTTCAGTTCCTGTTTTGTTACGGCTGGAAAATACATCGTTTGTTGTTGACTTTGTGTCGGTAGTTTTTTGTTGACAGTTGGTAGTTTGTCTTTTTTGAGTTGTGTGATATTGTTTGTGAAAGCTTAGTTGAATGAGTCTGCTAGTTCCTCTTGGTTTGTGTCCTGACCGAAGCTTTTTGCAATAAAATTTTGTGCTGAAGTTTTCTTTTTTCGAGTTACTAATTGGCTGAGTGTAGCCCTATTTGCTTAATGTTGTTGTTATATTCCATGAATTTTTGGAAGTAATGGCGTCTTTTTGCCCTACGAATTTTTGTTCTTAGTTAATTTCTTGTGGTTTTGTATAAGGTTTGTAAATGTGTGTTACTGGGTGACTTTTTAAGTTTTTTTCATAGATTTTCTTTTACAGTAATACTATTTAGTATGTCGTCATTTATCCATGGATTGTTGTCTCTTTGTCGCCTCGTTTGTGTAGGCTGTGTTGCTTTTTTGTATATTTCTGTGAACTTTAGATAGAAGAAGCGTGGTCAAGAGTATTTATGTTAATCTCTCCTATTAGGATGAGCCTGTGTGTGTTGTAGGGGGTTCGATGCCGCTTAGCCATGCTTCTAACTCATGAAGAAAGCTGAGTCGATTATTATCTGGGGGTCTGTATATTGTGTTTATTGTGTATTTGATACTGTAGTGGCTATTTGTGATTTCCAAAATTAGTGTTTCCGTATGTTCGAAGTGAGTTTGTTTTTCAGTCACATTGTATTTTTCTTTGATAAATGCCATGATGCCACCTCTTCTTTTGTTTGGTCTACATAAGTTGCAGGTTTTGTAATTAATAACGTTGTATGTCTAAATTTCTGTGTCGTTTATTGCAACTTTGGTCAGTATTAGCGCATCTATGTTTTTCATGGTATAATTGAGCTGTGTAATCAATATAAGCCAGTGTTTTTTTATACTTCTTATGTTTGTGTTTACGATAGTGAAGTTGGTATTGGTGGAAATGTTGTCTGACCATTTCTTCAAAGACCTTGAAGTTTATGTTGTCTGACTGGATATGTTCGCCTATGTTTGATATCTCCATTATATAGTTTTTAAATGATTTCTAATCTTATTCTTAAGGATGTGAAAACTTAGTGTTTTATATTGGTAGGCTGTGTAAGGCGGATTCACTTGTAATTATGTATACTCGAGTGTTTTCATTCTTTCTCATAAATATCTGTGAATTCTTAGTCCACAGGAACTTGTAGTTTTTCTCTGTTTTAGTCTTCCTTGCTTGATATAAAAGATTTTTGAAGTATGGAGTCCAGTGTTCCGTTATCTAGATTGGTGTTGGGAGTTTCTTATCAGTTAGGATCGTTGTTGTCGGCCTTGTTTTCGTGCTTACTGCAAGAATGGAGTCTCTCAGACGTCTGTTTGTAAAACGAGCGTTGATTGGTGACGGTCTCTCTTTGTTTTTTTGTGGGCCTCGGTTGATATAGGTGATATCTGTGGTTGCGATTTGAATTCCAATTTTGCTGCCAATCAGTTGCATTATGTTGCTTAAGTCTTCTGTATTTTCTTTCGTTATTCCCTCAGTTTGAAATTCTTTTTTTCTTTCTTTTTGTAGCATGTGCTCCATTTGACACTTGAGTGTGTTTACTTCTTTCCGCAATTCTTGATTTTCGCGCTGAAGTGTTTCTTACGTTTCTATTGCTACCATTAATTTTGTCTTTATTTCTCTCACGGTTCCTAACATTTCTTCAGAGGTCTCGTCATTGAACTGTATGTAACGTTCATACCCCTCTAATTTTTTGTTGATTTGTTCCATGTGTGTATTTAGCAAGTCTTTCACCATGAATTTCAATAAATCAAAGTTATCTGTAATTATAGGAGCAGGAAGCGGCTTACCTTGATGTGCGTCGTTACTTTTCTTTGGTGTCTGGTCTCTGTTCTTCATTTCACGGCACTGTTGACATCGCCATTCGGTCCGTTTCGCGGCTTCTTTTGCTTTCCACGTGCTTCCTGAGATCCCTGGACAGTGGAAGTGTTGTTTTTTGTTACATCGGGAACAATGCGGCCCGTTCTCTTCATTGCTTAATTGCTTACAGCACTTGTTACAGCTCATTGTGCTTGACCTTCGCTGTCTTGGTGACCTTTATCCTTTCTTCCCGTTAGCGACTATAGTGCGACTTTTAAAATGGCGACGTCCTTTGTTCTTTGTTGGCTGCAGTACCCTCTATGAACTTCCAATACTGAAAACACAACAACAACAATAATAATAAAAAAAAAAATAATAATTTATTTATATGGTACTATATTAGCCCATCTATTGGCTTGCCTTCGCTTTATGACCGGATGTAATTAGCAATAATATTTAACACATTTACTTTCACAAACATTTTGTACATGAAACTAAATGTGAATATGTATTTTTGGACAAAAAAAAAATTAAAATATATAGATAATCCAAGTATTCAGGATTTTGGATAAAATACCAATAATTAATGATAAAAATTACTCTAAATACACGATTGTAACAAAAATGACAAAACTAGTTTTTTTTTTAACTTTATTTTCTTTACAAACACAAGAAATTATAATTATCTATCTCTTCCCTCCCACACAAATTAAATTTGTAATGTCCTTTTTTTACACATAATTACTTAAGATCTCAGGTAATTTAGTACCTGCTGTTCTCTGAATGAATTTTTTGTTTAATCTCTCCAGTTGCTGAGGTGAAAAATATTCTTTCCATCCCCCGACCTTTCCTTTCCTTACAAACTGAATCTCCTTGGGAAGTGATACGTTTAAGGTTTTACCAAACTCCAACATGTACCGTCTTCCAGCAGGAACATTAGGATCAGTGAGAATTTCATCTGGAGATCCCAAATATATACGTTCAATAGCAGGATTAATGAATCCTTTCATATAATCCAATGAACTATAATGCAAAACATTTTGGAGCATGGTTGGATCGCGTTCTAGGAGAACGCGGTGTTTGCGACTTACAAAATTGGCAAGTTTCATCAAAGATCCTGGCGTATCTTCTTTCATCGTTTCGTATGTGATGAAGAAGACATTGGGATCATTGCGATGAGCATACCAAGAAAGGAGATGATCGAAATAGTCTCCATAGTCGACTTGTCCTTTTATGAACAGTTCGTAGTACTCATTAAATGTACCGTCCATGAAGTTATAGAAAGGAATCATTGTAGTATGATGAAAACATGACACGCAGCAATCTCTTGGATCTCGAATGACATAAATATATTTTGCCTGTAGAGAATAATTGATTTTGTTCAAAGGTAGATGTGTTTTTAGTAATCTAGGTATTATGTTGCTTTTCAAAGCATCCGCGCCAATCAAATCAAAGAATGGAAAAATATGGAAGAAATCAGAAGGCGACTCCAGTGGTTTTCCTTCTCGAAAAAGATTAATTAACATCATTTGTGTCCATGTGGTACCGCACTTCGGATAGGTAACAAGTAAGACATCATCCACACAAGGTTCGTATTTCATAGCCGTTCGGACTGCTTCCGGAGAAAAAAACTTTGCAACTGTAATTCCATCCACATCCTGATACAACGGTCTACGAGCAACTCTTCCAGGGTCTAAAGTCATTATGCCTCGTAAGCAGAACGAACTCTGTTGTAAAAACAAAAAAAAGATGAAAAATATTACTAAAAATCAAAGTACAGTTTTAGTTGTTTAAAAAAGGATTTTCTTATTTTTGCATACTTTGGAAAGGGATATTTACCTTCAACTGATTTGTAATCATCAATAAGAATAAGTTAGAACAATAAAATTTACAGATTATTTTCAAATATCAAACTAAATAGGATGCCAAAGAAAAGGGGAAAAAAAGAATGAAATGTTAGATAGAGCAAGAGAGAGTAAACAACTCGACTTAGATCCACATTAACATGTACTGTGGATAACACGTATTTTTGCTTAATTTTTCCACTAAAACAGTCAAATTGGGAAAACGAAAAAACAAAATTAGGTCTTACGAAACAAGTTTGCTGAAAATCGGAACAGAATAGGGTAAACAATTGTTTCGATGGCAAAAGTCCACAGGAATATTAGAAAGATTGGAAGGATGTACAGAGAAACGTGTTTCAAATTTTAACGTGAAAAAATGCAGTTATATGAGATTCGTTTAGAAGATAATATTAGATTAAAATAAATTGAATTTTTAAATAATATTAGTAAACTAGCAAATACAGATTAGGTGATTGCTGATTTAATTTAATTTAATTAAAATTTAATTATACTTCACATGTAGAAATAAGAACCATCCCTTTGTACGGTTGTCGAGTGAAGCTAATATCGGATGATGATCCAAAAACACTCCTCAAGGTTTTTAATAGATGCCAAGAAAATCTAGGATATTTAGAGAAAATTAAGGGTGTAGGTGGACTATATTGTGGTGGTTATCAGAATTGGTTTGTGGGGTTTTTTGATGATTACATGTTTAATGGGACAGGGAGAAGAGTTTAATAAAAGTTTATAAACTTAAAACTTGGTTGAATCATGCTCTACTAGAGGGCGTGATGAAAAACATACTCACATACTAAGAAAAAATAGTCTTTTTTAGTATTGGAGTAGAAAATTTGTGGAATGGCTTTCAGCAGCGATTATAGATACAATTCATTTATATTACCTGGAGAAAGAATTAGTTTCTGGGTGGGTTAAAATTTAAATATAATGATTACCTAATTTGGCAGAGTTGATGCCAATATTGTTATATATTTACTATTAATATTAATCAGAACCGCAGGAAGTCAAGGACTCATCTAGAGAGGCCAGACGCCAGCCACACCAGCTATCATAACTCAAATTCATTCACACTGGATGCACTCATCATGCAAACTGTTCCAACTCGCTCACCGTTCTGTGAGAAAAATTTCTTAACTGCACACAAAGTTAACTTCCACGGATTCTTCGCCTTCTATAGAATGAAATATATCATCACCGATATCACACAACACACTCTCAGAAGTTTATAGACTTCTGTCATATGAGCCCTCTTTTTCCTAGCTACTAGTGTTTGTAATCCACATACTTTCCTCGTAATCTACTATTATTATTACGGATAACTCCAAGGAGTCCTTAGACTCATCGAGAGAGGCCCTAAACATCTGTCAAGAACTATTCAGCTTTCGCACAGCATCTGTCATACTTTGCCTTGAACTCATGCAGAGTCATTGCACCCAGAACAGACTCTAACAACATATTCCACTCATTCACCACTCTCTAAGTCCCTTGCTAACTCCACACTCTTGCTCAGTTTCCATGGATGGCCCCTAGTTCTCTCATTTACATTCCATAATCCCGATATCCACTTTGTTACTTTTCTCTGGGTCTTTTGCATAACTTGTTTATCCTCTTGGAAGCTAGGAGACCAAATCTGCGCACGGTCCAGGTGAGGTCATATCAAGCTTGGTAAAGATGCAAAAGGACTTTCATTAAAACAATAAAATCTTTACATGTAATTTTGTATATAAATATGTGCAGGTTTGTATACATGCTTCCAGTGTAATGTGTATACGTTATGTCAATGTGCATATGTAGACGTTGTCTATGTTTATAAATATGTACATAAAAATATAGCTCTTGGGCAAGATGTCATGATTGGCTAAGTGTGGATATTGGCTGACCACAGTTTCTAAAAGTTAATTCGAGCTGATACAGTTTCTCCTATTCCCTTTTGGGAATAAAAGGAGTTAACAGATTTTTTTAGTCGATGAATTATGTTTATATTTTGAAAACCGCTAAATCAGAAAATATCAATTTGTTTTTCATTCTCTAAAGAAAAAAAAAATTGGAGAATGTTTTTAGATAGAATATATCTTAGATTTCTTGGATGTTTTCTATGGGGAATCGAAAAAAAAGTTAAGTGGTCACTTGATATCACTTAATTCAAAAAACCTAATGTTAAGAATGCGATTTTGGAGAGAGAGAGAGAGAGAGACGTGGGGGGTTAATATTTTTTACCGAAAATATATATCTATGATGCCATAAAAACATGCAAAAATAGTCTGTCTTTTAAACCATATTATTGTAATGTCTAAGTTTCACAGGATTTAACAGAAAATTTAAATTCTCAACAAATAAAACAATAATGTTAGACAGTACTCGATTTTAAACGGAGCTACTTTCTTAGTAGGTAGCTTACTCTTTTTCTGTACATATAAAATGTTTTAGGAGTTACCACTTATTTAAGAAGACACCGATTTTTCTGAGACATTTTATTATTTATTTATTTTTACTTTAGTCTTTTCCATTTTGATCCAGTTGTGTCGAAATTCTCAGGAACCCTTACGTAACACAAGAAACAGCTGTTTTCCAAATTTGGTTGAAATTATTTGAATCATGTGACTGTATTGAAGTAAAGGTTAAGAATAAAAGAAAGAAGAAACAAGATGCTCTTGACTGTTTTTTTTTATTATTTTTTTTATGACACTTCCATCTACGAAAGGTATAGGAAATGAACATATAATACACGGGTTCTAGGAATGGGCCAAGGATTTTTTCTTTTTTATTTTTAAATTTCATATTTACATAGTCCAGAAAACTTGCTATAGAAACCAATTTCATTCATCTTCTAAAAACCATTTCAAACAACCATGCCAATGACGAGATTCGAATCTAAAGCTGTGAGTAGTGTATTATGCCTGTTAACTGAATGTGCTCTTATGGCTCAGTTTGTCTATTTGTGGATGAAGATCCCTTCCATTACCGTATGGGACCAGAAAAAAAAAAGGTTCTTTGCATCCCAGTTGGTATTAGAAGTCAAGTCTTCAGGACCAAAGGGCATCGGTAATACCGACTGAGCTACATGTACAAGCATACATTTGTTATTTAGGTATTATTTTTTAATTCATATTATTATTATTTTTTTTCTTTTGACGACCGCAGGTGACGTATTGTTAGTCTAAAGAATTCACGCAATCTGACATAATGACACTGATTTGGACTCTCCGCCAGAGACTCAAAATTCTTAAACCTGTTGAAATGTTTTTTCTTTGATATTTTATTGAGACTGTGATAAACTGTGAAAATCAATTAAGAAAGCATATTCTTAATTGATTTCAACTTCTGAAAGGAGAAAAAATCCAATCAGTTGATTGATAAATTTACGTATTTCCCTTAAAATGACTTTAATTCCAGAACAGAAATGATTTGCTTTCGTGACACCTCCAAGCAGTTCAAAGACTCATCGAGGGAGGGTATCTGCTGTATAACTCTCCGTCTCCACCAACTACAGCGAAACGCAACTAAAATCCTCCATAACAACGCCATCTACTGTTCAACACCATCACTAGTATTTTCACAGACAATCACAAAAATCCATGCTCATTGAGTGACTCGAATCCGCAGCCTTTTGACTGAAGAGCGTATACGCTAACCTCTGGTCCAACGAGGTCAGCCTAAAGCAGCAACTGGATAAATATCTAATAGATTTTTTTTTTGTGTGTGTGTGTGTTTAAAATTAGTTATTTTGATACAGCCACACACTTTCAGAAACTGGTGTGTTAAAGTAACCAACCAAAAACAATAAAAATACATTTTATTAATTTATACTACAGTATTCTGCAATATGTTATGCTAACTGTTTCCTCCTTTTATTTTAACAATTTATTCAAGATATGAACTTTGCTGTATAGTAATAATATTTGGTTCAAAATTTAAAAAAAAATCAGTAAAGCAATTTTACTTTTGTAAATAAACGTAATATACTTGCCACATCAATTCAGAAATTTCTATTTTTAGTGACTTTACATGCAGATGACACAGTTGTCCTTACATCTAAAACTCAATGTAACTTTTTAGAAGTGTTGGCAGTTCAGTTCCTTGAGTCTTTTCAAGAAACTTACGTATCATTTCTGCTTGTTCAGAAGATAAATAATTTCTCCAATCACCAACTTTCCCCTTTCTCACAAGATTAATCTCTTTGGGTGATTGTACGTTGAGAGATTTTCTAAATTCTGCTTGATGTTTTCTTCCTTCTGGTGCATTAGAATCCTCCAAGACAGCATCAGTTGTCTCTACGTACATATGACGTATGGCATCATTAACGAAATCTTTCATGTAATCAAAGCTTGTGTACTTCACCACGTTTTGTAAAGCAGTAGGATCTTTTTCCAGTGTGTGTTTGTATTTATGACCAAGAAACTGTGCAATATTCATAATAGACATGACAGGGTCTGCTTTTAGAGCTTCATATGTGGAGGAAAAGACATTGCAATCGTTACGATGAGGATACCAAGAAAGAAGATGATCGAAATAGTCGTTATATTCCACCTCTCCTTTCATGAACAACTCAAAGAAATCATCAAACAGGGCATCAGCAAAACCATAACTAGGAAACATTACAGTATGATGGTAAAAGGACGCACAACAATCTTTAGGATCTCTTGATGTGTAAATGTATTTGGTTTCCGGCGAAAAGTACATTTTATCAAAAGGAAGATGAGTTTTAATAACTCTTGGGGCTGCATGCTGTTCAACAATTTCTGCTCCCAGGAGATCGATGAAGGTACTAGAATTAAAATATTCACTATAGGTGGTAATAGGCACCCCCTTTCGGAGAATGTTTACAACAATATTTTGTATCCACGTTGTTCCACATTTTGGATAAATCATTATGATGATATCATCAGATTTAGGTTTATATCGTAATGCAGTTTTAAATAGATCTGTAGAGAATGACTTCGGAATAATAACGCCATCTACTGTTTTGTACAGCGGATTTTTGACAATTGACATCTTTATGGTAGCCGAAGAGAACACTGTTCAGTAAAATCTTTTGCTGAGCAGGATTACTACCTAGGAAAGTTGAAGGATTTGAAATATATTTAAAAACTGAATTTCAAAATATACTTCACAATGATATTTCGACATAGTATATTACTTTAAATGAATATCCTGTAAAAAAGTACCTCCAAAGTGGTAAACATTATCTAAAAATTTCTAAGATTAGAACAGATAAATTCATGTTCATTCGATCTGTATAAGATTCTCTCAATAACTATAGCAGCCACTACGTAGGATTTAAAACCAAATTCGTTTGGCCCTTACGTTATCCTTCTCATTAGCTGTGTGGGCTTTGTTTTTTGTTACTTTGGATACAAGGCCATTGAATATTATTATATGATATTTCGTGATTTTTAACAAAGGTTTATTGAAAGTATTATTTCTATATTTCAATAATCCCTACCTGGGTCTTAAAGGACAATTGCTATAATCCATTTCTGTTGGTTCATTTATTTATTTATTTTTGTGCACCACTAGATCTTGAGTTTAAGAAGCTTCGCTAACTTTATCAATGTAGTACTACAGATGAAGGACTAGCTCATACCTTTTCTTTTCATGTTTCTTTACTTCAAAAAAGAAAATATATTAATGGCCAAGTGTTCCGACTGCTTATGAACAAAAATTTGTTAATGTAGCTGTTAATGCTATCTCCATACTCAGACAGTACACGTGTGCTCTTTAGACTGTTTGCTGTTTGTATTGAAAAAAAAAAAAAGAACCAAGATAATTTTCAAGAAAAAATTCGAGAGGTTCTGCTAGAAAAAATATATCTTCCTCCTCCTTCGTATACAAACATACTAACTCATTTTCTTAAAGCTTCTTAATAAAGATTCCTTATGTTCTAAATAAACGTTTTTAGATCTCTTAATAAATGCATATATATATTTTATCAATTCCTCAACCAAAATCTCAGTCATTTCCAGTAGTAAAATTAAATGTGTTGGTCTCGTGTTAAGTTGATATTTCACCTTTTTTTTTTTTTTTTTTTTTTTAAGGCCCAATAGGATTCACATAAATTTTATCTGCAGAGTCAGAATATTTGCATTCTTCTTTTCTTAAATCATATTCTTAAATTACTACTGGTGGTGGTGGGCCGTAGATGGCGAGTTGCGGTTCATTGTAGTTGGTGGATTGAGTGGTGGAGATAGAGAGTTGTAGAGTAGGTGCTCTCCCTCGATAAGCTATGGATTCCCTGGAGGTGTCATGTAATAATAATAATAATAATAATAATAATAAATATTGTCATAGTCCTCACAGTATGTAGTCAATTATAATGTTGATAGCGGCTAGGCTATTCTACAGAGCCTGTTAAAGATCAGAAGCAGAATTATACAGAATGTCACTATAACGTCCACTCTTCATTACCCCAAGCACTATAACAGGAAGTTATAGTCCGAACATAATCACTATCGTATATAAATAACAAATGGGGCCACATAATTCTGCAAACACCGTTTTTCTGATGCCTGCTATAGTTTATCAATGGACTATTGTTCAATCGCTGTAATATTTGTAATCCACAAATGAAATCCAAGCATTTTTCTAAGTGATAGAAGCTAAAGCTGTGGAGTTTAGTGTGCAACTTCTGATACTACCCTCTATAGCTATAAGAGTCTTGTACACCTAGTCGAAAAAATCCAATGCATCCAAGATGAAATCCCATCTCCTATCTCTTTCTGCCACTTTATGTGATTCGCCAGAATATTTCTTGAGTTCATTTTCATCAACATGTTACCATCTTTTAATGACTTCACCCGAGTTGATCTCATACGCTTTTATTATACTATGGTCACAAAGTTATTGATAATTAATACAACAACCTATGATAACATCTCTCCGGAAATACACCGCTAAGCCTTTTTCTAGTAATGGACACAACTGCAGTGAATGTGCATACACAGTGGATTTAGATCGATCTTGCTATGTCACAGGGTTTGTCACTTCACACAATATTCGAGAGAAGTGGGTCTCATAAAAGTTTCCATAAACTCTTTGGCCTCGCCTTCAGGCGCGGCCAAAGAGTTTATGGAAACTTCAGGCGTAAACACAAAATGTTATCATTAATGACTGTCTTGTGCACAAACTGTCTAAAAATTGTTGCACTAGTAACGAATGAAATCAAATAGAGTATGCATTACTATGTATAGAATAAGAAACATAACAAGGAGTGCTTTTTTTTTTCAACTGTTTTTCATTTTAGTATCTGTCATTTCACTTCATTGATTTTAATAAATTACTAATTAAAAAAAATAATGTGGAATGAGACGATTGGCAGCTTATGAAAACTCTGTCATGTTTGAATATCAACTTTATCTTCGTCTTGCAATGTAACGATATGGTAAAGACAATATTTACTGAAAACAGAGAGCCAAAAGGCTACACTTCGGCGATGCAAAAATTATTCAAATGAAGTGATATTTATTTCTTAAATATAATCAGTGTTTAAAATAGTAATAAAAATTATAAACTTCATGCGAAGAATTTGCATTGAAATACCAATTAGAGTAACGTCCTCTTTCTGTATATACTCAACAAATGACACAATTAAATAAATCGAATTTAGTTTATTGATACTAACGTAAATTAATAGACATAAAACATAAGTTATCTTTCACGTACATTACGTAAAGAGAAAATACAGTATTTAATTAAAATAAAACTACATATTTTGCAATGTGCTCGTCATATCATCAGAGTAAACACACAACAAATGGACGGTGACATGAAGCAACATTACGCATTTTAAAAACAATTATTTTTATTGTCATCTATTTTATAAATAGTGAACGAAATATTCAAATGCATTCTCAAATAAGAAGCCATGTCTGGTTAATTTTAGACTAGTGCAGTGAATGATTTCAAAATAGGGAAGATGTTAGGAAGTAAAGAAATAAGAAATTATTGTAAAAGTGTATCACCATTTAAAATCGAGGATAATATTACATTAAGTAAACTTACGTGAACGTGTATTCTCCTCTAATCTATATTTCGTTTCAAACAGTATCCCTTTAATCGGCTTATTGCACGTCCTTAATTATCGACTCGACAGGAACATATTTGTTCCAAGTTAACGCAATTAGAGAGGTTTACGAAATATCGTTTTATTTCAATATGCGCATGCGTGGATACAGCAAGTAGCTAATAATATCGAGTTTTGAAATAGTTATTTTGCCCTTCTCTTTCTGCAAGAAATAAAAAAAATAATAATAATAAAAGATTTCTCAAGCGCTATTGCAAGTGAATCAAAAAAATGAATGAAGCCTTAGGGGTTGTTTTGGATATATTCCGAAGTATTTTTTCGGATATATTCCAGGGTTGATCTCTGCGTTTATTAAATTACACAGTTACAGAACATGTCGGTAAAGTAGAGACTAGCCTTGATAATAACGTGAACTTTGGCCCCAGAACTGTGTCAGTGACAAACGTGGCACTCATTTTAAATGTACATGTTGTCCCATTAAAGTTAACGGTCCTGTCGATACTGAGGGACTGTTACGATTGCTGTTTACGGAATATGACAGATTTTAGAATGAATGCTTCCTTGAGTGAATGGCTCCGTTACCAGTCCCTTGCCTGGAAAAGGGATGGACTCAAGTAACGTTCATAATGAGAAAGTTTAATGTAGTTTTTTTATTTATTTATTTTATTTTTTATAGGATAATCCCATAGATGAGAGGTTGAGCAATTTATACGACGTTAACTGTATAGAAACACATAAGATGGGAAACGGTTTTAGAGGACAGCAATGGAGGGGATAATAGAGGGGGATTAGAAATTGTTCTGTGAGTTTGCAATGTTGAGTAGTTGCTGCATTGGATTTGACAAGGTAAAGAAATTATTGATGCAAATTGAGATGAACATTGGAGTGGTAGTATTTATAGAAGATGCAAGTAGCAGAAACTGAACCTCTCTGAAAAATCCGCAGAGTCTCAAATAGTCGACAGGATAGGATCCGCCACAATAGTCTATTAAGAAAGCTCCCATAATTTAGCCTGTCCCGTGATTTGAGAGTGGCTCGAGTGAAGTGGTGAGAGATGGACCATTAATAAACCCAAATGCTTTCTTCTATTAATGCAGATGGAGTTATTCTCCTGAAGCCAATAGTGCATATAATACCAAACGCTTTCAATTGAACTGATGTTCTCCTTTTTTTTTTTGATTATTTTACTATAAGCGTATTGAAAATGTGTATGAAACGTAGCCAAAAATTCTACAAATAAAAAGATTTAACGGTGATTTGTTTAGCACATGGTTTGTCGAATGAGAAGGAGTGCAGGTTTGAGTGATGTAATTAGCAAAGCTGTATTGGGAAGGCATCTGGAGTACGTCATTGATATACAGAAGAAAGAGAGTGGATGACCAAATAGAGTCCTGTGAAACCGCAGCGTTAGTTGCATAGTTAGAAAATAAGGAACCCTCAACCATCACGCGTATGTATCATGCTTCCACTCAGAAAGCTTGCAATTCAGTTGCAGAATCACGGGACAGGCTAAATTATGGGAGCTTTCTTAATAGACTGTTGTGGCGGATCCTATCCTGTCGACTATTTGAGACTCTGCGGATTTTTCAGAGATGGATGGCATAGGTAAGTAGATCCTTGCTGATCAATAGTAGTTAAATCCATATCGACGATCATCTATTAGTTGATGGCTGTCTGGGTTGATGGTTCTGTCCATTATTTTAGAGAGAATGAAGTAAGAGAGATTGGGTAGTAGTTTGATGCTAAGAATTTATCATCCTTCTTAGGACTACGTTGTACATTAGCTAATTTCCATAGCTACAGGACAGATAGCAATAGAACATCGAAGGATACGAGGGTGGACTGAAAAGTTCTCGGCCTAACAATGAAAAAAACGAATATATAATCTCGAAATTATTTTTATTTTTCAACATAATCTCCCTTAAGACTAATACATTTATTCCAGCGATGCTCCAACGTCATTATCCCGCCTGTAGTGATTCTCAATAAGATCTGCAAAATACCCCTCTATGGCTGCAATCACCTCTTGATTCGAAGAAAAACGCTGACTAGCGAGGAAAAGGTTTAGTTTTGGGAAGAGAAAGAAATCAGTGGGAGCTAAATCTGGGGAGTAGGGTGGATGTTCCAACAATTCATAGTGCAGATCCCTTAATTTTCCCATTGCCAAAACACCTTTGTAGGCAGGTGCATTGTCCTGATGAAAGATGATTTTTATCTTCTTGAAACCGGGTATTTTCTGACGAATTTTTTCGTCTAGTCTTGTTAAAAGATTGGAATAATATTCCCTGGTTATTATTTTACCCTGTTCAAGAAAATAAATAAACAAAATAACTTTAGCATCTCAAAACACCAATGACATGACCTTTCCTGCTGAGGGAACCGACTTTGTCCTCTTTTGCGCTGAACAACCGGCTTCTATCTATTGTTTTGACTACTATTTGGATTTTGGTGTGTAATGGTGAATCCAAGTCCCGTCCATTGTAATAAATCAGTTTTATTCATTTTAAAACGCCTCAAGAACTGTTCAGAGATTTTCATGCGAGTGCGTTTTTGATCTCCTGTGAGATCAAAGTATGCATTTTTGGTCTTCTGTGAGCATGCGTGGCACTCATCTTGCGCAAAGCTTTTTCATTTGCAATTCTTCATACAATATATATCCTACACGTTCTTTTGAAATGCCTATAGTCTCATCAATTTCACGCCATTCACTCGCCGGTCATCCAATACCATATCGTCTTCTCAATCAATGATTTTTGGTGTTGGTACACTTTTTGGACGTCCTTCACGTGGATCATCTTCAATTATTATTACGAATAATAATTACTCGTCAATTCTAATAAAATAATTTAAAAATATGCGGCCAAAAAATAATCGTAACAGCGGAAAAACAATAATAATAAATTTTAAAAACAATTTTTGACAGAAAATATTAAAAAAAGAGAAACAAACAAATAAAACATGGATTATGTGTACATTCATATACAATTAATGTAAAAAAATAAACTAATCCCCGCTATCTCTCAAAAAGTTTGCCATGAAATCTAAACTCACCATTAGACTCGCTGATGCGGAGAGCGCTAGCAAAAACTTCAAATACATTCATTATCTGCAAATTTTGAGTAATATTACATTTCAGCAATAATTATTCATCAATTCTAATAGAATAATTTAAAAATATGCGGCCAAAAAAAAATAATAAATAAATAACTTAACTCACTACTAGACGCATAACTAAAAATACACGTAATTTATTCTTATTATGAATTATATGAATAAAAGATTATTCTTATGAGTATTAAGTGATACACATAAAATGTTTTGGAAGTCTATTTTAAAAGAGCAAAATAAAAATTAAAATAAATCAATATTTTATAGTTAGAGACTTAAAATTTTATAGAAGGGTTTTGAATATGATCCTTGCCAATTGTAAATTGGCAAGGACCATATCCCAGGCTGAGGCATATTTTGCCTCAACCATAAGACATCGATATATTTTATCAAAATAACTGACCGTAAGCTTACCCCCAAATTACATCAGCATTTTGTTGTTCATCAGTGATACTTCGAGACCATTCATGTTCAATATATATTTATTCTGTTATGAATCGTTCATTCTATCTATATTAATATATCAGATTGACATGTGCATCAGGAATTAAACTTGTGCTAGTTGTATATTTAAAGCAAAAATACAAAAAAAATTTAAAAAAAAATCAGTCGGCTAAATCTTACAGATCACATCTTGAAATGACTTCGCGCTTATTCTCTTTGGAAATAAAATTCATTAGCGAATTTATTATTATTATTTTTTTAACTCAGATAAGGTCTGCAGAAGAGTAGTATGGGTGGCTCTAGTGACAAAATGCTTCCGGTGGGCGTGGCTTCGTGAGTGACGTCATGAGTTTGGAATGTGTTGGAATTTCCCTGTGGGCATATGTGTCAATGGCTTCAGTTCTTCTGTTTTGGTTTGCGTATGGCATTATGGGTGATCATAGAGATAAGGATTCGTGTTGTGATTGGTGGACACTTCTGACAAGATGAAGATCAAGATAAGATAAGGAATCGTGACGTGATTGATTGATGATGTCATTGTGTGCATGGCTTCATGGGTCTGGAATGTTTGGAATTTCCCTGTGGGCATATGTGTCACTGGCTTCAGTTGTTGTGTTTTGGTTCGCGTATGGGATTATGGGTGATGGTAGAGATAAGGATTCATGTTGTGATTGGTGGTGCAGTTCTGACAAGATGAAGATCAAGATAAGATAAGGAATGGTGACGTGGGTGTGTGTTGTTATGAGATGTAGATAAGTGACGTCATTTGTTAGTTGTAAATAAGTGACGTTGTTGTTTTGAATGGAAAGGAAGATATATTAGTGTATAAGGAATCATGTCATGATTGGTGGACTCTTCTGACAAGATCAAGATCATGATAAGATAAGGAATCGTGATGTGAATGTTTGTTGTTATTGAGTTTTGAATGTTTGGAATTTCGCTGGGGCCCTCGTCTGTTGGGGACATCACGTGGTGTGTTTGGTGATATTTAGAGATAAGAATCGTGACGTTATGTGTTTGGATATTCACAGCTTCGAGGTTTTCTGAATAATTAATTATATGCTATGTCACTCAAACATACAGTTTTTTTTCTTCTATAGATGGTTGTACTAATTTTCCAATACATTTTGAGGTATTTCTTTCCTGCTAAACGTTGGGATTCTTAGAGTAAGTCGTGATGGCGGCAATGTGATAAGCTATTCAAGCTTTTCTGAATAATTATTTATATACTTAAAATACCTGTCCTTAAACACACATACACATTAGACATAAAAACCTCTAATGTATCCATGTTGATACTCTAATATATATCCTATGATTATTCTTATGAAAAAAAAAAAACTATTCAGTATTAGAATTACGCTTACCAAAAAACATACGAGCAGTTGTTATGTTTAAATTAAAAAAGTACTAAAGTACTTATAGCTTTCCAGATGACTCTTCTAAATACGAATATTCCAAAATAGTTGAATTTTATATCCACAACACAACACAAACACAAAAACCACAAAGAATGAAATTTCTGTAAATACTGTAACCTGAACTAGTTACTTCGTCCTTTAGATTACAGACCGTAGATGCTGTGGTTTTGTCATTTGCAATATCCCCCAGCGAGCGGTTTCTTCAAAGGGGATGACATGAGTCACATCCGTAAATTGGGGTATTGTTCAAAAGGTAGCATTTCCTCAAGTTTGGATATTTCTCAAATAATTACATATGACTAAGGGATTAGTATCCACATGTTTGAATGACACATATCCTAAAATTATTCATTCTTCGATACCATCGGAATTCATTGGTGTTGTTAATTAATGCTTACATTTAATTTTAATTTAGAGTACTATCCGATTGATTGTCTGTATTAATTCTTTCCCACTGTTGCCCAAGCTTGGTGGGAAAGTCTATGCACCGTTTTGTTTAGGTTAAGTGTTATTTCCGGTTTCGAATTCCGATTGTTGTTAGAGTATGGAATTCTGACAAGTGAAATTATTATTATTTTTTTTTTCAAATTGATTCGTTGTTTTCTGTATTTTACTTTTACAGGTCATATTCTAACAGAATAACTGAGCAGAATTAATAAATATATAAAGTAAATGTGAATTTATTTTCCAACACTGAATATTTCTCATTAAGTCTTATCTTAAAGTTGCCCAAGCTTGGTGGGAAAGTCTATGCGCCGTTTTGTTTGGGGTAAGTGTTATTTCCGGTTTCGAATTCCGATTGCTGTTAGAGTATGGAATTCTGACAAGTGAAATTATTATTATTTTTTTTTTCAAATTGATTCGTTGTTTTCTGTATTTTACTTTTACAGGTCATATTCTAACAGAATAACTGAGCAGAATTAATAAATATATAAAGTAAATGTGAATTTATTTTCCAACACTGAATATTTCTCATTAAGTCTTATCTTAAAGTTGCCCAAGCTTGGTGGGAAAGTCTATGCGCCGTTTTGTTTGGGGTAAGTGTTATTTCCGGTTTCGAATTCCGATTGCTGTTAGAGTATGGAATTCTGACAAGTGAAATTATTATTATTTTTTTTTTTCAAATTGATTCGTTATTTTCTGTATTTTACTTTTACAGGTCATATTCTAACAGAATAACTGAGCAGAATTAATAAATATATAAAGTATATGTGAATTTATTTTCCAACACTGTATATTTCTCAGTAAGTCTTATCTTTAAGGTATCTATCTTATTTGGTCGCCTTTTGTTGTATGTAGGTGAGAAATCGTGTGTTTTGGTTCGAACTCTTGGTTTCCGTTGGGAAATTACCAATATAACTATTAATTTTACCTTCGATTCCTTGTGTTTTTAACCTATTTCTGTAAGTGGAATTCATTTATTTTTCTTTAGCATTAGTAAATTTTAAGTAACTGATATGAGACAAACAAGGTTTTGAACTCTCTGCAGTTTTTCTACAGCAATCTTTTTAAGAGTTTTTGTAACGTGTCGTTGGTTTTAAATATCTAATGGCTCTGTAAAATAACCAAACTCTAACAGTATTGTGACTTTTCAGGTGAAATCATCACTACTAAAATTCTAGCTATTAATTTAATACCCGATTATTTCTTTTGTGTCCAAGATTTGACAGGAGTTTCTTGAAATATTTGAGGGCTTGCATGAACAAATAAGACTTTTAATTCAATGAATCAAAAAAAAATTCTCTGGTTACTTTGTGGCATGAAATTTCACAAGGGAAAAAAAATGTTATCTTCCTTCTTAAATTTGTATAACACATCTACGACATCCAATTTGTTCATTTAAATTTACACATTTTATTTGAACGAAATATTATTTACAAATTGTATTTACAAATTGTATTTACTGAATCTAACAATACAGAAAATAAATAAATTGAAAAATACATCAAAGCTTCTTCCATGCTTGTGGAATTGCCATCGTATGGTTTTGACAATGTGACTCTCATCTGAAAGTTAATTTTCATTTGGTGTTTGTTGGGAATTTATTACTGTAGTAAAATTAAGGGTTGCATATTTATATTTTCGAATCCAATACGTATACTTCAGAGAATTATTAAAAGCACAGAATCTTTCGATATGTTTCCAAAAGCATTTAGAAGTACACATTATGTTTTCACGTTTTTGGGCATCCAATTTCATTTAAATCAAGAACAGGCCTCCCTATTAACTTCGTTAATGTTTTTGATTTTTCTCTTCCTTTGGCAAGTAATATATGATATTTGCATGTTGATTCTATCATCCAATCTCTTAGTTTGTCCAAAGCTAGTGAACCAATTTCCCACTTCAGCTGATGGTTATATTTTATTAACCAAGAATTCTGTTTTTTAACTCTTTCAGGTAATTCTTTCCAACTACAAGGTGATTTTGTCACTGCATATCTTACACTAATTCCATCAGAAGTACAAATTTCTTTAGGAAATAAATTTGAACTGTTATTCAAAAAAAATTGTACATCAATTATCCCAATGATAACTGAAAATTCGTATTTTTCACCCACTGTCGATCTTTCATAATCGTTTTCCTTCATTCTTCTTCTTCGATTACTTCATATGGCACCACAAATAAATAGTTATTTATTATTATTTCACTGATTATTAGCTCTGATCGTATACTTTATGGTAACTTTCGTTTACAAAAGTGTAAACAATTAGAACTTTTCACAAAGAAACTTTCAAAGAATTTGTGGCTCACCCATTATTTTTGCATTACCAAACACAAATCACAAAACAGCAGCTGCAGTGGATGAACAATTACCTTAAGTCCAAAGTCACTCGACTCTATGATATTTTCTTATAGTACTGTTTACACTTATCATCCCCTACTCTGACCGTTCCTTCAAAAATGAACCTTTTGCGCAGATGACTCAACGACATGGTTTCACATGCTGTTGGATATACTGTTGGTGTGTTTTTTATCTTACTTTGTGTAGGAAAAGGTAAAATTTGTATATGTGTTATCTGTAGAGTACAAACATTTTCTCTATGCCAAACTTTAAAGAAGAGTTAAAGCCACGTTTTGTTGGTTTAATTAGGTGCTTCTCTCTTTCTCTCTCTCTCTCTCTCTCTCTCTCTCTGTAAAATAACCAAATTCTAACAGTTCGGATTTTCGATTTCGATTATGTGAACGATTTGTTTTCAGATAACTCAAATAATGTCGATAGGTAGCATTAGACAATTTCTAAAATAATCAATACATGGATATTCGTTTTCAACACTTTTTTCCCCTGTCCTGGCATTAATTTCACAGTTGTGATTTTTTTAAAATAATTAAACAGAATTGCATTAAGATATAAGTTGTGGATTTAAATATCAAGATCTAATCAGAATAACAAGATCTAATCAGAATAACATTCAAAACTCAATAACAACAAACATTCACTTCACGATTCCTTATCTTATCTTGATCTTGATCTTGTCAGAAGTGTCCACCAATCACGACACGATTTCTTATCCTCTAATATCATCCTTTCCATTCAAAACAATAACATCATTTATTTACAAATAACAAATGACGTCACTTATTTACAACTAACAAATGACATCACTTATCTACATCTCATAACAACACACACCCACGTCACCATTCCTTATCTTATCTTGATCTTCATCTTGTCAGAATTGCACCACCATTCACAACATGAATCCTTATCTCTACCATCACCCATAATCCCATACGCGAACCAAAACACAACAACTGAAGCCAGTGACACATATGCCCACAGGGAAATTCCAAACATTCCAGACCCATGAAGCCATGCACACAATGACGTCATCAACCAATCACGTCACGATTCCTTATCTTATCTTGATCTTCATTTTGTCAGAAGTGTCCACCAATCACAACACGAATCCTTATCTCTATGATCACCCATAATGCCATACGCGAACCAAAACAGAAGAACTGAAGCCATTGACACATATGCCCACAGGGAAATTCCAACACATTCCAAACTCATGACGTCACTCACAATGTCAGGAAGTCACACCCACTGGAAGCATTTTGTCACTAGAGCCACCCATACTACTCAGAAGATTCAAGGAAAACAACAGAAATGTCACCCAAACAAACAAATAAACAAGTTTAACAAAAAAGAATGTCCTCAGTAACTTGTATACTGAATTTTTGTTGTGATAAAAATATAACAATAATGTTTTAATAGTATATATGTAGGTACGCTCTATACTAACAAATTTGATATTGATATCCACTAATTATTACTATCATTATTATTAAATTATATGCTGTAAAATATCGGCAGTAAATACAGAGTGTATGCAAAAATATTGAAAGAAAAATACAAGTTACAAAATGCAGAAAAATGATAAATATTTATATAAAAGTATTCCATTATTATTGTTGTTGTTGTTGTTGTTGTTGTTGAATTGGATGTTGTATTACTGCATTGTATAGTGAATTTGTGCACTTCGTGTGCCAATTCATATGTAACTACGATGGATAAATATTTAGTTACGTTAAGAAATGTATATTTATATTTATAAATAATTAAGTACTCTGCATTTTGTACTGAATCTTTGTAGTGTACAATAAATATGTCTCATTATATATATATATAGTCAGTATGATAATAAACCTTGTCATTGTCAAAAAATTATTATAAGTAGTAGTAGTAGTATACTACAAAAAGAACTAAAAAAAGAGCTGCAAATAAAGGGAATATCAAAAGAAAAGACAGAAGATTTAAGCTTCATAGTGCAAGTGATTGGCGCAGTTACAGCCACAGACATCACCTCTGTTAACACTTTCATTTGCCAAGCTGAAAATTTGAATTTCGTGTGGTGGCCAAATTTTTTTTTATTTTTTTTTATTTAGTTGAAGACGTGCACGCGATAACGCGTGATCGGCCGTTTGGTGAGAACTCGCATCGCGTGATCGCGCGATATCGTTCATTGCCAAGCTAAAAATTGGAATTTCGTGTGGTGGCCAACTTTTTTATATTTTTTTTATTTAGTTAACGACGTCTACGCGATAACGCGTGATCGGCAGTTTGGTGAGAACTCGCATCGTGCGATATCACGTGATTGGCAATGAACGTGTTAATCGAGGACCACAAAAAAATAAAGAGAGACCGCCACCAATCATCGCTCAGTTTACCAGCAAAAGTCTGAGAGACCGCATTCTAGTAGGAAGCAAGAAAACAAGGCTAATAGCATCGATCCTAACTGACAAGCAACTCCCAACTCCAATGTATATATCTGAACATTGGAATGCACATTTTAAAAATCTTTTATACCAGGCAAGGAAAACAAAAACAGAGAAAAACTACAGCTTTCTGTGGACTAAGGATTCACAGATATTTATGAGACAGAATAAAAACACTCAAGTTTATATAATTGCAAGAGAATCCGACCTAAGCAGTCTACCAATATAGTTCATTAACTCTCCTTATTCTTAAGAGTTCTAGGCAACTATTTAAGACTGCTGATGGTCAGTAATCGTCAACAGTTTTGATCACAATGGGAAAAACAAAGGATCTTTCCGAGTTCGACAAAGGGGTTTATTGTGGGTGTCTCTCTCTGGCTGGAACCACGATTTTGAAAACAGCAGAGCTGTCTAGTTTCTCAAAAGGTGAGTTATCGCGATGTTTAGTCAAAAAATACCCACATTGCTTGTCTAAGAGGCTTAACTGTGGTCTTAAGACAGTCTCTCAGGAACGAGATTGCTCTCGCCTGAGAACGCTTGTACGGACAAACAGAACTTCTTGTGTACAGCAAATTGACCAAAGCATTTAATGAAGGCTGTTCTGATCCATATCTCACCCAACTATGCGCAGGGAATTGAAGATGTTCGCTATTGGCAGTCGCATGCTTATATGAAAATCACTGATTTCTGTGAAGTTTTTTATTCAGTAGCCGATATGAGTACATATGGAAAAGTATTATACATATTATTATATTGAAATTAAACTAATTACGTAATATTTTAAATTAATAACAATTTTAATATATCGTATTTTAACCTGTAGCTGAAAAGTTACACACTAAGATAAAAAAAATTCTTTTTATTTACTAATAAAATTATCTCACAGCCAATCGGAAATCACGTGGAACCGCACTTTGAGAAACGCTACTGTAATGAAAACTCAATATTCTTACTGCGCCCTCTGGAATATGCATGGATTGGCTATGACAGCCGATTTTATATATTTTCTTTTTATGAAAAAATGTGCTATTATAAAAATGATAAATGCGTTTGATTATGTCTGGAAATATACCGAGAAATAGACAAGTCTGCTAATTTGCAAATAAAAACAACACCCAATTATTTGACTCAACAGAAAGATAAAAAACTAAGGAAAAATAACTGTAATCTATCCTTAATGAATAGCATTTTTCTTCCCTTTTTTTTATCACCTACTCGAAAGCAATAATCTGAAGTTAAACCATGGTAACAATCAGCACACGTCACAGCCCTTCAACTAAAGGTGTTGTACTTTAGCACCTGCAGATAGAGTATGCACACCGTACAGTTGGGTGGGATTAAAGAGAAAAAATAGAAGAAGCCGTCACTTTTGTGTTCACGAATTACCTCGGATTGTAGATTCTTAAGTGGATTTTTGTAGCTGCATTTATTATGACATTCAGGATAACGACCTCGACGATGCGCTTATGTATGATTGGTAAGTTCTACGTTTAAAGATTAACTAGGTAAATTCACACTTTTGAAAATAAAATTTCAGAAAAAAATATGCTAGTAAAAAGTACTTGAGATATGTTAAAGATGGGAGCAGCAGCGTAAAGAATAGCAGTGCATTGTATAGGTTCATGAATTGTGATAAGGTTTAGGAACTACCAAAAGTCAAACACGCAAAATAATTGGAAATAAGAAATAATCAGAGGAGACTGCATTTCTTTGTTAGGTCTTCAGCTATAACTGATTCAAGTCCTCATACAGCGATCTGAATCATTATAATGACTTATAATGACATATCTTATACAATAAAACTAAAAGCTTCCTGCATATTATTCGCAAAAACACGTCATTTGCTTTGTTTGATGTTTTTCTAATGCAAGCATCTTTGATATATGAAAAATTTTGCAAATTCTCAGTCAATCGTAGATGAAAATAATGTGCATGTTAGTTTATCATTATAAACTAACATGAATAAGAACTATATAGTCGTACCTATGTACGACTATATCGTTCTTATTTCTTTTTCTTGAAGGTAAAAGCATCATTGTAGCCAATGCATGCTAACACAATCTGATTATTTCTGTGAAGAATACGATTTCTAAATAAGAAGCGTCTGAGAAATGATTTTATTTTTTAAATCCTTCAGAATGAAGGAATTGGAATTAAATAAAAATAAATTATTATGGAATGGATAGAATGCGGCCCTGATTTGAAACTACATCCTTTTGTTTTTAAATTCTTTCTTTAGTTTTGGCGAGAAGGGACTACTTATAATCAAAAGTACAAGAAACGAGTCTCGATTTTACTTAATTATTCTGATTTAGGACTTTCAAGATGTTCTTCAATAAGTTGTTGTCAAACCGATGTGTTTTTAAGACCGCATATTACACTGCATATGGTCTTTATATAATGCTGAACATTTTCTTAGTAAGAATGAAGTATTCTTTCTTACAACAGCGTGCTTGAACACTCGAAATTATTGTACGGCAAAATGTTTCCAAGATGTTTCTTCCACGGCCAAGACCGGCTAACTTGGCTATGTCTGAGGAAGATCCTTAAGCTCCTCACGTCGGCCACGAGAATCGAACCCAGGACACTCCTTTCCCAGGCATATGGTTGCGAAGCTCGAAACCAATCGGCTAACAGCGCGAACGGTAATTAAACAATACCATAAGTTCAACACACCTTATGATCAATATCGTAAAAAGCGTTTCTTTGAAACACTTTGCCATTCAGTCATTTCAGTGACAAACTGTAAGCTGAAGCGTATAAATATTCTCTCAGTTTACAGAACTAGTAAGCTAGATACTATTACGAATTATTATTCTCAAAATTGTCTCAAAAATGAAACATGAATGTTAGTCGATTTCATACGGAGGTAGCAGAGTTTTTGTTCTCCCGGAAACTTGAGTTTTTCATCCCGCATACAGACAAATCGGCGCCCTTCAGAACACACGCAATTTACAGACAAAAAATACTAGTTGTGGTGGTGGTGGTGGGCGGTAGATGGCGTTGATGGAGATGATTGGTAGTAGAGGTTCGGTATAGTGGTGGAGACAGTTGTATAATAGGTGTCCTCCCGCGATGAGTCTTTGGAAATGTCACGAATAATAATAATAATAATAATAATAATAATAATAATAATAATAATAATAAATTTTTAAGCATGAAAATAATTATTTCATCCTATTATTAGGCAAATATTTCGGTTTGCCTAGTAATGCCTAGGAACTAATAGCATTGCGCGCGTTCACACACAGAAATATGCAGTTGATTTAGGGATAAAACTAGCCCAATTATTCTAAAATTTATCTTTATCTGCGTCTACAGTTTTGCTTATCACAGCTCTTCAAATAAACTTGAATTTTAACTACTTTAACTAAACTTGAATATTAGCTATTCAGCAACACAAGATGCAGAACATTCTTTGGCGATAGAAAGGAGGAATTAAAGTGAAAATTCTATACAGATATTTCACTTTACACTCAGCGAGGGATTAATGCTACTATCCATTGTATTTTGGAAATGATTCCGTTTTCATAAAATAGCAAAGATGATTTTCATGATGACAGCAATCTTCAAAAGACTTTTGAAGTGGTTTTCGATAGGAAACGAAATGTGTGTCATCTATATGCACACACTAAGCAACTACAAATATAGACAAAACAAAACAGGACTTGGTAAGTAGGTGGCTCTTTCATACTGAAATGTCAATAATAGAATATTTTATTTATGCTCCGTCTTTTTTCTGTCATTCCATAGATTAAACACTGTTCCGTTTTATTTGGGTTCTTCCTTTTCCTTTCTAACTATTAAATATGTTCTGAGAAACGACACGTACCTTCCTTAGTGGCAAGACTTCGTTAATATATTCTTAGCCGAGAACTCGGAGAATATTTCACAGTATAGGACATCATATCTTCTTTCCTAAAGGGTTACCTTCAGTGATGGAAACAAAAAAAAAAATTTCAAAGATACCAAACCTGGATATTAAGGAAGATGAATTAAGAAACAATAGTCAAGATAACCAGCGGTTAACTCATCTTGAAAACCAATTATGTATTTGAGTTCTTCTCATTGTTTTCTCTCTGAAAGCAAATAACAAAGTATCATCGTTATTACTCCAGTGATTCATCACAATTCGATCTATCCACACCGCTGAGATGTTTGTAAAACAATTGTGTCATTGCAAAGAACTGTATAAGGACTTTTCAACTGAAGGTGAGTTAGCATCTCAATAGAGAGGAAGTGGCAAGTTTTTCACTCAGAAGCAAACACAAGCGTTTCATTCAACCAAACTGGCAAGTAGAATAGAAAACCTCAAGTCATAAACAGACATAACTGGCATCACAGCTTTAGTTGCTTTGACCTAATTCCAAGACCAACAAAAACAACATCGTGTCATCTGAAGGTCAGTCTGGAGACTTTTTTTTTATTACATCTTGTATGTCAAAATACGTTTTATAAAATCATTTGTTAATCATTTATTTATTTAAAAATTATTTATTTATTTATATAACATAAATAAGTGATTATTATTTTGTATAACTAAATAAACGATTTTATAAATAAATAACTAGTATTTGGTTTTATGTGAATGCAGTTAACAGATGGCGTTCCTTTGACTGAGCATAAACATCAAAGATATAATCATAGCACACTGACATTGGTACAGGCTCTATTGACATTCTAGCCACCTGGGAATGTTTAGAAATGTTAATAGAAATCGAGAATATGCATGACATGCAAAGAGAGTTGGAGAAGTGAATTTGCAAATAATCCTACTTCATGATGAGTTTTGAATAACAGAATAGTGTACGGTATTCACATATTCGGGGCAGACGTACAATCTCAACGAATGCAAACACTGTTGCTGTAATGTTACAAGCATTTACGAAGATATTAAAAAGGAAAAAAAAAATCTCTGAAAAAGATACGATTGTAACAGCAGATCAAGTGTACACCGACTGGTGAAATATAATCAGTAGAAGAAGATGCACATATCAAAACTATTTCACACAGTGTCTCAAGACAATCCTGATCTGTGTACAGAGTACAAAGAAATCTGAAGGAGGAGATATAAAGATTATGGACATGATTTAGTGGTTTAAAAATACATTTTTAAGATCAACGGTGTTGTGAATCTCCATTACTGTATGCATGAAACTGAACAATCCTCTACCGCTTTCAGATACAAAGACGTGTTTAAGCTTGTCAATTGTTAAACTCTGCTCTGGGTTTTATAAGCGAACTTTGAACAGTCGAGGTAATAAATCACGCAACCTGTTTCTTTTTTTTTCCTCATTAATTATCTTCTTTAATTGCAAGTGAAGTCTGGAATAAGGTGTCTACAATTCTGAAATATAATTTTGAAAATGACCGTTCAAGAAAATCGACTTCAGAACAAAACCGAGTAGAGACCAAAGATGGCGGCAGTTATCTGCCATACTATCTTCCTCGAATGCTCATTAAAATCATTAATAGCTTTGGACCAGCTATTTGTGATTGGCTAAGTATGGAGTTGTCTTCACCCTCCAGTCTTCAAAAATTATGGCCAAATTGTCTCACCTCTTATCTTTGGAGAGTAAAATGTGTTAGCGGTCTTTTTTATGAGCCATTCTACCACTTAGCACAGCACATAATTTTTAGATCCTTTGCTGTCTTAGATAATAGCCGCTTACACCTTATAAAAACTAAGCCTAAGATGAATCTGTGGTTTCCTTATTGAGATATTATACAGCAGTCACATGATGCCAAAGTGATAGAATTAAAACCTCACAATAACTCATATTCATATAGAGTAACACACAAGTTACTCCTTCAATTTATGAATGATATATACTGTATATATATATTTATTTATTTATTGAAATTCCAGTAGCACCTTATGGAACCCATAAAATAAGATACTTGAAATTATCTGTTTCAAACAGAATAGGTGTGGTTTCAGAGCTATCTGGCACCAAAAAAACGTATTCAGGAGTTCACATACATATCGAGTACTGATCAAAGTGTAACAGACAGATATCGCCTAGCATTGTTGATTTCTCACTCTAAAAATTATGACAAGCCACTTTTTTTAAACGAACTTTGTTAAGTTTATCACAGGTCTCTGTGATAACCTTAAATTAGAATTTGTATACGAAGACCCTGATATTCACTGCAAAAAAGAAATCCATAGACTTTTAGAATCTCATAGTTACAAATAAAAACGAAATAATGGAGAGAATAACACTATTTAAATTTATTATAATAATTAATTCTTTATATGTTTAAAAAATTGATTTTGAGAATTTTTGATTCAATAATGACACAAACGCAAATGTTTCAATGTCTCCATTTTGTGTATGTTTTAGTGATTCTGCTTTTATTGACGGAAGTATACGCTCAAGCTTCAGGTGCTCATAATTTTGCTAAGAACCCTAGAGGAGAAAGAAGAGGTAATTGTTAAAAAGTTCATTCTTTGTTACAGTGGAATTTGGTCGCTTAGTTTTGGTTACAATCGAATGATATTTTATTGATAAATAATTTGAAATTATAGACAACTATTTCACTATTTAAATTTCTGGATGATTACCATAAAAACTTGCAATAATTATCGAGTCATATGCTCACGAAATGAAGATCAATTGCCCTGGACTGGATTTAATTTTCAGGTAACTTTTTTGGTCCCGTTCAAGAAATGTTGTAGCATTATTCTTGGATGTTAACAAGCTATAGTTATTTGAATTTAACACAAATATTTCTTTACAGAATGTTGGAGCTGCACACGTACACATAGTATTCTTTATCAAGCGGAAGTTTTCATACTGACTGATTTGATCGTCCATTTCACAGGGAAATAGATAATTTTTTCTTCCAGTCAGTGGCGTCATATTTAACTTGTAAAATATGAACAGTGGGGGCGATGGGGAATGCTGAACCGGTGATCGTAGCAAAACCTAGGCTGTCATGAATTCTGGTGGAACATATTCGAGTGGGTGTCCTCTCATGTACTGCAATGGACTTTATACAACAGTTCAGTATACTATAGGGAACCATTTTTAAAAAATAAAACTTTAGATTAATTCACTAATTGTTTGGGACAAACAAAGTATCACGTAAATCCGAGAAGTATATTGAAATTATGATGTATCAAAAGTCTAACTAAATATGTTGTAATTTATATATATACGATGCATCAATTCTTAACCGAGAGTGGCATTTGGATGATCCCTCAGGTTCCTTCCATCATCAGCAATCCTTTCATACCTGGAGAGGTAGCCCTTTCAGGTGTAAATAACGAACTGAACAACCAAAGCATTTAATGCATTATCAGGGTTGGAAAAACTGTTACTGTTTTTAAATGATATGGTTGAGTTTATCGAAAATCTGTGAGTATACAGGAGCGTTTCTAATAGCATGATCTAAAATGGTCTTAAGTTGCGATAAAAATTTTGATAACTGAGTGGCATGTGACTTTTCCAGACGTAGAGTCGCTAAAATGATTGCGATATAGGGGTAAACGATGTTAGGAGGGTACAAAAGGTTATAAACAGGAGTCTAGAGTTTCATAACAATCCAAAAATTAAAAATTCAGTGAAGAGAACCTGGTTTATGAACACTTCAGTTTTTAAAGCTTCAACTCCATTGTAGATTAGCTCATGCAGCACAATTTCTCCATCTTTATAACTGGGCTGAGGACAGTTGATGGATATGCTCATTACAGGGATATTTAGATTTTTGTTTTTTCTTAGAGTAGAATTACATGGTAAAGCTCGGCATTTATGGGACATTTTAGCGTAATAAAATTTCTTACTAGGATGAAAGAGGTTTCTGTTCTTATATCAGCCCGCCATCTTCCATCACTTCAAAAAGAAGGATCCGTTCAAGGATGAAGAGGCTTTGACTCTAACTATACTGTTCTGAACCTCCAGATGCACTTCACTGATCTGGAGGTTCAGAATTGTTCACTATACAATTCTACAGATTTGTGAAGTGCATCTGTCCAGATAGAAACAATATGAGACAATAAACAATAGAATAAATATGAGAGAGTATTTGGAACTGTCTCATCAACATCTAGTATCAGTTGACACTTATGTCGGTAAACTGATACTGGATGAGCAACTTAATGTGCAGGCAGATTCTTTGTCATTGAAATTGCAATACATAAATCGTGATATGTTTTTTGTGCGAATTCTACCCATGAATTTTTGTAAATTTATTGTGCATTAGTACTGTAGTTGGACTAATCGTTACGTAATCGAAAACCTTGGTCTGGGAATTTTTCGAAGCTATTCTTGGCCCAATAATTGCTGAAAGCCATTTTGAAACAGTTTGTAGCAGTTTGAAATCTATAGCCTTTTTGTTGGAGAAGGAAATTTAGCGAATGAACAGATTTACTGTTCATTCGCTAAACAGCCCGCAGTATATGTTGCCAGCCATGAATCATGCTCATAACTTGATTATTGGAAGCGACAGAAAACTATATTTTATTTCTAGAAGGGTTCTCCAATTTTCTAGCCGTAAGTGATTCATCAAGCTATGTTCCTATAGTTTCTAACGTTTTGTGACATTATCATAAAGAACTTTTTCCCAACCTTTTCGTGAGATTATCAGCGAACATGGATCCGCTGTGCACATCAGGTGATCCATCCGGAATCAATTAATGCACATATGGGCCAAATGATATTGGATTGATGACCCCGAATTACAATCACTGCTTGCATAAGATTTGAGTCTATCTTCATATGAATTGTACGAAATAGTATCTGCATTGTGACACAAACATTTTTTAGTCATTTGTACCGTAAGGTGGAACCTTTCGATGATTAGTATACGGTATAAGTGCTATACTCATCAAGTATTTATCATGAACGAAAGTGCTCTTATTCAAGGCCTTGATCAAAGGGGAAGTTGACAATTTCCTTGGTGAAAAAAGTTAGAGGTGACAATTCAATATGGTTTCACATTCAGTAGAGCTATGGAATGAAATCTGTTCATGGGACTGTCGTAACTATTATTCAGAACATTACAATCGTTAATTTCGTCTACGTCGGCATGAATAGAGAGGATCATTTTATGATGGATTTGGGCAACGAGTTAAATAAACCTAAGACACTTAATGGAATGATATCTCAAATACACATCTTCAGAACCCATCTATTCATACGAGTATGTTAAAAGTTCAGAGTAATTCAATTCTAGCGGTATTGCAACCAGAGAGATATGTATAAAAATGATACATTGTTCTTTCAGCTGTCGATAGGTTCTCTTCATTTTGATTTTGAGAAAAAAAAAGTGTCTGTGGGGCAAACACGGCTTTGTAGCTAGCTTCCAAGTAACTGTGTTATAATTTAGGTAGACAATCTATTTTAAATTTATCCACACATGCTTCGCCACTTAAAAACAGTAATTGGGACGCTCATTCGACATCTTCATTATGTCGTCATCAGGTAGCAATTGCTAAAACAAATTATTGAAAAAATATTGCAAATTTGACAATTATTTTGTCAGAAAAGTGCAGGAATTTTGGCTGAATATTTGAACTGAATGTTTGTTTGCCGGTTTATTTTATTTTTTCTTAGATAGAAGGCGGAAGTGAAAGTTATTATTGTCATTTTACGTTTATTGTTTACACCAAACTCAAATTCAACGTATCACCCTAACCAGTTCGGCACTTGGGGTGATTGGTGACAAGGTTGCATCATCCTTTTTTTACAGGACCACTCATCTTTCGACCGGCTGTTATATCCACTGTGATAATTAATACATCTGTCGAATAATTTTCATGCATTTATTTTTATTTATTTTTTTATTTTTTGCTGGTTAGACTTCTAATTACAAGCCTTCTAACACAAGTAAAACACTTCACTGATAATTATCGTGAAGAATGCTAAGTATTGGGCGAACAAATCTTCCCAAACTAAATGCAGAATTCATCATCAGATTTTATGTTCACGAAACTTCAATTATCCAGTATTTAATTATATAATTGCTAGTTTAGATAACTCTTGAACAACTTTAGTGAATGAGCTACATTAGTTTTCACTTCCTGCGCAGTTTTACAAACATGATCGCTGTATTCCTATAAGTCATCGAGAAAGTATCAAAGACTTCTTACATTTCTTTAAAATTTCACAGATTTTTAAACATTTTGGAGAACATTCACAAGATGTATATTATAAGCTAAAGAAATATTCATTACTTACTGATTGTTTCTCCTAATATGGAAATGAATTTTCATTGCTTTTTCGATATCGTCTGATGTTAAATAACTTTGCTTCGTGTCTTACAGGCGATCTTACTCCCAATGAAATAGCTGGAATCAGTTTTGGAGCTATCGCTGCTTCAATTGCTCTGGCAGTGACCGTATATTTCTGTTACTATGTTTACAGGAAGCAACAATCCTCCTCCTCTGAAAGTTCCTTTCAAATGAGGAATTACTAAGTGCCAGGATGACGTGACATTTTACACTTATGGCCAGTGACAAAGCGGTAAAGCTCACTACTTATTGCATTACACGAGGACGCATGACATCCCAACCGGAGATGAAAGATGAAGAAGAAGATAATTGAGAGACTCCTTGATTTCCAGCCGAAATTTCTAGTATTGTACTCTACTTGAAAGTTATAAGAACTTCATGATACTGCTACTCAATCGTTTGTAAAGAGAGAGAAAGAATTGTACAGTCCAAATCTGAATATCACCCCTCCATTTTAGAAGTAACTTTTTTTAATATGTGTTTTTTAATACATTAAATGTCATATTAACGTCATAATTGTTCCTGTGCATATTTACCATTAATAAAATTCATATTTCTTTCTATATTGTGTTGCTTTATTTGTGTCTCTTATTTACTGTGTTGTTCGTTACTATTAGACTCTAAACAATTCTGAATTCGATGGTGGTGAGTTTGTATAATCAGAACACTGGTATTTCGTTGTCTGCTAATGATTAGTTAAACCTATTATAATTGAAGTATTGACCTTTAATTCGTAGGGTAACATTTTTTTTCGATTATTTTTTTCTATGGGAAAAATTGCTTCGTCAGCTTTCCATGGTTGGTTTCACTCTGAGCAACATTTCGTCATCTACGTTTTTCGATTAAAAAATAGCAGTTTGGTTTTTATCGCAGTCCCTCAACATGAGCTTTCGCGCATGTAATAGCACGACCGCAAAATGCATTAGATCTAACAGACAACATTGAGCTAGATCTCGTAACTTTTAAAATATTGAGACTTCCTAAAGACTCGTATATTAGCAACTATTTTGCTTTGTTAAGTGTGTATATCTTCAATTTTTTTTTCTTTTAAATGTAATCAAATTAATATATATTTAACTTCTCGAATCCTTTTCTGACGAAGATAGTTGAATTTGACTAACAGAACGTAGGAAATAATAATAAAGTTTGATTTTCATAACTAGTAACACATTTCTTGCATATAGGTCGGTGATTATTTTTACTGTTTTGTATTTCCGAAGGTGTTTGGAAATCATTGTCTCTAACACATTTAATTTGATTAGTATATTTAAGATTTTCATGTTAACAAACTGTGCTACCAATAATGAAGGTTCTTGATGATGTAAACCACAGTGAAACTGTTTATGGGTGTAGTGCAATACTCACGGATTGTCACATGTCCCAAATCGGCAGTTCTCATGGTTCATACAACCAACGAAGTAAGAGTAAACTTCGTCTAATATAATGAGCTAGTTTATGAAATCCCGAGGTCTCCCACAAACGTATTCACAAACCACTGATGAAATTCAAGTCTCTTTGCGGGATATGTAGTTTCAATTTTCTGAGCCATCTGAATTTGATAGGACCATATTCAACTAGTGACCTGTTTTCCATTACAGCAACTTTATCTGTATAATTGCATACTATATGTAATAACGTTGTAAATTTTTCAGCATTTTCTCTGGTTTACGTTGTGGCAGGAACTTGCTGGTAGTTACTAAGGCAAACAATTTTTTTTCCGCAAACCTTTTGAGCACTTAGCAACAAGCAGCTACAATAAACTGACTGAATCAATAAAATCGCTAACATCAGGTTACACTTTTAGAAAAAGATTGAGAGACTACATCATAAGACTAAATAATGTTGACTTTTATTTGAAACGCATATTGTATTGTCTCAATTCTTTTCTGTTATATATAGACACAGCCATTTAATTTTTCAGTGACTGTATTGACTTCATTTGTATTTTTAATAGCAACTCGTATGGTTACACACATTTTACAGTTTCTTATAATCTAATTCCATTTTTTTTGTTCTTTATTCCTAATTACCACTTGAATTTGTGCGTAGCATTACTTTTTACATTCTATTATTATCACTTGTATTGTCTAAATACTTGTTGTATATTGTATTATTTTTTCATTTGTACTACTTATTCAGCGTTTCATAAATTTTAATTTCAATTTTTCAACTTATAAACACACGCGAATTATTCTACCACCGAATTATTTGGGACATTGGGTTACTTCCCTGTGCGGTACCATAGTACTATCTCTTTTTAATCTTCTCTTTTCTTATCATCCTTAGTCCACCCCCCCCCCCTCTTTATTCTTTTGCATTGTCAAGAGTGTACGTTTTATCTCAGTGGCGCAAAAGCCCTCTTAAGTACCCTTATCATTTCAGTCAACACTTCTTTCATCTTGGAAAGAAAATTTCCAAAGTATCACATTTTCTTTCCATTTGTTATCATGTTTCTCTTTTCTTCTTTTATCACCATAATACCACCATTCTTCCACTGCTTTCTTTCTTCTGTTTTTTTATATTGCGAAAATTAGTTTTCTTTACTTCCATATCATTCACCTTTTCAAACATCAGAATACTTTATCTCCTTTCCTCAATACTGGGAAGGTAAACTATATTGACAAACGTGCTATATGTATTTCCATAAAAAAAAGAAAAAAAAAACAGAAAGCAGAACATAGGCTGTAATTTACAACTGAATATTTCAACGATATTATTTTTATTAGCGATATTGTTGTTACTTTTTTTTTCAGGGGGCGCTAAAGTAGTTAAAACAGAAATAACCAGAAAAGAACTGGTTGTCATTTTAAACAATGACATCAGTAGGATTTTTTTGTAGAGGGAAGGATTGCACTAAATCCACTAATCTTCTTTTTAATCCACCAGCGAAAATGTTATAAAGGGATTTAAAGTAATGTGAAAAGTTAGTATATCCCAAATTTAGTTGAAATGAGTTAACCGACGTGACTAGTGTTTGCAAAGAAAGAGGAAGCAAAGACGAAACAGGAAGCAACTATCTGTGACAGTTTGAAGATTAATATAAAAATTCGAAAAATAGCATTGCATAACTTATAGGTGAGGCCTTATGATGCTATCGATTTCACATACGCAACTATAATCTCTGAGTCAACGTCACTGGGTAAATAATGCCAACGAAGCAATATCTACCTACCCAAAACTGCAAATTACAGTTGAAGTATCAGTTACGGAATGATGTAAAATTTGGAAACCGAACTCAGAAAACAGACAAGCAAACACCTTCGCTTACAACCAGATTGTTTATTTGTAACACTGCCATTGAAATAACCTTTAGTATAACTTCTTAATACATCAATTTTACTTGACACCTTACTCTTTTATATTATTTTAAAAAATCTTTAAAACTGCAAAGAAAACTCAAAATACAAACAGCATCGAGTGAATGATTATATCATGATATAAAAATATGGTATAATGGTTATACATATATCTATTAATAAAGTGGCACCGTGATCCTATGTGCCAATAGAGTAAAAAAATCTTAGAAAATTGTGGGTGTGTCATTAAGGTAGTTCAATCGAATATCACAGTAATATTGCTATATATAATTCAAATAAAAGGCAAATTAAACTGTCGGAACTTCTTGGAACAAATATTTTAGTTCAATTTTATTCAAATTAAGTGGATATTGAATCCAACATTATTTCAAAGCCGAATAGAGAAACTACAAGAGTTTCATGCTGAATATAGACATTATAAAAGTTTCGGCGGATCCAAGCGTAAGCAAATTTTTCATGACAGGGGCAACTCGTAGTAAAGGTGGAGTAATCTCCAATCACTATCCTTAGTATTTCCCATAATGTAAATGTATAACATCCATAATGTATAACATCACACATCTCCTAGCTGAGATGTATGATGTTATACATTATGGAGGAGTCACTGCCCAGACCGGTTTTGATCTTTTCTGAGGTTTCATCAGTGGGAGCGAGACCCAGATGTAAATATTTAGGTTGAAGTGATACAGAACTTATACTTTACCTTACGAGCTGCCAAAAAAAAGGTGTCACATCACAAAAGGCACCAAGAATTACTGAAAAAAGAGCCGAAAGGCTTCACTTCGGCAATGCAAAATTATTCAAATTAAGTGGATATTGAATCTAACATTATAGGAAAATCTTCAACAGATAAAACAGATAAAATAATCATTAAGCGAATATAGTATGAAAATTGAGTGAAAGAGGAAGAGAATTAAAGCACCTTTAAACAGGTTCCCTCCCTCTCTCTCTCAATCACGTACCAAAGTACATTGCCAGTATTTTTTTTTTAATTTTTATTTTATTTATTTATTTATTTATTTTGTTTGTTTGAACGGTGACGAGCATGAACACGAAATCCTGCTTGATTAAGTGTGAAAGTAGAGAATGTAATACTTGTTGAAACTGTTTATCTTTGAAGATCAAAATAAAAGGTTTCGCTACCTTGATTTTTAATTAGTAAATTCCTAATGCCGTTTTCTCAGCTTACAGATTATTATGTACTAAAATCCTATTAGAGATGCGTACACCAATTTGAGAAACTCCGAGAGTTACAACCCAGTCTTAGAATTATTTATTTGTTTATTTTTAATCACTCCCACACACACCTGGTACAAACAACGCCGTTCATTAGTTTACCGAGTTAAAACAAACCCCGTAATTATAATTTTTCATAATTAATTTCAAACGTGGTATTAAACCATCAGGAATGTATTCTTATACATTTCATTTCACTACGCAGGAATGTCTCAGTCATTCCTGATTCCCAGGGAATCCTGGGCTGATATCAAGCTGATATCAAGCTATTCGGCTTTGAAATAATGTTGGATCTTTAATATCCACTATACCTGTTTAATTAAAATAAAGAAATATTCAATCAATATTTATATTGATAAAATAAAAATGTTTAAATAAATTATTTCATCTTACTTTTTCGTTTGAAAGGATCATTCAAATACCTTTAAAAAAAATTACACTACTGGCAAACTACCAGACAAATATAGTATAATACACACGCAATTTTTACAGAAAAAATAGCATTATTGGTGATAGATGGCGTTGTGAGAAGTTGATGAATTGTGACGTATGCGTGTGTGTAGTTATCAGACGTCAACTATATACAAAGGGATACTAATGTGAAGAAGCACTTTACAGACAATGAGATTTTATCTGATAGATGAGGTTTAGCTTGATGAATATCAAAGGTAGCATAAAATATATTCAAAATATATAAAAGGCGACTCACAATGAAGTTATCAAACAACAATTAGATTACCTTTTAATAAAGCAATTGAAGTCCAACGAATCCTATTTCTATGAACTTTACACTTTTCTTTTTAACGGGTTTCTTTGGAAAAAAGTGATTTTTCTGCTTTATGAGATCTCGTGGGTTAGCCATAATTGGACTGAAGTAATCGGGCGGGTTGTTTTGATTTACAGCTGAAGCAGTAAAGGTTATGAGGACATTTTATCGTCTGTTAACTGCGTATGTTCTTCAAGAAGATTTGCCTGTGAACAATCCGAGTTTCCGGTAGGAAAACCCTCCACATAAGTATGAGACTGACCAACTCACCTTCACTTGAAAAGTCCTTAAAACGTTGTTCTCGTCCCAAAATATTTCTACCCATATTTTTTCATATTTTTTTTACTTGATCCAGAATAAAAAAACACTTTTGGCTGCGAATAAATTAAAAAAAAATTTCATTTTAAAAAGACAAAACAAAAAGTCAACAGACATATAATGGTTTATGAGTTCATACAGTTAGAAGTATACTGGCGGATGCTCATCACTCTTTCTATTGGAAAGATCTAGAAGCGAATTCCATCTCGTGCACTTGTTTGGAGCTTCTTTCAACGAAGACGGGGATAATCACTTTTTGAAAATAAAGGATTTTTTTTCCTGTAATATAAATCAACTCGTTCAAGAATAAATGTCATTAACAAACAAACCTAACTCAACCAGTTATAGCTGTTGTTACTGGTAGCTGACTACGGACGTCAAATGTGATTTTTTTTTTTGATTGGCTAAGGGTTAGATAATCCAGAAACTCTTCTCTAGAACCAAGCATGAAAACCACTTCAGACGTCCAATAAACAGTGTGGTGGTCGCACATCGAACGATGAATTTCACTTTCCCATCTAAAAATACCCACGATGAGATTCGAACGAACTTTTTGTTTGATGAAGAGTGGGTATGTTATCCGCTAAGTCAATCAGACCGCATAGTCAATTATAAACAGAACAAGTTGAAAATAAAAATTCTTTATCATCCACTTGTGAATATTTAATAATTCTTCCAGCAAAAGTTATAATACTTTGTATTATCGCAACGAACTTTAAATTTTACAACCACTGTTTCCTATGTTGTTCCCCACGTTGAGATTTGTCTTGTTTTCTGTCTTTGTTTCTTAAGCAGAATATTGTTCCTGAGCATTAGAAAACCTTTTAGTAAATTTTAGAAGATAAATATGTATATGACGTCACATCTCATGATATGACGCCAGCAATTATGTGAATTTACAAACATGTAGAATCGAAATACATAATTTGCCAATGTAGAATTTGAAGTTGAGATAGAAGTGTAAACTTGACAATTCTGTGCATAATTTTATAGCATCTCTCTCCCTTTTTAAAGCTATTTTTAAACTGTGTTGACAAATTTGTTTACATCCATACGAATATTAAGACTTCAATTCGATTAGAGTTTGCTCATTGCACAATTAAAGAAACTATTCTGTGCCCTATGTGACAGTTTTGTTAATAAGTTCATCCAGTGGACTTCACTGCAATGGCTGAGCGAACAAACACTCAGCAAAAAGACAGTTTATAAAACTCAAAGAGTGTGAGTTTTGCCATCATTTTTCCTTCTGCGACTCTTCATCATTATTCATCATTCATCAAACCTTCCGGAATAAATTTGATTCTCTTCCCTTAGGGATGGGCTCATCGAACTAAACATTATTTTATTTAATTTTATTCTGGTAGTTTTAGAAAAATATTGGGGGTTAAATTTTTAAGAAAAATGTGCAGGCTCTTCTGAAAGAAAATTACATGAATTTTTTCCGTCAAATGCACAAACTTTATCTTACGTGATATTTTTATGACTCCTTAGGTGATTACAACCCTACTTGTTTGAAAGCCTCACATGGGTTGGAAAAACGCTTTGTGATTGGTCTCGAGAATGGGTCCTGGATTATCTCATAGCCTAAGTTGCTATATAGGCTATTGTTTGCAACCCTTTCGTGCATGGGATGCGCATAAAAACATAAGTCATAATAATCATCATATTTTCCTGCTCTGCAAATACAATTGAACTGTTCTTAATTTTAATATTTATCTAAAAGAAGTTAGAGTGAAAAGAAAAAATGCTTCGGAGAATGCACAGAAATCCGTTATAACCAAGAGTGGTACAACCGACAGCCTCTGTAGTTTGGTATAAACGAGCCCCTTGGTTAGAAAGACTCGGGTTCGAATCCAGTCAGTGATAAGTGAAATACCTAATGAAGAACCTTCATTAGGTGTTTTCAGTGAAATGGTGAGTTAACCGGTCTCAAATCATGTATTCTGCAGACATAGGAGAGTAACTGCGAGATGGAAGAGATTAGACCCTCGCCATATCTTTTTTTGCTGCGCATCTGGATCTCAGGTGGAGATCCATAATAGTCAACCTTCTGGATGGAGGTGACACTTGACAAGATAGGTATAACCAAGATATATAAATTTATCTGTTTTATATGTAAACTATGTACTGCCGATAATGAGTTCTGTGTTTAAACTGAGAATATTACTTCTCTATAACAGTAACATGACATCATAAACGATATCTTAATCATATTAAACGAAAATTTATGTTCCTTTGAAAAAATAAAAAAATAGTGTTAAAGTAAGAGATACACTAGAAATTATTGTAATTATATACAGCAATACTGGAACCGGTCTTGTACAATAGTGGAAGTATTCTTTTCACTCAGTTCATACGATTACATTTCACTTAGAACATTCAAGCTCAGGTGTGGTTGAGGTCCAAAACATGGACACTTCATGGTGAAAAGAAACCTAACATAAATATCAGTTGAGACTCTCAAAAGGAGTATCTATTATAAAGGTTTATGCCAGAATATTACTTATTTGATGTCCACTACCTAAATTGATTATATTTTATCATCTCATATAAAAATATTTAACGATGTTTCAGTCATCAGTAAAAAATACAACCTCTGTCCCAAAAGAAACCGAACTTTTCGAAAACGAAACTAGTGGCGCTACCTGTTGTAACAGTTGACCAACCTTCATTAGTGTTGATCAACTGTTTATGACATTTGTTTTATAGTGCCAAGAGTGACAGTGTGCTTTGACGAACGGCGGTCATCACGATATTCATGCCGTACGCGACGAATTCTCACTATTAATCGCTTCAAACTTCGCAATAAAACTCACCATTAACCCCAGGCGAACGACTCCTTTGTGGATAATGCCCTTGGATCGTAGAAACAAATCAGCATTGTCTTTACTTTTGACTTCTCCAAGCGACTTTTTTTTCGGATGCCAGTCTTCTGGTGGTCTGCACTCAGCCCTCTGGCGCTTTGTTTCGGGCTCATACTGAAAACACCACGTTTCGTCACCAGTAGCGATCGTTTCAAGGAAGTTTGAGTCCTTACGAGCGGTTTAATGAGGTCCTTGCAGTGTTCAATTCGATACATATTTTGGTCGTCAGTCAACTTGTGGGGAACAAATCGCAAATTCCATTTACGAAGATCCAAACTCTCGGTCAAAATGTTGTGCACAGTTGATTTTGGAATCCCCAATTCATCCTCAATCAATCTCGCGGACGCCTTCGGGTTTTCTTTGATAAAATCACGCACTTTTTGGATGTTAACTTCGCTCAGTTCAGTTTTTGGACGACCCAGCTTTTCGTCGTCCTCAAGCGTCTCACGACCACTTTGAAATCGTTTAAACCACTCGTAAACTTGAGTACGGATAAGCATTCATCATCGTATGCTTTTTGAAGCATTTGATGTGTGTCGGTAAAACGTTTACCAAGTTTAACACAAAAGTCAATCGCAGCTTTCTGTTTGAAACTCATTTTCCGTTCACACACTGTCACTCTTGGTACTATAACTCGGCTTCTAATGAAATAAATGTCATAAACAGTTGACACAACACTAATGAAGGTTGCCGCTTTCGATAACAAAAAGATATAACAGGTGACACCACTAGTTTCTTCTATTTTCGAAAAGTTCGGTTTCTTTATGGATAGAGGGTGCATAACATAACTTACAGAAATAAATATTAAAATATTAAAAATATTAAAGAAGATAAAAAGAAAAAGAGAAGTAAAATGACAACAACAAAAATATGAAAGTACTAAAACAACCTAACAATAAGAAAAAAGAAGAAATGATAATAGTAGAAGATGAAAATGGATGAGACATCAAAAATGAAAAAAAAAAAAGACATAGTAGAAAGGGCTGGGCAGTATTTTTCAGAATTGTACAGCACCACAAGCACTGTTGGAAACACTATTACATGGAAGCCAGAAGACTATGAAGAAGACGAAGAAAATCTTCCAGAAACACAAAATTTTGAAATTAAAAAAGCAAAGAAAGATGTGAAAAATAATAAAATGCCAGAGAAGATGGAATTACATTGGAAATGATGATGGTAGTAGGAGAAATATTAATAGCACTAAAAATCTATTTAATAAACTATTTATAAAAATAATAACAAATAGAATCCCAAGATTATTGGATGAACAAGCTGGAGTCAGAAAGAGACTTGACACAATCGACCATCTATAGACATTGAATCAACTAAGAAAAAAATGCAGAGAATACAACTTGCCATTGTAGTTTGGTTTTATAGATTACAAGAACACATTTGATTCAATTGAAAAACAATTAATCCTAATAGAAATAAAGAAATATGGAATAAGCCAAAATTATTTACATTTAATAAACAAAATATACGAAAAAGCAGCTGCTAGTATCCTTATAGATGAACACAGTAACTCATTCTAAATAAATAAAGAAGTACGCCAAGGAGATTCTGTCTTCTGACCCAAATTATTCCATGTAGTATTAGAATATGTCCCGAGTGAACTAGACTGGAGAGACAAAGGGATCAATAGTATAAAAACTAAATGATTTACGGTATGCTGATGATATTGTAGTAATAGCAAACAACAAAAGTGAACTAGAAGAAATAGAGCAAGTACGAGAATACATATATCTAGGAAGAACTTTTACATTAAGAAAAAGAAACATCCACGAAGAAATAAAGAATTCATCTAGGCTGTGTGGCTTTTGGCGAACTGAAAAGATTCCTGTGCAGCAAAATAAAACCAAAAAATAGAGCCAAACTTTTCAACCAGTGTATCATCCCAGTTATGACTTATGGATCAGAGACATGATCAATAATCAAACAAATATCCTTATATTTGTTTGATAGAATGAGGAAAACCGAGCGTAGAATGGAGAAAGTCATGCTAACCGTCGCGCTGCAAGACAAAATAAGGAATGGTGATATAAGAATAAAAAAGTGTTGGATTCAAGGGAAGATATTTTAAAACTGAAATGGAGATGGGCAGGACACATTGCACAAATGAAAAGATAGATGGACAAAGACAATCACCAAGTGGCATCCATATGAAGGAAGACGAATGACAGAACAATAAGAGAGAAGATTGAAGGACGACCTGGTGGAGATGGCTGGAGCCTTCAACAGAGAAAGATGAAAACAATGTATGAGATTATCTCAAATGATTTGCATGATTGAATGAATGCCAAAATTGGATAGCACACATTGAGAAGCTATAGTATGAGTGACAAATCACAATACACAATCTGCAAATTATATGGGAGTGTCCTGGAATGGTAGATGCCAGGATAACTTTGTTTAGCGAGTATACTTCTCATCTATTAAGTATGATGATGGTTGTATAAAGAGATGGGAATACTTTTCCAGATTTGGACTACTCAACTTGTCTTAGTGTTTATAAAATCTAATAATGAATCTTACATTCACATACGAGATAATCTTCAGCAGTGCCGTAACGAGGGCGTGGCGAAAGAGGCTTCCGCCACTGGCGCAACTAGGTTTGGGGCGCAAAACATAAAAAGAAAAATAAATAAATAGATATAAAACTCCGCTATTTTATATTGTATGTTTAAATTTCGGCAATACACCGATTTAGACACACAAATTCTGCAACTCATTTTGATGGGGTTAATAGTAAGTATTTAACATATTGCATTTAGTAAAATTTAACTTGTTACATTTAAATTTTTCAAACTTTTTGTCATTTTTGGGTTAGTGGGCACAAGTTAAACACTTGCCACAGGCGCTTCATACCCTCGTTACTGTACTGATCTTCAGTTATGTGATGTCTTCAGATTTCGGTGCATCTGCCACATTCTGGCAGATGCATCGAGACTACTGAACTCAGTATCAAAATGCAAGAGAACGCACTACATGATACTATAACGGCTGAAGCTAAATGTTTGGCGCAATGTGAATAAAAGGGTCGACTCTCCAACAATTACTGCACTGAAGTTGAACCAACACGTTCAACTTCAGTGCGGTAATTAGTAGCTATTATAAAGTTAGAAGTGTTAGTCCAAACTTCCAAGGACGTCAAAGCACACTGCTTGAAGTATGATAGAGTCGTTTCCAAACAGCTCTCATGCCGTAATCAATAAACATAGAAAGTTGTCCAGAAATAGCCAGCATTCATTTTTTATTATGCTCTCCGCAAACATGTCTATGGGATCTGAAGTGGATGGGCATCGTGAGGGTTCTCGATACTGGCTTTCTCTTGACTACTATCCGATCAGTAACGATACGAAATTTATCTTTAGAGACTTGCTTGTGAGCAATGTCCTGTAACTTTCGAATTACAGGATATTCTCGTTACAGATTGAGTTACAGAGCGCCCTCTAGAGCTCAGTTTCGTGAATTCTGTAACCTTACCTATGCGTTAATGTACTAGGATTGCAAGCCTTCGTCACAAAAAAATTCGCAGCATTATACTGTGATCAGCTTTAGAATTATTGTTAGCTAGATGGTTTATGGTTTCGTTGTGGCAAACTAAAAATATTAAGTAAAAAAAAAAAGCCAAGGGAATTAGACAAAGGTGATTATATTTTACATATTTTGCGTTGTAATTTTTACACCAAAAAATTTCAATCAGTTGATGTCTGCCAACTTGTTCGCCTGTCTCTGAGTTCATTGACACACATTTAATGCTATAAAGTAAGGATCATCCCGTTTTTATGGTGCAGGTTTGGGACTAAAAAGGCAATTTTCATTGATTTCCTCTCTAGTGGCATCTGTTATGGCATTTGCAAATTATTGCTGGTAGATTGATCCAGGTGTTTTGATGTAGTAGGAGGGGTCTTGCTCAGCTGTATTGATGTTCATGTCGCCAGTCATAACAACTTGATTATTGTAGTTTAAGGCAAAATTGTTTATTTAATTATTTACTTTATAGATTGATTTAACATCTAATCCATCAAGTATTTGTCTTGTTGTTTCCTATAGGTTTTCTGTTCTATTTTCTCCGTATGCAATCTGTCTGTAGATCTTAAGATCTTCCTGTTTGAACTGCTCCATTTTTAATTTTAAAATATTCGTTTTCATACGAAAGTAGTTTAGTTTCTTTGGCAAGTTTAGTTGCGCTATTGCAAAATTATTATAATTTAATAATTATAATCATTTGATAAATAGTCACGTAACAGTATGTGTCTATCAAATGAATGTAAACAGCAGCTGGATTTGATTTCGTATCAGTCCGAAATAGCATCGCGAATAATTCTTCAACATCGATGTTGTTGGTAATCTCCACCAGCAGTATTGATGTGTGATTCTTGTTTGCAGAATTATGAAAGCAAGAATAGCCGAGAAACCCAATGTGTGAATTGAATCATTACATAATCCGTTTCTGGAAGTGTATTCTTGCATTGGCTTTATGAAACTGGCTTTCCCCCCCACCCCCTTTTTTTTTTAAAAAATTAGAGCAGACAGCATTTCTGATCTAACTCTGTTGTCGGTTTGAATGCCATTATAGGTATGCACCAAAACAATAACAATTTTGAAACAAGTTCAGTATTTAGTTTTGCATGAATGAACGTTACATTAAAACATTTACATTAACACAGATCTAAATTTATTAAATATTATTCAAAATACGATATAATGAGCAGTAATTTGTCTCGTAACCAGGGCCGTAGTTATGCACAGGAGTACGCTCTAGCAGAGGGGTGTGTGTGTGCGTGCAAAAAATATGGCCAATTTAAGTGCCTCAAACAATGAGGGAGAGGGCCCTCGCCCTCAGGGCGCCTCGGGTCCCCTCCCACTTGGGTAAAAATACAGATACAGTCCTGCTTGTAACCAGTGGTATGGTAAAACTAGTAGCTAATGAAATGTTTTATAAAAGATTTCATTCTTATTATATTTTGATAGTTAAAAAATGTTTTTCTTATGCAAGATAAATCAACACCGTTGATTGTTTGCAATTTCATATTTAAATCATGAAATATTTGTTTAAAAATGATAGCCTTTAGAGGTTGATTATCTTCTCATACTTTTTGACTGGAATTTGTACACAAGCTGTATTAATAACAGTTTTTGTGTGAAATGCGGCTTTTTTTTTTTTTTTTTTTTTTTTTTGCTCGACGATGCGAGCCCTTTGTTAAAATTTCCATAGCTCACCACTGCTTGTTACTGTACACAACAAATACACACATATACATATTTATTTTTAAGTTTTCATGCATGACCACATTTATTTTCGGTTATATTTCTTTTGTAATTCCTTTGTAAGTATACTAATTAAATAATCCATTAGTTTATTTGCGTAAACTCAAAACTTAAACTTTTTTTTTTTCATAGTTTTGATGATTTATCTGATTTTTAACTTCCACTATGATAATATATCTGAAACTTGTACTATGTTTGGAATGTTTTGGTATTAATGCATGTATTCATTTTATTTAGCTTTAATTATCCAATTAGTATTGTTCAAATTAAGCATTTGTAAACCATGTTTTAATACAATTATTATTCAAGTTGTCTTCGAAACGTTTTCTTGTTTGGACAAAAGATGGCAGCACATTTGCATCTGCCTCGTTGAGAAAGAAAAGGTAGAATTTTTCCTGTATAGAAATCCATTTCTTTGTCAGAATTGCGATTTTAATAATATCGTAGAGTTTGGCCGCCCGATTATTTGAAGAACTGAAGTGGCTTTAAAAATCATATTCAATCTCTGGAGCAATGTTTTCTGATTATCTATTTAAAGAATTGGAATGTATCATAAAGATTACAGTCTTTCGTAAGTGGAATTCATAATTTATTATTTTATTATTTTTTTTATTTTTACATATATATATATATATATATATATATATATATATATATATATATATGTGTGTGTGTGTGTGTGTGTGTGTGTGTATGTGTGTGTGTGTGTGTGAGTGAAATTTTGCACGATTCCCTCGCTAACAGTAATGGCAAGGCTTACAGGAGCACTGAGTAACATATGAAACGTCACGCGTATGGATAATGGGATTTTATATGTATAAAGTCAAGTGATTATAGAGCTGTTCCAAAAGTTTTACAGTTTTCATTATCAGTTAAATCATTTTTACGACCTCACTTCCATAAATATATTCTCTTCATTTGAGTTTTAAGTTCATTTCAATCTAGTGAGCAGGAAGACACGCATATTACAAAATGTTCATTTTTGGCAATATGCATGGCCCTCCTTGCATTCTAGGATATCACATAATCTTCACTAATCTGCCACCATCTTTGACTTTTTCTTTGCCATTTCTAAATATACTCCAGGTCTCAGCTCTCCTCATGAATCATGTCATAAACAAGTCCAAGTTTCGTTTTCCACAGAAGGTTTTTTCGCCCAGCCATTCTGTATTGACTTTTAACACTAACAATGACACCAAATAGAATTACCATCATTGATGTCTACTCTTCCATTGATGTCAACGTTTAATGCTCTAAGTTGATCCCAACACTTGCTATGAGAGAATAAATGAAATAATTCGTGCTAAAATGTAAGAATCTCATCCGCTCTTTCATTTTGCTCACAATCCTCGGCTTAGAAGGAAACCTTGTTTCTCCAACAGTTTCAGAAAAATTCAAATATTGCAGATGGTTTGAGACTCCAGTTTTCACATTCAGCAAGCTGCAAAAAAATCAACAAATTCAACTCCAACTTTAAATGGGAAACACGCAAAAACTTAACCCCACAGTCGACTTCTCTTTTGGACAATCGCCAAGGCCACTGACACACATTCTGTGACACTTCTAGGCTTTTCGTTCTCTCTCACTTTCACATGATGTCATCGTGAAGTATACGAAGATAAGACTGACCTCGTGACATTATTTTTCTCCTCAAATAGCTTGTCTCCTCTAGTTTTTCGTTATAAAAACATTGCAAAAATCTTGAATGGCATGACACTAACTAGACTGCAGAGAGTAAGTAACGCAGTCGGTTTCGACGATGTCCTTTGGTTAAAAAAAAAAATCTGGGTTCGAATTCGTTCTATCGATGCGAAGAACCCTTAAAAGATGACGCAGTTTTTTCCCGAGAAATTCGAGTTTTTCATTCTACAAAACAGCTCGGAGAATACACGCAATTCACGTAGAAAAACAGGTCTTTCCGACCAAAGGGCTTCGTCTATATTGACTGAGCTTCGGAGGTTCCTCCGTAATCTTAGTATCATTTATTTTCACTTAGGACACTACAAATCACTTGTGGTATCGTCTAAATGAAATGTGAGAACGGTAATTCCAAGAGTGGGATGATTTCGGATGCATATTGGGTAGGCGGTGACAAAAACATACTTGATTCTTTGATGGTATCCGAAAATTGCAAATCCGGTTAACATATGACCTCTCTTCTTCGGTGATTGACTTCAGTGCTTCTTTCACAGACGTTCTGTTTCTACCGTATGCCTTTTCTATAGATATTTCCACAGGCTCTGATGCCAGGATCATACTTACACTTTCCTCGAAGCCTGCAAAAACACCAGAAGCTGCTACTAAATCCATACAAAATCCGTGTTCAAACCCACCGATCCAAGGGATCTCTCTCTTCTTAACTACTTTCCCACATATGACATTGATTGTATGTTTTTTTTTTTTGTGTGTGTGTGTGTGTGTGTGTGATTTTTCACAATTGTTTATAATAGTTTATTGCAGGTTTTCCAATGATTTCTTACTTGTACCAGCAGTCATGTTTTACATAATTCGAAAATCGTTTACTTGCGTTGATTACTTGCCTTTATAGCTTAATGCTCTTTTTATTTACAAATGGCAGTTTCAATTTAAAAGACTTCGTGCTTTATGGTGAAAGTAAATTCATATTATTTAAGCAACTTTCACTATATTTTCAGTATTTCTTTGCTATTTTCTCCTCCACCTTTAAGTCCCTTCTTTGAAAATAATTATCCATCATGTGCATACGCAATGTGCTATAAAATATATTTCGAATATTAGCGAAAACTAATCAGTCATCAGAAATCCTTTTAACACGCTAACTCAATCAAAAGATTAAGATTACGTAAGATAGATGGTGAAAATAACGATCAAACGTAGCGATATGAGACAGCGAAATCCCTCAGTAGAATTTTCACTGTCTCAGATAGAACAGTGAACTTCAACGAATGGCATTGTGGGAACGTTGTTTTCTATCTTTACATAATCTTTGGATGGCGTTAGTTCCGCTAACAGGATTTCTAATGTTCGTTGATTATTGCAAAACGTTTTGTATGCCGACGACAAGGAAGACGCTTTTTCATTGGCTCAAACTACTGGAGGTATTAAAGTGTGCTGGCAAGAAATTCGGAAACTTGTCTAAGAAAGAACGATTGAGGAATAGTTACAATTATAATAGGGATTAATATAATAAAGACTTTAGCGAAACCCCTTTGACTTGATGATTCGTTAAGAGGATAATAGTTGGTCAGCCAAAGACATGCCAATATTTGTATCTTTGTAATATTGTGTGCGTGTGCACGCGCGTGCATGCATTGATCAGTCTTTCTTCAAGATGGTCAATAGTTTATGTACTGTTCTTACACCCACTAGCCTGTCCACACCGAAGTTTTTCCTTGTCTCAAATGTTTTATAATTAAGTCAGATGGTCACACTTGCAATCCAATATCCTCCCTCACCCCGTTTTTTCCCTTAAACTGGCCACAACATGTATACACGTCAAAGTTACCATGGGTGCTAAGTGCATATTAAAATTGTAATATCATTGATATTACATTGAAATATATAATAGATACGAAGTGTATGAAGAGTAATGTATTTTATCCATATTGATGTCGATGTGGTTAAACCATATTGCCATACCTATAGTATGATGAGATCATACTGCAGATCTTATGTCGAAAGAGAAATGGATTTATTCTGTAAAACTTCCATAGTATAGGATATACTGCATTATTCAGAGGTAATGAATATGCGTGGACTTTTATTTATTCAGGCACTAGTTCCTAACAGTGTTCCTAACATCACTTACCCATCAAACTGGAGAAGGAGATAAAGTAATTCGTATCACCATATCAACAACTTTCAATGTTTTATAAACATCACACTAATGTAATTGTGTTGTTGCTCGCAAAGACCCGAAGCTTGGCGTATGTTCAGGCCCATGCGTGCAAACCGGGTATGTAGTGCTTCACTTAAAGTCCGTATCCTACTACTAACTGGGTTGCTACCTGATCGTTTCCACATAGGATTGCCCACATTTCCAAACACATAGAAGACCGCAAAAGCTAACACTTATGTTAGCTTCTGCGGTATAAATTCGTATAAATACTGATTAGCTTTAGGAACATCGCATTTGTTCAAACGCTACAGATGTCAAGTGTTTACAGGCCTCCAAAATGATAATTGTATTTTTTAGCCTTACAAAAATGAATCGTGGCATTCTATCTGACTTCACCAGTAGTTATAGCAATAAAAGTGCCTATATTTGATTTCAAGCCAAGTAAGAATCTGCATCTATCCATGACTGTTACAAAATACAGATCTAAAGAATTTCACAAAACTACAGAAATCATTTATACCTATCTACAATAGATGGCAGCACATGAACATGAGAGAAACGCTTGCTTCTAATGATAATGTTAACACTTTAATAAGAAGAATTACAAAAGGTTTATTTATTTTATAAATGAAATACTTTTTTTTTAATAAAATAATAATATCATTTATATAATCACTTATATGAAAAGTAATAACAGTTACTATATATTGAAATCAATAAAAATAAAAATAAAAATGAATAATTTTTATATTTATTTTTAACGTATGTATTGAAATTCGAGCTGACTTCCCCTCTTCTTCGTTTGTTCGTTGATATCATCAAAAAAAAAAAAAAAACTGTTTTATGCCGTACAAAGCTTATGATACCCTTTTTTATGCACTACCTGAAAATAGCTTAGCCAGCTTAGAACGTAGCATCTGGAGAAGGTCCCTTGATCCTTCTTCACCGCAGGGAATACTACACAACCGCTTCCCAGCATTAGCTTTGGCTCAGACTCCTTCTCTGTTAAAGAAATTGTTGGTGAAATCGATGTGGAAACTTAATCTTCCTGTACAATAAAGGCGAATCTCACCTTGATCGATCCTAGTTCCGAGTACTTTTTTACCTATTGATAGGATGGTGTTATCGCCACTTTTACGCTGTTTTGTATTTTGACAACAAAGATGAAAAAAACACAAGTGCGTATTAATAATAATAGCATTTAAGAAACACCGCAAACTGCAGTAATTAAAAGAAATTAATCGGGTTATTAATTGTGGTAGTAGAATAACGAAGTAGATTGAAAAACGTACAAAAACGGTTTTTATTCGTATTAAAATAACCTAAGAGGATCACTCAGTTTTCCCTTTACATTTGGAATATTGAAGTTTCTAGCGAGAGAGAACAACAGATTGCAGCGCGTGGCCAACAATTGGTTTTATAGAAAAACTAAATAACTGTTCCAACACGGTATTAACTGTACACAATTCCTTTAATATTTGACAAACACACAGTTTGAATGTACATTGCTGCTATGAATATTTCCCTATAGGATAGTCACAGTTAAATGATAACACGTACTTTGGAAAGATCTAGGTTTCACGATTGAAAAAATACTCTTTGAGTTCTCTCAAGAACTGAAAGAGCATTTTTCTCTCACAGGTTTGTTTATTTCTTTTGTTTATCCTTCCCCTTATTCGTCAAAGTGGAAAACAACCGGAGAACATATGCAATCGATGGACTCTCAACGTCACAGTGTTACACAGAACCGGCGCTAGAGTCTTTGCCGCCCGCATGCAATTTCTATCTAAGCGCCCCTGTAACGATCAGGGCGTGTGTGGTTCTTTGACGATTGATAAAACTTTAAATTATTTGAAATTTCTTAAATAAATTTTGACGGAAGAGTCGCACGTTGACTCGCTAAATGTAACGAACCGGGAGTGTTGACTAGGCAGGATAAGAGTTAAAAACCCGAATATTCAAAAAATTCTCAAAAGTTAAAGCAAATTTTGATAAAGCCACTTCACTTTAATCGTTAAATATAATGATACAGGGATTATAGCCTTCAAACCGACCCGAATCGCTAACAAAATTAAAATGAATTTTAATTAAAGTTAAAATTTATTTGAACTAAAGTTTAAAAAATTCCTCATTTCACAAGTTACTAAAATTTTTACAAGTTACTTATAAAAAAAAATTAATAATTTTTATAAGTGGAACTATCATTTAGGAAAATAAAAGACACTCAAGATAGATGAGAAAATAAGAAAAGAATTCAGAAATAATTAGAACATTTAATATAAGTATTCAAAAAATAACATCTTTACAGAATAACAGAAAATTAATTAAATTACATAAATATACTTGCATTTTTTTAAATTAAAATTTTAGTGTTCTTGATTTCATATTCACAAAATTAGAAATAATGGTCTTAACGTCTAATTCCGCACATACATCATTTTCAATAGCTTAGCTATTAACGCCAAACTAACAAGCTTTTTTGTGACATACTTGTTTTTAAGTAGGTTTTAATCAATTTCAACTTGGAAAAGGAACGTTCACCGTTCGCTACACTAACAGGTAAGGTTAATAGTATTCTTAAAGCAATTGAAAAGTTAGGGAAAGAGAAATTATTGGACACAATAAAATTAGGAATATCGAAAGAGTTTTGAATATTTAAATTATCCTTCCGAAAAATATCCCGGAAAGCACATAACTCGTCATATAGTTCTATTGCATTTACGTCTTTATTGTCGCAGTTCTTCAAGAGAATCTCTAAATCGTCACAATTTTTTTGTAAATCTTCGTTATTAATTTGTAGTAATCTATACAAGAAATTGAAATGATCATAATATGTTTTTAGTTGTTCAAAACGTTCTATTAACGAACACATTGCAACGTCTAGAAGTGTATAAAACACATTCACTCTAAATTTACTTCTGGCGATTGTGGCGTTTCGTCATGATGCTCGTAGTCAAATTGTCGTGTCATCTTTCGTCGTCGACCTTCCGTACCAGTTATAAATTCTTGTTCTCCACCCACCTCTTCACTCAGTTCTTTTACCGTTTTAGAACTTCTTTAAAATTTGTATCTGATCGATACTCTTGTAAGAATATTTTTAAGTTTTCGATACATTGTAAAGCAAGTGTAATGTTCATATTTTTGTCTTGAAGCATTTTACTCACAGGGTTTATTCTGTTAAGTAAATCATGCCAATTTATAAGAGAGCAATTGATTACAAATAAATAAATTTTTAGTCGTATATTTTAGCACATAACGTTTGTGCTTCATGCTGAGTTTCTGTATTAAAATTTTCATTATTTAAAATTTCAAAAAGTGCATCGTAAATTTCTCCTAACTGATATCGTAGAGGGCGGATTGCATTAATTTTACTTTCACATCACGTTTCTGATGGCTGTTTCAATGTTAATTTTTTTACGAAGTTTAAAAGGATTGCCCAACGTTTGTAAGAGAATGAAAAGAAATTGTATATTTCTTGAAGAATTGCAAAGAAACTAATTGTATCTGCATATACTTTGGCTGCATCGTTAATGATTAAATTTAGAGTATGAGCAGCACACGTAAAAAGCTCGAAGAGTTTTGTTCAAAAGCAAATTTTGGAGCCCATATTTTTTCCCTTTCCTATTTGTCCCATTGTCATACCCTTGACCTCGCATGTCTCCAATGGTAATGTTCCATTTTTCCAGTTGTTCCATTATTGTTGCACATAAACCACGTCCTGTGGAATCTGATATATCTGCAAAACCTAAAACGTTTTCCCTGATCTTGACAATTCCATTGTCACAGGAAACAAAGCGAATAATAATGGTCATTTGTTCTGTTTTACTTGCATCAGGTGTGCAGTCCAAAATTATGGAATAATATTTAGATTTTCGAATTGATAATAAAATTGTATCCCTGATCGCGTTACTTAAAGTTTCCAATATTTCGTTTTGACTGTCTTTACTCAAATAGTGTACTCTATTGTTTCGTTGTACGGCCCTTTCAACATGATTTTCCATAAAGGGTTCAAACTTCGCAAACAGTTCGACTAATTTTAAAAAATTGCCGTTATTCCTTTCATATAATTTATCAGATGATCCGCGAAAAGCTAAATTTTAGCTACCAAGGAATTTTATAATTTCAATCAATCGTTCTAAAACACTCGTTTAATGTTTCTTTTCCATTTCATACATGCTTTGAGTCTGGCAATCAATATTAGTTTTTTTTTTTTTAATTTTTATCAAAGTTCCTTCCATTTTAAGAAATTTTTCATGTGAGTTAAATTAGTCTCCTGTATATGCAAAGTTGTGCTTACATTTCTCCAATCGTTATAACCTTCTACAAGACTACTTCATTCAGTAGGTGCGAAAAGTTTGCAAAAAAAGCAAAAAACAGAATTTAGAGTTTCGGAATAAATGAGCCATGTTCTTGGCACGAGCTCCCCGTTTTCCATTTTTCTATTATAACACGTGTCGCCAAATTTACGACCATATGTATCTCTAGGATATATTATATTTTTCTTTTGAACAGGCCCCATTTCAATTAAAACAGCTCGTAATTTTTCATCAATATTTCCCCATTCACCTGGATCTTCTAAATTCACAGGGACTAACAATGTGTTAGTTTCGCGATCAACTACAAATAAACTTTCTCCTAACTGTTTTTCACTTAAATCATGCGTCTTGTTATATTGTTCAATAGTTGCTATAGTATTTTCATGAAAACTGGATGATGTGCACGGTTCTTGAACTCTGATTTCTGATGTATCGAGTTGGTTACAATCTGCATCAGAATATTTTAATATTTTAATAAATTTATTAAGAGCCCCAGTTTGTTTCTTAATAACTGCCTCTTTCGCAGCATGACGCTTACGATTTTGTGCACCGGATAGCTTTTTTTTTAAATTTTTGATTCCATTTCTATTTTATACCCACAAGAAATTATTCCACAACACGACACAGAGACGAAATAATAGTCCGCACTGCGCTACTGTCAGTAGCCTACTGAGATGCGTACCATATGACTGCTTAACTAGCAACAAATGTTTTGTACGAAAATTCGTTTCTCCACATAAAAACCGTTCACCATTTCACTTTAGATAGACTGCAGTAGACACAACATTCTCTACGCAAGCATTTAGCCTGCTCTAGCTGCAAAATTGTAAACAGCCGGCTGACCAAAGAGGCGGCAATATACAATTTTTCTTAATTTTTATTCGGTGTATCCGGCCTTATTTATTTTAATATTAATCATTCTAAGAATTTTTTGTTTTTATGATAAAAATGTTGTTTCTTAAAAATGAACTTATAAACCATTCCTCAGCGACGGCGCCCGCATGTATCGCATGCTCTGCATGCCCGCTCCCGTCAGCCCTGGTGTTACGCCTAACCTAAATAGAGATAAAATATCAAATAGTTCCATTTATTAGTCAAATAATGCTTCAAAATATTACAAGTATAGGTTAAGACTACAACCTTCAGTTGTAGTCTGGCAGGTCAGCCAGAAAACCTCAATAATTATAACATCGTAGAATGTCTTCCAAATCACAGTAATTTCTATTCTTTGATAACCAAAATTTTTTGTGGGACTGTTAATGGGAGCCAGATTTTTCTCCCTTTTCTCTTTTCGTGGTACTGAAGAATGCTTCTACTCCATCGAAACAGAACTTTTACAACTACCTTGCTGTATGATAATATAATTACTCTCGCTATGAGCCTACAATATTTATTGGCATCAACACATCACATTTTACACTCAGCAATTTAGAAATTAACTTTTCTCTTTCGTAACAGACTTAGTCATATCGAAAACATTAATAACTCTGTGCCAATCGTGACTTCCACTATGAATTATCATGCTCACATCTTTGATGCTGCTCCTACTACTACTAAGAGTTCTCTGAAACTGTTCAGTGCAGAATAAAACGAAAACTCCTTTACACAGTTGATTAAGAACCTGGGTTCGAAACCCGTCTAAGAAGAAAATTTTTATAAGCACTTTTATCCGAAGATAAGTTAGCCTGTCTCATGAGAAGGTGGAGAGGGTTTTTACTACCAAACCCTGGTAGTAACTACTATCGATTTGGATTTTTTTTTGTTTGTTTGTTTAATTTTATGCGCCTCCTACTCAGGAAAAGTTACAGACCTATAGAACTTCAGTTCCGTGGGCGGGCTAAGAGATTTTTATTTTATTTTATTTATTTTTTTACATATTTCTGAAACCCAACTATAGACACTACACATAGAACCACATGAATTTCATCACACCGGATGATAAAATTCATCTCCCACCTAAAGCCAATCACAAACATTCATATCCAGTGCAGGATTCGAACCCACAAACTGTTGATTGAAGAGGGGAATTCGTTAATCACCCCAACCAACTAGGCCTTCCTCTTGGTCATAGAATCAATCTGTTTCTATGGTTTCATTTTCTACAGATATTTCAAATTCCTCATTTATGTAGATTAAGTCCTTCCTTCTATTTAACTTTTAATGTAGGCACACTGATAGAATTCACAATAAGCGTGATGCACAATGCGATGATGTAACATACATCGCCGCATTCTTAATAAAGTTTGACTTTATTAGGCGTGTAGACGATGCAAACGTGGAAGAACATAGATCTTATTCAGATAAATATTTTCAGAGAGTTAAATCTTGAGGGATGTTACTGTCAGAGTGAACGACTTTGACCAATCCACTTGTTGATGATAAATACCACGAGAAGCCTTTCAGTCATCGCTCTGATAATCACGAATGATGATAGACACACGACACCAATACGAAAACGTTGTTCCCCTGCCGACATTAAAAAAAAAAAAAAAAAAAAAAAATATAAAAAAAACTCCCACCTGTAAACAAGCTAGCAACAGACATAAGGGAACAGCAGGAGCGCGAGATCTATGGGAAAGGAAGTAAACAATAACATGACGTCTAGGAGACAGGTAGAGAGAGAGAGAGAGAGAGAGAGAGAGAGAGAGAGAGAGAGAGAGAGAGAGAGAGAGAGAGAGAGGAGAGGAGAGTAGCTAGCATAATACAAAACGCTTCTTAACGACATGGAAGAATATATTTAAGGGGATGACAGTTGCCAGGGTAACGGCAAGATAGGAGACAGAGGAGAAGTGAATAAAACATGAATCAACTAGAGCGGCAAAGCTGTTATTAATAAGTCAATAAAATTCTCCTCGTTTCGAGAAGCGGTTTGTGGAGGAAGGTTATTTGGGTTCTTTATGACATTTAAGAGGAACTGTTTTATTTAGCAATTTTATCTACAGATACGGGGCGCTGGAGTCGCTAGGTCGCATGCTTGGCTCGCTTTAGTTACAGGAAGAGTGAAAGTGGCTTGTTGAAGAAAGCAACGCCATAATTTATGTGGGCAACTATCCGATGAGACACTCAAACAGTGGTGGCGCTGTTGTAGCTTTTTTTTTTTCTTCTTTTTTTTGTTTGGGTAAACACTACAGAATGGCGATTTTTAATTCCGAAATGTACTCTGCTCTAAGTAAACTAACCAATAAATAAAGTAAACGAAGGATGTGTTTCTTTATCTTGTATCTTGGCAGTGTTCTTGACCGCGTAATGCAGCTATTCACTGTCAAATGAGAGTTCCGCTGTGCGACTGTCAACACACAAACCAGATCCCGCACATTCTTAAGAATAGAGGACGACCTAAATTTATTTCGAAACGAAAACGTGTTTCGAAATAAACATTTTCAAGGACGTCCACGCTTTTATAATGCTAGGGGGAGAATAACAGTAACTGAATCGGTTTCGTAGATGATTGAAACATGCTGGTTGGTTGCTCTCGCGCGTGCACGTCAATGTTCTTCAGAAATGTTCGAGAGGGACCGTTGATGGAACGTTGCGGAGAATTTAACCTTGCTTTTAATTAGATCGTTAGAGAACTTTGGCGAATATTTCGAATGTCCCCGAAACGTTTAAGGAAGTGTCAACAGGTGGCACAAACTGCACACACACACACACACATACCGAAGATGGCATCTGCTCGTGTCATTTTGCTGCTCCTTTTAACATTAGCTGCAGGTTACTCTGATGCATCTTGGCTTTAAACTCTTTCCCTCCCCCTTCTCCTCCTCTTGTGTCTGTAGTAGCGAAATTAATTTATGAACTCAAAGTATGAAACTCATCAGGATTTCGTAATTTTATAACAAGGAGACGCGAAGGAAATTCAGTTGCTTTAATAGTTAGTCTTCTGTCGGATATCTAAATAAGACATCCAATAATATCTTCCCTTTTAAGGCAAATGTGCTTCTAACATTTTCCTTACTCATAAGTGAACCTTTTGGCAGATGCTTTCTTTAATGAGAAAGAAAATGAGATTAATGGTATTTCCTTAAAAATGACAAAAAAAAAAACTATTTATCCTTTAACCTTCGGCATACTCACATTTCTAACGTTGACCGAATGGATTTTTTTTTTGAAAGATAAAATTAAATTCTCGAAATCGTTTTACAGAGAGATTATGTTTCATTACTTGACTTCGTTTTAAGTTATTTTCATTCCAAGGAACGTCTTTTTTTTTTTTCTACTTAATAATTCTTAAAAGATCAAACTTTTTTTCAATTATCTTTTCTGGGAATTAAATATTTGTTGGAGGGATTTAGATTGAACAATAGTGAGTCCAACTGAGTTCCGTTTCGAAACGGATCAACATTGAGAAGCTAATAAAAACAAAATCCAAAGAAGAAAATCTTTTTTCTATGGAAAAATAATCTCAACACTATTAAATCGTATTTAGCGCAGGAATGGTTGCTATCAGAAATGTTAGAACATTGGTTGACGAAATACCACAACTAATGAAAATCCGAGGTCTGTTTTTACGTTTATGCGGAGCCCTGTCAAACTTTCGAAGCCAGATCCGATGATATAGGATGGTTAATTCATAGGAGACCAGTGGAATAGGAGACCTATTCCACTGGTCTCCTATGTCTGTATATTACGCATGTTCTTCTAGCCGATTTGCCTGTGTGAGAGATGAAAAACCCCTTCCCGACGTATGGGACCGGTTAACTCAGTTAAAAAACCCTGATAAATGTATTTCGCATTTCAGATGGGATGCGACGAATCTTTGTGAATGATCACCGAAACCGATTGAGCTATGGAGGCTCTAAAATCAGATTAAGGGAAATTATTTTATATTGTGAGACTTCGGAAAAAAGTAACAAAAATCCTTTACAAAAGAATAAAACGTTATAGGACATAGAAAATAAAGTCAGGAAAATTGACCATACAGCAAAAAACAGGATATGCTGAATGTCATTAGGCGGGCGATGAATTTGATCGTCTTGTGTAAGAACAACGTCCCGCTTATGAAAAACCTTTGGTGGCTTGATGATTTATGTTTGTTCTGTACAGCAGATTTTCCAGATGAAATAACCCTTATTATACAGGGTGGCTAAAATAACTTTCCCTCTTTGGAGGCATCTGTAGTTAAAACCAATTAACGAAATGAGACCAAATTTTATATTGAGACTTTTGAAGGCATGGGGAGATGATTTCCGCCAAAAAAAGATTTAGTACCAAAACTCGCCGATAGGGGAAATTTTGGCGCTAGCGGAGTCAAAATCAAGCGGATAATTACATTAAAGGCAGATAAAATGGAATAATAACATTTCGACGGCGTAAGCGAACGCCCTGTGTCGTCAAACACCGCAGTATCAACGTCTGTTACTGTCTCTTCTTGCACTGCGTTCCGTCCTCTGCCAGGTCTAACTGCTAGTGATCAAGTTTCTTCAAACTTCTTAATCATAGCTCTCAGTGCTACAGCTGACATAGGACCTGTACGCAGGTTATGAAGCCTTCTAAATTCCGAAGGGTCGCTACGGCATTGCACTGTTTAAGGTAAAACAACTAACAAGTAAAGCACGCTGAGGCAAGATAGAACGTATATTTAAAACAATTCGTCAGGTATTCAAATAACTGCCTGAACGTTCCCAATCCTTTTTAAGTGGAATTGGTGGCGCTGCTGTCACGTACGCACAGTAAAATTTGCATAATCCTTTTTACCTGCGTTTACTGCAAATATTCGACTGCTTTCGGCTCCGCCAGCGCCAAAATCCCCTATCGTCGATTTTGGTACTAAATCTTTTTTTCGCGGAATTCATCTCCCCATGCCTTTGATAATCTCAATATAAAATTTGGTCTCATTCCGTTTATTAGTTTTAGCTACAGATACCTCCAAAGAGGGAAAGTTAATTTATGGCCACCCTGTACTAATGGTCCGCGAAGTCTCAACCAATGCCTGGGAAAGGAGTGTCCTGGGTTCGATTCCCGAGAACGAAATGAGGAGCTTAAGGATCTTTCTCAGCCATAGTCAAGTTAGCTTGTCTTGGGCGAGGAACAGCAGGTTTTTTCCCCTCAGTTTATCTGGGGTTCTTCCTCCCGCATGCAGGCAAACCGACCTTGTGAACACACAAGCTATAGTCATAGGATTTAGTACAGCAAGGAAAGCAACGGGAAACCACCATGCTCATAGTCATTTCCCTAGATGGTGGCGTATATAGCTGCCCCTAAACAGCCGAAAGGCTATAACCACAACATTATACTATTGGACGATTGATTAACTTACACCCTTTTGTAGGTTTTTAAAACAGCAATAAAATGTGAATCAATTTTCCACGCTTATTTAGATTTCCAAAGCTATTACAAAGAAGTGCATAAACTGTTTTTTTTTTTTTTTTTTGGTAGGATATACAGATCAAATGAACTTTAGTTACGTATTGATATATTCGAGTTCTCTTCGGACTTTTTTCTTTCGCGGTAATGTGGCGCTGAGAATTGTCTCATCCAAAAGTAAGTTTACACGTTTCGTGTTTTATCAAAGTCAGTCTCGCTCTTTTCATGCCTACCTTTATGCAAATGAGCTCGTGTCTCATTCATAACTACTCCCATTAATATTCATAATTCGTAACTTTACCATTCTACTCCCTGGTGTGGGCTATCACAGATTTCCTGCCACACCCTCTCGATGTCACATCCCCTCACACTCCCCGTGCTACGCTCACCAGAACAAGATATCCTCTGGGAGACGTCCAAATGAATATAAGTAATAAAACAAGTTGCTGTTGAAAGTCGCCATGAAGAGAAAGAGAGAGAAATTAGAACTGTAGAATGTAAGCCTAATGGAAACGTTCTGTTGGTTAGGTGGAAAGAGTAATGAGGATTTATTAAAACGAAGGCTGGAAATGGATGGAGATAATACCTGCGGAGTTTTATTCAGGAGGGATATCACCTGAAGCTTTCAGTGGGGAAAAAAAAAAGAAAAAGAAAAAAAAATTAATCCAACAGACGCGAACATTAATCACAAGTTATATCGAGAAAAGTAAATTATGAAGGAAAGCGCCCTCTATTATATTGAACTTTCTACGTCGAAAATATTATTAAATATTTTAAATGATACCACATAGAGAAAAGTTTCGAAAGGCAGACCAGAGGAGTATTTGGAAAGTTTCCGATACGTTCACCTTTGACATAAGGATGGTTTTATAATATACCCAATTTCAATTAAAAATATAATTAATAAAGTAAATAAATGTTTTATTGATGAACTCGTACGTGAAGCTAACCTGATACACTTGGCTTTTTTTGTGTCTCCACTATATATTTAAGAATTTTTTTTAAACGAATAAAAAGTTAAAATTAATCATTTTAACTTTAAGAGCAAAGTTAAAATGACTTTACTCTTAAAGAATTTTAATTGTTTTCTTGCTTCAATTTCTCATTTTTTCCATTTTGTCATGATGAAGTTTCAGATTTTACAATTTTTTTTTTTTTTTTTTGAAGATGAATTCGAAGACGATCATATCATTATAATAAGTAATGTCTACAATTCTGAAGGTGAAAAAATGACTTAAAAGGAAGAAAAACACTCATGTTTCAGGCAAATGGTTCTCGCCATATAATTCTAAATCTCATAAAATAATATTAGAAGAATATTATTTAACCGTAGATTCGTTTTAAAATTTCTTTCCATTTCAACTTGTCTTTGTTTACTATAAATAAAATAAAATAAGTAATAAATAAAATAAAATTAACAAAAAAATAAATTTGCTACAGCACGAGTTTACGGCAATAAGAAGAAAAAAATATAAAAAAAAATATCGGAGCAAGGACCAAATATTATGTAATAAATTATTTGAGGCTACAATGCATTAGAAATTTATTTTAGTTCCCAACAATATCCACAGTTTTAAAAGCTGTGGTCGGCATAACTTTCACGGATATGTGCGTGTTTTTTTTTTTTTTTTTTTTTTTTTTTTTGGTACATGAAAAATTTCTTCAACGGCATCCTAATCTGTTTCTTGCTCCATCCTACACATACTAGCCATTGAATTAGAAACTTTTATTTTACGTATACGCATCAGATTGCCAACACCGATCTCTTCAATTCCCTGCGCATAGTTCGGTGAGATGTGGGTGGGAACAGCCTTCATTAAGGCTGTACCCTTTCTGCTCACAGAAAGTTAGTTTTGTCCGTACAAGCCTTCTCACACGAGACGATCTCGTTCCTGAGAGACTCTCTTAGGACCACAGTTACACTTCTTAGACAAGCAATGTGGGTTATTTTCCCACTGATTAAACACCCGGAATTTCTTACATTTTAAGAAGCCAGTAAGCTCTGCTGTTTTCGAAATCGTGTCTCCAGTCAGAGGGGCACCCACAATAAGCCCTTCATCCAGCTCCTAATGATCCTTTGTTTTTCCCTTTGTGATCAACACTGTTGATGACGATTACTGATCAGTAGCACTCTTAAATATTGGCCTAGAACACGTGGTGACGCACGTCACCAAGTATTTTGCAGTTGCCGGCATGGGTACATAGCTACTTTTATGTGTTTCATCACCACCTAATCAATGGACAGATTTGCTTCATATATTTGATTTTAAGTAGTACTTGTTCCCTCTTTTATTTTTAAATAAATTAAATTAAAAATACATAAAGCCACAGAACAAAAATTAATTTAGAAAAAATCTGGTCTTTCTCTCTCTCTCTCTTTTCCTTGAGAAAATCACATTCCATTGATTTCCCCCCCCATCAAGAAACTCTACGCATCACTGACATATACTTTCTATAAGGCCACATATTATGCCCAATAAATCGCTCTTCTTAAAGTTTACCTACGTTAACTACAGTAATAATTGAAAACTAATGTTTGCACTGATTAATTCTTAGAATATTCGAAGAAAATTGTTAATCTAAACACCTATCTCGTTTTGAAGTCATTAGTGTTGTGGTTAAGTTTTCAGTTAACAGTTCACTGGACACTCGGACACGATATCAGTCCAGCGCACCCGCATGTTGGTTAAGATCACCACAGGCGTTCACCACCCACAGTGAACAAGATGATTACAACGACAGCGGACATCATCTGTAAACGAAACTACATTTAAACAAATTGAACCAAGTGGAATTTACTGCCATAGACTAATGACATCCCACGTAATTAACTGACCTGTTTGTTCATGATGTGATTTAATGAATATCTGTCTGCACTGCGGGCTAAGTTGCATGTAATGTGCTGTAAGGAAATGTCAGCTGCGTTATTCTGTGAATCATGGAAAGAAATAACTTTTTTTTTTTATTTTCATTTAAAAATTCGGGATGGAGTGTTTAGAATTAAAGCCAATTCAGATAAGAGACGAATACATCATATCTATCAATTTTTTTTGCGTTTAGTGGCTAGTGTGTGTATATTTGGCAGCAAAAAGGCCGTGTTTCGAAGAAAAAATATTCAATCCCCCTCCGTCTGAGACTGGATACCTCAGTTTTATTTTAAGACGCTTAAAAATGTTCTTGGTGTTCTCAGCGAGATTTTAGCTCAGGTTTTTCACAAATGGAAGGCCTAATGTTTGTCTTTTTGCTTCAGGGAGGCGTATTTACTTCTTTAGGGGTCCTTTTTTAAAATGTTTAAACGGAAAGAGTCAGCCAAATATGAAATCATCAAAAATTTTCAAAGTTGGCTGCCAGATGACACTACTGAAGTTAGTACAATACTTCTCCGCTAGGTGTAGGTAAAGTGGGATCTGATGGATCGTTTGTCGCTTATTTCAAAGTTGTAATTTGTTATGTTTTGCGTTGTGCCCTTTGAGATGTTGAAACTTATTCTTAGAGAGAGAGAGAATAAAACAGAATAAAGAGAATAGGTCTGAATCCTACTGCCGGCATGGACGTTCGTGAAGACACTCGAAAAAATTCCATGTTTTAGACGTACTGGATTATCATACCTTTAGCCCACCCACAGTAAAAATGTTTGAAAGTTTTACAACATTTGGCGGGAGGGATTCACGTGAAAAGAATAAATTTAAAAAATAAAATAGTTGTTCGAAACAATGAAAAATGCGCCGATAAGAGTTGGGATGAAACCCTTTATATATGTAAGACCATAAGAAACTACGGTTTGAATAAACACACCCATTGAATAATAAACAAGATCAATTTTAATACGAATAATATCCTTAATCTCTTTTAAGTAAGAATACCTAGAAAAGAAAAGACTGACGATATTCCAAAATAAATGCAACAGTAAGAACTGACACAATGCTAGAAAATTAAATTCCACACATGAAATACGTAATGGGAGATATCCAAGGTATGTAACGTTGAGACAAGAGACCAAACAGAATGTTGGCATCAAATTTCAAAGTCCATTGCAAACAATACAAAAGAATCGAAAAATAGTTCTGCTGATACTAGAAAAGCAGTTAAACACGTTGCATTTGGATAAAAGAAAATATCGTGTTTAATAAAACGCCATTTATAAGTCAGACAGAAGTTAGGGCAGAATAAAGATGATGGAAATTTGGAAGAGAAATAAAGAGTAACAAGTACTGAAATTTAAAAAGTTTAAATTTCCAAAAGTTTAACTGTTTAATTTAAAAATTAATAAAAAAAATAAAAATAAAGGAATAGCGCTTCAACAGTGCAGAGAAAGATCTAGGTTTGAATCCGGTCTAGAACGAGAGAAAAAAATTATAAAATTTATATTAGATCTTTAAATGAAGTGAATTACATGGTATTGGTATGGCAAAGGCACCATTTATCTTTTGAACACAGATCGGCTCGAGAACACACTCAAAATGGAGCACACACACACACACACACAGAGAAAATGGCGGATAAGGTTTCATTGGATATAAAAGGCAAAGATGTGGGATTTAAGAAAGTCAATAAATTATTATGATGATTCTTTGCTTTAATAATAAATATTCTGTTACAAATTAAAGATCGAAATTTAAAAAAAAAAAATTCTAACTGAATTAAAACTAGAGAATGATGTAGATTAAATATAAATAAGAAGGTTGATGCGACTCCATCATCAAAACACTGCAATCCAAAATGCGTCAACAAAATGAAACGAATATTATGAGGCATTCGAAACTCCATTAACATAGAATAAAATATCTAAATAAAAAAAAATCCTTAACATCCTTAGAACCAGACTGGGATTTTCTGGGGTAAAAAATGAATTAAACAAACAACACCGGTAGGGAAGAAACTAAATTAATTTCTAGTGAATTGTAGTGTTATACAGAAGTGGATCTTTCCTATCATCTTCGTTGACTTACCTTCTCCCACCCGTCTTAAACTATTAGCCCTTTCTCCATCTACCATTTTAAACAATTTTACAGTCAACAGAGAGAAAGAGAGAGAGAGAGAGAGAGAGAGAGAGAGAGCCTCCGGTTACAATATTACACGCCATATCGATCAAAATACAGTGCGCGCCTTTGTACTCCATTCCCCCCCCCCCACATCGTAGCTTGCCAACGTTCTAGGGTAAGACTCTCTTTCCCCTCATTTCCTTGCCTTCGTTTCCCCCCCACCCCACCCCCATTTACAAACTATTTTAATGTGTTGATCGTCTTGAAGCTTCCGCTTTTTGAATTATCCGTAACAAATTCGAAATTTGCTGACCGATTGAAGTTCAAGCGAATAGAGTCGCGAACGCTACAGCGCCACATTAATACACGTTCTCGCCAAAAGCAGACACGGAGTCCTGGTCGATATGTTTATGTCTCGGAAAAGTATCCACCGCCATCACTCCGATCTTGCCTTCCACGGAGACGCAGCAGTAAAATTTCCGAGTCGTTCTTACTCTGTCCGATTTGCTCTAAGTTACGATCGTTTGGTGTCGGCTGAGCGTTCCTCTTTTCAAGAACAGATGGGTTTGGGTTAAATAAAACAACAAGAAAACAGGGATGGCAGTCAGACGCGTACAATTTATGTAGGCAAGAACACGGATAAGAAGCGAGTATAAATTACATATGAAGTAAGTAAGTTTGTCACTGGCTTACACTATCGCTTCTTTCATTTGTCTGTCTGTTTCACTACAGGCATTCGAAACCAGAAAACAAACAAAAAAAAAATCCTTAAATCATAGAAATATTTTTCTGATTTTAATCTTGTTATTGGTTCTTGAATTTTAATCCGGAGTTACCTAATAGTTGGGCGGTAGCAACCCTGTGGAATGGTCGTACAGAGCTGAGAAGATTCCTTCTTGGAACTTGGATTTTTTTTATCTCGTAAAACAGGCCTAACAGGTCAAAGGAATACAGACATAAAACAATGCCTCATAGCCTTGGTTGTTTCGTTTGTAAATCCAAAAACAAAGACATGAACAAACCTAGGAATGATTCCATTGAAAATGCTATCACCATTATTTTTCTTCTGTAATTTTGACCACTTCTCCGTACTACGTATTAGGCCTACTGCCTGTTACATAGCTTACTTAAGCTCTTCTAAGTCGTACCAGTCCAGAGGATAAGGTCTTATGCCTCCCAGTAGTGGCTGGTGTGTTCACGCGGCAGGTTTGCCTGCTTGCTGGAGCAAAAAAAAACCCTGCGACGGGAATCGAACCCAGGACATTCTTTTCCGGGTATGGTTGCGAAGAGCATAATCACTAAACTAACCACGCGGACACACTTTTGACCACAAAAGTTGATAATTCTAAAGTCAGGACGACATCTTTCTAACACAAAACTCTACTTGACTTGTTAGCATCACTAAAAACGATGCATAATTTGATTGGCTCAACACAGTCCTACGAACTTCACTCTGTTGTACACGGAAGCCTGAAATATTTGTAAAAAAGGAAAGAAAAACAATCGAATTTTATGCTCATCTTCACCCGTTGTGTTTCCATCCCTAAGGGAATTTACCAGAGTGAATATTAATTTCTATTATCCCTTAACTTTTAACCCTCGACAATCTCATTCCAAACGTCTAAGTTCGGTGGCAACATTTTAGCTTCTGCATCAGTTTCTTGAAAAACCTTCTCTTCACTCTTGACGCCTATTTAAAATTCTTTCCGTCTCCCACAGATCTCGTAGCGTCGTCCAAATTACATTCGAGCATCATCCTTTTCGTGTAGCGAGAGGTATTGACACCGAGGACAGCCCCAGAGGACTTTTACGTACTTTAGTTCATTGTTGAAAGGTGTGAAATGTGTTACTGGAGTTGGCAGCATCTCCGAGGCCATTTCGTTTCGTTTTTCAAGCTCGTGCTTGTTGCGTGACTGGAGTAAAGAAGGAGTTGCCTTTTCCGTGTAACAAACTGTAAGATTTCTGGGGGGGGGGGTTTCGCTTCCCCCATTCTGTCACGGAGATATGGAATGACTTGTCACCTTCATCTGCCATACATCGTCTCCTAATTAACATGACTCCAGAAAGAAGTCTGCAGTCTCTTCTTACTCAAAATTTCTTTGAAAAAAAAAAAAAAAAAAATCTTTTTACCTCCGATAAACTTCTAGCATTTATGCCAGTAGCTTTTCATTTGTTTAATCGATACCATTCGTCTGCCATGCCTTTCAGCATCTAGTCATGAATAAAATTCCCGTATGTATGACGTCATAATCACAGTAGCGAATTAACTTCGATACTTTTCTTATCAGAATATAAAATAATATTCGTTATTAGAATAAAACTATTTGGCGCCATCTAGTATCCATCTTGAAAACTACAACCGAAGCAGGATAATTGATAAAAAAAAAAAAAAAAAAAAAAAAAAAAAGCAGAGAAATTGTGTTCAAATATGATCAACGCATGAGATATCCACCATAATAAATTCTTGTCGTCTAACGGTAGGCATTTTACAAATTGAAAGGAACCTTCCGATGTTCAAGTATGTTTGTCAAACGGCTATTAAACTTTAACTCATTTTGACAAACAAAACGCACTCGATCTATATTGTGAATTATTCAAAAAAAAAAAAAAAAAAGAAAAGTGCAATGGACGATTATAGTAAAGCTGGCTTTGTAAAGAATGAACTACCAGTGCCTTAGATTGGTAAATTCTACATCAATCTAACCATATCTGTTACCGCGGAACAAACAAATTCAGCAAGTACTGTACTATCGCCTCTCGCTGCATAAAATTCTGAAATATTAAGCCTCTACCGTAACTGTAACGGGCAAGGCTTGACGTCCTTCTACAAAACATACAAGGGTTTCTAGTGCCTGTTTCGGCGCACGTGTGACGGAGTAAAGAGAGAGAGAGAGAGAGACAAAAAGAGCTGTCTACATGATAAATGACCGAGAATATTAAGTTTTGTTGGTGGTGGTCATGTCAGCCTGTCACACAAGACTTATTGATATAAAATGTGTATTTGCAGCAAGGGAAAAGAACAGGGAAAGCTGTGGAGGGATTAAAATTACCCCAAATCCAAAGGTTTACAGAAGAAAGAGGTTTGCTGTCAAACTCATACGCTCATAGTAGCTCGTTCGCTGGCAATAAATCACACGAACCACGCTCTGGTTTTTTACCTCGTTCACTTACCTTGAAAGGGGAGGGGGGGGGAGGGGTTTCAAGGCTTCAGGTTTGTGATGTTCAGCCTAAACTTTTCCACCCATTATTGGAAAAACAATAAGAAAGATAGAAAGATTTATCTGCCAGGCTAAGTTAAGAACTGGAACGAGTTTTAGAAATCGGCCGAATGCTAAATGTGAGTTTTGAGGAAAGGGAAAGAAAAAACATTTAGTTATGTGTAAGCTCGATTCGCTAATGGGTAAAAAGACTTAATCCTCATCTTGTTATATATATATAATTTATAATATGGATTGTAATTTATAATATGGATTTTATTTCTGTAATACGAAAACGCTCATACTATTGACATTTAAAAAATTAAAATAAAAATATTAAAGTCTTTTTCTTTGTTTCTCTTGAGATCGGCTACTTTTAAATCTTTATTCCGATTAAATACACTGTTGTGGTTAAATTAACTATTTTAATATTGTTTAATATTAAACAATATTTAATTTTAATACTAAACCATTTTGTTAGAGATAATAAAACTATACTCGACGGAAGGCTCCTGATCCATTTTTAATAAAGGAATAAGTTTTACTCTAAAGAGGAGCCATCCACCTATTTGCCACTCTCTCTCTCTCTCTCTGTTTATCTATCTATTTGTCTATCTATCTGTACTCTAGGATGTCGGCAGTAGCAAACTACTAGAAACGCGTTAATATGTTGTCTGTTGTCGACAATCGTGTCTGGTATTCCAGTCCTTTTCGTCGTGTGCAAAGATCATTCTTGATCTTTCTCTGTCTCTCTCTCTCTCTCTCTCTCTCTCTCTCTCTTTCATTCCCTTGTTGCAATTGTCTAAGCATATTAGTATACCAAGAGTAAATGGTCAGAGAAATGTTCATTCAGACTTTGTAGGAAAAGAATAAACCGAGAACGTCTGCTAACACACACGGAGGAAAGGTAGGGGGGGGTCTAATTTCCACGCCACATCCGATTTAAGGGTCGGACAGATAACTTATGGAAGCTGGCGAGAATCTAACACCCGAGCACAGAGTGAGAGAGAGAGAGAGAGAGAGATCACGTGCACACCATAGAAATACCAAAGTCACGTGTTCATAGCTACCTCTGGAGTGTTTTCTGAACTCTGGAATTCCATCACGCCGGCGTTGAGTTCTTAAGGAACGACTGGAAGTGGGGGTGTTGCTATGGAAGCCAGAATCAACAGCAGGGAGGATATGAATCGGAATAGGAAAAGGAGAATCACACTATTAGAGTGCTCTAATATGATAGGTTGGATGAAAATTGCTCCATTCCAGCTTTGTATATTGATTGATAAATGACCCGTAGTACAATATGTTGGAATGGGAGCTGAGGAGTTGCCCATCTATTTTTCATTTACTCCCCATTGAACACATGCGAGTGGCACGCGAAGCGTAAAAATAATCAGAGAAGGCCATCGATAGAAACACAGGTTAAAACAGCCTTAAATGAGAAAAATTGCAAAGGAATTACAAGTCGGAAAATTATCAGTATCTTATTATTATTTTTTTATTATTTTATTATTTTCGTTTTCAGTATTTACAGAGCTTTAACAATTTTTTATCAGTTTGTCTTTCTGTTCTTAACTTTATTTTACTTCGAACTAATCTGTGTTTACTTAAACCTCCTGTGTTTATAACATTCTTATTTTATGCAATATACGTCTGTTAAATAACTAATTTACTTAAATGGTGTTGTTTTCATTCGAGTGTCTGTTAAGTCTCTTTGTTTTGAAGTTTCTTTAATTTATAAATGTGTTCATCATTAGATTTCTTTCTCAAGAATTCTATTAGCCTTTTCTTCTTTCATTTTCTTCTGTGTACAACTCAATAGCTTAAAAAAAATCTAACCTTTGCATCAAAATATTCCATAAAACATTAAAGTACTGTTTTTATTGGATAATAGCTGGTGTAGTCAGTCATAAATGAGCTGTAATTCTCCGTCAGTGTAGCTAAATTGTAAGGAGATAAATTAGTACTGGTCTTTCAGGTATATCTTTTATCTCTGTGATCAGACAGAGATAAAAATTTGTGATTTGACAGATTTTTCTCATTTTTTTTCCCAAACTTATTGACCGGTAGTATTGGACGTCGTCTAGTTTTTATCAATTTGCGCACTAAAACAGGTAGAAAGATAGAGCGCACACACACACACATGCAGAGAGAGAGAGAGAGAGAGAGAGAGAGAGAGAGAGAGAGAGAGAGAGAGAGAATAAAATAGTAGATTCAGGAATTCTACGATAGATATAAACAAGAAAATAAAATTGACAGCACAGGATATCTTGAAGTAAAAGCGCTTCGTACTCATATTTTTCGGTGTTGGGGAGAAAGGTGATGAAGAATAGCTCGAGCCCATCTTGTATATATTTAGATTCGCGTGATATTTTTGGACGGGAACTCATTTTCGGTAACCATTTCCTTGGGCACGCGTACGTAAATGAGTAAACACAAAAATCCAGATAAAGAGAAAGTAGAACACAGCATACGTTGTAAACCAAAACCTGCACAAACCTAAATCTCAATACAGTCTTTTTTTTTTTTTTCATATACATACGCAAGCACGTAGATATATACTCGGGAAACAACATAGTTAGCAATTCTTACGATCCCCCCCCCCCCCCTTTCAGGATATGTGTGTATGTTAGGCTCCACCTTCCCATCCCTACTTCTGCGTCAGGCAGGACGTGTACTTCATAATGCATGCATCGCTGCGTTTCCAATTTATAGCAAATACTACAACCGCTTCCTTCGCCACATACTTCATATTGTGAGGTTTTCTGCTCAGCTGCTATTACAGGACTAACAGTGTTCCTTTGGTAGACGAAAACCCCGAGCAATTCCACCCTAGAATATTGCAACTCCCCCCCCCCTCCCTCTCCCCGTTCCCAACCTTCTTGTTTACTTTGAGAAAATCCGTCTAAAATACTGTGGGAAGAGTAATAGGGTAGGCGAGATCGCGGACAAGTGAAAACACTTTCATCTCCTGGGAACGAATTCTGGAGATGTAGTTATTTTCATTTCCATAAATCGGAACATCTGTCGTCGGCCCTAAATCCGACAGTTCGCCGTCAGAGCCGTAACACTTAGATGCCTTTCTCAGTTCTCCTATGAGCACGGCATACACGTGTTGCTTTACATGGCTTACCTGGGATTTTGGGGGAGGGTAGGGAGGTGATGGAAGATTCGTCATCCAACATCAATGGCTGGCAAGCAGTTAAGAATTGCATTTTTTTGGTGCGATTTATTTGTTAACAGCTATCGAAATGACTGGGATTTAAACAAGGGACTTGCACTGGTTTAATCAAAGGGTTTCTTAGGCATTTCAATTTCATCCTTGATTCCCGGATGTTGATTTTTTTTTTTTTTTTGCTCTCTTTGTTATCCTTGGAAAAGAAACGATTCAAAATATAATTAAAACAATAATCAACTAACTGTTATTTATCTGATTCCATTTTTATCGTTTCTCAACTGTAAGAGTTAACAGTCATCTTGGAAAAAAAAAATCTGATGGAGGAAATAACTTGCATTCGAGATTATTACAGTTTGTGTGGAGATTAAGAAATACCTCGGAGTTCGGAACAATTTCATATTACAAATGGGAATTGTTTTAATCAACGAGACCTCAAATGGACATTCTTAGGTTAAGAACATTATAAGAATTTAGCGAAAACGACTTCTAAGAATCTCTTTTTCTTACTATCTCCCGATTTACTCACGCCAGTTCAACAAACTATGTGATTACCTGAAGACTACAATGATGCCCAAGTAACTACTCCTCATCACCTTAACAAGCGATCATTAAGATAAAAAAAAAAAATAAAAGAAAAACAACAAGGAAAAACAGATTAGAAGAAGAAGACCGACCAAAGAATGCAGTTAGTTGATTCGCTTAGCCGAATAACCAATCACATTTCGCAAATCTACTCTACACACACAATTTACTTGATTTTATTCTCTCTTCCGGTTACAAGGCACTGAGGAAATTTAATATAGTAATCAAAAGACTGCCTCCAAGTCGATTATATTTTTTTTTCTGTATTTCCAACGAAAAATGCCACAATCTTCCCCTACGCTAGTCGACCATTATTTTAACACTTTTTCCCTTTTCAATATTTCGCAGCTCCCAACGATAAACGTTCCACACAAACAACGACATCCGACTATATTATTATCGTATCAAAAAAGGAAGTAGCGTTTTGAATTTTCCACTCAAACCGTTCCCTTGGCAACGCGTTATGAAATGCCACGTAAAACATGAGATATTGTTGCGTGAACTATTTCGTCATAAATTTCTTTCCAATCAGACTTAACGCGTTGTCTGCAACAGTTATCAGTATAGAAGTGTTTCCATCCTCTTCCTCCCTCTCATTCCTCCCACTCCTCCATCCCTAGACGAAAATGTAGCTGGACACGAGCAGAGTGAAGTGATGACACCCTGAAGTGAAATTGTTCTCTTGATACAGACATTTTTTTTTTTTTTGCAAATACTTGGCGTAGTATGGTGAACAACATGTGCCAAACATCCGGGATCTGTCTCAGTCTACTGTTGCATGAGCAACAGGTTATTAGGAAAAACTTCAAAATGACGCGCGAGTCTAGTAATACTTACCATGGGTGAAAAGAGAGAAAACTGGCAAACCAAACAACCCCGCATTACGACTGTGCAGAGGAAACTTCGGAGATTACTAGCTGACTACGAAGAGCTGGTTTATGGCGCTTGGAATAAGTGTAGCCACACATCTTTTTTCCCTTGGGAGGAGGTGGGGATATTCACCTGCTGAATATATTACTTCTCTAAGGTCACAAGGAATTACGACTCGCACGTGGATAACTTTGAACACTTTCTTTATTTTGCGAAAGTTTCTACAAAAGTGTCGGAAGTTTGGGGTTTGTTATTTGAAAGGATGGTAATGGAAGGTACCTTTGGAAATTTTGTGTTGGTCGAACACCGAGAGACTTTTAAGTACTTTGGGGATTTTTGAGGGTCTTTTCAGTAGTGGGGGCACTATTTTTGAAATGCTTTTGTGGGCGAAAAAAAAAAAAGAAGTTTGAGTCGAGAAAAAAATGGGGATTGTATTCGTTTTATTGAAGTATGCTGACTGTGCTGAAACCATCTTTGTATAATGGAATTACAATGGGAATTAACATTCATTTTTTCCCCCTTTCCATTGTCGTTTATATCCAGTACGTCTCTACCGTATCAAAGATGAGGGAAGATGAATAGTTGGCGCTCGGGTAAGTGGTGTTAGTATCTGGCAGTCTTACGGCAATTATCAAGGGGAGAGAGAGAGAGAGTGAGTGACGCAACGAGCGTTCTGTAGTTGCGATGACTGGCGACAGGAAGTAAAGGTACGATGCAGGGTCGTTAACCCACTGTTTTAGAACGTCGTAATCACATCAGTAATCACCCCTGTCCATCTGCATACTTAATCAGGCAGATAATCCGTAATTTTTCTTCTTGTTCGGTCGATAGATGGCGCTCTTGCGTTAGTGGTCTCATTAGACGCAAATTTAATTATTTGCCTCATTAGGATTATATTTCGTGTAAATTAAGATGGACGCTACTTGTGCGGAGCCAAAAAACCCCGCTTTCTAGACGAATGATTTGCTTGTAATGCACGGCGGAATTTCCCCCCTCAGCTTTTTCAGTATTGGGTAGAAATGCGGGGTAACAGAAATGACACGAAAGAATTTTAAAAACTTTTCGTGAAAATAAAGTTCGTCAAAGTATAATTACTGCAGCAGCGAATGTCTACTTTCGTTTAATTATTTTTTTTTTGTCTCTCACTCGAGGAGGATGCGAATTTAGGAAGTTAATCTCTGTCGAATATTTCCACCGGATGAGACAGTCTACTCCCTTAATATTAAGACGTTTCGGAGATATTAATAATTCCTGGGTTGCTCGTTAATACTTTTAGACCTCTTTTGAAATATTCCGAGTGTTCTGAAGATTTCAGACTTGAGTTCGAATATCCAGAAAATCAGGCTTGTGTTTCCTCTCCCCCCCGGGGGGTCTTTACATTTTGTTTTCGTGTTTCATAACAAGTACAGTCTCCTTTTGATTTTTTTCTTACTTTGAAGAGAAATTTCTCCTGTTTTTCTCTCCTGTTTTTTCACTTATTCTCTTTCCTACTTTATTTTGTTTTAAATAGCGAATTCTTCTTTTTTCTGTTCTTCATCCTTTCTGTCTCTCTCCTTCTTTTTTATATTTTTCTCATTACAGATTCTTTTCGATGTCATATTTCGTCCCTTTGTTATTACTTTTTTCTTTTATATTTTTTAATCCCTTTGCGTTTGTTTCTTTTTACAGCATTCCTTTCTGCGTGCATCACCTTTCTCTTAATATGTTTTGTTGGCTTCACCCGCTTCCTCTCTCATCCCAATCTCTCTTTGTCGCTCACTCCTGTTTTTTATTTCTGCATTTTCTCTAATCTTCTTTCTTAACCTCTTAATCTTTTTTTTTATCACTCTCTTAATACCTCTTCTTTTCACTCAATCACAAAGAAAGCAGAAGCAGCAAGAAACATTGCTTTCTACCTTTCTTTCCTATTTGTTCTTTCTTCCTCTCTCTCTCTCTCTCTCTTATTCTTTCTTTCTGTCAATCTTCACTATTTCTCCATTTTTTCTCTATCAATCTCTTTTATTCTTTCCTTCTTTCTTTCTCTTAATCTTCGCTATCGTCCAATCTTGTCTCTTAGTTTTTTATTTTTTCTGTCTTCACTATCTCTTTCAGTCCCCCCCCATCTCTCTCTCTTTTTTTCTTTCTTTCTTTCTCTCAATACTCATTATCTTCCTCTCTCTCTTTCTATCTCTCTTATTCTCTGTTTCTACCAATCTTCATTATCTCTCCATCTTCTATCTCTCTCTTATTCTTTCTTTCTCTTAATCTTCGCTATCGCTCAATCTTCTTTCTATTATTCTCTCTCTCTCTCTCTTCACTATCTCTCCATCTTTTCTCTCTCTCTCTTATTCTTTCTTTCTCTTAATCTTCGCTATCGCTCAATATTCTTCTCTTATTCTCTCTCTCTCTCTCTCTCTCTCTCTTATTCTCTGTTTCTACCAATCTTCATTATCTCTCCATCTTCTATCTCTCTCTTATTCTTTCTTTCTCTTAATCTTCGCTATCGCTCAATCTTCTTTCTATTATTCTCTCTCTCTCTCTCTTCACTATCTCTCCATCTTTTCTCTCTCTCTCTTATTCTTTCTTTCTCTTAATCTTCGCTATCGCTCAATATTCTTCTCTTATTCTCTCTCTCTCTCTCTCTCTTATTCTTTCTTTCTCTTAATCTTCGCTATCGCTCAATATTCTTCTCTTATTCTCTCTCTCTCTCTCTCTCTCTCTCTCTTCACTATCTCTCCATCTTCTCTCTCTCTCTCTCTCTCTCTTATTCTTTCTTTCTCTTAATCTTCGCTATCGCTCAATCTTCTTTCTCTTATTCTCTCTCTCTCTCTCTTCACTATCTCTCCATCTTCTCTCTCTCTCTTATTCTTTCTTTCTCTTAATCTTCGCTATCGCTCAATCTTTCTCTTATTCTCTCTCTCTCTCTCTCTCTTATTCTCTGTTTCTCTCAATCTCAACTATCTCTCTCGATCCCCCACCCCTCTTTCTATCTGTCTCTTCATCTTCTTTGCCCGTTTCCTTGCCATTTGTCTAATTGCTTCGAATACCGAGTGTTACGCAGATGTCATTAACCATCTGAATCTTAACTTTCATTTGCAAGCGATGTATTGACGTGTCTTATACGAATGCCAGTAACTCTACATTGAACTTCAGGATGTCTTGTATTTTGCCTTTTTGTCTGTTAGAAAGAAACTTATCTGCAGAATAGTCAGAGCACTTGGATCATACAACAAAGACAATTCTCGAGCAGCAATTCAATTACACCGGACGAAATGACTTCCGATTAAATTATCCAGTAGCGCCAGTTCACTTGGGAAAGGGGTGAGGGCGATTTCTCTACACAAGAAATCTTAGGTATGTGTCACTTAAAGATCCCCCATGATCGTAATTACGTCACTCGCAGTTCATCAGCTTTTAGAAAAGATGATTAGGAAGTGGACTAAGCAATCGAGGATTTTATCCTACAAGACGATGTTTACTTTTGTTCTCCACTAGATGGCTCTGCATTCTTGGAGAAAACTTAGTTTGTGTAAACTATTTTCTAAGATTACCTGTAAAGTTGTTCATTATGCTCCACTTGCACTTGAATGGCTACGAAGCAGCAGAGGAAGCGACAAGGGAAGTGGCGTCGTTAACAAAACTATTATCGTGGACATGAGATTCCACAAACATAATGACTGTACTAATGAATCTTCTTGGCAGCAAGGGATGTTGGGTAATACAAAGTTACAGTCTTATCTTCTCATTTCAGGCCTCACAATCAACTTACTTGAAATTCTTCGTCTTTATCGCTCTCTGTCGGTGCACAGCAGCTTGCGCGAGGACGTGGAGTGTGTGTGTGTGTGTGTGTGTGTGTGTGTGTGTGTGTGTGGATAGAATTCGTTTTCCAGGTTTCTGCTATTATAATGCCTGCTAATTACACACACACACACACACACATACACGCGCGCGTGCGCGCGGTTCCAATAAATCTACAAGTGAGTGTAGTCGGTGTTTTATACTAACTTTATTAACACAGATTTAGGAAACACTTAGCAGTTGTCTTTCTCTTTTTTTTTTTTTTTCCTCTTTTGATAATTTTCTTTTCATTGACACGGAATTGTCGATGATACGCAAGTCACCTTCATCCGCTTCATGACCTCGCCATCTCCGTCTCTCTTTTTTAACCTAGGCTACCCAAGATGTCAAAAGCAGGCAATAACAAGTGGCGACCTTCTGTTACGCGAGAACTCCCGTACTTTTATTATTCCCGCAAAAACCACCCTGCCCACTACCCACCAAAAGCACTGATATAAAGCTCCGCTGACGGCTTTTATCTCCTTTTACGGAAGCGTAAATCGGAACTGTAGTTGACATTATCGCTCTCTAAGTAATGATAGACCCGTAACACAAGACCGATAAGGTATCTAGACTGTTGATCTCTCCCTCCACCTCCTTTCTATCCTCCCCTTCACCTCCTACCCCCCCCCCCCCTCCCTCACTCTTCTTCGCGTACATTTGAACAGATCAATCGGCACTGCCGGAAAAACCAAACGTTTATAAACGATTGTTTTTTTTTTTCCTACCCAATACTGTACATCGATATCTGTAACGATCTCAGTAGATCCTTGTGTATGTATACGAGTTGTGAACAAACAAGGGTAAACAGGGATACATCCGTTATAAAGAGCGTAAGTAATGTTTCCATTATAGGTTGAATAGATCAACTGGCATTCTTTAAAAGATTACTGAGCGCATGCGCCGCTGTATTCAGGTTCTTGCGATCTTGGTTTTGTTTTAGCTTTTCCTCTTATCAATGCAGTGAAATAGTTCATTACAGTTTACAATGATGAATGCTTCTGTCTACAAACTTTATCTCGTTAGACTGTTGTATCTACCGCATTAGTTTCGTGTTTTGTTTTCTTAATAAAGCTAACTAGATAGATTTCTAGTAACCACTTTAACAGGCTCATTACTGCATACTGTTGACATCGCTTCATTCGCTCAAGGCGAACCAGCATCGATAGTGAAAGGAATAGATATAAATGCACTAAAAGAAGGAGTGGAACGGGTTTAGAAGTTTGTAATATTGGCATAAATACGAAGACATCGAATTTTGCAGCAACAACTTGGAGGTAAACCTCAGCAACTCAGTCACGAATGAGTAAAGAGATGGAGAAAATTCTATATACGGTAGCTAGACTAGCCTAGAGAGAGAGAGAGAATGATGAAGGAAAATCCAACTACCACACAAACTTAATAAACTCCACTCGCAATGCTAAGTCATCTCCTCGAATATTACCAAGGAAATTAAATTTCCGTTGCAGCCTTACCTGTCGCCACTCCAAATAGGTTACGTTAAAGGCTCTAAAAGTGATTTTACTGCCTCCTTGATACCGAGAAACCTTTACAGTCCGCGCATCTTAGCAGAAATAAGAAAAACAACATCACAATACTGTATAGGGTGGTCGCGTGTGTGTGTATATGTCAGAAGGCATCCAGCGCAGCCTACCGGAAATGAGAGAAAGTAAGGGAGCCGTGTAATCAGTTAATACGGCGCGCTGGTTAGAGTGGATTTAATTCAACTTCCCACCTACCCCCCCACTCCCTCTTAGTCATGCATGTTCTCTCACTCATTCTCGCTTTCTCTCCGTCGTTTACATATTATTATTTCAGTCGTTGAAAAGTTTTCCCGTAGCAGATTGCTTCTGTTTATTAATAATTCCACTCTTCGATAGTCCATTCGAGGATGCTCGAACTTTTAGCCTTCTGATAAGTGAACCTTCGTGGGAAAAAGGTCAGGTTGGTAGGTACTCTTTCTCCGGAGTACGTTACTTTCCTGTTGTAATCCACAGAAATGGCTCGTGAGTGTAACTTTCCGTGTTCTCTAACTCTCACTACTGGGAAATATTTTCTGACCAAAAGCTTCTTGGGATTTCCTTGAAAGGCTTTCAACGTCTTATCAGTAACAGTAGTGAGTGAAATAAGAAAGAATATCACCTGATATCTGCAAATACGTGGATAAAAGAAGATGTGCATTTGTGCTGACGTATTCTCTAGTGGAAATTTCATTCAGGGTCGGATCAATCACTTAAGTAACGCTAAAAGGGCTGAGTGGGCGGCATTCTTTTATTTTTAAAAAAAGCTATTTTCTAACTATTTATTTCACTTTACAAACTGAAATTTCAACTTCCCCAAAAGGTTTTAAATAAATATTTCTTTTTTTTTTTTTTCAAATTAAAATTTGTTAAAATTATATTTGAGATGACTGATCTTCTACTATGTACTTATTGCATTCGCAATGATTTTCACAGGACGAGAATGACCTAATATAGTGTTTGCTTTATTACTATTACTATCATTACTTTATTCACACAATTGAAAAAATTGTTCAAACAACAGTTTGACTGGTGATACGGAGCAATTCAGATTCTACCCAAGAATCTAAGAATAATCTTTCGGGTAGCGTCGTAAAATATGGACTATTCCAAATAATGCCATTTTTTGTAGGTCATATGGGGTCACTTCGTTGATGTTTAATTGCTGTAAATAGTTGGACAGTTTCTTTGAAGTTGCACCAAGTGCAGCGATAACTATTGGGATGACTTTGGTGTGTTTAAGCCATGGCCGGCCAACTTCGATTGCCAGATCTCGATATTTAGTAATTTTTTTCAGTTCTTTGTTGTTAATGTTGGTATCACTGGGTGCTACGATATCGATAATCCAAACCTGTCGATGTTCGATAATTGTGATGTCAGATCTATTGTGTTCCAAATGCCGATCAGTTTGTATTCTAAAATCCCAGAGAATTTTTGCTGGTACTGTCTCTATTTTATGCTGCCACCAGTTATCAGAAGTAGATAATCATTTTTGGAAAACCATATTTTTTGCATACATGCCAATGAACTATTTTGGCCTCTTGATCGTAGCTGTATTTATAGTCAGTTTGAGCTATTTTGCTGCAGGCACTGATTGTTCTTGGGTTGCTAGAATAAATCGTTCTGTTTCTTTTTCAATAAATCCATATTGTAGCAATTATTATTATTATTATTATTATTATTATTATTATTATTATTATTATTATTATTATTATTATTATTATTATTATTATTTATTTATTTATTTCATTATTATTATTTAATTTCCAAAAAACGATCAAAGCGCTTATGAGAATACAATTTTCGGCATCGGATGTGCACCACTGTTAGGACACAGGCTCTTCCCGACGTCCGTATATGTGCGTTAGTAAAGGTTTCACTGGCCTGACAGCTGTTTCGAACTGGTTGGTTCTCATCAGAGACCAGGCAGAAACTTTAAAAGAACGAGAACCCTCGTTTAATACTAAAGCAATGTCAGTCCAATGTCAGAGAATTGTATCTTATATAAATGAACTCTTATTATCATTATTAATTTTATTATTATTTATTTAAAATTTATTTATTTGAGTACTGTTACTTTCCAGTGAAGTACTGGCTTGGTAGATTTAAATGCTTTGTTTTATAACAATGGCGTCCATATATGTCTACCAAATCTTTTGAGACATTTATTCATCGGTATATTTTCTTTTCTTTTCTTTTATTTTTTGTGTCGAAGAATGTGACCAGTTTGCCAGAGTCAATTATCATCGCTTGTGAAATGTTAGCCAGTTTTGCTTCAAAAGGATCGAGCCAATGCGAGTCTCAGGAATATAGGACGGGACAGGACTATTGGAAGCATGATTAAGGATCACGCAGCCTTGATGATGGAGAAGTTGTTGAGCTAGATTGACTATACGGGTCGGCTATTGCAGGAACGCTTTCGATCGCACTTAATGTGGAAGTGTCTTTCTGAATTACGGCTTGCAAGTCTGCTGTATGTCGTAATATAGTTCGACACTGGCAGTGTGGTCATTGAAACTAATTCTACTAATTAATAATGATAAAAAAAAACTAGCAACTGTACCTCCAGTGCAGTTGCTAATTTAAATATGGAAGCTAAATTAAATATGGAAATAGACAACAGAATCAACAACAAATCTGGTATGGTAGGATGTCAACTGAACAAATTCATATGGAATAAGAGAGAAATTAGTCGGAACACTAAATTAGCTGTATACAAGACGGTGTTCAAACCAGTTTTAACTTATGGATCTGAGAGCTGGGTCAGAAGTAAAACATTTGACCAAAGACTAGAGACCGCAGATATGAGAGTCCTGAGAAAGATTAGGGGCATAAAAAGATGGCATCAATGGCAATATCATATAAAAAACGAGGATATTAGGAAAGAACTTGACATTGTCGGCATCCAGGAGTGCGTTAGCAGAGATAATCTTAGGTGGTAATAATAAGATAATTAGATAATCTTAAGCAAAATGGGAGAGAGGAAAGATTAGCAAAACAAGTTCTCTGCCAGGTTGGCAGGAAAAAGACCAGAGGAAGACCAAAATATAAGTGGATTGATATAGTAAAAAGGGCCTTAGTAGAACGAAATGTTAGATATGATAATATTAGAGTACTTTACAAGTAATAGACTAATTTGTAGGAAAATTATTGATAGGAGATTAATAATAATGTACAGTTGATCATGTAGTGCTGTCATAGTAAACTGAACCCCCCCCCCCTTGGGGGTACAGATCAGAAAATCAGGAAATTGACGATGAAGATATCTTTACTTGTAGGATATAGAAAACTTTTTCGGGCCCCCAAGAAATTAACGATTTTTCTAAATAAAAATACACAGTTTACTTCAGTAGTTAGATCGATTTTGTACATTGATATACAATACACATTGTTAGCGTGCTTGCTTGCTTCCAGAGATTACCCCCAACTGCCAAAACTAATAAACTACGATATTTCGAGAATTATTCGTCCATAAAGTCACTTTTGTTGAGCATTTCTCAGGAAAAATGACAGATTTATGAAATACGTACAATTTGGGTCACACACACACCGAAAAGGGAAAAAAAAAAGTCTTATATATAAGATGATATAAAACAAACAGCAGGTGGCGCACTAGTAATCCATATTAGTCTACGAAGAATAAAATTCAAGATATTATATAGTTGTTCTATCGATTCCATCACCGAATAAATATTTGAAGGTTTTTTCTTAGTATTAGCGGTTGTTTGAAGTTCACAATGTTGCAGTCAACAGATGAAGTGTTGGATGGCAAGGGACATCCGCTTCGTCACACGGCATCTGAAGGTCATCTATAACATCCCATTTTAGAAAGAGAGAGAGAGAGAGAGAGAAAGAGAGAGAGAGAGACAGAGTTATTTCTTTGGCTACCATGATTCATATTGACATACTTCAAACTTACTCCCTGCTGTTTGAAAGTCCACTGGCGTCGCTACGAGATGTTCTATGTGTGAAATATGTAAGGGGGGGGTCTAAATTCTCATCTTTTACTTGATCGAATTGAGCAGCACATCCGTTACGATGCATGTTTTCAATCCTTCCCACATCACGCTTCTTTTAACGATAGAAAACACTTTGTCAGGATGAAAACATGGACGACTTTTTTTCTTTTTTTTTCTTTCAAATATCTTAAGAAGTACGAGTTTGCAATAGATGAAGAATGGACGCAATATTCACGTAAGACACGACTAAAAAAAATAACGAGAATATTTTAGAAGATGAGAGAATGTTTTTTCTTTAGCTCACAAACCAATTCCTTAGTTTGTTTGCTCGCTTTTTTTTTTTATTTGTTGAAAACGTACACTTTTAACACTGACGTCCACGGCCTTCACAAAGTTTTGAAAACTCTCATAAACACGTCACATATTAGTAGCTATTAGCAACCACAATAACACAGAAGCACATTGGAGAGATGTTCTTCTCAGATTTCAATATACGAAGAATATCCAAGTCCATTTAGAATTTGTGTTTCAATTGGCGCAGAAAAGTGACTCATGAAATGTATTTTGTATTTTAGTGCACCGCATATCCCATGTGGAACATTATCATTCGGCCGTTTCCATAGCAACAAAGATGGAATGTGTTTTCCAAGCAAACGTTTTGAACAATTGTTACGTCCCAGATGCATCCAAATAGAAATATCGAGTTGGTGGTTTCAATATTAACTGAAGTTGTGGTTACTTTATTGAACGAATGAAGAAAATAGCAATTTGGCTGTTTAAATAGAAATACCCCGTACACTCTGTATGCGTTTATTTTATGGGGTAGTCTTAGTTACCTGGATTAATACAGAGCCCACTAAAACTGCAAGGAGTGTTCGAAGTGTTTATGACTTTAAACCATTTGTCAGTTTGAGGGAAACTCAGAATTATTTGAATTCATACTACACGGTGCTGTTACTTCTTCTCATTGATAGGAACGTCTCAAGTCACTTTATTGCAATTTCTTTATTACACAACTTTAAAAGTGCGATTTATCAAAAACAAAGACCACATTGTTACCCTGATTTGTTAGTTTTTTTTGGTAAGAATTCAACCCTCTCAATAGCGATGCTTTCTTTTGTGATGTGGCCTTTCGTTATGTTTCACTTAAGTCGTTGAAATTTGTTGGCTAACGCTTTAACCTTTACATATGATGAAATTTTGCGATGGCTAAACTCAATTAATGGGTTCTCTTCCATTCTATTGCTCATTGTTACTGAGAAGGTCTTTAATCAACCATGATGAAACCAATTTTAACAATAAAAATATTATTAAACTCCCTCGAGAGCGTCAACGCCGTTGTAGTGACAAGCAATCACGCCCAAACAATCTCAAACATTACCCAAACGAAAACCAGTAGAAAATATGACTAAGAAAAGGAGAAATGAGGGATTGTTACACTGCTCAAAACAATTAGAGGATATTTTAGTAAAAAGATTAAAATAATTATAATTATAAAAAAGATAATTATAAATTTCTGCAAATAATTCTAATTATTGGGTACTTTATACACGAATAAATGTTTCTTACTTATGGATAGGATGTCATCGATGAGATATTGTTTAAATAATCGATAATTATTACAAATTTAACAAATTATACATTTTAGCGTGAAATAATTTTAACAAGAATAGCCAAAAACGCTTTTGTTAAGGGAGTATGATCTCCATTAACAGCGGTACATCTTGATTGCATGGACTAGATAAGGCAGCAGCTGACGTAGCTTCATACTATAAACAATAATTAAAGAGAATAAATGGTGCAAATGAGTTAGTTCGAAACATTTTTAAAAAATTTTAAAACCGTGTTTAAAAAAAAGAGGTTCCACCGGGAGGTGAGTTCGAAAACTTCATAAAGATCTCAGAATTTTTTTTTTTTTCTGTTGGAAACTGAAGCTTTTCCTACTTTAAAATCAGACGAACCAGCCTATAAACACACATAGACAGTTCACAAAGCTTATAGACTGAACTCAACGCCTTAGTGGTTACTTTTGCGTTCTAAACAAATGTTCTTTTCGTTCACGCGTGCTGTTTTCATCCACTGCACTTATTAGGCGTCGTAGGGGGGGGGGGGGGAGGGGTTCTACAAAATCAAAACAATTTCTTTCGCGAGATGTATTATTAGAACGAACAGCCATTTCAGTTTAACGACCCAATCTGAAGGCAAGCACGTCTTGTTCGAAATCCTAGCCTAATGGGGTGGGATCATTAAATAAACTTTTTTTTTTCAATGAAAAAAAAAAAAAAAACATGAATAATAGAATGAGGTTGTCGTACACAAAAACTATAGGTTTTCCAAAAAAAAAATAAAAATAAAAATAATAAATCATTATTCAATGAAGCAAATAATTTTAACCAATTGCAAGCAGCCTTTAGTGAAGCAGTTCTTATCTCTTTGGTATGTCTGTTTTTGCGATGAATTTTCTAACCCTTGCAATGAATAGAAATGACGTCATTAAAACTGGAAATCTAGAAACTGCTTTACAATTTAATGCCAAAGCTCATTTGGTATTCCCATTTGTTTTAAGCGGTAAGACTCAATCTTTATCAAAGACGCTGAAACAGAGCCGGTCTGTAATTTGCCTGTAATTACCAAAAGATTTTCGCTAGCATTTACAAACTTACATTCAAACTTCAGTGTGTTTCTCCCTTTTAATTCCACACGTCGCTCGGAATTAAATAGAATGTGAGACTGCTAACAATGGCTTAAATAATTCTGCAACAACCACGAGACATGAGCTACGTGCGGCTTGTCTTTTGATTCCTTTGAATGTTAATTGTTACTTTTAACAGTAGGGGGCCCTACAATTTTATCTGTGTGCAGCCTTACTAAATTATAGGTACGTGGTGAATTTTAGATGGGAGTCTTTTAAAGGTTGGTAGTTGCCTAGGGTGTTAAAGAAAATTCAAATATGCATTCAGACCATTTCATCTTAAGAAAATAAAAATAATAATAATAAAAAAACAACAACGTACGCCTTGTTAAAACGACATTAATTTGGCAACAGTTTGTACCTTTACAAAGAGATGAACAAACTTTGCAAATCGGAAAAAACGAAAAAAAAAAGTTTTTCGATGATTAGTAATCTAATTATGGTTGGGAAAAGTAATTTAAAAGACTTCTTTGATAGAACATTACATCGGGGGGGGGGGGGGAGAAGGCTACTAACAATTGTGTTCGAAAACACATAAACGAACTAGATTGGTGATACGACTGCGAAATTATTTCTTATTTAGTTCTTTATAACGTTTTTTTTTTATGAATTGACGTTTCTTCTTCTTTAACTTCGATTTAAAGTTAATAAAAAAAGATAGAAAAATCTCAGTCGATTGCCTACAGGTTGATCGTAGTTAGCGTCTCAATTTCGCTCTCTGCTATCAGTTAAGCATGCTCAGGTGGGCAGCACATAACTACCCCACACTGCATCGCACCTGGCGCACCTCCCTTCAGGCAATTTCTTAGAAGTATCTTATCAGTCGACAAGTGTGGTTTTTATACCATCGTAGCTAACAGGCACAATTTCCCGCATCCTAAAGATAAAGAAAGACAGAGTAAACTCTCGCCACGAACCAATAGGATATAGTGGGAATGTCGGAACATCCTCCACTTTGTTCAACTTTTGTACGTCCGTAAAGATAGAACCGCTAAAATGATTTCTGGTCCTACCGAAGTTCGGTAGAGTCTTAGCAGGTATTGATAATAGAAGATGAACTACCATCTCTATTATAATTCTTCCTGTTCCATTACCACTATTGATGGTTTAATATTTAGGTCATGTGACCTTTAAGGATGAATCAAAAATGAATTGAATATTTTCTGTTTTGTTTTTCAGTTTCCAGACTACATCCTCATAGTTGATTTTTTTTTTTTTTTTTTTTTTTTTTTTTTGTCGAGGTACGTGCAATCCTGGACATTGTGACGAGAACGCGATCTATCGATTCGCCTTCCCGCCTTCCCAGAATTATATAATTCTGTGTCGTCTCCTCTGCAGACAAATCTGTAAGGTGTCTTCGTCCATTGTCCATTTTCATAAGCAAATACCACACGTTGGAGTTTGTTGTCGTCTTCCAAAGTATGCACACTCACAACAAACAAATTCTGCGAAAGATTCGACACCTATTTGTGTGAGTGTGCGCAGTATTTGTCAACAGAAGCTCGTGTGTCGACTTAGAGGGGTGGGGTGGGGTGGGGGACACTTAGAAGTCGTTCGCTCCATTTTTTTTTTTTTTTGCAATCTTCATTTGTAATGCCAAGATGCTTCTGATAGGAAGCTTAAAATAAATTAAAATAATTAATTCACGATTTATTACTGAAGACTTCATAATAGTAAGTATTTTAAATTTAGACGATTCTTATTTATTACTGAAAGAAAAAAAAAAATCTATACTAACACGTTTAGACGCAATTTACTACTTAAAACGCCATAGAATTATCAACGCAAACAATAGCAACAACAACAATCCGACCGACTACTATGCCACCTGGTTGACAAAAGCCGAATTTTTTTTTTTTTTTTTATCAACCGAGAACATAAAAACATATATTAATGAGACCAATATAATTTTATTAAAGCAAAATAATAGCTTATTTGACACCAATAATGTTCGAAAAAAAAATTGAATATTGAATTGTATTTACATAGACGTACGCATGGGAACTGCTAATGTTTTATGGGGAAAAAAAGTAATTTTCTCATAAAACTATAGTCGAATTCTGTAAGGCACAAGAAGATCTTGTAAGAAAATATGCCGTTGTAATCATGCCTCAAAATAGGCCTCCGTCCTCTAGCAACGCGCTAGCTATCGGATGTGTGTTGATAAGAAGCTTAGAGGCTGCTGGATTAGACTGCTGGGGTGCATCACGTCGGAGATAAAGGATTGATATTCACGAAGAATGTCTTTTAACTTCTGGGTATTGAAGACTTGGTGAAGAAATTTTAACTACACGAAAATGATAAGAGTTACTGAGCGTAGGACTTGAGGGGATTTCCGTTTAGATTTTAATCCTCTATAGCAAATAAAATCTATAGACAGTATATACATAGAGAGAGCAAATTGTTGCCATAGAAACCTTAACAGAATATTACAACAATATAAAAGGGAAACTAAAAAAGTTATATTTCCGATATAAAGCTGCATATATTGTAAGCACGGTTGCTTAGCAACATCACAATCATTATTTGAAACGAAGACAGAAAGACATTGTTGCTAAGAGCTAACGTAACAATGCCCTCTTATACCAGTCACCAGCAAAAAAAAAAAAAAAAAAAAAAAATTCAGGAACAAAACTTGTATAAAACGGAAGAATAAAAAGGTAAGATCTCTTCTAAGTATCTAAGAAGCAAACAAAAAAAAAAGTTTTCTAGATATATGAAAGCATTTGAACTAAGAGAATTGATGCAGAAATATAGGAGATTTCAAATGCGATAACGCACAGAGAAAGTAGCATATTGGGAAAACTGTGCAGTCGAATACGGTAGAGTTAGAAGCTCCATAAAATGCTAGAAATGTAAATAGCGTCCATTTGTAAATGTTATTATCACGAGGTGGAGAGAAATAGAACACATTACTGATGGCCGATCGTTGAAGTGTGTTCTTGTTATTGGACGAATTGTTAGTAAAACCTTGCACACGAATTACAGAGAGAGAGAGAGAGAGAATATGAAAATGGGAATTCCTTTTGCTACACAAAGTCATCGGATTTGGGCACGATGAAATGGACTAACGATTTTCTATTTGAGAGAAGCATTTTCTTCTGTAGGTAATTCAGTCTGATTAATGCACCTTATCAAGGTGTCAGAATCAGGGAGGGTGATTGGCTCGTTTCTCCTACATATCTACTCAACCGTCTTCTTACCTTACACAGATAAGACAAATTAGGTTTTTGATGTTCCCTCGAGACGCATTCCACTGTAATATTAGCCATCAGATGAGAAACTTTATCTGATTTCCATTGCGTTTTATTTATATCCTGTAAACGTCACAAATGGTTTATATATTTCCCCCATTATTATAAGGCTTTTAAAAATAATTGTGTGTGTTAATTGTTACTATATGTTTTATCCAAATATTTGTCTACATTTATGAGGTTTTTTTTTTTAGGCAGAAGACATGAATTCTCCACGAGATGGCGCTGTGATAAAACACATTGTTGATCAAAGTAAACAGCTAAATATAGGTTTAAATAATTTGTTTTCGGTTATTAATAGGTGTATCATATTCCGTGACCAGATTTTTTTTTAGTAATTAATTATTTTAATGATTCGAAATGCTGTTTAAAAACTTTTTTTAAAGAGGAAAAACAATTATTCTTAAGTTCTCATCGATATATTTGTTTAAAATTAAGAGTTGTATGCAGAAAACATGAATTGTCCGTGAGATGGCGCTGTGATTCGGCACATTGTTGACCTAAGTAAACAACTCGATATAAGCTTAAAATTTTTGTATCCAATTATAATAAACATGCCTGACATATTCCTTCACGAGATTGTTTTTACTAACGCTAATTATTTTTATTTGTAATGTTTTTAAATTAAAAAAAAAAAAAAAAAAAAACACCAGCAAGAGTTACAAAGAACACACGAATTCTCCGCGAAATGTCGCTGTGATCGGATATACTGTTAACCTAAGTAAACAGCTGCAGATAGGCTTAATTGTATCCAGTTAAAATTAATAGATCTGTCATACTCTGTCGCTAGATTTTTATTTATTTATTTTTTTACTAAACCTGATTATTTTATGATTCGAAATGCCGTTTTTAAAGATTCGATAAAAAAGAAATTTCTCATGAAAACCAAAAAAACTCTTATGCAAAGAAAAAAAAAAGCGAAACGGTGTCTTCAAATCAAATTCTACTTAATTTGAAGTAAATAAGAATCAAGCAATTCCTTTTCGTTAGCTCGAGCAAACATAGGCTAAGAATGGTTTCACCTTGCGTGGAATATTTTAAACACTCTTTTGCTATCCGATCTCACCGCGTAGTATTTAATAAAAATCAATATTTTCATTTAAAATTAAAGTGACAGGCCTTTATTTCCCCGCGGATCTTAGGCGATTTCAAAAGATAACCCCCCCCCCCACACACACACACATCTCTCTTGTCAAATACATCCTAAGTTGCATTAGAGACCAGAAGCAAATGAATGAATACTTAGTCCTTTTCGTGCATTGTTTACAGGCTCTGCAATATGCCAACAATACGTTGCTTAGCAACGCACGCTTCGCTTCATCTTCTATTATTAGTGTTTGGCTCAAATAAACTGCTAAATTTTTGTTGCATGTATACAGTTAATTTGTGCTTACTCGAACTTCATGTCGACTGCGAAAATTTGCTTTGGTGAAAAATAAAAGGGTTTTTCTTTTTATGTTTTCTACTGTTAAAACACACACGCTAAAATTGCCTTTTATTATAAATTTAAATCATTGATTTCACTGAAACCTTTTGAAGGTTGTCATAATTGGAGAAGTAAGAAACTAGAGAGAGAGAGAGAGAGAGAGAGAGAGAGAAAGAAAGAGATAGTTGAGGTGGTTTTCTTGAAAAGAGAGAAGAAAACACTCTACATAACGCTCTGTAAGTGTAGGCATGACCAATGGTAGCGAAACGGACATATTAACATTGTTTAGAATTAATATAAAAGTTATTTTAAAATGAGAAGTAAACAAAACTGCCAAGAATGCCATTTTAATATGAGAAATACACCGAAAAATGTTTTAACATGAGAAGCATACCAAGAATGTGGTTTATGCAGTTTTAATATAATTCGAAAGTCCGCATTCTGTTTATAGTGTGGGCTTATTCATATGAGAACGTCTACTTCAACCAACCAGTTTTAATATAAAAGAAATTAAAAAAAAATTAAACAGTTTTTTATTTATTTATTTATTTTTTTTTTTAAATAGTGTTTTCGCTATTTAAGAAAACTTGTATGAAAAGTATGATAATAAAAATCCAGAAACGAAAACATCTGGATAAAAATCGTAATGTAATGATATGGAGATTGATCATGTTATTCATCAATCAACCATTTTGAAAGGATTTATTAGGAAATATTGATTATTTATTGCATCTGCTTTTGTTATAATGATGTTGTCTGCATAAATAAATGGGAAAAAAATAAAATAAATGGATGGTAAAGATATGAGAATGGGTTCTGTTAAGAAAAACAGAATTCCCAGCACGTTAGCGAAATTAACATCGTAAAACAGAGAGAGAGAGAGAGAGAGAGAGAGAGAGATGATGATGTAATCAGAATTCCATTTGGCAAAGATGAGCTTTAAAATCAAAAAGAAAAAAAAAATTCCGTTCTTTGTTCCCAGTATACCAGTCATGCTACATTTAAACAAGAGAAGACCTTTCAAGTACTGTGTCATATATTTCAATTGTATGCACTTGATATTCATATAAAAGCATATATCATTGAATGAGCCAAATGGTTCGATATACATAATGAGAACCAACTTGCATTAAAATGGAAAAGTCAAAGTCACTTGAAAAAGAAAGAAAGAAAGGAATAAATCAACGTTAAAAGGAAGGAGAAATCTCTTGACATCATGCTATTATGCGCAATATTTTAAGACAAACGTCTTGAAATATTGAGTGGTTATTTGAGAAAGTCAATGACACACGTTATCCTCGTCATCAGTTCTTCATATGTACCTTCAAAGATGTTAGAGGATATCACGATAGTATTGCATGATCATGTTTGCATTCTTACTAGTTTCTTGGCAGTTTTCTTCTAAATAAGCTCACTAAATTTCAAGATTTCGATGCTGTTAGACTCTTACATTTGGAACTTTTTGCTTTGACACCATCTTGAATACCGTTAAATAATGTTGATTCTCTTTGGATGGAAAAGATCTGGGTTCGAATCCTTTGTAGGATGCGAACATTTATAACAGACTTTTCAAATGAAGGTGAGTTATCCGGTATCATGTAGAATTACACTTTTTTTTCTCTCGAAGAGTCGAGTGTTTCTTCCCCCATTTTTCTACGTAAAATACATTCAAAATAGATGGAATAATGGCTACCGAAAAGCTAAGTTAAAAAAAAAAAAGATTAAGTTTTTAAAAAAAATGCTCCGTTTTTTTTTTTAAACACTAAGCCATGACAAGCTGGTGGTTCTAATACCATTATTAAAAAGCACATAATAGGGAAATAACAAAAAAAAAAAGAAATCACAAATTGAAGTCAAACAACAAACAAATGAAGAATATTATTACATAATTTATAAATACAACAACACAAGAATATCCATACATTCACAAGAATGTTAATCACATTCCTATGAATGTAAACAGAAAGCGGAAAAAACTCAAACAACAATAATAAGGTCAATTCTCAGAAGCCTAAATGGGAACACCGGGCTGACCAACAATCCTCCACAGTCGAAATCTAAACCTCAACAAACCTACTTCTCCATTCATTCTATTTCAATTATTTGAAACAACTTTCCTTACCTAATATTACGCAAGGTTAGCAACCTACGACAGCTGTTCAAAAAGAACATCAATAGGATTCTTCTCTCTTCCCAATCTTCAGTTCACTTATGACACTGATTTGCTATTACAGTCTTTCATGTACCCAGTTATTAATTAAAATATAACTAATAAGCAACCGAAGCAGAATGTAGAGAAATTCTATAGGGATTCCAATATATTTCCACTTACCAACGATGCAAACTTATTTAGTAGAATTAACGTTGATGAGTCCACAGAACTCTTATGTCGAACAAAATCTTTTTAATTTTATATTAGAGGGAGATTTTGAAATTGCTGGCACGATAGTCAAGTCGCTTCCAAGAACATTTTTTCCCCAATTTTTTCGCTGCCATCAAATGAGAAAAATTCATTTTTTTTTATTTGTTTCTTCCTACTATCAGCAAGATCATCTGTTAAGATTTCTTTAACTGTTACAAAACTATAATTAATAACTAATTACCTTTCCATTTATTACCGCAATTTTGCAAGAGCAGAGATGCTGGCGGATCTATCCATTGAACGTTCTACAACGGGAAAACCAAGGAGAAGAGTTAATTCGATGGAGATGTTTTTTTTTTTTTTTTTTTGTAATCCAAACTAATTCCACCACGCGGCAATCTGGGCTCCCTTGAGCGGTCCTGTGATAACTGTACATCATTAAGATAATGAACGCTACGTACAAACCTCCCCCGCTTAATTAGCCCATAGGGTTCTGCTTGTCCTTGAGCAACGTTGTAGTTTACGAAAGCTGGGAATGCAACTTGTTTATTACCAAGCACACAGTTAAAACGTAAAACACGATAAATATATTCCCACGTCATGCTTACCATTCTCTTCTCTTTTCTATCTTTTATTCCGAAAAAAAAAATTAGAGGTGGATCATGGCATGAAACACGAGTGTGTTATCTTATCATAGATTACCTTACTGGCAACCAGATTAGCAGGTATACACGGAAGTGGAAGTCGTAATTTAGTGCTACCACATTAAGCACCGCTTGCCTTTAATTATTCGTTTGTGCGTGTGTGTGTGTGTGTGTGTGTGTGTGTGTGTGTGTGTGTGTGTGTGTGTGTGTGTGTGTGTGTGTGTGTGTGTGTGTGTGTGTGTGTGTGTGTGTGTGTGTGTGTGTGTGTGTGTGTGTGTGTGCTACTGTGGACGGGAGGTTTATTACAAGCGTATTTGTAATTTAGTCGCTCCGTATTTTTCTTCTTTCCCAATGATCTTGTTAGATTATCAGGATTAGAAAATCAAAGTAGTTTCTTGAAAAAAAAAACAACAACTTGAAAAAAAAAAAAGAGAAAAAAAGGATCAATAATGGCTGGTGTGTCTAAAGAAGACAAAGTGTAAACACAAGAACGGTTTAATAAATGTAAAGGAAATTAAGGCCAGACAAAAAAAAAAAAAAAAAAAAAGAAAGAACGAAGAGAATAAACAGGGCGACAACGGATATAGAAACGGGAAGGAAGCAAGAATGGTCCGATACTCTCTAGAGATGGATGCAAGCCCAGATTGAGAGAGTGTACGCAGAAGATTCGGCTTAAGTGATTCCCACACGCAGACTTCCTATGGACAGTTTTGTGGAGCAATACTTGCCAGTGTCTATTACCAGAGGTCGTTGCTATTTTTATTCCAAAGTGATTGATGAACGTCCGCCAACGCCCCCCTTTCACGGTGATATATTACATCACTGCAATGACAGACTTCGGATGGGTTTATGACCTAATTCTAGGAGAATAATCTCTTTCTTCCAGCACGCGATAAGCACGAGGACCTGCATCTACCTTAAACCTGTTACTGTGCCGAAGAAGATTTCGGTTGAAGGCTGCTACGATAACACTTCCTTGTTCGAGACTTACTGTTCCAATCGGATATCCTAGCAACAGGGTATTCTCTTAATAGAGAGAGAGAGAGAGAGAGAGAGAGAGAGAGAGAGAGAGAGAGATGAAACAAAAATGTCTGCAGGGTTGGTTCTTATTAAATATCTTAAATATCCAACACCACTTCGTTTACCTGAATTCGGTTCACTTTTCTACACTTATCTGCGAGTTTCTTTTCAGCGCCACCTGGTGTCCATTCATGTCGAGTTCTGTCTGTCTATGATATAGCAGGCGATCAAATGGCTCCGGTAACTTTCTTATTAATGGTGGAGTTAGAAGAGCAAAAATGGACCTCCGAGGAATTGGCATGTCGGCCTCGACAGTCGATAACCTTATCTCTGTTAAGAGTCATTGTGTGGGCACTTTATAGCACGAGGTTCAGTGTTTCCTTCTGCTCCATTTGTCAGGTGAGTACTGCAAACGACAGCGCTCATGAAGTTCGTACATTAAGCTACTTACAAGAAATCAGAAAGTGTCATCGAGCTTCTGGGAACCATTCCGAGGATATGCACTCCGAAAAGGCAAAAGCGAATGATTTAGAAGCGCCCTCGTCTCATAAAGGTCTTGACCTAACTAAACGCGACATACGGAGAACGGTTTTGTATAAATACCTCCGATTAGGAGAAGGCGAGATACGATACACGTGTTATACATAGACATTAGGGCTCTGGGAGTCCTTCTAATGAGACAATTGATGGCTATTTACCAAAGCCAATGTCATGTATTGCGTGAGGAATCCTTTTTGAAAGCAAACAGTCCATTTGAAGATGGAGAAAGCGAGGATCAAATGCATCATTGGGGAGTCAATATAATGCATGTCTAAACCAGTTATTCCTGTTAAGTATAACGTGATCTTTTTGTTCAAATTCTCTGATTTATGATGATCACTTTTGTTATACTAAAACCAAATACTTCTCCCATTGCTTCAGCAGATGAATACAGCTTATGCAATCATGCTAGCAATGGTTCACATTAAATGAGGATGCCAAGATAATTCCCGATTAATTGAAAGCTTACCTTATCAGGAATAAATGGATAGTTACGAGTAAGTAGCTAAGACAAAGTTTGCTGGCCGATGTCTCGTTATACTTCAATTATGGGATTAATGGAGTTTATCTCTAGATGAATCCCGATAGATGAGTACTACATTCGCCATTAGAAGCATAGACACGAAATTTCTGTTGTGGTTTACACTAAATCCGACAATGGTTGGATTATAAAATTTTCACCGGAGTTGAGGCAGATGAGTCGTGACTCGTTAGTTATAAATGGAATGTCCTTTTCTCCACTAGCTCAGCATCCATCATGAGTACTCCTTTTTTTTTCTTTTTTTTTTCATTCTCTTAGGAGCTTCCTAGATCTGATTAATGCCCTTCCACAAATGTTTTTCTTCATTCGCAGTATTGTTTTCATTTTAAAGTTTATCGCTCCATAGTCAGAACCAGATGTTGATTTGGTAATGGGAATGGCGTAGTCAGTTTAAATTTGAGAATCCAATTTCGTAACTTCTTTTTATTTTAACATTTCCCCAAAGCCTTTTCATATTTCGTTATGCAAAGATTCATCACACGATATTTCCTGAGAAACAAACAACTTATTTTGCAGAATTTATGAAATATTTAACGACAAAATCATTCACTGGTAACGTCTTAACAATGTTCAACCTATTTCCTTTGATGTTTAAGACCGAGTTTATTTAAACAGTTCAATAAATTAGTCTAACTGTTGTGACATTTGAGGTCATCGTGCTCAGTTGGTATGGCACGAGCGTGAAAATTTGCATAATCCACTTAGAATAGTGTCCAGTTTCTAGTAAGTGCCTGCATTAGGACTCGACTCTACTATCTACGAAAAAGTTTATGAAACTGCCTCTAGATGGCGGTGTCGCAGTGAAGTGACACTGCCTGTCAAGTATTTATATGCTCAGTTTACGCTAAGATCTGGGAAGGTTCAACGAACGTAACATTCTCATTTTTATTTTTAAATTAATGATTTGGTTTCTCATTAAATTCCATTTATATGTTCAATACGAATATTAATTAAGTTTAAGTTTTGATTCTCAGTATAGGGTGAAGCAGATCACTTACGGTTCTCCTCCTGACCCCCTCTCGATGTGTCACTCTCTTCAGTTGCGAAACCCACCAAGTCCAATTAGTTACACACTTCTCTTCCAAAGCGAAGCGTTTTGAATACACAATAACTATCGGGTAGATACTATTTTAGAATTCCTCCTAAAACTGCCCGACCTTCTTTACATGTAGATAGAAATCCCTCTTTTATTGTCTTTCGTAACCTAAAAGGACTCTCCAAATGATTTATTGATTTAATGGAGTTTGCATATCAGTGCTGCCACCTCTTGGCGACACTTTAAAATGGATGCAGAAAATCTAGTCTTCATCTCCACATGAATAAAATACATTGAGGTATTAGGTTAGAAATAAAAATCTGTTGTTCCTATTTCCTCAGCCTTCTCAACGGTCAATGAGCGGATTAAAGAATAAAGCAGTTAGTTATTGATTACTTGATATATTCAAAGATCAATAGGAAGAACGGTGTAATTATGAAATCTATGAACACGATAGATTTCGTAAACATTCCGATCTGCATTAAAAATTTTTTTTTTCATTATTCAATTTTCTCTCATACCTCGCGTCTTACGTACAATATTTTTTCTTCTATTTTCTTCCCTTTCAACCTGCACATATCTTCTACTTTCTTTAATTCCATCCAAGTTTTCTTCTATCGATTTTTCCTTCCCTTTTCAGCAATTTTGTTTTCACTCTCCAACCCTAAATTATCTTTTCATTTTTGCGCAGGCTTGTTTACCGTATCATGGATGACAAGCACGAGAACATAATGTGCGTTTCGTGACAGATAAAATGTTTATAAAGCAAGAATTCATCACAGTTCAAGAAGATTCTTGTTTTTGCAACTCCATCATTAGGGGTCGGCTACGATCACATCCGGTATCTTGACGATTAGTTTGTTCTCAGTTATTAGTAGTATTAGCATTTTCATACGACAGGTCACCGAGTCTCTCTTTTCTACAGACAATTAAATCAACAATGACGGCACGTGGCACACACACACACACACACACACACACACACACACACACACACACACACACACACACACACACACACACACACACACACACACACACACACACACACACACACACACACACACACACACACTACGGTAAATGTCTCTCGAACCACAGAGTACGCTAGAAGTGGTCGAAAGAGAATCCGGATGATTAGCTACATTCGTGACGGAGACAGGGAAAGACAGAGAAACAGAGAGAGAGAAAGGGAGAGTTTGCAGGAACGCTGACACGGACGAAGGTTTAGTATTTCATGTCGGTTAACGCAATTAAGGGATTGACAACGACGCCCTTTATACAGACTTTTGCGTGCACAAGTGAACGTTCGAACCAACTGCAGCCCATCAGTGTGGCTTCTCTCCTTGTCATCTGCTTGAGAGCACGATAAAAAAAAAATACAATCACAAGATGTTCAAAAACAGAACGTATAATACTTCGTTCATCTTTGTCTATTAGTGCTTCTTCATTATGGTTTTAATTAGCGAAATATTTCCTTCATAATACATAAATTAAATTTCTTAGAAGTGGAAATTTTAATCTTAAGACCTACTAGATAAGGAAAGATTTCGACTTACGGTTTACGAAACAGTGGTTTGTGAAATACTGCATATAATTAAGAAATATAATCGAATTTTTCCTAACAGTTTCCGTAAAATGACGTAATTTTATATGAATTGACCAGCCTTGATACCTATCGTCTATCACCGACAGGCTTTGGTATATTTCTAGTCACGTCATAACCTGTTGAAGCACCACCACGTATCCAATTTGGGTATTCGGATGCAGGCACGTAAGCACAATTTCGTCATGCTGGAACACGAAGCATCAAGGTTAGAGAAGTGATGAACGAAGTTTATGAGTGTGCTTACACTTAGCCGTCGCTGGGAATGAGTACAAACAGCAGTTTAAGCATCTATTCAGTTTTATACGTTGATTTTAAAGTGTGCTGGTTTAGAAAGATTTTATTAATAAAATATCCCCAAAATTCATTTTAGATTGGATTAAATACTGTTATAAAATATAAATAATAATTTGACTATGAAAAAAACTTTAAGAAAACGATGAATTATTATTATTCTCCCTTCTACGTGTTAACACGTAGTAACCCTTATAATCCCTTACCCTTATAAACCCTTATAATCTCGTGACGTACCCGTCACGAGAATAAGGTGACTAGCCCCTATGTCTCCAGGTATATTCTATGACTGTATCTGCGTGTGTTCACGGGACCGGTTTGACTGCTTGTGGGAGAAAACCCTGCCACGCCCAAGACCAGCTAACTTGGCTATGTCTGAGAAAGATGCGACAGGAATCGAGCCCAGGACATTCCTTTCCCAGGCATATGGTTGCGAAGCGCATAGCTACAAGGCTACCCGCGCGGACTGTCGATTTTTTTATTTATTTATTTATTTATTTTAATTATTATTGTGAAAAGTGGAATGAATGCATGTAGCATGATAATAATAGTAAAAAAAAGTAATTGTTAATGTGAATTGTGAATAAAAATGAATCGTAAAATGAAAATGTAAATGACAAAATGCAAAAATAGCTGTTTAACTGTTTATATGTAAAACTAACTGTAAATTGTTTTTGTTAGGATTACTATTAATTTTAACATTAATTATAGTATTGCATTGTCCTAATCATAATAATTTTAGTAACATGTAACAAAATGTACCCTGCATTCGTGTAATTTCTTTGAAAGATAATAAACTGTTTTAAAAATATTATTATTATTATTATTATTATTATTATTATTATTATTATTATTATTATTATTTATTTATTTATTTATTTATTTATTTTATTATTTATTTATTTATTTATTTATTTATTTGTCTGAGGTCTCTGCCCTGTTTCTTCTGTGGAAAAGAATCTGAGATGTTTACTGCAACGGGAAATTACTAACAGGGAAAAATTATAATTGTGACCATTAAGGATTTTGTCTATGTTTCGATGTTGATGCTGTATAAGTTTTGATTTCTTGCATGGTGTAGAATATTATGGCTGACGCATTCCTATTTAAACTAGGAATTGAATATTAAAGATAATTAAAATATGGTTTGCACAAGTATCGTATAATGGATATAAAAATGGAAGAAATCAGAATATCAGAATGGTGTGTGTGTATATATACAGGGTGTTCGGGATAAATTTGACATATTTATAATTAATTTTATTTTTCCGTGAGTTACATGTATTAACACACACTTCTCTTCATTTAAAAGTTTGGACCCTTCTTCATTCATATACAAGATGTCAGAAAGGATGGATAGCTGGAACCCACCTGAATCATGGAAGAGAATAACTTGTATCATGATGATTCGTGCCCGCCATCAAAATAAGGATATTACGACTGCTGCCCAATGCTCCCTGAATACAGTAAAAACAATCAGGCATGAACTAGAGACTTGCAATGGTGACTACGAGGATGTAGCAAGAAGAAAGATCCCTAGCAGACGATCTGATTGCGTTCGTACAGCAGAATTCCTCGCAAATCTGCAGGAACAGGTGTTGAAGAACCCTGGCATTGGAATTCGGGCTTTGTTCGTGGAGTTGCTAACTGTAGTCAAGCCCTGGATAACAAGGGTAGCCAATGGTAGGCCGTATGTATGGCAGCAGGATTCGGCCCCTTGCCACACCTCTGGGAAAAGTCAAAAATGGTTGTCTGAAAATTTCTACGACTTCACCAGTCCAAATGTTTGGCCTCCAAACTCCCCAGACCTTAACCCCATGGATTATGTTGTATGGGGCGCAGTTGAAAAAGACACCAATCGCACTTCCAGTAATACAAAAGCCCAGTTAATGGATAAAATTAAAACAGTTTTTGCGGCCCTTCCCAGGGAGACTGTAGCATCAGCTTGTTCGAGGTTCCGAAGCAGAATTGAAGCTGTGATCGATGCTAATGGTGGTTATTTTGAGTAAATCTTGTTGATAGTATTGTAATTAACTCTGCCTGTAATGTTTTTTTGTCAATTCATTAAATTTAATAGATACAAAGAAGATTTTCTTTTTCCTTACGAAACTGTCAAATTTATCCCGAACACCCTGTATATACAGAGAGAGAGAGAGAGAGAGAGAGAGAGGTAAAAGAAACATGCAAAATTCAATAGAGAGAAACATAATGGACTCATCCTTGCTGAGCAGACTCAGAATGATAATCAAACACAAACAAAACAGACGAGAGACAGAATGAAGGCAAAAGAAAAAAAAAAGAAAGAGAAATTAAAGAAAACGCGGAAAAGAGCAAGAAGTACACACTGGCGCCAACAAAAAAGAAAAATAAAGTACATAAACCAATGCGTGAAAATAAAAACCGAAACAAGACTTGTCTGGCATTCAAATCTGTGACTGATAGGAATCAAGAGCAACTCAGAGATGCTGAGATATTTTTCATGTCAAACGAAACAGAATTAATGCGGACACCATAGCAACCAGAGAGCAGCTGAAAAAGATGCTTAAATAAGGTAATTCTTTCGCACTGCTTACTTCCAGATTCTCCTCTGTTCGTGACATCAGCTTTTTCAGTACCCCGAAGGGGAACTATTACACACTGGGTGACAAAATAACGTGTCGGCTATTTAGCATTTGTTCAGGTGTGTGTGTGTGTGTGTGTGTGTGTGTGTGTGTGTGTGTGTGTGTGTGTGTGTGTGTGTGTGTGTGTGTGTGTGTGTGTGTGTGTGTGTGTGTGTGTGTGTGTTCTCCAGTACTTTGGTGTTGCGTTCAACTGGCTGTCACGGCCAGCTGTTCTACCAGAGAGACTTAGACACAAGCTTTTCTCCCTGACACTTGCAAGCCACAAGCGTCAAAATGTTGCAGTGCCTTGATCTCTTATGGAGGTCAACTCTCGGTGCCAACAGTTCCCCACAACACGGTTAACGGCAGAGACATTATCACGTGCTGCAGACGTGGGGGTAAAATAAAGATTTCTTGTTGGACTTTATAAGAATGCGGGATGGTTCAGGGCAGAAGCGCGAATCCAATGCAGCTGTTGAAACAAGAAAAAAACATTCATTTTCGGATATCATTACGTGACTCTTTCTATCTATCACTCGATTGTTTCTGGGAGCTTTTTCCGATGGACAGGAATCTCCGAATAGTACAGCTGAAAGTGTAACTTCTACTGCTGACTATCAACATACAGATTAACCTCTTCAGGTCTTTAGAATTTACAGAATGTAAAGTTAACTTTTACTTATTTAGGGATTTTAACTTTCCCAAATTTTGACTTTTAGGTGTTACAGAGCCTCCTTAGCTCAGTCAATATAGTATAGAAGAATCCCTTTAGTCGAAAAGATCTGGGTTCGATTCCCGTGAGTGACGTGAGGAATCGAACTGGTCTCTTTCGACTAAAGGTGAGTTAGTCGGCCTCATACGGCTGTCGAGGTTTTTTTCACCCGGAAACTCCAGTTTTTCGTCCCCCAGAACAGGCAAACCGGCCCCTTGAACACACATGGATTATAGTCATAAATACGTCACAGCCATATGCTGGTCCCGAGCCAGGATAAAATTATATGTATTTAGATTAATTTCTACGTCTTTACTTAATTTATTTCGCGATGATTGAAAGAAACAACCCAATAAACACAATTTCTGTATCATCTACACGAAATCAGCAGCTTTCTTTCTAAATAAACAGTTTTATTCCCTTTAAATATATTCCACTCGTATGTCTTAGTCTTAATCTTGCAAAAGAAAAATTAGAGAAATTCTTACGGATGGATTTAATTTAGCGGAAGATGTTAGTGCTCGTGTAGTTCGTTGTATTTGGAGCTTCTCCAGTGAAAGCGAAGACTTGCGGAAATCTTCACTTCTTTAATTAGTAACCCGATACTAAAGGAGATACTAAACAGAACTTTCTCTTTCGGTTTCACGTTACTAATTAAAGGCTTGATAGTTTTATTCGTATTTTTCGGATGACCTGACTCCGAAGAATGACGACCTCGGTTAGTAAAGCATAAAAGAAATCCATAAATAGTACCACAAAGAAAACGAATTTGTGTCTTCGACTTCAACGAAGCACGGAACATGAAACTAAACGCAAATTCGATTTAACTTCAAATATTTTGGTTTAATTTTATCCAAGCAACCAAGCAGAATATTAAAAATTAATCTCTTCATTTTCTCTAGGCAACAAATACAGCTGGAATAGTAGATGGATGAAAGGTGAATAACCTTCATTTCTGTTTATTTATATTAAAAATGTTCGCCAATTAAAGTGACCAATTAACGTTTTTAAAATGACACCAATCGAAATACTCCATTGAGTCGCTTTGATCTTGCACTTCGGGTTTTGCTCTTAGTGGGCGCAGAGACTGCAAAGAGAAGCTACAGAGGAGTTTGACGTTTTCAAGTTAATGTGGTCGTTGCCATTATTTTAACTCAACTGTATGTTGTTTAATAAGTTCAAGTAAACATTCATTTTTACTTTTTTATATTCCCATACGATCCATACGCTGTATATCTTGCTTGCTTGCAGCAATCACGGTGCTCCTAACTTTCCTAAATTGGTTTTAAATAATGTGAAGGATAAAGGTTTATTCATTTGAAGGTGAACTAGCATGTGTCATACGGTGGTGGTTGAAATTTTCGCCTTCATATTTAGATTTTTTTATCCCACAAAAAACAAACCTTCGCAGAAAACCTACTGCATCTTGTTCCTTTTCTTTGACTTACTGTCAATGGAAAACATTCCTGAATCACTTGCTACATGTATTGCCGAATAGGATGATCCACAGGATGGCTACTGATACAGATCATCTTGGGATCGAGAAATAGACTGAATATTGTAGATGACTCTTAAAAAGAAGCATACAATAAAAGTTCCATCAGTTGTCATTATCTTCTTTGGAAAAATATGTTAGTGACTGAAAAGATAGTTTTGGTAGAAAACGGTCACATTTTAGTCCCAATAGAAAAGTGGTTGAAAATTCAGTTTTCAAATCATAAATGATTTGAAACTGAAGAGTTCAAATCATTTACGCTACTTATAGCCTACATATAGCCCACCAGCGGGAATGAAATTACCTACAGGTTACTGTAGGTCATCATCCTATATGAAAACAATTTATGTAAGCAATCAGTAAAACGGAACAATGTCGTTATCATAATTATCTCCTGGTGTACACCCTCTTGGGAGTGTAAGAGACATCATCACGATCTACTAACACAATGAATATTCCACATCTAGATTTCGGTTCGATAACTTTCTTCGTTTTAATACGGTTCTTCCATTGCTGTCTGTTCACTCCAATAATTTCTTACATCAAATGTTGTATTTTCTATATCGGCAACTTTTTAATGTTGATTTTATTACTCAATTTTTCATAGTAAATTTTTCAAGATTCTTAAAGATTTGGAGCCGCTTTATTTAGAAGGATAACGTCATCCATATAGAAAAAAAGAGCTGACATTAATATCTCTGATCGTGAATTGTGAAAACTAATGTAATACCACTTTTCATAATAACATATATAAATTATAAATACCAGTGAAATAGTTAGACCTGAATTAACATTAAACCAACTTCCACATTCATGAAGTCTAATTTCAGGTTGCAGTATTTGCAGTGGCGGCTCGTGGCTTGAAATCGTGGGGTTGCTGCAACTTTCGAAACATGCATACACACTGTAAGTATTGTGCATACGTGTTTGGATAAAATATCAAAATTATGGTAAAAATTAAAAAAAAAATTAAACATGAAAAAAATATTGTTTATTATCGATAAAGTTATACAGTTTGGTATAATTCAAAATTACTTAAAAATAAAATCCATTATCATAACCCCAATGTTCTGAAATAAAAACTATAAGAAATGTATGTCTTTAATTGTAATGTCCAAATATTTAAAGAGACAGAGTAAACACGATAAGCACTACGAACACTCTACTACTGGTGCAAACTGCATATAAACAACAGTGGAACTGCGTCACGGACAGTGCCGCATTACGCTAATAGCTCGCCTCTCAGTATGACGTGTATAGACTTACTTGCTTGGTAAACTGCTAGCGTCCTTCGCCCTCCTAAGTGCTACAAGATGGATTTTTATTATTTTTTATACAAAATAAGAGAATTGTATAGGATTGTTGATGATAAAATTAAATATTACAAGCAAATACAAATAAATTAATAAATATATTTATGTATCGAGAAAAATTGGGGGTGCTGTAGTTTCGCAGTGCCTATGCACGAGCCTCCCCTGAGTATTTGTATAAATAATGTGTCGCTGTGGCTTGTGATTCCATTTACACTAAAGAGACTTAATGTTTTGAACAGTTTATTCTTTGGTACTATTTATATTGTTTTTGAGATCAGCCCAACTTATGATCTTTCTTTATTACATCAAAATATTTCTCGACTGTTTGTGTTTGGTAAAACTATCGTTTTAGCAACTCCAGTTTAGCCTAAACTCACGAAAATCACTCCAAAAACGTTTCCTGCCCTTTTTTGAGAGTATTTGGTTAGCAAATAGACAAAACTGCAGCGTAAGCCCAATCTTTTCTTTAACACTTTTTAATTTCTAAAACACTTTTATTTATATATATTTAAAAATTTTTTTTTATCTGAATCTCACCTAACAAAGGTTGTAAACCTTTCTTAGGTGAGAATAGAATAAAATAGGTGAGAATAAAATAGAAGTGCGTTTGTGTAGTCAGTTCAAAGGTCATTTGCAGATTCGTTAACCGAGTGTGTAACTAGACACGAGATAATATAATTATTTGGTTGGATTTATTTGGATATTTTTCGTTCATTTCTCCCTCACAGAAAGAAGCACTTTCAGTAACTTTGAACTCGAATTATTTTTAATTATTTTTTATTTGAAAATCAACAACAAAACATCTTTTATAAACTGTCTACATTATGATTATTAGAAAGGGTGAGTTATATAGACCCAAATTAATGAATTCTGTTTATTAATTTGGGTCTTGACGCACTTGTGAATTGCCGAGCCATTGAAGGTAAATCTCCTGAAATTCCATTCACTTGTTTGCGATCTACAACGAAAAGTTTAGGTTCTGTTCTACACGAATTTTGTCAGTTTTACGCCCCCTGTCCAAAAAGAAACCAAACTTTTCGAAAATAGAAGAAACTAGTTGCGCCACCTGTTTTATTTGTTTATTGTCGAAAGTGGCAACCTTCATTAGTGCTGTGTCGACTGTTTATGACATTTGTTTCATTAGAAGCCGAGTTATAGTGCCAAGAGTGGCAGTATGTTTCGACGAACGGTCAGTCGTCACGATATTCATGCCGTACGCGACGAATTCTCGCTATCAATCGCTTCAAAACTTCGAGATAAAACTCACCATTGACCGTTTGACCAAGCGGAACGAATTTTTCGTGGATAATGCCCTTGGAATCGTAGAAGAAAATCGGCATTGTCTTTACTTTTGACTTCTCCAAGCGACTTTTTTTCGGATGCCCCTCTTCTGTGGTCTCCACTCAGCACCCTCGCAGCTTTTTTTCGGGCTCATACTCAAAACACCACGTTTCGTCACCAGTAACGATCGTTTCAAGGAAGTTTGAAGTCCTTACGAGCGGTATTAATGAGGTCCTTGCAGTGTTCAATTTGATACATTTTTTGGTCGTCAGTCAACTTGTGGGGAACAAATCGCGAATTCAATTTACGAAGGCCCACACTCTCGATCAAAATGGTGAGCACAGTTGATTTTTGAATACCCAATTCATCTTCAATCAATCTCACAGACGACTTCGGGTTTTCTTTGATGAAATCACGCACTTTTTGGATGTTAACTTTGGTCAGTCCAGTTTTTGGACGGCCAGGGTTTACGTCTTCCTTAAGCGTCGCACGACCACTTTGAAATCGCTTAAACCACTCGTAAACTTCAGTACGGGATAAGCATTCATCACCGTATGCTTTTTGAAGCATTTGATGCGTTTGGCAAAACTTTTACCAAGTTTAACACAAAAGCCAATCGGGGCTCTGTGTTTGAAACTCCTTTTCCGACCATTCGTCAAAACACACTGTCACTCTTGGCACTATAACTCGGCTTCTAATGAAACAAATGTCATAAACAGTTGACACAACACTAATGATGGTTGCTGCTTTCGACAACAAAAAGTTACAGCAGGTAGCGCCACTAGTTTCTTCTATTTTCGAAAAGTTCGGTTTCTTTTTGGACAGAGGGTGTTTGAACAGAGTATTGTTGTTCAAAATAAGCTTTTGAACAACATAAGATTAACTCAAAAACATAAGATTAAGATTAACTAAATATCTATTTCAGATTGTTTCCGATGATTTGTAAATAAATCCACTGGTATTAGTTAACAAAAATGCGGAGGGATTCCAAGATGGACAATTAATATTTATAATGAGAAAAAATAATATTTTCTGCTAATCTAATAGATTATAATTATTATAATATAATTATAATTTCCCAATTAATAATTATAAAGTAATATAATTAATAATTGGGAAATTATTCCGATAGAAACAAACAAAAGGGTTTAATAGTTTCGGCATTGTTTATATTTTTGCTTAGAACTCATTACAAATGCATGCCCTGATCGTATGTTTTCAACAATGGTACAACTTGCTCGTGAGTAGTTCGTAATAAACGAAATAAAAGCCACATTAAAAAAAAAAAAAATTAGATTCGTTTGGATGCGTAGTTCTACTGTAGTTCCACTGTTAGAGTTTAAAATCATAGAGAAAATTCGCTAATTATTGAAATCATTAGGAAAACCACTTCATGCCAGAGACATAAATAGACGGAGAGAAAGAAAGGTGTATTTAGGAAAGCTATTCTTTGCCTTTTGCGTGCATTAGAGATATCATTTTACACATGGACTGAACACCGTTGATTCGGAAACTGCTAATATTTCCTGCCTGCACCAATCGAGTCTCTGCAAGTATTTACTTGCCGTACATATGAGATGAAGCGGTGATGTTTCTTACACATCCCTAATTAAGGAGGACGTATTGAAAATAAGAGAGCGTGCAAATAAGGGCCTGGTAACCTCTCCTACCTTTGCCGAGTCTATTGAAAGAATCTCTTCATTCATTCCGCTCCCCCCCCCCCCTCCAAGTCCTTCGCCCCCACCTCTTCTTTCACAGAACAGGACATCAGATTTCGTAGCATTTCCAATTTCTACGCCGGTGGTGTAGATTGCAGCCACGTGAGGTGATCAAATAACATCGCCAGCCGAATGAAGAGTGTGCGAAGAAATCCTAGAGATAAGTGTTTGCGGACGTGACACCGTTAGACCCTGCAGTACGGAAACGTGCCCGCATCATATTTATTAGTTCCTCAGTATTCGCCTTCAGCTTCCTACTGGCGTTATGATTCCGTTAAATTTAAATTGGAATTTTCAATCTTTATCCGTAACAAACTTCGGTGTTGTCATGACACCTCTCAAACTGATCCTCCTCCTCTAGGAAATACATAAACACACTCCCCCCTCCCCCAACTATCCCCCCCTTCAAGTCTACAAAATCACATTATTATTATTATCATCATCTCGAAGACACGCTCCTGTTTTATACTCTGTGTTTATCAATTCTGCGTGGCTTCGTCGACGATGCGAACTAATATGGCCGCCACTCTCCGCTACTTCAAAGCGTGTTGCTTCGAAAACCAGTTAAGCCTGACTTGAACAAGAATCGCTAGTCAGCTCTGACAAACTTGTGTTTCTTTTAAAAAGAATTTCTGTATATTTGGTTCGCGAACGCAATATATAACTGATTTGATACTTAATCTTGTCTGGGAAATAAATTCTCGTTATTTCGGAACTATACTGCAGCGGTATCCGAACACTCCCTTATCTTTTGTGTGTGTGTGCGGAAGAAATGTGAGTCGGAAATATTAAATCCTTTCCATTTGGAATAATAGATTATCTAAATCAATCTCTCGCACAGGAAACAAACCACCGCGTCACAGCTATACAAAATATGATTGGACTTGTTTTAAAATCTTTGAACATCGCCTACAGCAGTGACCCTTAATCCAACTACTTAGAAGTCAATGACCTACCGTATATGTCGGCGTATAAGACGACTCTCAAATACTACAGAAAACCCCTCAAAATCATGGGTCGTCTTATACGGAGTGTATAAAAAGGGAAGCTTAATTTCTTGGATGAACATTAAGGTAGTCACAATACATCGCTATATAAGAAAATGGCAGTGTTTATAAACAAATCAGATTAATTCTTTGTTGCATAAATTTATTTAAAATATTACAATAGATGCAAGTATTAAAAAACAAATAATAATTAACGGCAATTTTCGTGTTAATTTTCATCATCATGTGTTGAAAATAGTTCTTTAGATTCATTGTTTAAATGATCGTCATATGGATCCCGGTTCGAATCCGGTGAAATGATTTTGTTTTCATCGTCATGTATTTTCTTCTACTGTTGCAATATCTTTCTGGTATTGCCACATCAAAGGAAACAGTTATTATTATTATTATTATGAAATCGCTTGGGTATAGTCCATTTTTCTGAGTTTATGAGTTAAAATCTCCACTCGTAAAAGCCCTATTTGTCTGTCTCAACGATACTCTGGAACTAGATTGAAAACAAAATACATTGAAGAAAAAAAAAAGTTACTTTAGTCGACGATTAGAATCTAACTTATAATATTCTTTGTTTTGCTGATCTAGGGATGTGGAAATTAAAACCAAGTTACACGTACTTTCTTATATAGTATAGTCTTAAGATGTAACGAACTATCAAACTTCTTGCTAAAATGCCAAGAATGGTAGTTTTTTATCTTCGCTTCTCAACATTCACTAAAAGTTTTTACTTTTACATCACTGCAGTAAGACGCTGTCTATAAGTGGTTATTAAATGCATATAAGCGGTTGGAACTTTTATACCGCGCATTTGTTTTTTAAAAAACTTCATTTTTTTGTTAAAAATTATTTTTTAGTAATTCAGAAGTTTTTTCCCCTAAAATGAGTTGGCGAAGGAGTTTAAATGTACTTCTTTAGTCTTTAGTTAGACCAGTAATTACAGGTTCACTGTTTACACGTAGTTATTAGTTCCCAATGTTATCATCTCTTAAATCCTAGCTACAGTCTCAAATTCTTCAAGCCACACGTGACTAGTCCCCTACCACTCTGGTCGTTGCTGAGCTCCCATTGTACTATCTGATATCATTGGAACTGTCTACAGTGTGTGCATTTTTGCCTTCTGATAAGTGGTTGGTCTGCTTCATGAAAAAGCCGAGTCGCTAGAAAAACAAGAAAAACCTTCATCTCTGTATAGCATCAGTTAACTCAGCTCCAGCTGAAAACTTTTTTGTATTTCGTGGAAAAGTCCTTCACGATCATGATTAGATTCTGAAAAGGACCTACTAGAATCTAATAGATTCTAGTAGGTCCTTTTTCCCAACTAAGGCGTGTCTAGTTGTCCGTGTCTAGTATCCACTCTCAACCAACCAGACAGATATTTATGAGGAAGGAGATGAATTTCATTTCTAGCTGTAGGATCGCTTATTGGAGGTCTGAAGTGGATTGATTGATCCTGTAAACCTCTCCTACAATAAATGTAGGAGAGGTTTATAGGGTTTCGTTTGTGGGATTGATTAAAGAAAAGAAAAAAAAAAGATCACTAATATTATCATCTGGTATTTTCATTATAATATATCGAATACTTGATCTTTTTTAGGTTTAACAATAACACATTGAACCCGAACTCCCTCCAGCAGTTTCCCACACGTTACATCTTATAGTGTTAAATATAAGATGGAACGAATTCATACAGTAGCAGCAGCACTGGATCTCTCGGAAAGGGATTGAGACATAGCTCGCGCATTTCGGCTGCATCATTACTAGAGGCTGCAGAGAGAGAGAGAGAGAGAGAGAGAGAGAGAGAGAGAGAGAGAAGGGAGGAAAGAGAAAGCGCCGTGATTCACCCTATACACGATTACTAAGACCGACACGCGCCTTCAAATAGATGAGGTTTGCAGATATCACGAATTGAGCTCACCCACGCGCTAGCAACGACTACTGTCCAATGGCACGGCTCGAAAGAGAAACTAAAACGTCGCTGGCAACCCTCCGAGATTCCAACGGCAACGTTTCGATGCAGTCCGGCGGTGATAAATCCTCTGCAAGAAGCAATTACAGAAACAAATACCCTGGTGACATGTCTTACGGACTCAGGCTATATTAATTTGACGCCCTCTCGATCACTACGTCAACCTAACGTCGAATACAGTCAGCTAACAAGGGATGGTGGGCAGAAACATTATTTTTCTCGTTGTAAGGAAAATGCGGGGTTGTTCTTCGGTCTTAATCCTTTCGTCGTACCGTTCGATGCCCTCTTTTTCACCTGTTATTGTGTCGATCATCATCGGGAATTACGTAAAAACACTGGAATGCGAAACTGTTGTTGGTTTTATTTGGCAGCTTACAATCATTGCGTATAAGTCTTCTTCCATGGCCAGCAGATGTCGTCTCCACATTCCCTGTACATTCTTGGACAACTTATGTTGTTGCATATTCGTCTGATTCACTTAATACCAATTTAACTTGGAAATGTTATAAAATTCGTATTTGGTTTCGAATTTTCAGTATTTTTACCTGTGGAATTTATAATAAGGATTCATCATAATGATGTTCAAACATGACATAAGTTTATTTTTATTATCATGCCAAATATTCGTTATACAATAAAAAATATTGCGTCGAAATAAAATGCACCAAAAGGTAAAGTTTATTTTTCTACTTAGTTTAAAACAATAATTAGTGTGTACTTAGGTTTAAACATGCATAACGAAAGAAGCCAACTCACATTTATCACTGAAAGAACTTAAATATGTAGAAAAGAGAGTATTAAAATAAACAGAGGATATTTGACATCACGATGAACAGAATACAGTCAAGTTCTGTGATGCACTTTATTACAAAAAAAACTGATCCGAGCATCATTTGCATTGATGAAGTTATTCGCTGTGTTTAAATAAATACTGGCACAGGATTACATTTTTAAGAATCATAAATTGCATACACCCATCACCCCCTCAGTAGACTTGGATCTTCCCTTAGCTCTGATCGCTCTTTGGCTTCTGGCCACTTTTTCATAATACGAGTTTAGGCATTATCTTTCAGCATGACTACTAGCCCCATCTACCGTTGGTAGACGTTGTTCTTCGGGTTCATGAAGTTGATGATGACCATAGTTTAAGAAGCATTGCGTCTTCAACGCATGTTGCATATTTATCGGCGTTTATCCTTCGAGGCACCACAAGGTCCACGCAAAAGGAAACAGATCCAGACACTTCTGCCATCACAAAGAGGGAGGGATGATGTACTTGGGTATGTGGTGTTTCTTCAGGCATCCGCCACTCTACTCTCCCATCCAATCGGAAAAGGATGCATCAAAATTCCCGGATCATTTACATCAAGGTTGTCTGCACTGTTGACTGATATGGATGATTAAAAAGGCCCTCTGTGACGCAATCGGCACTGAGGGCCAACGGAGGAACCACCAACCTTTCGGTTAACAGCCGGAAGGTTGGTGGTTCGAGCCCACCCGGGACGTTGGAATCTTTTGCCGGCCTGGTGGGCCGAGTGGTTAGCGTATCCGCTCTCCAGACAGAAGGCATCCGTGAACATGTATGTTTGTGATTGTCTGTGAAAATACTAGTGCTGGGCGGTAGATGGCGTTGGCGTAGATGATGATGTTAGTTGCGGTTTGTTGTAGTTGGTGGAGATAGAGCTGTGGAGTAGGTGCCCTCCCTCAATGAGTCTTTGGATTCTCTGGAGGTGTCACGTAATAATAATAATAAAAATAATAATAATAATAATATCTAACTTACATGCAAATTCTCCCGTAGGGACCGAGCGTGTACATCACTTTGTGCAGTGCTATACTACTAACATAAATCCATTCAGTGAATTTCAAAACTCCTGGTTGACTGTCACCAGATCGGAATGTGGACATTAGCCCTGGTGTTAACATTTCATGGCTCCACCAACTACAACAAACCGCAACTAACATCATCATCTACGCCAACGCCATCTACCGCCCAGCACTAGTATTTTCACAGACAATCACAAACATACAACTCTTGGATGGCTAAAACAACTTTTAGAATATTTCAGTCCGCAAACTCGACGAAATGGCGAAGCTTGGAGTAGTCGGAGAAAAACAAATAACTATACAGTTGCGGGCATCCGAATTTCCTTTTCTTTCCATCTTTATTCTCTCTTTCTCTCTCATTGCTCTATGATATTTTCCTCATCTCTCTCTCTCTTTCCGTTAAATTCTTTCGTTTTACGTGATCTTTTCATTTCTTTTTTTCCGTATTCTTCCCCCTCCCTCCCTCCCCCCCATTTCTCGTATCATTATCATCCCACCATTAATCTTAAAAGTTTCCACTCAGTCTTTTACGAAGGTCTTCACTCCCCTTTCTAATGACGTTTAAGACCATTACGAGAACGTAACATCAGCTGCTAGATGTCGCTACGTTTCATAAAGAGGTTTGCTTACGAGCAAAACATAGACAGAAAATAAACTTTTCAATTTCTTCGAATTTTTCCACGAAGTGTGAAAAATGAGTGCCGTGCTGGCGCACGAGCTTGCAATAAATACCACTTGCAGCACAGCTGGGGGAAATGTGAGAACGGACAGGTGAGAGCAAAGTTTCTCCGTAACTTCGAAAACTTCGGACGGAGAAACCTGCCGCCTGGCAGGTTCGGTTTGGTTCATCGTCTGTTACGAACGATGGAGATTTCGAATCAGAAGTTAATAACTTAAAGCATGACGAAAGAGAGCAAGCCAAGGGGTCCCGACAGACCGAAGACGTTTATCACGTCCGCGGTCACGTATCCCTATCGCAGCCTACTACAAATCTTTATACATTTGGCATATGTCTGTTTCGTGTGGACATTTGCTTCCGCCGTCACGTGCCAATAAAATACCCTCTACGGTCCATCTCGAGAGAAATGATCGACGTTTTCTACCTGGATGCGTTGGCCTTTACGGCAATTTCAAACTAACTTCATTCCTAAATCGATTGTCAAATAAAACAAAAAAAAAGCGGAGAGTATTATGTAAATAAGGCTTAAGTACTTCTCTGGGACCTCTTTATACTCTATGAACTCTGTTTCATAGTTCTAATTAACTAGAAGTGATTTTGTGATAGTGCGTTCTAAGTCATGTTTGTGTAGTAAGACTTTCCGAATTAAGAAGCGTCAGGAATTAAAAGTCGGCTGCTACCTAAAGACCTGATATTGATCAGTGTCCTCTACTAGCAAGGAGTAATCTTGGCTCGTCTTTATCCAAGTTTTTTTTTTGGCAGGAAATGAGCAGCAAATGCAGTTTCTTTAGCCCCTGCTTCTACTCTCCATGTAATTAATATTTTTCATTATCTTCCTTCCAGTTTCTTATTACCCTACCATGTAAGTACTCTTGTGATGGCGATAGAGAGGTAGATAATAACACACACTCGCCATCCTTTTCCTGTGTTGAAGAGATCTTTTCTTACGACTTATCTGTACACTTCAAGACCAAAAGTAACAGGCTCATTAATATAGCCATTATCTCGGGAAAGATTTCATATTCCTAGAAACCATTATGGTAACGAGCTCTTTTTTTTTCATTATTATTATTATTCTTTTCGTTGTTATAACGTTCGCTGAGACGTACATGATCATTCATGTGAAAGTGGATTGTAGCAGTGTCAGAGATGATGTGTGGAAGACATGAATACGATGCCTTTAAGTCTTTTAGGCAATGCTGTGCTATTATTAACCGTGCACAAATTTGACTACAATGAGAGAGAGTTTTTGTGATTATCGTAATTGAAAATAATTCTGATATTCTGCAACCATATTTACGATAAAGTAATTTATACATTGTTGAAAAATTGATTTTTAAATCTACTTATTTCACAACAATCAGTACACTTTTGAAATTTACAGTGTATCTCGTGAACTTGGAATCGTCATGATTTATGAGTCATTTTATTTATTTATTTTGTTAATATGAAACTAACATTTATAACATTGTTGATAAAGTGATTGTTAAATCTAATTATTTTTCAACAATAATTGAAATCCACAATGTATGGTAAAGAGAGAAAGAAATTAGTCATAAAACATGCGGATTTCAAGTTCGCCAGATTGTTGATTTAAAAGAATGCAATTTATTGTTGAAACAATTAGATTTCAACAATAAATTTGTCAACAACGATATAAATGTTAAATGTTTCATATATTAAAAAAAAATTACTCATAAATCATGACGATTTCAACATCACTCATGACTTGCATACTTGCATGTTTCTCAGTGCTCTTTCACAGACTTTTATTTCATTGCACGTGTTCAAACTCACTGATGTCCATTAAGAACGAATTATCGCAATACGAGGTGCACGCTACCAAAAATGCATTATCTTTTATATAAAAATCACCAGCAATGTTGGAATACTGAACTTCTTCTCTTAAAGATTTGCTGTAAGAAAGTCTAATAAGTCATTCTCTTCTTTTCTGTCGCTCTGTAAGATGAAGCAATTTACCGACACCGAAGTGCATCCTCAGACAAAAAAAAAAAAAAAAAAAAAAAAAAAAGGAAAGAAAAAAAAAGACGAATCGAATCATTACATCTAGACGATGCTCTCTGAATTGTGAAGAAAAAATATCTCCACAGAGTCGAAGAATAAGCCTAAAAAGAAAGCAATCGCAGTTTTCTTTCGTAGCCCCCCCCCTTCCCCCTCCTCCATTTCCTTTCAACGTGTGTCTATTGTTCTTGCAGTAGAACGTGTGGTTACAGTTTTAGATGGGAAATCAGTCTGAGAAGACTGCCAGTAGATCCAGACTTCTGCTTCTAAAGAACTGAAACCAGAAAGAACTTCAATAAGGAAAAAAAAAAGTGGACAATTTTTTCCCCTTTTTAGCTCGCATTAAGTTCCAAGAGTTGCGTTCAGGTAAAAGAAAAAGATGCACTTGTTAAACCCTGCAATTTCTACGGTTAGTGGCCATTGGAAGTTCTTCATTCTGCATCAGTGGCGCCAATGTTTCTAACTTCGGCGCTTCCTTTACGTTACTGTATGGCTTAGTCAACACTTGAACATATCTTAGTGGGAAAACTGCGTTTATTTTGAATTTTGTCCAATTCTCAAAGGCGCGAATAGAATGTACTCGCCTTTTAATTACAAGATCCTTTTGCAACGACAGAAGTAGAGGGTGCACTTGCTATTCTTATGTCTTTATGTTGCTGTAAGTAGCGAACAGGGGCGGCTCGTGCATAGGCACTACGGAACTACAGCATCGCCAATTTTTCTAGATATATAAATATATTTATTAATTAATTTATATTTGCTTGTAATGTTTAATTTTATCGTCAACAATCCTATACAATTCTCTTATTTTGTATAAAAAATAATAAAAATCCATCTTGTAGCACTTAGGAGGGCAAAGGACGCTAGCAGCACTGTGTTTACCACAGCGCCATATTGCTACGCGAATATGCATATGCACGTCATAGTGAAATACGAGCTATTAGCGTAATGAGGCACTGTCGGTCGCGCAGTTCCACTGTTGTTTATATGCAGTTTGCGCCAGTAGTAGAGTGTTCGTAGTGCTTATCGTGTTTACTCCGTCTCTTTAAATGTTTGGATATTACAATTAAAGACGTAACATTTGTCATAGTTTTTATTTTAGAACATTATTGAATATATATTTTTTATTTTTAATAACAAAATATATTTTATTTTTAAATAATTTTGAATTATATCAAACTGTATAATTTTATCGATAATAAACAATATATATATATATATATATATATATATATTTTTTTTTTTTTAATTTTTCTTATAATTTTGAAATTTTATCCAAACACGTATACACTGTACTTACAGTGTGTATGTATATTTCGAAAGTTGCAACACCCCCACGATTTCAAGCCACGAGCCGCCACTGGTAGCGAAGTCATCGTCATCATTTCTAATTTCGGCGCTTCCTTTACGTTAGAGTCAATACTTGAACGTATCTTAGTGGGAAAATTGTGTTTATTTTGAATTTTGTCCAATTTTCGAAGGCACTTGAGTGTATGAATGTGTATAATTTGCCCGAGCAAGTACGAAGGACAACAAATCATAATGGGATAGTTAGTAAAAGGCATCAAAATAAGGGTGGGACTAACGGGCTTCTGCATTTCATGTATACTAATGCCATGAGTATTAGGAACAAGAAGGAAGAATTTTTGGCCTTGATTGGCTCTTCCTGGCCACAGGTTATTGGCATTAGTGAAACATGGCTGACGGAAGATGATATAGCTAGTTGGATTGAATGCGAGGGGTATGGTGCGTTCAGGAATGACAGGGAGAATAAAATGGAGGGAGGAGTATTGTTGATGATAGCTGATGAGCTGCAGCCAAGGAGAATAGAAGTTGAATTGCAGGATAGAAAAAATAGCACATTTGAGGCTATTTGGTGCGAGGCTGAGGTTAGCAGAACAAAATATACAATTGGGTGCTGCTATAGACCAGGTGATGGAAAAGATGGTGGTGACAGTATGCACAAGCAAATAGAAGAAATGGGTGGAAGGAGGGTGATTATTATGGGAGATTTCAACTATGGTCGCATTGATTGGAGTGAGGAGAGGACACACGAGAGGAAGGAATTGGATTTCATGCGGTTATTAAGGGATAACTATCTGCGACAGCATGTAATGGAAAATACTAGGGGTCAGAGAGTGCTTGACCTAGTAATTACATCTGAGGATTTGGCCTATAACGAATATGGCCATGTTGTCACCAACTGGTGGGAGTGATCATAATGTTTTGACTTTGGAGGGGGCTAAAGGTGTGGAATTTTCAATTAAGACAGGGTACATGTGGAATTATCAGGTTGGTAAGTATGACAAGCTTAGGAGTTTGCTTGGATCAGTGCCATGGCATGTACAACTGCAAAGACTGTTGATAGTGCATGGGAGGCGGTTAAGGAGTGTTTGCATGAAGTAATGGCTGACTGTATACCTAGAGTCCGAATAATAAGTCAAGTAGGGGTTAAATGGATGAATAACACCATTAAGCTTGAGCTGCAAAAAAAGAAACAACTGTGGACTGAATTTAAGGAGAAAGGTGACCAGCAGGCGCAGGAACAGTATAATGCGCAGGCCAGAAGGGTGACAAGTGTGGTAAGAAAAGCAAAAAAGGATTACGAAAGAACATTGGCCATGAAGGCTAAAGAGAATCCCAAACAGTTTTTTCGATATGTTGCAAGTAAAAGAAAAAAACGTATACGGCAGAATGATTTTAAAGAATGCCGATGGTAATGCCGATGGTGGGGAGGTAACCGAATCAGTTGATACAGTGGAATTACTGAGCGAGTACTTTGCAAGAGTATATCATCCAGGTGGTGACATTGCAGGAATGAAGGAACCAATAGCTTATACGGGAATTGTGGTGAATGAAATGGAGGTGAAGAGTCTATTACAAAACCTCAATGTCAATATATCTGTGGGATTGGATGGTATACCAGCTCATGTCTTACATGAAGCGGCTAAAGAATTGTCAGTGCCCTTGACCATTTTGTTTAATTTGAGTCTCGGGGATCTGGGTTAGTCCCGAGGGGATGGAAAGAGGAGAAAATAGTCCCACTGCATAAAGGAGGTTTCAAGACTGATGTTGTAAATTACCGATCGATCAGCATATCAGGAATCGTTGTCAAGGTATTGGAGAAAATAGTCAAGAGGAGAATATAGGAATGGATAGATGAAAATGGGATACTGTATGGGGGACAGCATGGTTTTGTGAAGGGTAGATTATGCCTCAGTAACTTGCTCACGTTTTATAACACAGTGACGGCCGAACTGGATAACGGATAAGTGATTCTACTGGACCATGCTAAGGCCTTTGACAGGATACTACATGGAATTCTAATAAGTAAACTGCAGCATATGGGGATGGATATAGTTTTGGTGAGATGGATAGGAGGGCGGTTGATGGAGAGATGTCAGAGAGTGGTTTATTCAGGAGTAGAGTCCAAAAGACGGCCTGTGACTAGTGGTGTGCCGCAGGGTTCTGTTCTTGGACCACTGCTGTTCAATTTGTTCATTAACAATATAGGAAAGGATCTGAGAGGAACAGTTCATTTGTTTGCTGATGATGCAAAGTTGGGTAGAGCAATAGTGAGTGCACAGGATGTCAAAATTTTGCAGGATGATTTGGATAGTTTGGAGGACTGGGCTAGGTAAAATGGATGTCAATTTAATGTGGAAAAGTGTAAGGTTATGCACTTTGGGGTGAAACATTTAGCAGCAGTATATCACATTGGTGGAACTGTACTCCAGAAGATTGAGGGGGCAAGGGATTTGGGAGTGTTGGTGGATAGGGAGATGAAGTTTAGGTGGAACATTGCAAAAGTGGCTAAATCAGCTCATCAAATCACTTGGTTACTGAAGAATACTTCGACGGGCAGAGACAAGCAAGTTATTGTTCTTCTTTATCGAGTCTTGATAAGATCCCATCTTGACTACTGTGCCCAGATCTGGGCGCCAGGGTTTCTTCTTGATGGGGAGGAGGTGGAGAGGATCCAGAGGTGACTGACGAAGATGATAGCAGGTCTATGGAATGAACCTTATGAGAACAGGTTGAAGATTTGGGTTACAAAAATTGGCTGATAGGCGGAAAACGGGCGATATGATTGAGACATTCAAATTACTGAAGGGTTTCTATAGGATTAATTCAGAGGATATTTTTCAGAACATGGCTGGTGGTGGGAGAACTAGGGGCCATGCATGGAAGCTGGGCAAGAGTGCGGTTAGCAAGAGTGTTAGAGCTGGGTTTTTTACTTGGAGAGTGGTGAATGAGTGGAATAAGCTGCCAGAGTCTGTTGTGGGTGCTACAACCGTGAATGAGTTCAAGGCGAGGTGTGATAGATGCTGTGTGAATGTCGAATAGTTGTTCTTGACATGATGTTAGGGCCTCCATCGATGAATCTTAGGACTCCTTGGAGTTGCCCGTAAGACCCAAAGTTGCCTCTTCTAAGACCCAAACAGGCCACCTTAGGCCTGTTTGGGTCTTAGAAGTCATCGTTAAATCTCTTAAAAAGGACGTCTTGGTTTTATTTTTCCTAATGGCTTGTACTTTAAGGCTTGTTTTGGTAATCTTTCTGTTTTCATTCTTTCAACGTCTTCCAGCCATTTATGTTTATATTTTTTAATTTTTTTAGTAGAAAAACCTCTTCACGAGTGTAGAATCATTGAGAGAATCACTCTTACAATAATACTTAACGGAATTCAAATAAGCTATCTTAAAACCAATCAAAATATCTTATGTTGAAGAGGGGAAATAGACATTAACACACTTGCAGGACCAGCGGAAGACACTTTTGATATTCTAAATTAGATAAATCTGAACTGCTGTGTTTAAAGCCTTTGACCTTTTCGACCTTTTGTTGCGTTCATCTAACCACGTCTATTATGGCTCGACCAATCAACTGACAGAGACGTTACTGTCCACCACTCTGTGCGTTCTATGGCCTGTTTGTGTATGAAAAGAGGGGGATTAGTTCATCTCTGCACGACACAGATTAATCTGTGTTTACTTGAAAGGCTGTTATAAATGTTCCCGTTGTCGTAAAGATTTTAATTCAGTCTACAAACTACTGCTCAGGAGCCGTGAATAAATAAACAAATAGAACAGCTATAAAGGGTATTTGTGATAACAGAAGAATTAAGGAATTTAACATCTCACTCGACTGTGAGGAGAAAAACAATTACTAACTATTATCAGTTAACTATTATCGGCCCAGAAAATTTTAATCGTCATAAGCAATGGTTTTGATTTTTATTTAGTTTTTATGCATCGTAGGTTACTCGAGTTTGGTCCCGTATTCGAAATATAAAACAGAATTTCTTTCAAAAGAACTCAGTTAAAGCAGAAACCCAAGTTTGGTTTCCATTATAATGCTTATGATAAGGCTGATTGGTGTGGCGAATAAACTTTCCACTCTTCAACACGCAGCCGGTTCGAATCCCAATACAAAAAATGTATAAGCGGTTTATAACCTTTCGTGGTCTTTCATGCAGAGGAATCATATATAAATAGTATATGTAATGAAATTTGTAACTTCATTTACAGATAATGTGTTTACATAAAGCTATATACGTGTGACGAGGTGGCCGAGTGGTTAAGGCGATGGACTGCTAATCCATTGGGGTTTCCCCGCGTGGGTTCGAATCCCATCCTCGTCGACTAGTTTTTTTTCACAACTGCCTAAGACCTCATGATACGACAGTGCTTTTGATGTTAAATTGAGATGTTAATTTCCTTAATTCTTTTGTTATCACAAATATCCTTTATAGTGTTCTATTTCTTTATTTATTCACGGCTCCTGAGCAGTAGTGTGTAGACGAATTAGAATCTTTAAGACACCAGGAACATTTATAAGAGCCTTTCAACTAAACACAGATTAATCAGTGTCGTTCAGAGGTGAACTAATCCCCCTCTTTTCGAAAACATACATAAACCGGCTATAGAACGCACAGAATGATGGACGACAATAAGCTGTGTGTTACGCGTTGTTTTTCAGGTCGTGCACATGTCAGGAGGTAGCGAATCACGGAAAGCAAGTCGCAAAAATAACTTGAATGGCGTTTCATTGACCCCTAACACCGTGTCTGACGACAAAAAAAGCAACAAAGATTGAACTCGTACATTTAATAATAACGCCTGTAAATCAGATTAAGCTATAAATAGATTTGAGTGGTGCCAGAATGAAAGATCCAGTAGCCTTAATTAGGTTCACAGACAGAGACAGAAGAGTTCGTTTCGCAGAACGTGAGGGTACTCTCCAAACAAAAATCAGACAAAGAGAGGCTGAAACAATCAGTATTTATTACCCAAACAGTCTTTTAACCTCCTTCTTAATGCGTGTTGCTCCGTCATAAAAGACATAAAAGAAGATAATAAAGGAACAATAACGAGATCATCAAATCCTCTGCGAACTAGAGCATCGCCTGACTATCAGTCCCTTCTTAAAGTTCATCAAATGCTCTTTCTTTATTTTATTATTTTCTCTGTCCTCTTACTCTTCCATTATGACCACGGATATCGTAAGTGCAGTTGAAACAGCTAAGATTTAGAACCAAAAAAAAAAAGGTGCAATTAAAGTGACATGCCAAGAAAAACTGAGAAATATAAACTTTTTTTTTGTGAAGATTCTCATTTCGGGAAGTTTCGTAATACAAGGCGCCATTATATGGTGTTATGAGTGTAAAAAGGAAGCCAAAACTGTAATAAAAGCAATGACCAAAACTCCAACAGTTGGAGATCCAAGCTTCACTAATTTCCCCAGAGAACAATGAAGCAACATCATCTTCCTTTTCAGTAATACACCGGTTTGTCATAGAAAGGCTGGAGCGTGACACACTGCTTTCGTGAGGCCAGCAGACATTGCTAGAGCGGTCACGGAAATCGACAGTCAAGAAAGAATGAAGGCCACGCTAAGAAAAAGCAAAAGAAAATGCTAGAAAGAGGGGGGGGGGGGAACGTTACAAGATTTCGTAGAAGACCTGTTCAGAAAGTTGTGGAGTTGGTTATAAAAAAAAGGGGAGGGGGAAGAGTTTCGAGTGTATCCATTGGATAGAATATTCGGCAGGGAGTTGGGAAAACAAATAAAAGAAAGAATATTGAGCAGATCATCCGGAGGTCGTCTCATTAATTTAAACAACTTGGTAATTAACTAATCCCTAAGAAAAACAACAACAAAGCTGCACACTATTTCGCAGTAGAAAATTCAACAAATCAACCAAATTGTTTTTCCATTAAAATTGTGTGTCTGTATTTTGGATACAGACAGGGTCTGTGGTAGTATATTTTTATAGACTTATCACCATGTGAAATTTGGTGACAGGTCCATTCTATGTATGTTTATTACCCAAAACAACACTTGTAGCCATACTACGACTATTCACCCCTTTAAATGCAGCTTCAGAAGTCACATTTAGATTAATTTTTTGCTCCTAAATGTTGTTACTAAAATATTCCTCTTATTTAGGTCTTTGGCTAAATAACACGAGCTCTTTGCTTCCGATAATTAGGCTTGTTTGCTAAGTAGGAATATTTCTGCATTTAATGGAGATAAATCAACATCTCAGTCCTTACTACTAGTTCCTCATATAGCCGACGGGAATCGAACCTAGGACACTCCTTCCCGAGGTTATATGCTTGCGAAGCGCAAAGCCACTAGGGTAACCGCGGGGACTTCATTACTATTGGAAGACTAAATTTTGAAGATAGATAATATTCTGACAATCTTTCCATATTTGCAATTCATTATTATGCAACCTTTTCTGTATCGTCATTATCTTAGCAAGGATGCCACAATGTTTAGGAGTATATTCTTCTGCTTCTAGCAGAAAATATTACATTAAGGTTTGATGTTACTTGAAATATAATGAATGCAGCTATGGAAGAAATATCGTATTAACAAGTTTATTGCAATTGTCAAAGATGAGGAAACAACTCTCAATACGTATCTTCCAGCAATAACCCTTACAGATTTACACAAAAGGAAAACTTGATCTAGCATATCTCTGCATGCCGTTAGCAGTTCCAGAACGTGTATCCACATGGAGAAATCAATTAGTGGTCAGTGATTCGTCTCGTGAACGAAAGAGTACATCGCTAGATGTTTTCAATGCACAACATTACAATCGGAATTGTATTGTGTGTGATCGTAGTCCAGTGGATTCTTTAACATCAGTAGAGCAGTTGGATTGTTAGATAAGTCCTCAATGGATTTGTTCATGTAACTAGAATGCTCTGGAGATATTTGGTTAATTAAAATAAATAAATATTCAAAAAAAAAACAAAGTTCATTTAAATACGGAGAAGGTGGCAGCGGTCTGTTGTTCACCATTGTCCATGAAGGTAAACCATAATTTCCACGTCCTCTAAAGTTTTTCCATTCAAAGCTAAGCATTGTATTATCTGAGTAATGGTTTACGTTAATACAATGCCGTGCATGTAAATTTGCAGCTGTTATCAAACCCCCCAATCTACGTTCGCATTAAATATTTACCGTCTTCTATCACGTTTGTCTTTATTTGACCCCCATTTTGTTCTGAAACAGCGAGTCTAAGTGGTCATATGTCCCCATGTTTTAGCGCCCTCTAGGGTGCGACAAAGGATGATAGATGGCAACTCTCACAAATGCACTAATGTACTATTTTCCTCCTCATCTCCCCACGGCGTCTTTCTATATCGGATATCGTTTGGCAAAAAAAAAAAAAAAAAAAAAAAGGCAACAATTTGTTAGTAAGGTTCCAGGTTACACCTCTTAGGAGCAGTAGGGGGGGGGGGGAGAAAGCGATATAGTAAGATGTTTTAATAGCCACAATGGTTAATGGGACACGTGCCATTCTAATGCACTTGGCCCGTAACGTACCTTCGGGGACTAGTGAAGAGACAGATACTGCCTCTAACTGCACTGGTTTAGGATGACGACAGAAGCCTTTCTGTTGCATATAGGGTGAAAAAAAAATTCAACAGTCGTTTACGCATGCGCATATCGGGAACATCATTATATAAACCCATTTATTGGAAGGAGACCAAGAGGAAAGCTACATTCATTCAATTTTTTTCCTCTATAGGGAAAGAATCTTTTTTTGATGAATAGAGGGCGCTCAAGTCTGCAGATAAAAGTTGCACATAGAAAAGGACTATTTGGATGTAAGGAATCGCCTCTTCACGTGGAGTCATTGTGCGTAGGGGGGTTCTTTCAGCGAAGTTAATTCCAAATGACTGAACAATTTTAAGGACCAGAATAACAAATATTTGAATAGCCAGGACACACACATGTTACGAAGTTTAATTTTTGTCCCTCAACGAAGTGGATTCCATAGACCATTAGAATCGTAGTTTTGCTCTTTATACGGTACAAGATGAGTTCAACGTGTTCTATAAGCAAAGAACTTTAGTAAGTGGTCCATTTGTCTTACTAATGGGATTATGACAGTTAGAAATTGTTCGAATTCTACGTTCTTTTGAAGTTGCAAACATGAATGGTGACGAGTTAGATATTTACTATCTGAACATTGAGAAACACGTCCAGTGCGTATACTAAAAGTGTCGGAATCCTTAAGAATTGTTATTAGATCATAGGATGTTTGACAAATCTCTCAATGGAGACGATGATATGAGTCTTCTATTAAATCAAGTTTTTTTGGTTAAAAAAGATGGTATTTTTCTATCATTTACAACTGTTCAAGAATACGATTGTTCATTTTAGCAATGAACATAGACTGTTTATAAAATTTCTATTTTATAAACAGTCAAAAAGATATTTAGCCAGGTTATAATCCTTCATTAAATCAAAATATTTCACTTGTAACACTCATGGAACAGAACATTAAATTGACGTCTGCTTTGAATTTTGTTTAACTTACTCTAGAGGAGGATGTTGTTTAAAATGTAGACAAAATAAAGAACCAAGTCGGTTCCATCAGCAGGAAAGGAATCGGTGTTTTTGGGATGCTAAAGGCATTTTGTTTATTAATTATCTTGAAGATGGTAAAACAATAACCGGGGAATATTATTCCGATCTTTTAACCAGACTAGACGAAAACATTTGTGAGAAAAGACCCGGTTTGCAGAAGAAAAAAAAATCATCTTTCATCAGGACAATGCACCTGCCCACAAAGGTGTTTTGGAAATGGGAAAATTAAGGGATATGCACTATGAATTGTTGGAACATCCACTCTGTTCCCCAGATTTGGCTCCCTCTGACTTCTGTCTCGTCCCAAAACTAAAACTCTTCCTCGCTGGTCAGAGTTTTTCTTCAAATTAAGAGGTGATTCCAGCTGGAGGGGTATTTTGCAGATCTTACTGAGAACCACTACAGGGACGGGATAATGGTGCTGAAGCTGGAATCTTACAGTTAAGCGTTACCACTTTAGCTAAAAGGTAATACGAACTTAGCTGTCCTTATGAAGTGATGTAGAGAATCTTTCAAAAATTCTTTCTTAATATAGGCCATCTTTGAAAGTGCCTATGTAAAAGTGTAGTTTATAGCGACCACTAATTAGTTAATGCAAGATTATATTAGTATATGAAATACAGATAGTTCGTCCTTATACATTCCTGTAAATACTCATTAAAATACATTTCTAGTTTTGATAATTATTTACTTTGTACTTCTGTTAACCTGCTGTTCAGCTGAATTATTAAACTCGATCAAAGAAGGCTTCGTAGATTCCTCTTTACAAGATAACTAAACCTTTTCTCTTGTCAGTTAAATATCACAACCCGAATAAATACGACAAGGGTTGGCAGCATCTTCACGCATTGCAATCGAGAGAATTTTCTGATCTTTTCAACAAGTCTGCTAAAATAGTTCTCTTCATCACGTGTAATATGACAGCGTGGTTTGCACACACGCAAACTTTAATCTCTTTTACCCCGCACGCCATCGTTCCGAAGGCACAAAAATGGACACCTCACCTTATGATGTTTAAGCATTACATGTCATAGTGTTCGTGTGTGTCGTTTGACCCTATTCATTCCTTTATGTATGAGAGTCGTAATCTTAAACGAATTCAGCACACGCACCCACACAGCGAGACTAATGTCAGCGACATCCTCTTACACAACTATGTTTATATGAAATGGTTGATTCTTGAATTAAGGTTGTTACCGTTCTAAATGTTTTTCAGACTATCCTGGTCAAAACAGTGTGATCCTTTTATATTGACGCTCGGCTAATGTCAGATGAATCTTTCCATCGTTTAGCGTGCTTTCAATCCATTACTTTTTCATTTAACTTTTTTTTTCAATCGTTTATTTAAGACGTCTTTTTGTCCGATGGTTTTCGGACAAAAGATGGTTTTCGAGCTTTAAAATACCGTTTTAGTCTGCTAACTCACATGACTTCTCACTTTTTTGCATTAGCACACGATGTTTGAAAAAACAATCAACCATATTTCAAGGCCTTTGAATTAATCTCACACCATTCACAGTTCAGATCAATGAAACAACTTCAATTAGTTGCAAAAATTTCCTTGTAAATATCCAAATTCGTAAATAAAAACATCATAGGGCATGATTACTGAATTTGACACGCCATTTTGGATCATGTGTGTCCATTAGTCCTTTCGAGAGTCATGCGACTCGCATTAATCTCCATTCCATCAACTAAAACTTCGTAGAATTGCGAGGACGCATTCCCCACTGAAGAGAGAGAGAGAGAGAGAGAGAGAGAGAGAGAGAGAGAGAGAGAGAGAGAGAGAGAGAGAGATGGTTTAATAAGGAAGGGATTCTAAGAAGGGAAAATAGGCAGACGGAAGACTTGCCTATTTCTTCCCTTCTTAAAATCCCATCCCAGATAATATTTTCTCTACCAATAAAAAAAATAATGTAGTGCCTAAGAAAACTTCAAAGCCCAGTAAAGTATACTTTCTTTACATATGAATTCTTATTTTTCTAATATGACAAAAAACATTTTGAATCTCGAATAAAAAACTGTGATTAAACTGTTGCCGAAAAATAATTTTGTAAAAAAATTAATATGTAAGTTTTAAAACCAGTTAGAAAAAAACCCAAATCTGTGTTTTTAAGATGAGTAGAAATTTTCAAAGGAAGCCAGGATTCTGTTAAAGAATCTGGATCGCTGATGACCACTGTTCTTTAGGGGGGGGGGGGCTCAACTTGATTCTCTTGAATAAAAAAATATTTTCTTTGGTAAAACTGTGGATAACGCAAGCAATATAACGTAAATGAAGGATAGTCATTTAGAGAATACACAGTTTGCAGACCTAAACACACACACACAGACAGCACGATCCTTCTCAAAATTCCAACCAAATCTGATCAAACATAATCGAATCAGCACGTGCGATTTTAAACAGTCAGTCGCAAAATTATCTTAACTCCTAATTGTAAACTATTGGACAATCTTAGTCCTCAACTGTCTTGTGATTTCACCCAACAACCAAATCAAAGCGATGACCAAATAGCATCCGGAGAATGATGTAGATGCAACCGAGGACATTGTTTGTTGCTTAAAGGGATGTTAAGTGATTTGAATAACGTCGTAAGACTCTTGAAGAGGGGAAGCAGTTGTTAATAGAGATTTCTGCAGGTGTCCAATGTCACACACACACACACACACACACACACACACACATGCACTCACGCACGCAGGCACCAGTCCCACAGGGCAGGCGTCTACCCACTGCAGCACATTTCCGAAGATGTTTCCCTTTTCTGCTTACCATGCTGATAGGAATGCCTTAGAAACTATCTCTGACGACAGGATTAATGCGGTTCTGGTCACTATTGCGTTTTCCAGTGTTATCGTCAGTCCGTTTTCCCACGATCTGGTAAATTAGAGTGGCTGATAAACGTTTACCATTAATAATGTAGTTTCCATTTTTTTAAAAATCTTTATAATATCCACTTGTCGCTAGCTGTCCAAAGTAATGCTCAGGATTCATTATTTGTGTACGCTAGAACAAATATGTAAATCCAAAGAATAATAAATATATACAGTTGGATAGAAAGACGCAACGAACTTGAACAACAGTAATATGTAGTCTATGCTAGCGCTATCACTTGATTCACATTTTGTGTTCTAAACAGGAAGGCGCTTGCAATACATGCAACGCTCATGTGGTTCACCTTTCCTGAGCAAAACAAACGATCTGAGTGGTGACAACATAGTGGGTAGTCTTATCTACCACGAATTGGAAGACAAAAGGGTCGGTTTAAGAAAAGAAACAATCGAGAATGTTTTGCTTATTTGTTTTGAAGAAAAACAAACGATAGACTTCCGCAATTATAAGAAAAAAAGGCAGTGTTACGTTTTTCTTATAAATCCTTTTCACAAAGTGGAAACCCGATCGGGCTTCCAGACTTTAGTTGGATTTCGAGAGAGAGAGAGAGAGAGAGAGGGAGAGAGAGAGTGTTGCTTGTTTTCTTCCGATAATGATCTCGACTGGTTAGTGAGAGTCGCTTTTATGTAACGATGATCGGAAACAAAAAAATTGGGAAAAGCTGACCTAACTTCGAGAATAATGAGAGATGGTCTCGGCTCTGTGTTCAAATCTTTAAGAAATTTCTAAGGCAACTGTAAGACAATATGTAGTAGAACTGATAGAAAATACAGAAGTTGAAATTTAAAAACAAAATTGCCAAGTTAAAAAGAAAAAATCTGCAAGGAATAGCAATAAAATGCGAAGACGTACATTTTTAAGGACTTGTGTTTTTAATCTTAGATGTGCATTGGTCATTAAAAGGATTTTCGATCTTAGATAAATCCGTTGAAACAAATTGCATTAAGTACCGCGTGCAAATTAGAAACCTCTGGAATATCTAATTTCTGTACGATCACCCAGACATGTTTTTTTATCAGGAACAGAAAAAAAACAAAACAAAACAAAAAAAACAGCCAACGTCAGCTTCAAATAAAAGAACAGCACCGTCTGCACTATTTTGTATCGCAACAGAATACATCGATAATTTGTTAGCCTTTGGCACTCAGCCATGAAGTATTTTACTAAGCTGATAAGAGAAGCAAGATAGCCTTTTATAGATACGTTACAATGCGATGTTCCAGGTATGTACTGGTTTGAATCAACTTCCTCTGAAGAAGACCGTACCGGTGTGGTTGAAACGTCCGATTTAATTACACTCAAAAATAATGAAAATTATTATTATTGTAGTATTTTCTGATGTCAACCTTCCTCGAATGATATAAGCCATTAACAAATTATCACCGTTAACACAACCATTCTTCTCGAAACACGATTATAGCTAAGAAGGTGGAATTTTAAGTATTTTAACATCTTTAAAATACTTCCTTGTATTTCGTGAGTGTCTGCTACGAGTACAGAGAAGCCTTTAATTCATCTTTACGGCGCTGAGATCTGAAGCTCCATATGAAAGCGGATATCTTCGTCTCTTTCTTGACCTCCGTGTCATATCACGGACGCTAGCTGTTGGAATGCACATAAAGAAGGATGGCAAACGTCATCTAGTACAACGAGCTGTCTCAGTAGTGATCTACGGCTGCTTTTCAGACATCGCATTCTAGCAGGAACCACAAGAACGCCACAGTCAGGTGTCTCCGCTGTGTTTTCCACTATGTGGAATGTCATCAAGCAGAGGTTTGACCTCTTGACTTTTATTCTGCCGATCTATCTCCACGGATACCAGTATGAGCTATGGAGGAGAGTTAAAGAAGTCTCTCTTGTCAGAAATATGCCGCTCCGACTAAGGTCATAGATTCTACTCCCTTCGTTCGTATATATATATATATATATATATATATACATTCCACATTTGTCCCTTTAGCCAAGTAACTCCACCCCCCTTCTACTCCACACATTAAAACTGAAGCTGCGTGTCATTTCCAGGTGAACAGTTCCGACGCATTTGCTAGCAGGGCGACAAGTAGGATAACCTCGTTACCATAATGGTTTTCAGGAACACACAAGCCCAAGGAGATAATGAGTTTACTAATGGAAGGCCTAACTAATGTTCACGCTACAGATGACTTCTGTGGAACTCTGGGTAATATGGTCACGTGAACACGATTATTGGTTTGGGAAATATTTTTGATCCGGATGCGCTCTTCCTATCCAAGTCACCGGAAGTGAACCGGAAAGGAAGTTAGGAAGAAAAATTGACTTCCCGTTCAGGAAGTAGTTCTAAATTGAGTGTTCCGAAAGTACTTAATTAATACAATGATTGTAGAGTTGTATTAATTTAGTCTATAATGATAATGGTCATCATAGCTCGACAATGGGAAGTTTTGGGATAGTTATTAATTGCAATTTCGAGTACAGATCATGTTTAAATGAAAGGTTTGACTGCCAGTGCATTTACTAATAGCTCGATGATGGGGTTTGACGATTAACTAGTCAGATGTATATCTGTATTCAGATATGCTTCCGATACGGCACTAGTTATGTAGTGGACAGTGTAATAGTATTATTTCAACTATAATCATTATAATAATTCAATTAACGTTGAAGTACATGTAGTTTCAGATAGATGGCAGCACAATATCACGAGCGTGCATTGTAATTATATTCAACCCAATACGCATTGAAGTAAAACAAAAATCGAAGATACGATTTGGTACAACTGTTTGTCATAGGATTAAAATATTGATTTTCAATAGATGCAAAAATATTCTGAATATGGTTGCTAAAATTTACGAGCCATCGAACTCGATTCTTAATAAACAAGACAATTCCCGGTATATAAAAAATGGATAAATAAAAAAAAAATAAAATAAAAAAATAAAGTTGCCAAATTCCACTCAAGAAGAAGCAGGCTCGAGACTGACAAATTTATTTTTCTTCTTGCTTGTGACAACAATTAATGTTAGTGGAAATCGCGAGATTACTCGGATGTTGCAAGCTTAGCACGCGATGTGTCAGAACGATAACTCAAAGTCATTGTTGCCGCTGTGGTCTATATTTAATCTCGCACCAGTGCGTGCATTTGCACTAGAGAGTAATACGTGGACAGAATGTGAAAACTGATAACGGATTAAAAACATTTCATCAGACAGGAAGCTGTGCATTATTTTTCTCCAGTCTACTCCTTCCGTTTTAAAACTGATGAGACTATAAACAGGAGATTGTAGATAAAGACAACGAAGCGAGTTGCGAGGCTTCGAAATAATTTATAAGTAACAAATTCACAAACCAAGATTGCTACCAACTCTCATTTGCTCGACACGAAACATGTATTAAAGTAAAAGTCAAGGACTTGGGTTTATTTATTAAAATATAAGGAAGATAAGAAGGAATAATTTGCATAGCAAGATTTTAAAATGATGCAGTCTGACAAATTAATTAATAAAATTTAACTCAGGATTTTCGAATGGGATTTCATTGTTAATGACGATCAATACCACCAGGGGTCGCTAATAATTTCGTCTTATGAAAAGGTTTCGTGAATTAAAAAGTTTAAAAATGTGTGGCGTACCACACATTCCTAAGGGGGATATCTCTCCAAAAAGGATCTATAAGATCCCTCTTAATCTCACTGAGTGACCCAAAAGGATCTCTACTAAACTCATCACTCCTAATCCGATTCGCTGAGGGACAGAACACTCAGCAGTATCTCTGTTCAATGACAGGGAAACACGTAACAGTCAGCAAGCTTAAAGACAAACATTATTAAAACGTCATCAGTGGGAGTTAGACGATACCAAGGTAACTGTTCTGCCACTATAGATTGATTAGACCTGTGGCCCCTTATCCCTTTGTCGATGAGTTATGATAAAACGATTATTGAACGTTTTGCTCGCCGAATGTGGGCTATTAACAGTTATTTTTTGGACGTTTGTCCCAAGATATTTGTTTGTTGTAGTCTACCATTAGATAGTAGATCCACAATAGACTTAACATATTATTTTGCCTTTGGTTCATCCATTTTGGGATTTTGGCACTAAGTTAAAAATCCCTACGTCTTTAGCATGTTTTGGATGTTTGTGTTTTGCAGCATTTGCGAAGAATTTTGTAAATGTGAGGGTGTATACGAGTAAAAAAAAAAGATATATAGCTTCATTATTAAATAATCTAAAATAGAGAGATAGTTTTGGGAATTTTCCAACTAATTTATAATGTATATTATATTTGCGAAGAAATTATATTAGTGTTTTAATCCTGTACCCTAAAGTAATCATAACCATGAATCACTTCGCGACTAGCCTACTTGTATATCTGTCAAGATTTATATACATCCAAGCGGAAAAAACGTTTATAATAATAAGTTGATACACCGTTTTCTACTTGTGTATGAAAAAGGATACAATTTGTGCCTTGATTTAACTTTGGTATCTCCTTGACTCTAGCTCCCACTGATGAGACCAAAATAAATGACAAAACCGATCTGGGTAGTGATTCTTCCCATAATGTTCTTGCATTATGGCATACTAATGCAAATGATGTGAAGTCAACAGCTCTATATACGATCTTAGGTATAGACTAAACATGAATCACTTCGCGACTAGCCTACTTGTATATCTGTCAAGATTTATATACATCCAAGCGGAAAAACGTTTATAATAATAAGTTGATACATCGTTTTCTACTTGTGTATAAAAAAGTATACAATTTGTGCCTTGATTTAACTTTAGTATCTCCTTGACTCTAGCTCCCACTGATGAGACCAAAATAAATGACAAAACCGATCTGGGTAGTTGATTCTTTCCATAACGTTCTTGCATTATGGCATACTAATGCAAATGATGTGAAGTCAACAGCTCTATATACGATCTTAGGTATAGAATTAAAACAACAATATATAATTTCTTGTCAATATACTATACGATGGCAAGTGATCAACTAAAAAAGTTTATAGAATACCTTTTGAGACAAACTATTCTTGTATAAAACTGTTCATCAGTGTAACGTAGGTTGTCTGTCATTACGTGAAAGACAGTTAACCGTAAAGTTCTGCTATCTCCAATAATCCGGTAAAGAAATATTCCAGTAGGTTTAACAAACACTCTCCGAATTACGTATAATTAAAACCCAAGTACGGTACGAAATTTATTAATCCGAGAAGACTTCTTGCAAACGCATCAGCGTCATCTACTAAGCTTTCTGGCTACCCCTAGGCAATATGGGGGAAGGACACTTTAATTACTTGGGGTTTGTATATGAGTTCCAGCCTTGTTTAATTACCTTCTTGTTTTGTCTCCTATCCCTTCTGTGTTTCTTATTAGTCCACTTAATTGCATTGTACGATTAACCTTTGTTCTTTCGTTCTCTTTGTGATTTAGACGCTGGTGTTTTGCATCTGTAATCAGGCGGTTCTTTTTCGTATCTTTTATTTGTAGCAGGCGACACATCAGATGGCTTTGTTCTATGGATATATAATAAGCTGACCGGGATCGTGTGCCACTGATTTCCCTCCCTCCCCCCTTGTTTTTGCACACGGTCACAATATTCCGCACTAGTGTATGTGTGTGTGTGTGTGGCCTGTAATTATAACTCTTATAAATCGTTGCAAGTTTCTTTTCAGAAGCGATCTGGGAGTTGCTATTTTTAGCGAGCGTAAACAGACGGAGGAAAAGCAACAAACAATAGGGGTTTAGTTGTTGCGCGAGACAATCTTTCTCAGTTCATTTTTAAAAACCGGTATTTAGATATAACACAACACTTCTGTGATCGAAATGCGTGTGTGTGTGTGGCACAAACACACATACGCACGTGCTTTACGATTCGATTCTTAAAATATATTCGATGAATAGCTTGAATTTTTTTTTAAAAAAAATCTAATCCCTGTATCAGAACAGTGATTTCGATACAGTGCATCAGAAACCATAGTCTTAATGTGCTTTCCGAACTGCCCTCTAGTGGCCATATCCCGAAACAGAAAATAGCTTAAATAGAGAGTAGATGTTTTCTTCTGGCTATTTACTCGAAGGGGTACTCAAGAGACAGGTTTGTCGATAAAGGTGAAATCGAGAAAGTTTCTGGGTCACCCTGGATCCAGAACTAGTTATCAATCTATACAAGTAAGGAATCCTATAGCTGAACTACCGAGTATATCGATTTTCTCTTTTTCTTTCTCCCTCTAAGTATACACACAGCTGTGCAAAGAAAGAAGACCCAAGTTAGAAATGATATCACAACTATTTGTACACTGTTCTACTAAACAGGTTTTTAATCAGAAAAAAAAAAACGAAAGTTTGCATTAAAATACCTAAGATATTTCATTTTAGCTTGTAAGCTTTAAGCCTTCTGTCGTTCTTCTACATTTGTTTTTATTCATTCGTCTTCTTCTTGTTTACAGCTATTACTATCCACACGCTATTCATTTTAGTCCATATTTAAGTCTCACACACTTCGAGCATCTTTCATCGAAGCTTCATTGTTCAATTATTCCAAAGTTCATTTCTCAGATTATAATTCAAGCATGTGCTCTTTTGATGTTTGTTATACTTCAAACCAGGGGCGGCTCGTGCATAGGCACTGCGGAACTGCAGCACTCCCAATTTTTCTCGATTTATGAATATATTTATTAATTTATTTATATTTGCTTGTGATATTTAATTTATCATCAACAATCCTATACAATTCTTATTTTGTATAAGAAATAATAAAACTCCATTTTGTAGCGCTCAGGAGGGTGAAGGGCGTTAGCGGCACTGTGTTTACCACAGTGTCATATTGCTACGCGCGCAAGCATATGCGCATCATAGTAAGATGCGAGCTATTAGCGTAATGCGGCACTGTCCGTCGCGCAGTTCCACTGATGTTTATATGCAGCTTGTGCCAGTAGATTGTTCGTAGTTCTTATCGTGTTTACTCCGTCTCTTTAAATATTTGGACATTACAATTATTTACCACAGTGTCATATTGCTACGTGCGCAAGCATATGCGCGTCATAGTAAGATGCGAGCTATTAGCGTAATGCGGCACTGTCCGTCGCGCAGTTCCACTGATGTTTATATGCAGTTTGCGCCAGTAGTAGAGTGTTCGTAGTGCTTATCGTGTTTACTCCGTCTCTTTAAATATTTGGAGATTACAATTAAAGACATAACATTTGTTATGGTTTTTATTTTAGAACATTATTGGGCTTATGATATTGGATTTTATTTTTAAGTAATTTTGAATTATACTAAACTGCATAATTTTATCGATAATAAACAATATTTTTTCATGTTAAATTTAAAAAAAATTTTTAGCATAATTTTGATATTTTATCCAAATACACTTTACACTGTACTTACAGTGTGTATATATATTTCGAAAGTTGCAGACCCCCCCCCCCCTCACGATTTCAAGCCACGAGCCGCCACTGCTTCAAACGTAACAATAGAAACATTTTAGCTGTAATAAATTTTTCGTAATTTCTTCCAGTTATCATTTGTACCATTTTCTGCAATCTTTCATTAACATACTCAAAAAGAATGATTTTTCCTGGTTCTTGCTTCGTCGGTTGTATTAAGCATTTCATCAAAGGATTTTTGTGTGTTGTCATTCTTACTCGGCTCATATATTATAATGAGGGGGAAAGCTCTCATTTCGTCTATTTTCTTATAATTTTACGTACTCCAAAGAGCTTTTACTTCGTAAAGGTTTTTTTTAGTCAATCTTTTACTCATTTTTGGTTTTCTTAGTACTTCATTGTGCAGAAGCATGCATTAATAAATTAATATTGTTTTTTTTTGTCTCTATTTATTTAGTCATCTTCGGCGATTGCTTTAGAATTAATCACTTAAACTTAAAACTTCCGTCTACGTATCAATGTATTCTTGAATGACTCCTCAATCCACTTTTGATCATAGGGAATTCCTGACTACATCTTTGTAGCATCAACCATGTAGATTAAGACGATGCAACTGTTTCTGGAACATCTTAATTTTGGAACAGTTTATATCGACTATTCACGGTGTTATTTCTTGTCTGAAGACACGAATCCTACAGCCTATGTGACCAACACTGGCCACGAATCGCATATCCAAACACTGAAAATATATGGGACTACTTATGACAACTCTTCTATTGAGCATGAATCGTATGTAATTGTATACGTGCTCTAAAGTTCACCCTTTTATAGGTAAAGATAAAGATAGAGACGGCCAAATCAAGTTGATTTAGCAAACCGGAGAGATGTAGGTGTTGTTCAATATTACCATATTTGGTAACTAGGAACGAAACTGTATGTTTATGCTCCATTGGACTCATACTTCAATTCGTCAAACTGACTCTGATTTATATTTATTAAGATTTTAGAATCTTTCTTGTTTACGTCTATATCTTATTCTCTCTCTCTCTCTCTCTCTCTCTCTCTCTCTCTCTTCCTCTATCTCTCTCATATGGAAAATCATCAAGCAAGTTGGCAATAACATTTTAAATAACGCTCTCATTTTGAGCATCCAACGTATGCGTTATTCAGGAGTATGGTGTAGAGTAACGATCTCTCGTGATGTACTTCGAAAGCATCTTGTTTCGTACTGTAGTAATGATAGATAACTCAAGACTGAAATTGATCCGTTTAGTTGTTCGCACATATGGATAATGTATAAATTATTCTTCTACAATGCCTCAAATTCCTTAGTCTGGGCAAATGTTTCAACAACTTAGTTTATTCCTGAGTTTCATTGATGATTCCAAAGTGTGTACTTAAGATGCATTATTTCGGCTGCAACTGTATTGGATCTTTATAGATATGAAAAGAATTTTTTCCCACACTTTGAATCTGTAGAAAACGACGAAAGTGGGGAGAACCGATTCTCGATGTTTAATGAATCAATACTTTACATTAATTCATAATTCAAAAGGAAGAAGTATTTTAGCTATAGACATTCTTCTCTTTTCTCTATTTTCTCTTTTTTCAGCCGCATAATACATCCTCTGTCCAAAAAGAAATCGAACGTTTCTAAAATAGAAAAACTAGTGGCGCCACCTGCTGTATCTTTTTTTGTTGTCGAAAGCGACAACCTTCATTAGTGTTGTGTCAACTGTTTATGACATTGGTTTTTTCATTAGAAGCCGAGTTATAGTGCCAAGAGTGGCAGTGTGTTTTGACGAACGGTCGGAAAATGAGTTTCAAACAGAGAGCTGCGATTGACTTTTGTGTTAAACTTGGTAAACGTTTTACCGAAACGCACGCATGAAATCCTTCAAAAAGCATACGGTGATGAATGCGTATTCCGTACTCAAGTTTACGAGTGGTTTAAGCGATTTCAAAGTGGTCGTGAGACGCTTGAGGACGACGAAACGCCAGGCCGTCCAAAAACTGGACTCGGCGAAGTTAACATCCAAAATGTGTGATTTCATCAAATAAAACCCGAAATCGTCCGTGATATTGATGCAAGATGAATTGGGGATTCCAAAATCAACTGGTCAAGCATTTTGACCGAGAGTTTGGGCTTCCTAAATTGAATTCGCGATTTTTCCCCACAAGTTGACAGACGACCAAAAAATGTATCGAATTTGCAAGGACTTCATTAAAACCGCTCGTAAGAACTCAAATGTCCTTGAAACGATCGTTACTGGTTAAGAAACGTGGTGTTTTGAGTATGCGCCAAAAACAAAGCGCCAGAGTGCTGAGTGGAGACCATCAGAAGAGGGGCATCCGAAAAAAACGTCCCTTGGAGAAGTCAAAAGTAAAGACAATGCTGATTTGTTTCTACGATTCCAAGGGCATTATCCACAAAGAATTCATTCTGCTTGGCCAAGCGGTCAATGGTGAGTTTTATCTCGAATTTTTGAAGCGATTGATAGCGAGAATTCGTCGCGTACGGCATGAATATCGTGATGACCGACCATTCGTCAAAACACACTGTCTGTCACTCTTGGCACTAGAACTCGGCTTCTAATGAAACAAATGTCATAAACAGTTCACAGAAACTAATTAAGGTTGCCGCTTTCGACAACAAAAAGCTACAACAGGTGGCGCCACTAGTTTCTTCTATTTTTGAAAAGTTCGGTTTCTTTTTGGACAGGGGCATAATGCAAGTGTGCATTGGCGATAGATTGCTAAACAGATCCTGCAGATTTTTGAGTTTGCTAAAACAGCATCTTCGCTTGGTTCTGAATAAGTAAAGACGTTGCAGCTAGCTTTAATGTCAAATGAATTGAAATAAGAAATCAGGAGTAAGACTCGATCGGTACTGTCACAGATTAAAATTAAAAGACTGAATTTTCTGGAATTTTGAAAACAGAACACTAATATTGGACTTTTATTTATTTATGTATGTTTATTTATCACGCACGTTTAATTGTGATAATTGTAAATATAAATCCGGTATAAGTATAAACATAAGCCATTGTATTCTTCCTGGTCAACGTATTTCATGACGCACAGAAATAGAAGAGTTTATACTCCCAATACTTGCTATTCCTATATGGGAAAGCTACGACGATAAAATTTGGAGTGTCATTCCCACTATATACAACCAAGAAGCAGCACCATATGTTTTGTTCTTTATTATTATTTTTTTCTCTACTATTTTGCATTTTACTGTATTCATAGTGTTTCCCGTTTAGCGAGTTAACTTTATTTAGAATTGATCCTGATATAATCTACATGGAGTTTGAAACGTGTTTATCCGGTGAATTTTAGTGGGTTTATATTTATTTTAGCCGTACACTATTGCTACGAGACCAAATTCACAATAGAAAAATTGTACTGATTTTAGCATATCAGTGCTATTTTTATTTTAAAAAAATCCAACCTCCGAAAGACTAGTATCTACAGTACATTAACACCATAGATGGATTTAAGGTTAAATCTATTCAATTCACTCGACGTCTCTCCATTTAGCAGGGGATAATCTCATATCTGAACATCATCTACCACCTACAGATATTCACCAACATCCATGTAAATAGTGAGATTCAAACCCCATATTCTATAGATGGAGAGTAGAAACGCTACCTATCAGGATAAGCTATGCCACTATCGTGCTTCTGTATTTACTCAGCTGTCTATTTTTTCATACAGGAAGGGATATATCTAATAAATAAACACATATTGGAAAAGGATTGCTAATACGTATTTTTCTAATTATTATTATTATTCATTTGTTTCCGAAAGTTTTAATGTTACTTGTGGATTCAGCAGAACCAACCAAGCAACCGATTCTCGCCATTCTAGATGTTCGTTGTCAGTCCTAATTCTCCCCAAGAGGTCAATAAACAGCAAATGATGGTAGTTCCTATTGTAATCTTATTATAGTCACCGTTTGCGCGCGCGCTTTTGTCCTGAAGAGACGATTCACCGGTCTGTTACGGAAAAGGCGACATCCGAAGTATCCTCCACATGGCGTACTATCTAATGTGGTCACGTCTTGTGTGTGTGTGTGTGCAGGTCTGCACAAAAGGGTTATTTCTGACACGTTGTCGGACATGGGTGACTTAATGCGGCGGATATAATGGGAATCTAAATTTCTATCTCATCCCCAAGATACTAACAATTAAAGATGAATTCAGCCTCGATTTTAATTCCTGGAAATGTTGACCAATTGTTTAATGAAAGGTAATTTCATGGCAATGCTCTTCGGTGCTGCGGGAAAGCGACATTTGCAGGGGACTAAATGAAAATAAATGAAAAAAACAAACAGTGGGTTTATTTGAGCTCTTTTTTTCATAGACAGACAGTGATTGGATATAAGGAAGCTACTCAGATACTTGTAGTTTGTTATAATAAAGCATCCTACAAGATGTGTTGATTCTTCTTCCTGTTCTATGACTGGAGAAAGAAAAGTCGGTAAGTGGCGAAAAGTAATAACTGTTGGTTTGCGAAGTGCTTTGCTAGAACATGTTAACGAAGTTAAGTGGTAATTCAATTAGCAAAGCAATGCAATTACGAACAGATAACCTCTTCTGGCATATTCCAATGAGATCAGAGAAAAATTTCCCTTCCGTACTGAAAGGCCTTGGACCGCCCGAAACCTTTAGGTTATTAGCGGATTAACCAACTAGGAAGAGTCATTAGCCTAATGATCTATGCTCATCATGTGCTCTAGTTATTTCAGGAGACAGGGATTTCTCTCCAGGAAATGCTTCTGGTCAGCTAGCTAACCAAGCGTTAAGTGGTGTACAATTAATTTCCTGGAGCTAACCTCACGAGGCTTCCCATTGTGGCATAAACCATAACACTGCTATGATTAGTCCGTTGTTGACCAGTTGTTTAATGAAAGGTGATTTCATGGCAAAGTTCTTCGGTATTGCAGGAAAGCGACATTTTCAGGGGACTCGTAACATCAACAGTAATGATGGCAGGCACTGCGCTGAATACTTCACAAAACAAACAAAACTTGTAACATATCTCGGCTGGAATATGGCAGACGTCGATATGAAGATTAGCGTCAACTGTTTGTGGAGAAGATGCCACCAGTCTTGCATAACAGCGGAATACTTAATGGGTAATTAACTAGAGATCTTTATTTAATGCTGTAGCCTTTTATTGACTCATATGGATGAAAGTTTAAGTATTCCCATGACGTGATATATTATAGATGATATTTGAGAAACACTTTGAATAATTAAATTCTTTAATGAATACATTTCGTGAAGTTATTTGTGATATTTGTCTAACAATTATCCGAAACTGGGTATATAACCATTACCGGTTCTTCATAGGGAAAAAAAAAAAATGGCTAACGATTAACTGGTTATATTTTCTTTGTGTCTGATAATTCCTTTCTCGCTAATTTCAATGGAAAGAAAAAAAAATCAGCAAGCTGATCACGCTCGCAAACTAAAACTTCCGCTGTTTCCAACTCGCTATTTGTATTTCACACGTAGACCTTGTTTTACTATGTCGCTATGGGGATAAACTCGTAAAGTGAGACAGGAAAAGTCATAAATGTCTTTCTCTAGTGGTGGCTAGCACGTTAGAAAGTAGTCATGACGCGGCGCCATGTTTTCTGTAACAAAATCATGCGGGGGGGGGAAGTGTAGTGAGGAGAGGAATGCGTTTAAATGATTTGCTGCTTACATGTCGCCTGTAGAAAACTACGGTTCAATCTTTGATCTTAATTTTTGTTGCTTACAGCCCTTCCTTTCCATCAGGGTTGTTGTACGTCACGTGAATATAATAGCGAGGCAGCTGATAAAGTTTATCACTTCTTCAAATGGGGCCTTATCTCTCTATCTCTATCGGCATTCACGGTCCTTTTGTATATCTGCTTAGCGCTAATAGACTGGTTGTCCGACTTGTCACAGCCAGCATATATCACCACTTAATTGTTTACAGCTATTGGCGCTTTTCCAGATGTTCCATCTCATAATACGGTTCATTTTAGAGTTCCGCTGTAAAGAGACGTTTTTAGCGAGAAAAAGGCGGCACTTTCTCTCTCTAGGGGTCAACAACACGGAGTTATGTTCTGCACCGTTATTTGGAAACTAATCAAATTTGCTGAAGTACCGAGATGTGACCAATGAACACAGCCCTTCTCCTTCAACAACCTAAATTCCCGCTAAGACTGCCTGTAAATGAAATGCCATGAAATTTACATAAATGTTGTTGCCAGTTTTAACCTCGATACTGCTGTTTCTAAGGTAACGGTTTTTCTTTTAACGCAGCAGCAGCTACTGAAGGCTGATTGCGCGTATAGTCGTTTCTAAGCGGCATCGCCAACACAAGAAGCAAAGACTGTTGTAGCCTTCGAAATGAAATAACAGGGCAGAAACGGAAACTGTGGCGCCACCTATGAGAAATACGCATTATTTATTAGTTATCTCAGAGGATATTTCGATATGAGAGTAATTAAAATTCTCTTCAGTTGGTAATTTCACCAAAATTCTCTTCTCCAGCTGTGTGGCTTCGGTTTACTGATTCCTACCAGCGATTTGGCTGCTTCTCTAGTATCTCATCACCATCATCATCTGTGTACTATACCAATATACTGTTCTCGTACTCATCCTGCTTCTAAATCCAGCTCATTACTCATTCCTGTGCACCTGGTGGGTCTCATCAAGATTATCCCAAATTGTGCACTTGCAACTGTTCATTTGTAACTGCTGAAAATCGAGAACTCTGCTGCCGGTAGAATAGTGCAAGTAGGCGAAGATAGATCATCGACTAAGTTGGGTTACGTATTCTGATAATTCCTATGCTAGACAGAACAGCAGTGGGAGTCTAATGAGAAATAGATTAAGCATTATATAACGCTGCAAGGACATTGATGATGAGTTAGTTCATCTCGGAATAAGAAAATATGTCTTTTTTGTTTCTTTTTTTGGTGTACTTTACACAGTTGACATTTTAAAAACAGCTTCACTTGTAGACGAATCTAAACTGGATTCTCTTGGCCACATTAATAGTAATTAGGACCCACAGCACATATAATTAACGAGAACTTTGCAAACGTTAAAACTCCTATAAAAAACAGGCGAAATGCTTGCAGGTTTTTCAATATATTTTTAAACTTCCCGAATGTGTACAAAAAAAAAAAAAGACGAAGACGAAGACTGCTTAACTGCTCACGTTGACTTTCTAAAGCAGTTTAAAAAAGTTTGAAAAGGCCAACACGCTTCAAAATGAAATGAAAAAAAAATGTAATTACGAAAGATGGTTTCTTTGGTGGCTTTAATAAGTAAAGCAAGGCTATGTTTATCACCCAAGGCGCTTCCAAACAACCCACAGGTAAGACCGCTTACTTAATTTTGTTGGAAGGATTTTCTAAGGTCTCCCGTTCATGATGTTATTCGCATGGAAGGATCACCCGAAACAAACCTGTGGTAGTGGCGAGGTGCACCAATTTAAATGTAAATATATACAACATGATAGTTACGAGAGGATTGTAAGCAGCGGGTGTGAGATTTTATGCACTGCCTGTCTCACTTATATTTATGCAACTTGGTTTCTCGTGGCGGTCTGAAGGGGCATTTCCAGGTGCTGCACATTTCATAATTCTAGCAAGAGGCTGTTTATTACACGTTGAGAAATCCTCTCTCTCTCTCTCTCTCTTTCAGATGAACGGGCCACAGTGTATAACTACCCGCCAGGTGTTTATCTAAATACTTCCTGGCGCCTGGATAGCCCATTACTGTCTGATGACGGTGTTAGGGTGATGTTCAGATAGCAACATCAGAGTCTAGTAAGGAAACGCAATATGTACTAGCTACGCTTTTTTTCTGCTTCGGATCTACACAAAAATACTAGACTAATGAGCAGTGCAATAGCGTGAAAGAAAAACTTGGATTTTTTTTTTTTTTAACAATGATGATGTTTTTAAGGTAAATTGCTTCACGAAATATATTTGATATTTATTCTGTTCACGTTTGGAATTTATTACTTTAAATAAACGTCACTAGGATGTTGGTGTTAATTATATATGATTTTTTTGACTACGTAAATAGCGAAAATGCAACTTTGGAATAGTAAACAGTCAGCAGGTTAAAAGGGAAAATGTGTGATGAGAAACAAACCGACTGCTGGGAACAAAAAAGACGTATACTTGTAATGATTCTAGAGCCAAAAAGTGTTGCTAATTTAAATAGAAGAGTGAAAAAAAAAGAAGGCGACGTTTAAATTAACAGACACTTTCCATGGCAGCTTTTGCTAGAGAGTTTTTTAGTTTATTTTTGCCTTCATAGAAATATGAACACGGAAGACACAATTTTCATAATTTTCTCTTTCACGATTCTGCTACCACACAGAATTTTTCTTACTTTAAGTTGTCACTCAGAAAACTTTCTAATGAACTATTTTCCTGAGCGGATGTGTCTTCTCCTGTTTAGTTAGAAAATGAAAAACAAAATGTCCAGTACATAGTCTGGGCAAATCCGGTTTAACCTAACTTGAACCAAAGTTTTCAAACTCCTTTTGCAATTAAATCCTTCCAATATGAAAGAACATTAATTTCCTTGAATATATATATAAAAAAAAAACAGATTATCTATCTTTACCCTGAACAAGGATATAGTGATAAGATAAAGTATGCTTCCTGTGCGCATGCTCTGTTAGGAACTCGCCATAAGATTTATTTAACATTTCAGATCTAATTATTGGGGAAACAATAGAAAAAAATAGAAAACAAATAGGAAAAAATTAGAAAAAAATTAGAAAAAATAGAAAAATTAGAAACAAAAATAATATACGTGTTTACTTGTTCTCACATGACTGTAATAATAATTGTAAATTGGATGGAATTGTAATTCCACATTTAAATTGTCATTTTAGTTAATAAAAAAGAACTTGGAATACAAAATTCCCAATTCATCGTATTTACATTTGAATTTTAAATATCATGTAAAATCAAATGCTGATATTATAATGTTTAACAGAGTTGTAAAGTCTTGAAATATCTTTCTTTGGATTACGTCAGTTGTTCACAGTTAGTGTCGGCCTCAATAACCCAGCATCTAAGAGAAAGAAAAGGAGGCAACACATCAGAACTTAACCGAATAATCCTGATGGACGTGATGTCGTCAGAACAGGGAATCTTGTTCTCCCCATGTATGTCTGTGTGTGCGTGTGAGAGAGTAGCCTACAATGCAAATAGCTAATGCACCGCGGTGTCAGTAGTTCAGCCGAGTACGGAAGAGCAACCGAGAATCCAGTTATTCAACATTTCGCATGGCTTTTACCATTTGCTAGTGCAGTGACGGTGAGAAGATAATGTTACTTGGAATCTACCTGTATCGATTGCTTTCCAGCCGGACTTTCTTCTCTTAAATGCGACGAAGTCGGACTCTCGTGATCTGCGAGGTCAGCATTGGTAAGTGGACGGAAGGAGAAGGAAGTCGCACGTACAAAGACGCAAAACTCTTGAGGAGTATCTAAACATGACGCCATTAGATGGAGATCTAGTTTGAAAAGATAGAGAGATAGAGATAGATAGACACGCAGAGAGATATTCCGTGGAGACTTTCCCCTGTTCCCCCCCCCAATCTTTCAGTTCTTTTTTTTTTAACCTGAAAGATGTTCAACCAAATCCGACTTGCATTTTAAATGCTAAGCCACTTTTTTCTTCACACTCTTATCAATTGAGATTTGACTCTCTTTGAGGCGCAAAAGATTTTTTCTATGAAAAAAGATTTATTTGCCTTGAAAACATCTAACAAAATCACGATGACAACATTCCTTTTAAAGTTTGAAGCATTCGTTTCTCTATTTCTTTCTTTCTTTCTTTCTTTTTGCCCATTTTCTGTTCTTCTTCACCAAATGCTTCTCTTGCATATCTCCCTATTCGTTTGACACTTTTTTTTGCCATTCCCCTTTTACTATCTGTCTCTCTTTTCCCCTTTCCGTTCTTTCCACATTCGCATGTTACTCTAAATACGCGTTATGTGGCTACTAGCCATCCTCCATCCCTGAATACGACTATAAAATGAGACATCATTCCAGAGGGCATCCATTTCGTTGCGTGCTCCCAGACGTACCGCATAAAAGTGTATCACTGTCCTCGTTGGGCACGGAACTGGTTAACTCTTAAGAGTGCCAACTCGAACAAACTTTTTTATGACCTCTCTCTCTCTCTCTCTCTCTGATCCGACTCGTAGGAGATCATTTTCACCAGATTTAAGACTACCCTTCTCTAGACATCACGATGATATAGTTCTGCTCATCTTTAGAAAGTTAAATCAGCCTTGAATCCACTATAACAAATCACATAACTGAAGTTCCATATTTCTATTATTAAACGCTTCCGTATTTCAGTTCGTAAACCCGATTTGCTCTTGAATTAGAAAGAACCGGGTTCGAATACGGTCTGGGACAACCACTGAAACATATACACGGCGTGTTAGCTGATCTGATACGAAGACGGCAGAATTTTCTAATGAATAGCAGACAAACCAGCTGCAGAACACACTTAATTTTCACTTGGTTAATGACTTAATTGCCTCGAAGTGTTATTAAAAAACACTCCTTTCTTATCTGTCAACTACTATAATCATATTGACATTCCAACAGGAGTCGCATTGGATTGGACTGCTCCCAAGTCCCTCGAATCCTTTGGTTTTAGGATTGCGTTGGGTGAGTAAGGCCATAAGGCGAATGAATTAAGTCTATCACTCAGAATTGCAAATTTGTTTAAGGAGGACGGTAAAATCTTTGTTTAATACACAGAAAACATTCCACGAATACATAAGGTTGGCTTTTTCTTTTAGTTAAAACGATATATTTCAGATGGAATTCGAACTCTGAGAGGATGGTCTACGATCGAAAAGGAAATCTAAGGAGAAACATCTCACAACGGAAATCAAGAGGTGTAGGGGAGAGAGAGAGAGAGAGAGAGAGAGAGAGAGAAGAGACAGACAGACAGAGTGAAGTGATGGAAAGAGAGGAGAAGAGAGAAAAGAGAGAGAGAGAGAGAGAGAGAGAGAGAGAGAGAGAGAGAGAGAGAGAGAGAGAGAGAGAGAGAGAAGAGACAGACAGACAGAGTGAAGTGATGGAAAGAGAGGAGAAGAGAGAAAAGAGAGAGAGAGACAAAGAGAGAGAGAGGGAGGGAGAGAGAGAGAGAGAGAGTTAGAATTCATAAATTGTACGTAATGCTGCAAAGAATGCATTGATTGATCTGGGTGTTAAATGTCCAATATTGTCGTCTGCACATACACACACAAAAAAAAACTTCATCATTCCTTGTACAGACAACAATATCGCGCCATGTAATCCTTTGTGATAAGACTTTCTCGAGTATGTCTTCCTGCCAGAGAGCCGCATTCCAATTCTTGCCATGCACAGCCTCGAACTGTGTTTCTTGGAGGTCATCCAAGACGCCTTTTATGTAAATGTTTTAGTATTTTCATGCGATCCAATTAATTATGGCATCTCGGCGTGTTTTTCGTGAAGAGAAATGCATCTCTTTGTGCACCGAAATCCCGCGTGCTGCTCCTGAGGCATTGGCTCATCACTCCACTGCACAGCGCTGCCAATAATTTTACAGCAACACGCACTGACTTTTCCCAATTTCAGAATACGAGATCATTTACATTACTAGTCGGAATGCAACGAAAAACCAGAAACATTTCAATCTAGAGCTTTCTTTTTCAGCTAGTTAATGAGCATTCGGTTCCGATTTTTTTTTCTATTAAGTAGTTTTTCTCTCTCTAATAGATTACTGTAGAGATTTGCATCTATTCCTCCTACCCACTATATTGACTAACGTTTGCATTTCTAATGGCGTAGCAATGAATAATTTGTAGTTTTTAAAGTGAAAATTGTAAATTCTTTCCTAATTTCTAATTTATAAACTTAACATGAAAGGACAACATTCACAAAACAATCTTTCAAGTACATTTGAATCCTGAAAAAATATTGAAAATGGTGACAAAAAAACAAAACATGAAAACAAATTAAACCACCTTAATAATATCTAACATTATAGTAGTTGTGAGCAAATCATTTTTATAACAAAGAAAAATGTCGAAAGAATCAAATGATAACAACTAACAATTTCAAAAGAGTGAAATGCCAATAATGAACACTATCGAAATGGTGAAATGCCAACAACAATGAACACTGTGGAAAGAGGGAAATGCCGACAATGAAAACTATTGAGAGAGTGAAATGTCAACAATGAAAAACTTTATTATTGAAAAAAAGTAAATAATACTGATAGAATTAAATACCGCAAGTAGAAATATCGGAAGAAATAAACGCCAAAACTCAAATATGTTTTCTTGCCAGATTTTTTGTGTTTCTTTCATTTTTAATGAACTAAGTTTGAAAATAATTTCAAACGCATTCATCCGTATTCAAGAGCTAATCCCTGTGGTTTTAGTTTATCGTTTTATATGGTAATTTCTCTTATTGTTTTGAATTGAAATTCATTGTATATACGTCGTAACTATAAAAACATCATAAAAGAAAATGAGAGAAGCTGAGATATATTAAAGCGAAAACAACAGAAGGAAAATTAAATGGGAACCTTATATATCAAGAGAAAGGGAGAGAGAGAGAGAGAGAGAGAGAGAGAGAGAGAGAGAGAGAGAGAGAGAGAGAGAGAGAGAGAGAGAGAAGTGATTCTGGGAAGAGACTGAAGGGATTAAAGAGAAGTGAAAGGATGTTCAAAAGTAAAATAAAAAAGACCAGGGGAAACACGTGAGATCAGGTTTGATCGAATGGGAGTCGGAGGCAAATTAAAGCAGGTAAGTGCGCTTAACCGAGGCCGCCGGTAATGAGAAAGGTGATCGTGTTTACTTACGGTTTCTTCCGTCTTCAGCGGACACAGTCAGGCTTTGTTCCTTTCCTCTCGCAAAGTCCCTTCCTGACCTCCACGAGCATGAGTCTTCGCTACATCCGAAGCCGGTGATTCTTTTGTTTAGCTGTTGCTGTCCCGTCTAATTGTTTGTGATGGGATTTCTTCGTTTGTTACGACGTGCGATTCTCTCAGTCCGTCTCCTTTTCCGCACAACTCTGTTCTTTATAATTCTAATGAGGTTTTTCCTAGTGGCGTCTCTCTCTCTCTGTCTGTCTGTCTGTGCGTGTATTTTCTTCTATATTTTGAATGGACACCCGACTTCAGTTCGTTTCTTGAGAAATTTACTTCTTCATTTTCTTCATTTTTTTTTACCGAGTTGACGAACTGAGTTTGCCTGCGCTAATAAATCTGTTTTTGTTTTGTTTTATTTTGAGATTGTGGACCTTACACCCGCTTACGAAGCGTGCCCGTCTGCCATGAGTTATTTGACACACTACTTAAAAACATGAACTGTAAGCAGGCATTTTTTTCGCCTTTTATAATTTCTGTTTTTTTTTTTTTTTTTTTTTTTTTTTTTCATTCTGATCTGAGACTCATTTTGAACTTGGTTCGCCTCGGAAGACAGATTAAAATTGAAGTATCCATTCAAGACTTCATTTTCCCTTTACTCGAAGCAACAATTAAAGTTCTGCTTAAACTTCTTGATGAGACCCCACAGTTTCGAAACAACACTTAGGTCAACACGTAAGTCTGAAAGAAAAAAAAAGACACAACTTAAACACGTCAAAATGCGGATGGTTGGAATTCATGTATTTTAAGCAATACAATAACAAGGCAACTCATCCCACTGAAGGCTGTGCATGCTACGGAAGCTAGCATAATATGATCAGTCTGAAGCACGTAGGCACCCATTTATTAGCACGAGCGTTATAGTTAACCCCTTTAAGCCTAACGCATTTTAATTTGTCAATTAAGTATTAATTGTCGTTCATCTATAAGCTAATTTAGAAAAGTCATCGAGTTAAAAATATTAAAAAAATCATAAAAGCTGTGATTTTGAAATAAAAAGACGCCTATTTGTAAAATAAATAAATAAAACTAAAATAAAAAATAAATAAAATAAACCTAAATAAAGTAATAATAATTAAAATAAAAAATAATAATTCATACCAGAATTAAATATATAATTTAAAATGGTAAAAAATATATCTTCTGCCACTGATAATTCCTACATATTATCGCACTTATATCCCACATGAACCCAAATAATATAATTTTTTTTTATCGATATGTACTTCCTGATAGATATCTATAAGAAAATAGTATTTTGTACTCTACTTTGATACAAATGTTTTTCAGGCGAACGTTTAATTGTTTTTAAAAATTCCAAACAACCCGGGACATATTGTCTCTTTGTGCATCGATGTCGAAATATTTACTTTTGATCTATTTTGTCTGTTATATTATTCGTCTATCACCTTGTTAATTCCAAACCTAACAAGTCAAACAGCATCTCCTTTTGATAAAACATAACAAATACAAACACTTTGATATCTTAATCCAGCCTTATATGTATATGCACTGGTAGAATGATTCGAATGATATTGTTTTTCTTGAACAATATTGGCAATGTAGAGATAATAAGAAATATAACTGATTTAAAATGGGCCCAGCAGCGGAATAAATTGATCTAAATAGGATGCTGATATACACGTTGTTCAGATCTTTCCACGAAGTAGTTAGCTAGTATGGGAGAACGAGAACTCCCCATTACCCCCCTGAGTTTGTTGATGAAGTTTATTTTGGCAAGTGAAGCAGCCAGAATGAAAGGCTGACAATATCTGCCAGAAAATCATGCTTGAGGGAGTCAATTGTTTCATCTAAAGGAACATTTGTGAATAGCTAACTAACTAATTGGGTAGCTACTTCGTGAAAAGATTTGAACAGCGCATACTGAATAGCATCCTTCATAAGCCTTCCTTATGATACCTCATGGGTCCTATACAAACCTTCAACAGTTTGTGAATAAGATCAACAACCTTCGCCATCGTACCTAGTTTACTCTTGAGTTAGAAGAGAACAATCGGATGGCTTTTGAGATCTCCTATTACTTCGTCAACCAGATATCAGTCTTCACTTCTCAGTATTCAGAATGAAAAAAAAACATATTATACTATACTATACATTCATCCTCTTCCACACATCATAATTATCAAACATTCGGCACCATTAAAGACTTTACTACATCAAGGACAATCTTTTTGCTTCACACAGTCGCTTCTCCCAAGAAATAAATCACAAGAAATAAACTACTTAGATCCGTTGGCCTATAAGTGTGCTTCAGTCCTATTAACAAGATATCTACTTTTCTAGGCTCATCTAAAGATAAATGTCTGCCTTTAGACCAACCTAGAGTATGTCAAATTCCTTTCCAATGTGGATTATTATATTTTGGTCAAACAGGTAGATCTGCATCGTGATGAACATTTAGACTACTTTAAGTTCCATGACTCAGAGCAATCAAGACTTACAGAGCATGCTATCACTACCAGACATCGAGTTCTTTAAAAGCAAATTAAGATTTTTCATAAATGGAAGATTTATTATTATTATTATTATTATTATTATTATTATTATTATTATTATTATTATTATTACGTGACATCTCCAAGGAGTTCAAAGACTCATCAAGGGAGGGCACCCTCCCTGGATGCAATGAGAGTTATGAGGCTTTGCTACATCGACTGAATCTCAATAGAAAGATGGACTTAAATTATCCCTCTTATGGGGAAATAGTTCTTCACGAATTCCAGAATTAAGTTAAATGTAATTATATATGAATTTATTTTATTTTAATTAATTAATTTATTATTATTTTTTAAATCTTGTTAAAATTCATTTTAACAAGAACCTTAATACAATTAGACCATGATGCTCTACATCATGCACGTGCAGATAGATCGCACGTGTCATTCTGTTGAATATATATATCAGTTTCTGTTCTTGTTGCTTAATTTGAAAATCATACTGAAGATACCCTTGATACTAGGACGAAAATTTTATAGCAATTAACATATATACGTGAGGTAAATTCGTTTTATGCATTTATTAAATAATAAGAATACAGCGTCACTGGGCTCGAGTGTTTAATGGTACGAATCGAGACCAAGGTTATGTAATAATCTTCTAAAAATAATAAAGAACAACTAAACAAACCACTAGAATAAAATAGTAATTTTTAAGTATAATATAATAGCTATAATTTGTTCTTGTAGCACAATCAACATTTCCCAAGAGATTAATGCAAAGAACGTTAATTATGTTTAGAATAATGTTTGCATTTTCATTGGCATGCAAGATGATGTATTATGCAAAGTTTATTTTACTGAAAATGCCATTTAAATCTCTCTCTCTCTCTCTCTCTCTCTCTCTCTCTCTCTCTCTCTCTCTCTCTCTCTCTCTCTCTCTCTCTCTCTTTCTCTCTGTATTAGAATTAATTTTCATAAATTTGTAAGATGCTGCAATCATCAACTCTTCTATCCGCTCATTAAAATGAACTGAAAAAAAAAAACCCATAAAAATGTGCGAAGATGTTAACTTTTGTATTGAATTTAATCTTTAAGGCCTTTGTTATAACGTGGAATATCTCCATAAACATAAACCACAGAACAAACATCATTACTAATATATTAACGAAATTGCAAACGCAAATTTAATTTTACTGCTGAATCCATTTGTAGGTCTGAAGGAATCTCTTAAGCATCGAAAGAGATGCAAATTAGTATAATTACCTAATTCGAATAAATAATTAGCTCCATTTCAGAAGTTCCATTATATTCCATGAATAGCTACGCTACTGCAGTTTGTGTTCATGCATTTTTAGTTTGTTTTTTTTTTCTCCTCCTCTTTTCTTTTGGTTTTCTTCTTTCTCACGATAGCTATTTTTTTAAAAGAGAGCAAAATGTTACTATACTTAATAAACGAAATATCATCGCTACACAAATCGATCCGTTTCAACAATGAGAAAGCAGCAGACGAAAAAAAAAATGAAAATAAGCGTAAAAATGAACAATGAACAAGAGCAAGCAGAGCAGACAAATTATAGACGAAGCACGCAGTTTATTTCAAACTTTAACAATACTTCTAAAACAATCGGGCATTTCAAATTGTGTCACTTGGAACAATCTGCTAATGTTGGTTACTTGCAAACAGACGACTGACTAGAAATAAACGGAAATTTTAATAATAAGACCATAAAGAAATGATCATTTGTCTGTGAAAATGACAAAGAGAAAAAAACAACTTCATTTTATGCAATTTCTTAGAACAAAAAAGTAACAAAATTTGTTCTAATGTTGACGCAAATGGTGACATATTATTTGGGAAGAATAGTAATAAATAAAGCAACAAGAATTAATTTGAATAAAATGCCGATGCATGAAACAACTACAAAACTAAAAATGGAAGTGAAGGACTACATTAGCTATTCTAAAGGAGAAATTATTTTGTCAGAAATGGCAGGAATAAATTGCGATGAACAGGTCAATAGAAGAAATCGTAACATTTTTATAAACAAAATTAATTGTTAAACTACCAATATTATTCGTAATATTTAAAATAAACTTTTATTTGACCAAGAAAGAAAATTATGCATTTTATTGACCTCGTAGTCCAAATTTATTTCTAAAAGCATTTAAGTAGCCTACTGTGTCCTTATAATGTCTTCTATAGTTTTTACTCCTACAAAAATAGCACTTTTCTCCTCATCCACCTACACGGAACAGCCAAGAGACACGGTAGATCGAAGCGTAAAGTCCCTAGACAATAGAATTAGTGCTAAGACATCAATTCGGATCTCTCCACTGATGTGCGTACCATTAAAATCAATTACTGCTAGAATCTGACTTCCGTAAAGCAACAACATAGTGTAGCGTGTTGCACGCAATAGAGCTCGCTCTCTTTTCGCCTCCCCCCTCCCCCCATCCTCTTTCTGTACTGTGAAAGGTCAATTTCGAGAATGTCACTGTGGTAGATTTTTTTTTTTTTTGGGTCGTCAGCAACGGCAACGGCCATTTAATTCAATGCTAGAGCCTCTGGGTGTGCCAGAGATAAACAGCTACATCTTCTTATGTGGCAGGTGATAGTGGCAGCTCATTGTACGGAAGCCGCCAGTGGCCATCGATAACGCAAGGCAGCCCTGTAGTTAAGAGTTCCAACACAATGCAAAGCAAACACAAAAAAAATGACGACTTTATTGTGTTAACACAGAATTTATAGGAAATTTTACAATAATTTCAATTACAGTAGACGCATAATGCTTCTTTCTATCATTCTGTCGATATTCCGTACTTCTTTCTTTATGTTCGATATTCTTATTTTTTCCCCTCCTTTGTCAATGCTCTTCCCAATTCTTTATTGAATGGATAAGAATCAATTCTCAGTTTGCAGAACTAATATGAATACTACTCCCCAGTGACAAGCTAAGTAAAAGAGTACAAACTGACCCTGATTGTAACGTAGAATTAGAATTTTGTTGCTTACATATGCGAGTCTTTTGCTAGTTCAAAACAGAAAATGCGAGAAACAAGTAAAGATAGAAATTTGACATCAAGTAGTTTAAATAGACCCATCTAGAAATTACTCTATAATAACAAGATTTGGATCCTAATTGTGTTTTTATTAATGGTATTCCTGTCTGTTTTACACTTACACGTAGACCCACATCTTAACGTACAGGCTTTCGAAACCAAATCAGAGGGAATAGGGTAGTTACACCCACTCACCTTCAGATGAAAAGTCCCCGATAAAGATTCTTCGTGTTCTAGATGGGATTTGAACCCAGATCGTGATCTTTTTAATCACAGGACATCGTCTAAGTAAACTAAGCTACGGAGGCTCTACATTAGTCCTACTGGAAAGACAAGAGACAAAAAGGAAGATCTGAGATCGGTTCACCACACCTTTACTTAAAAAGCCGTCATGAAGAGTCATCAATTGTTAGATGGTATTCGGCCTCGGTTTTTTTCTAATTTCGACTGAACTACGGAGGCAGTTAAGGTATCCGGAGAGTTCATCGAAAAGGCAATTAATCGAAAGACAATTCATCGAAAAGGCAATTAATCGAATGAACCATTCATCGAACGACAATTCGTCGACAATTCATAGAAAAAACAATTCACCGAAAATTTTAACTTTTCGAAAATGCTATGATAAAAGTGATCCATTGAGAACAAATAGTGAACCGTGCAGAGTGGGAAAGCAATGCTACTTTAATAGGGAATAATTATAGAACAATGCGGTTTTTTATTGTCTTTCTCGTCCGATAACTGTTTCATGTCTGTTCATGGGACTGATTTGCCTGTTTCCGGGAGGAAACGTCCAGCCGACGCAGGCTCCATTATTATTATTGTTACTAGTAGTAATATGCGACTTCAATACAGCAATTATTATGGGATGAATTTTATTCATCCCACAATAATTCAAATAGAATTATTATGGAATGACTTTTACAAGGAAATGTCGCATTGTTCCACTTTTCAGTTCAGCTATATTCGGGGCGACAAAGGAATAATGTGTCCAAATTATGTACTGTATTACAAAACCTCTCTGACTTAGCGGAATTAGTAGAAGTTGCCGATAGTAGAAGCTGTCTGCATGGTTCAGTTTTTGTTCTAAATGGATCTCTTTTATCATAACATTCTCGGAAAAAAAGTTTCGAAATGATATTAGCAATTCCGCATTGGCTGAATTAATTTAATGAAATTTTAGTTAAAAGTTTCGGTGAATTGTTTTTTTCGATGAATTGCATTTTCGACGAATTGTCGTTCGATGAATTGTTCATTCGATGAATTGCCTTTTCGATGAATTGTCTTTGGATTAACTGTTTTTTCGATGAATTTTCATGGAACCATGGTTAATGAGGGGAATGGTGAACTTCAAACAGTCGTAATATCCAGTATAAGATAAAGCTTACTTAACCAATTTCATGTTCTTCCCGTTGCACATCGTAAGAATTTTCTTTCGTACACAATTCCTTAGGAAGGTTAGCGTAAGTCGTTTAGGATGCGTGTTTGCCAGCAAAAGGGCTATTGGGGCTGGGGGAGATGTATAAGCGAAAATTGTATCGCGAATTAGGGAAAAAAATAATAATAATAAAATAAAAAAGCAGTTCGACCATTAAGTGAATCTCTGGTGAGCATTAATTCAACACGTCGCAATTAATTTCCGAAAAATTGGATCGGTATCAATGCAAAGGTACAAAGTGAAAGCTCTTAGTACGGCAATTAGATTTTTTACTCGGCCTCGGGGCAATGTGTGGAAAGGAAAGTTGATGTCTTGTGCAACTGACAGGTGAACGGTTTCATGATTGATGCCAGAGGGAGATTACATCACCGACACGTCCGTCTTGGTCTTTTCTATTTGAGTCATTAAAGCATCCTATCTCATCATTCTCTTTGAAAGTGACGTGAAAATATTAACCCTCCCTCCATTAGCAACACGAACAGAGGATGTCCCAATCGCAAAGGCATGTGCACAGTGTCTTAATCTAGACGCCGTGACAGCGATTCGGTGTCTTAATCTTGACAATGTACCCATTGTAGTTTTTATTTTTATTTTATTTTTTTATTAGTGCTAAAGCTGTGACAACTGTTAGTACCTTAATCTAAACGTTGCTCACTTTGTATCTGAACTTTGTAAACTGAATCACTTTGTATCTCAAAGTGATTCAGCCAAGAGATTTGCCAAGAGATGTACCCATGAGTCACAACATTATGAGCACCCGTACACTTCCAGCAAAACAACGCTTTGCGTCACAAGGCTTAGCATTGCACAAGCGTGAAATAAAGAGCATATTTAAGAATTCGTGTTCTCTAATTCTGATATGAATCCAATAGAAACATGGAGTGGTATAACATACTACTGCGTAGGTGGTAGTGTTTGGCCGGCTGATACGTGTGTGTCTACATTTTTTCGTATAAAATGATACTTTTTAAAAAATTATTTTAGATTTTTTTGTTTAAAATTAGAAAAAAACAAACAAGAATAACTAGGAGTGTGTGTGTGTGTGTGTGTGTGTGTATATATATATATATATATTAATTAAAATGCCAGTCATAGGGCATGTAAATATATTTAAGAGCTTTTAAAGTCACAATAGGAGAGCTGCCCTGGCGGGTTTAACAGCTTACGTTATTGGAATGTAATAATTTATTTCTTTTAAAATTAAATATAAAAATAATGAATGGATTTCTATTTATTTTTATAAAACAAATCCTTAAAAAATCTGTTTCTTACATCAAAAGAAAATTGAAGAAGATTGATCATGTTTTCGCTGCTAAAACTGACTCCTTTGAATGGCCATCAGTTCATTTATTCGTCCCACGTTTAAGGAATTTGTCTCAAGATAACCGATGCGCCCTTTCATCTTCTCTTTGTAGAGCTCCCTAATAGCAAGCCACGGCATTCATTCCGCCAAGTCTCTGTCTTGATAACCAGGAACATCTGCGACTCTCCCTGAATGACTTTTGATGCTAATTTTAAATATTTCGTATCTTATATTAATGAGAAATTTAATTAGCGATCTGCTGGGAAATTGGTATTCTAAATTTAATATTAATTCACGAGGAAATACTAAAATTATGTTTTAGTAGTTTATTTAAGCCTTTTACTCTATAGAAGGATTTATGCATCTCAAATAAGCGGTTTCTAGCTAGGTGTTACTGCAGCGAGAAGTTAACTAACCAATAACATTGATAATATGAAGTGGATTTCAAATACTCGTGTTGATTCGCATGAGAAACTTCTTTTAGATCCGGGTTATTATTCTACGTCGAGTGGTCGCCTTGTAAGCACTTCCCAATTATCCAACCGTCGGTGCCAATAACACTGCCAAATCTTGTTTTGACACAAAAAACTAATAGCATTTCTTTAAATCGCTTTTCGAAAATCGAAGTAAACAAAACTGTTTTGAATTTTAAATGTGTGGCAAAAGCGAGATACAAACGAAAAAAAAAAAAAAATGAAAGAGCGAACCAGATAGAGAGAGAAAGAAAGAGAGTATAACTTTATTAAGTTCCGTACAACTTATGTTTTATGTATGTCGGTGAGCATTAAAAGTGGGCGGACTTGCTCATTATGCAAGCAGATTCTATAAAGAAGACTTTTAAGTCATAACAAATTGCGAACTTGTCAGAAGTCGAGCTGTGATAATAACAACCAACGATTCGTGTAAACAGTTGAGCAACAAACCTTGGAAGAAAACACTTCGTGTGTGTGTGTGTGTGTAACACAGAGACACGAAGCTGGCTTCGGCATGTAAAAATCACTCCACGAGATGATGGAGTTTGAAAACAAAACGAAAAAAGAATCAGCATTAAGAGGCTCTAACTGAAGAAATTGAGCGAAGGAAAAAGCAACAATCAAAAAAAAAAAAAAAACACTACTGCAACAGGGGAAGAAGAAGAATTTAACCCTCTCTTGAGCCCACAGAGAAGGTTAAAACAGGGCTTAACGCAGAAAGAGAAGGACGGTGGGAGGTAAAACCTCAACTGCCGGATTGTTGAGGTTTTACTCACTGAAATGGGAGCGTGTGCGGATGTAATCTCGTGTTCCAATATTTTTCATCAAAGACCTCTTGACCGTTCGCTAAATTAGTCGGGGTATCCATCGTGAGCCACATATTCGACAACATTACCCCTTTTGTTTGTAATCAAGACAGTGACAACAGGAGGTAAAAATTGTCATCATATTTCTCAGAAATCCTCGCCTATCCACTTACGAACGTAGGACTCGTACAAAGAAATGAAGCACAACTTCGTATATTTTTTTCTTTCTTTCTTTCTTTCATTGCGCGTAGGGCGCTTTATGACAAATCACCGAACGAAGCTTCCGTCTGGCACCTTGCCAAGGGGCAGTCTGTTTTCATGGCGAGCGTAATGATGAATCCGAGTGCCCTCGTTAACGAAAGATCTCCGTTTGTGGAGGGCGAACGACTAGTCCCATCCTCTTTCTTTTTCTCTCGTAAGAGACGCTTTTCTTTTCTAGATTAATAGCAAAGGTTGGTACAGAAAACGTGTACAACCTCAGCAGGAGGAGAAGAAGAAAAGAAGAAAAAAAAAACAAAATAAATTTCGTTTCTTGAAACACTGTTCGCTAGCAGAAAATTATTCAACGAAAAACATCGAAGGGAAAAAAAAAATTCTCCCGAATAGAGCTATAATCGTCTCAATTAAAGATGCAAATGAGATACTTAATGAAAATAAAGTAGAATCGTATTATGTTGGTTTAAAAAAAAATTAAAAACAAACAAAACAAAAAACAGCTTCTTACCAAAATCATTTCGGATTACGAGATGGCGTAAAAGTGCCTTTTGAACGAAAAATTATTTTTCTTCATTTGTCATTTTTCTACTAAAGAAAAGTTTACGTAATTGAGAAATTATTACTATTTTCTTGTACTTAAAAATTTTTCCCCATATTTACTAGCAAAAGCAAAACTACGGCCAATATTGAACTTGCCACAAGCATATTAGTTGCTTGGTTTATTTCACGTCTTTTTCTTTTTGCTTGTTGCTGAAACTGAAAATATCTTTGCTAATAAACTCTGCTACGAAAATCACCATCTGTGAACAAAAATAAACGATTTTAGCTCCTATTTCGACCGTATTTTATTCCTAATGTATATTGCAGAATGTCTTGAATCGTACTGGTTGTTTTCTTATGTGACCAACTCAGCATGCCTCGTTAACTTCATTTTTAAGACTTAGATGAATATTATAAGGACGTTTTCGTCATCAGCACACACACACACACACACACATATACACATCCTCCAGTTTTTGCTCGTGATGTGCAATTAGACCCACAAGATACAATACAGATTCAATTTTCAGAAATGAGCATCACATCCACTATAAATGCGATACATTCTAAAATATCTTCACGAAGAGAATCCCTTTGCATCGATTGGCTATCAGAGAGACTTCTGAGGCTATGAATGATAGAAGTAATAAGAAAAAATGTATATCGTTAACAACCTCATCGCCAGTGAACTTTTGAAAGCGGCAGACAGGTGGCGCTTTACTACACAGACAAGAAAAAGTAGTGAAAAGTTCTACGGAAACTGTATTAGACTACTAATTCAAATTTTAATTATCGGCCTGGCTGTAGAAGGTCAGTTGTGATAAAAAGATAGTTTTAGCATAGCCATAAAAACTGCACATTTATTTGAAAGGAAGCAATAACGCCGTATTTCTAAAACTGCAAGATTATTAAAAGTTTTATCCTAAACAGACCTTCCTTTTGTATTCCAAGCTTGGATGTGGAATATGCAGATGAGAACAGAGAGGCGTCTTCAGCTCCAATACAAAGCCATTATACAACACTTAACTAATAACTAGTAAGGGGGGGGGGAAGAGAAAAACGCCGTCCTAACGAGCTTCTAGTCGGGACCATTGTCTAAACGCTAAAGATGAACAGACCAGGAAAGACTAATTAATTTGGCCTCCCTTCCAATTAACATCTCTTCAATGATTTTGTTATTTTTTCCCTTAAAAATATTCCGGCCGTTATTTCCGGCTCCACTTAGTATGCGTACCTTAAATAGTGAATTAATTAGTGTGGAAAAGAAAGTCGGTCTCTCTCTTTCTCTCTCTCACTCATACAAAGTGGCCATGTCTACCCCAGCTTTCATAACAATAAAGTGATTGCATATTCCTACGAGAATGAACCTCTTTGGATTTAATGGGTCTCTCTCTCTCTCTCTCTCTTATTTTTGCTGTCAGATGAAGAACTAATTACACTAGCAGAAAAGAACAGTTCCGATGGTGATTTGTGCGATAAAACGTTGCTTTTGGCACCACAGCAACATGTGTGGAATTGTTTCATTATTGTTCGAAATCTTGCCTATTATGCCTGGCTTTTATCGTTTTTCCCAACGTTTATCACTTTTGGCTCGAACTATACGTGCATGAGCTTTACAAAAAAAAACGTGTTCAAACACTTCCTCGTTTATTTTAAACGTGGATGATGAATTTAACAAGCAAAGACGCGATTTTTTTTTAATTATTGAACAGATGAAAAATTATTGTTTTTAGGCAGAATTTTCAAAGAAATCAGGGAAAAATGAAAGAAGAAAAAAAAAACACTGATTAATTACAAAGAATGTTTTATGAAATTCTTCGTGAGTAGGTGAGGTTAGGAAAAAGAATGTGTGTAACGGTGGGCAGTCGATTTCTTTGATAGGATGTCTTTTTGACAACTATTTGAGTTGATTCTTCTTTTTTTTTCGTTTGGGATAAGCTGGACATACACAATATATTGACTGTAGGTAGTATATTGTATATGCCCCCTTTTTTGGTGGTAGGCGAATGAAAAATACATGAAAAGAGAATGAATATTAATTCGATAGCTCAGGAGCAACAAATGCAGAGAATAAAACCGACAATAATTTACTAAATGGGACTACTCTCGAGTAATGGGCACGATTATAGATCTAGAACGACACTCTGTTATTATTTCTTCTTAACACTAATTGTCAATAGAGAAATCATGTTGCACTTCAAAAGTGGTATCTCAAAAAAAAAAAAAAAAAAACTACATTGACTGCGCAAAACTACTGAAAGCACCTATTAAACCAATATTAATGAAAAAAGTGCCCTTGTTACGACCTAAAACTATTCCTGTATTTAACATAATTACTCTACCTGCATTAAATATATCACATATAAATACAATAATCACTATGGAAAGGCCACGCGAAACTTCTGCATCCCAGACATGATAAACAAATTACCTTTTGAATACAGAAACCTTAAAAACTACAATAGCCTGAAAAGAGCTCTAAGGACATACTACGAACAAGAAACACGCACCCAAAATACCATACAAACTTAATGAAACACAATGTATTCGTTCAGGCTTCCAGTTCAGTGACTCATCAAGACATTCTAAGTTTTCGCGCGTGTGTATGTGCGAATTTCTCAATCAACGGCTGTAGTGGAAATCAAACCTATTAAACATCAGCCTACTTCCCAACACAGCAAACAAACCAATAAATAATAACTAACTAACTGGTGTGATCCTCAGATAAGCTTAACAAATAAGCTTCGAGGATGAAAGCTGAGAAATTGCATCTCATCCAAGTCAATAAAAAAAAGGAAAAAATCCATCAAATTTAAGTGGTGTAGTTACAGCGCTTAAATATATTAAAAACCAAAAGTAAATATATATAACTCATTGTTAAATGAATAAATGGTGTATTATTATTATTATTATTATTAATACATTACAGGAAAAAAAGAAAAAGAAAGAAAAATCTCTACGAATTTCATTGTTACAAAAAAAAATTAAACTTGTTGAAAATATGTAATCACAATATTAATCATAATTTAAATAATAAAAAAAGGATTGAATAAAAAAAATATGTAATCAAATGCATGTACGCAATGTATGTTTCACATGTAATTTAAATATATAACCATAAATTTTAATTTAAAAAAATTATTATTATTATTATTATTATTATTATTATTATTATTATTATTATTATTATTATATTTAGCTAGTACTTAAATAATTAAAATAATTATAATGTTACGTTGTGTATTTATTTTCTATGATCGAATAAATAATTCAAGCAACAATCGAAAATATTGAGAGTGTTGTCTCTTTTATTTCCTTTAGTATTACTCTGTAACAGAAACTTTTTATTAGTTGAATGACATTATCACGAGCATCCCTAATCGAAAAGCCTAACAATGATCCTGAAACCAACAACTTGTTCTTTTTATGTACATTACTGTGGAATGAATGAAATGTTGCGGATACTTTATTTTATATGAATTCACACTTTTCGCTTAGTTCTGTCTGAGGGATTGAATTTATGTTATTTATTTATTTATTATGTCATCCTCGAAGGAGTAACATAAACTCAATGAATAAATTGGGAAAGGCTTCATACCTTTAAATAAATAAACTAGCATCGCTGATTCCCACCAAATTAGCCCAAAGAAACCAACATCGATATCATCAGAACTGCCCCCCCCTTTCCCTGAACAAGCTATTAGGCATGGCTGTAAAACACTCTCTTCCGGTGACGCTCAATCTTTTTCCTTTTCATTGTTTTTATTTTATGTGTGCTCAACAAAACAATAACCAGAAAAATAACAGTTAACCATTCCACTCTTAATAATATCAGCATCAGCTAAACTGGTCACAGGGATTTATGCGAATTGTCACTAAAATGAACAATAATCATAATAACGTATTTAAGGTTAATTGTTTTATTAATAAATTTCCGTTAAAAAATTAGATAATCCACTAATAATTTTCTCGGTTACTTACATTAAATATCAGCTGACCAATCGAATTTTCTAAACCATCACGATACAGCCCTCAAGAAATTTTGTAAAATTTAATTTAATTTTCAATAACTTCGTTCTTCTTGAATCCATGAAAAATCTGGATGATCACGGTAATCCAATATTGGCCTGACAAGCGACTTGCAAATGAGATCAAAACTTTCTTTCTCCTACAAGTCAAGTGCTTCTCTTAAATGAAATAATCATCTTCCGAGATTTACCAGTCTTCTTACTAATGATTCTTAAATTTATATCTAATATAAACTCAAAAATCGTATCTTCGATAACTTTTTTCCCCCAAAGCCTTACGATTCGGTTTGTATCCACCCAATGTTCACTTTTCATATCAAATTGCATATGCTTACATTAGTCCGTGTGGCATTTTAATCTCCTCTTCGTTGTACAAATTACCGATCATCTGACATCATTTTGCAGAGAATTGAACTCATATTCAGACCTAAATTATTAATGGGTATATTAAACATCAAGAGATTCAAAGCCTGGACTTTCTAGGCAGGCAAATCTACTCCAAGCCACTAGGAAAAGAACTTCAAATGAACATTACTTTTGTCGTCGACCTGCCAATCGATTTCTTTATCCATCTCCCACTAAATAATCGTCAATATCCATTCAGGGAATAACTGACGACTATACAGAACACTTAAACCGAAATCTAAATAAATCACACCACAATCATTTCCATAATCTGTTTCTATCGTGACGTCTTCATCAAAATTTAACAGATTCGTCAAAATCGATCATCCGTAACGAAACCATGCTGTACTTTCCCAAATAAATGATCTCTCTCTCTCTCTCTCTCTCTCTCTCTCTCTTTCTCTCTGAATTTCTATTGCTTCGTTTAGAACACTTTTGTAAGACTAATTGGCCGAAAATTCTCCATTTCATGCGATGAAGACTTTATGAATTAAAATTGTTACGAAGACGTCACGATAGAAATCAGTAGCATTCCGAACCCTTGAAAACAACGCTACGTAAACATTGATCTCAATGCCATAATCACCATCCCGTCTTCTTTTTTTACATAACAGGCTTAACAGCCTACAATCAAGTAATTGGTGTTCACTTGTAGACTTAACTGTCTTCACAGTTAAGTCTACAAGTGAAATTTCTGGTTATATTCCTTCGATTTGTTTCTCTGTGCTCTACTCATGTAGTTATCAATAAGGAAACATCCAGAAATATAAGCCCAGATTATGAAATCGCACAATTCACGGAATGCGCACCATTTTTGCTCATTCCATGAACTGCATAACGCGCTTGTACAGTTCGTGGAATGTGTAGAATTTTGCACAATTCATGAAATGAGCATTACGTTGTCTGCTCATTTCATGGGTGCATAGTAACAGCAGCAGCAGCAGCGCATGATGTGCGGAAACTCGTGATAAACTGGTGAAGAGCATTTCTTATTGGTTGTTGCTGCAAGTTGCTGTGTTTTTAGAAGTTTTTTTTGTAATAGTATTAGTCAAGTGTTACAGTAAATTTGTACAACATTAAATCAGAATTCCGTTCGTCGTATATCATTTAACCTTCTAAATGATAATAGATCTGGCTTCAAAAGAAGTAGGCAAGAATATCATCTTTGAAGTAATTACGCTATTTCAAATTTAGCGGGTGTAAAGAAAGTAGTGACAAAAAATGGTCGATTTATGGCAACAAAAGAATCCGCTATTTCTATATATTCTCTCTCTCTCTCTCTCTCCCTCTCTCTCTCTCTATCTATCTCTATCTATTATTACAGGTTCTGCTGAAGTTACTCGAACTAAATGGCTCTATTCAAAGGCTAGAAAAAACTTTCTCAAAAGAAGGATATTCTCTCTCTCTCTCTCTCTCTCTCTCTCTCTCTGAAATAGATGTAAATGCAAAGAAAGTCGTTAAAAACACATTCTTCGACGTTTAATATTCTTAAAATACTGCTTTGTAGATAGGCTGAGTATTTTTGTGGAAACCTTTCTTGTCTGAAAATGCTTGGCCTTCAGAACTGTTTTCTAGGGATTTCTTCAGCTAGTTCAGGAGTTAGCTGATCCTTAACTCAGGTAGGTAGAATTTTTTTCTCTCTCTCGGACATTCGGTTTTTAATCTTACAACTCAAGAAAATCGACAGTAAAACTCGCGTTATTTCAGACACCGAGTGTTAGGGTTCAGGATCATGAGATGGCGGTACTTGATCGCCAAACTCACTCCCAGTCTTACAAATGATCTGTAGCCTAAATGAAGCGCTCTTTGATGACCAGCCGATTTAAAATAAATAAATAAATAAATAAATAAAATAAAATAAAATAAATAAATAATAATAAATTAGTTAGGCTAAAGATCGGGAGGACAAAAAGGAGTGGATTTTGGGGGATTTGTTTTTAATTTATACATATTTTTTAATATAATAGGGGTGGTACGCAGATCATAAGCATCCTAAAACTGTCCAGTTTGTCAAGAATGAATACCTTGAAAAATAACAGATTTTGCTTACGTTTAAAGTCAGTTAATTATAACCATATCTATAAATAACTTTATTCATCAAACATCACAAGTATTAAGCCTGCACTGAGGTTTCTAGAAGTGAAAAGTGCTTCCTCAGTAACTGTAGCAGACCACAAAAAAAAAAGATACTTTATAACCCAAACGTCACCTAAGCATGACTAAAATATACTATCCTAGTTAACAAACGAAAATTTTTAGTGGAATACGTGGATAATTTTTATAAATAAAAACCACTCTTGCGATTAATAATGCATTATTGAATAAAACAATATATCGCAAATATGGTTGGATAAAAAAAGTAATATGCACAAGAGAAATCATGAGGATAAATCTATAATTGGAAATCTTTTAGTAAGTACTAAATTAGATCCCCCCCCCCTCTCCAAAAAAATACATTACCAAGATTCATTTATATTCACCATCAGACTCCGTAGACAGCCTTATTCGTTAAACAATCAAAAAATACAATAAAAGTAGCGAAATACGAACTCTCCAGGGACAAGGCTTAAAGTACAAGGAAAAATTGCATTACTTATGTCTATGTTACTTCAAGGAAACGCTGTTAACATAAGGAGAACTTCTTTTAAATGTTGTTACTTTATCCATTTTTCAGAAGATCATTAAGAACCGTTGCAACTCGATGTTTCTAGTCACGCACAGTTGCTTGCACGCACTGTCGCCTTGCCTACAGCTCGCGAAAGGCACGTGGAGCGTGAGGCTATTATAGTAAAAATTGTCTATTTTACTGTAAACGGAAAATATAAGAGAAATGATACTGCTGCTTGAATTCTAAGTGGATAAAATAGGAAAACATTTTAGGTATTATTACATTAAATAATATAAAAAAATTATTTCTTTATCTCGTGCTTTAAGGGAAAGGAGATTGTGGGGGGGGGGGAGTTGTTTAGTGTAGTAAGCACGAAAAATAGCACGTTTTTCCCACAACCAATCGATAAGCTTATGTGAAGTTTGATGCTAATTTCAAAAGTGATTCTTTCAAAACTCTGTTTTATATAAAGGTGGCGCTTTTGTTTAAATGACGTAAACAAATGATTAAGAATGACGTCAACTAGTGCATTTTCTTGTGCAATTATTTATTCTATTATTTTTCCTGTTAATTCAGTTGCTATTAATAGGAATAGAATGTCAGCGACCTCGACTTCAAAGGTTTTAAGGGAAAAGTGAGTCGGAATTGCTTCATTAAAGATGCGCGCGCGCGCATACACACACCACTATTCGTATTGCTCTAACTGATTAAATATCACAAACTCGAGCTGTTATATTATATCCTTAGGGTAGACTCGTAGGCAAAACGAAGAAAACATAAGGTCTAGTTTACGAGCAGCAGAATTTGCTAATGAGTCAAAAGGAAACGAATAAGCAACTAAAAGCTATTACGATTGTTTCATTGAGTTAATTAATGTGAACAGCTGAATAATGAACGCCCTCTGTCAGAGGTTAAGGCAGGTTAAAGAGTACAGTTATGCACAGTCTGTTGCAGACGTGAGATTTTTCAATTTCACTTTTCTTCCTTCTTCGCAATAACAACAAATGTGCCAATCAGTCAAGCTACACAACATTCTCTCTCTCTCTCTCTCTCTCGCTCTCTATCTTCTTTCTTTTGTGAGTGTTTGCGACGCCCGTAAAATAAGTCTTTTGAACGCTTAGGGAAAATATCGGTTACTCTTTCAAGATTCCAGGTTAGCAATCTTTCTGTATGAACCCATTAGAAAGCGTGTCGCTTTTTTTTTTCTTTTCCCAGTGACGGATGTAATTCCAGTTCCCTTTAGGTCGTTCATTGTGCTGCTTCTGATTTCCTAGAACGTCGAGGAAAGTTTTGTGTTTGAGGGTTTTTAAAATCCGTACTCCGTCTGACGATTTTTGAAGATGACTCGTGTCCGTACGATCCCTGAAGGAACTTCAGGAGAACTGCATCTCGTAATAATAGTGCTGGTGGCGTACATGGTGTGCAGAAGAGACCAGAAACCAAACCCCAAAGTGCTTACTTGCCCATCGAATAAGCACCGAGGGTTTTCGCATTCTGTAAGAAATTTTAGTAAAATGAGATGAAAAAAAAAAAGTTGGTTCATTTTGTAGCAAAACTCAGAGGTCAATCACCAGGTGGCGTGCAAGCACGACTGACGCAATAGTTCAATAAATTTAGTATTCTTAGATCTAAATTAAAAAGTCTCCCTCGGCCCCTAGCGAGAAGGAAGATGTGCACACAAATATTGAATCAAGTGTGACTTCATCCTTGACCTCCGCCACTCAATTATGGAAATATGACGTTCGTCGTTTTGGGTTTAGCTGAGTGATTATTTTAATAATGGAAATGATCTGCAAATGGCTGATGGCAGCGACCTACTGCCAGCGAGCCGTTCCATAAGATTACCGCTATAAAATATTGATGAGTGTTGCATGGTGTCGGGACACGGGGATCACAAGATAACCACGCCCTTCGTTGCTGTCGTCTGTCGCAAAGATATGTCCTTTGCCGTTCAATTTTCTCCGAATTCCTTCTACTTTCATAGCGTTACTTACTCGAGAGTCGTCTTCGCTCTCTCACCCCCATAGACATCACCCATCTCTCGATAAAAATGAACAGGAAATTCCCCTTGTGGCAATGACAACAGGGTACCACTCACGGCTAGAAATGATCCATATTTTTAACAGCTAGGCCATTACTTTCGCCACCGCTAATCCTCGTTAATCCGATTGCCTTGTGCAGCTAATAAGTACTCGCTTAGAAGCGCCGTCCATCTCTCTCTGCACTTTCTTTCGGAAAATTACAGAGCAATTATTTTTCTCACTTCTGCCTTTAATTGCGAAACTTCTTGATGTTTACCTTTACCCTGAAAATCCGTTATTTTACCACAATAAAATTGTTGTAAAAGTCATTTTACCACATGTGGTAGAAGCCATTTTATCACAACTGTTGTTTGGTTTGTATTTCAAAGCTAAATCTCCAAAAACTGTAAACCATTTGACCACTATTTTGACATATATTACGTAATATATGCTGTACTGTATGAGTTGGTAATACAATTTTTTTTCTGAATTATTTACATTTTTTTCATATCTATCTACGTGAGAGGGCGCTTCCATTGTTTGCTAATAACCAAACGATCTGTGTGCGTACGTATAATGTTATTGTGTTTTTTAAATATGGGACCTAAATTGATTCCTACATGCTTTCAGTTTATTAAATAATTAAATATTTGGTAAATATCTTGAAGGAAATTCCAGCTTAATAAGATTAGTTAATAATTTAAAAAATAAAAAGCGTAATTTCTATGGGAAATCAATGAAGTTTAGCACAAAAGAAATCACATTGATACGTACGGTGAGTTAAGCCTAATTTCATTTTCAGATAGGAAAGTACTTTGCTTTTATTAACTATATTCTAAAACTTTAGCTGTCCACATTAAAATAACTTTATCGCTCTTAATGCGAATTTAATAGTATGCATATTGTGTTGCATGTATTAAAAGTATTGCAGAAATTTCGACTAACGTTTTTTTATTTGGAAATCCGCTAGATATCAGATGAACTGTTTCTCCAATTCTCTAATGCGAAAAACAGTTTGCTGCGCAGTCGCGAACTATTTTGGATATACTTTCTGGGAGTCATTAAATTTAAATTATGATATCATAAAATCAATGATATGTTTATATATATATATATATATATATATATATATATATATATATATATATAAGAGTGGGAAATATATTTACAAACAGGTTTTTTTTCTTAGACAAGTCATCAAAAATTCGCTAATTTATGTGAAATAGGGTTACCTATTACTGTTCCTTCGACTTGATGATGAACTCTGTATTATTTTCATACCAACTAAAAGTCTTGATCTTGCGATGCTTAATAAACCGTTGTCAAAATCTCTTCTTACTTTCTTAATTAGACCGAAGTTCAAAGTAAAATCAGATAAGTTATTAATATATTTAAAATTAAATTTAAATACGTGTATATTATCAAAGAGAGTTTCGTTGTTTGGTCCCTTGATAAGGCCATACAAACAGACATGAAAGTGATGGAGAAAATCAATGAAATAAATCGATTAAAACATTACTTAAAGATAACTTATTAGTGTCATAGTATTTTCTCATTTATACGTTTGTGGATCTCTGCAAATGTTTTCCCATGCCATTGGTTGCATCCTTTACACATCGATCTCGCTGCTACGTCCTTTGATCTTTTCGGCAGAAAAAGATCAAACTTAATGGTAAGAAGTATTCCTATGCCGTGGCAATACATCTTTCTCGTTGCGCTTAATAACTGTGCACTTTCTTAAATCCACATAATTAAATGTCGATTCACAGAGGTCTTCGCTTATGTCACCAACTTATGAAGAAATAAAGAGCGTGGAAAAGTATGGAAAACTCAATTTATTGCTATTAACGTTTTTGATGCATCTCATTTGGTGTGGTATAAAGTTATCCCGTGCTATATTCTTTCTTTTTGATTTTCTCAACTAGGATCAGTTTGCTCTCTCTCTTGAATTAACATACATTAGATCTTTGTTTTCCTCACTTCTCTCATCTAACACTCCAGTGCTTATTTCAAGTTCTACTATTTCTCCTTCTGTTTTGCATGTATATAGCTCTGACATTATTCCATCTGTTATTCAGATTTCTCCATAGTTTTACTGATAATATCTAGTGTTTTTAGAGCGATAGAGCTATCGCCAGTACCCCAACCGCCAATTGCACTTACGACGTTTTTGGAGCTTTGAATATTACGAAATAAATGAAGAAATGGATGCAGAATAAGCTGCAATGTGCAAAAGAAAAAAAAGTTTAAGTTTTATGTATATATAGAAATTTAGTTATATTTATACCCTAATCCTGTGGCCTCCTCTCTTTGAGAGGGGTTGCAACTGATTACTAGGAAGATATGGGGAAGATTTCCCTTGCCTTCCTTACCGTAAGTATTTATGACTGAGCCGTGTGTGTTCACTGGGCCGGTTTGCCTGTTCTGAGGGACGAAAAAGCCCAGAACAGGGGTTTTTCGTTTATACTTTTTTACCTGAGTTTCCGGATGAAAAAACCCTCTACCTCCGTTATGAGAACGGCTAACTCACCTTTAGTCTCTCTCCGACCAGACGGAGACTCGTATATTTAATATAGAAAACAAATTATGACTTTTATAGTTATTTATCACTTAGCCCAGTGGCGGCCCGTACATAAGACTGCGACACTGCAGCACCCCCAAGGAAAAAAATGAAAAAATTAAATTTTGTTTGTGTTTATAAGTAATAACAATGCTTACAACGTTATATAAATGCAATAGAACATGTCAAAGGTTACAGCTTATGTTTTGACATTGATTGAATAGTTAATAATTGGAATTGTTCGATTAACGCTTTAGATTACGAAAGAAATGCACTGCGATCTAACGCAGATATTCGTTTGCGCTTGTCATTGCGCGTTACGTCATTAGATACACTGCCGTCTGGGCAGTGTATTTTATTATTGCGTGCGTTATTTCTGTGAGATATGAAACGTTTATTATTGGTGCGTGGTGAACTATTTTTTGTAAATCTTATTTTATTTTATTAAAATAACATATAATTATTTATTTATTATAGATGAATAATATTTTTTCAATTATCGTTACACGAAACAAAAGCACTGCGATCTAACGCAGATATTCCTTTGCGCTTGTCATTGCTATTGATACGGAACTTTTATTATTGGTATTTGTTCGTGGTGAGGATGAAATATTTTTAATAAAGCAAATTTTAATATGTAAATTTATTTATTAATAAATTCGTTACTGATTAGGAAAAAAAAGTTTTTTTTTTTTTTTTTTTTTTTTTTTTTTTTTTTTTTTTCTATATGCAGTACTCCCACGTAAAAGTTTCACCGGACGCCACTGACTTACCCCATTCACAGCACTATTAGTACTGCGAGTGCGTGAGAGGGTCAAATTTCATCTCCCGGTTGTCTCATACCGGGAGATGAAATTCATCTACTGTTAACAATATCCTGAAACATGTTCATGCTAGGAGTTTGGAATCCACAACCTATTGGTCGGGGAGTGGGTCGCTGTCCACTCGGCAAACCAGATCGGGCAGTGCGGTCGATGATGCACATTTAAATGGTTTGGAGATGAATTTTATCACCAGGTGTAAGACCACCACCCAGCTTACTGGAGGCCTGAAGTGGCTTGAAAAAGTTCCATGTTTGGTCTCTTGAGCAGCATTTCCGAGCAGTGTTTGTTGATGTTATACATTTATTTGTATTTTCATCCATTTTTACTATGTAAAAATGGATGAATAAATATCCCATCCACGGTACGAGTGTACTATAGTTTTACAAATAAACCTTTGGTAGGTCAGAGTCACATAAAAAAATAATGATTGAGTCACATCGTCTCTAATTGTGGGAGCAGTTTAGCTAAAATAAAGACTCTCTTTAAGTTCAATTTCTTGATGAATAAAGTGATTTTGTTGATTAGGAAGTTCGTTTATCGTGGCGCATGCAGTTTAGATTAGAAACATATTACTTGTAATGGAAATGAAGGTTTTTGAAGATCAGCAGTGATGAAAAAAAAAAAAAAAACAGGAGGAAGAAGATAATGAGCTACTAAAGGATCGACTCTTTCAAAAATGAAAAGCATAAATTTACTTCCATAGCGAAACGTTTCAGTTACGCAAAAATGATGAGTGCTAAACGAACGTAAAGAATATAAACTGTTTTTAACCAATTCTAAAGGTTTTCTAAAAGTCGGAATGGGTTTATAATAGTTTCTAAAGGGTTTTCAGAAAGGATGAAGTTATCAGCTAAGAAAATAATAAATATTAATGAATAAGATAGGAAGAGATTTACCTGAACAACATTTCATATTGGGATGAGCGCGTCTTTACTCTCAGGTAGAAAGAGAAGAGGAACTACAATGGAACCTTCTTGTACATATGTAAAGGAAAGAAGGTTAATCAATCTGAAAAGATTTGGAGCATAAGCGACATCATTTTCAAGAAATAAGATGATAAATGACCCCAACCATTCATCTCAAGATAGAAATGAAGAAGGTTTTTGTGAATTTTATTTTTCGAAAACTGCGCTTAGCTAACTTATAAAGGTATAAATATCTAAGGGATAGTATGTTTAGCATGGTTATTTATTGCAAATTGCAGTACCTTTGTATTTGTTTCTAGTTAAAATTTGGATTACTTTATTTTGAGTTAAAACTGGAGGTTTCAGGGTAGGTCAATAGATTCCTCCCCAACTTAAAATACCATATTGTAAAATATCAAATACCATAAAATACCACTACTTAAATAAGAATCTATTTAAGTAGTAAAGTCTGTTTAACATAATCCTTACGTTATTTACGACATCGGTGATGCGCGGTTTCCAAATTAAATTACTATCAATCTTTAATCCCAAGTAAGTTATTACATTGGCTTTTTCTATTTCCGCACAGTTGCAATTTGAATTTGTACTGCAATTACAATCATACAAATTTAATTGTGCAGTGAAGTTCATTTTACTTGTATTTCGCAAATTAAAATTTACATATTTTGTTTTGAGAAATTCAGACTGAGTTTATCTGACTAGAACCAATTTCGTACTTTTAAAAGATCAGCATTCACTATGGTTTCGCTAAAGGGTTTATTTTACGGTTTAGTTTAAGACTGCAGAAGTCATTGATATTAATACTAAATAAAATTGGTCCAAAGACAGATTAAAAGTTTCAAATGATCCAAAGTTTCCAAATTAAATTACTATCAATCTTTAATCCCAAGTAAGTTATTACATTGGCTTTTTCTATTTCCGCACAGTTGCAATTTGAATTTGTACTGCAATTACAATCATACAAATTTAATTGTGCAGTGAAGTTCATTTTACTTGTATTTCGCAAATTAAAATTTACATATTTTGTTTTGAGAAATTCAGACTGAGTTTATCTGACTAGAACCAATTTCGTACTTTTAAAAGATCAGCATTCACTATGGTTTCGCTAAAGGGTTTATTTTACGGTTTAGTTTAAGACTGCAGAAGTCATTGATATTAATACTAAATAAAATTGGTCCAAAGACAGATCATTATGGTACACCACAGTCTACCGTTTTGGAACTGCTATAGATGTTGTTTATCTTTACAATTTGTGATCTAGCATCGAAGTAATTTTTGAATCAGTTTAGGCCAGTACCTAGTATTCCTGCGAATTCTAATTTTTTATTAAAATTTCATGGGATACAGTGTCAAACGCTTCATGTAGTTCTAAAAATACTGCTAATGTTACTTTATGGTCATCTAGGAAAGTATTAACTGTGTTTGTAAAGTTCAACAAATCTTGTTCTGCGCTAAATTTTTTTTGTTGTTATTATTATTATTATTATTATTATTTTTATTATCATTACATCACATCTCCAGGGAGTCCAAGAAGTCACCGCGAAAGGACACTGTACTTTACATAATCCACTGTCTACACTTCTTAATCCTCCGTCGACACACACACACACACACACACACACACACACACACACACACACACACACACACACACACACACACACACACACACACACACACACACACACACACACAGTGCCCGTAATATATATACTGGTCCCAATCGATTCCATGTGCAAGGAGCCCATTTAAGATTGTATTCATCTTGCTCATATTTTTGGCATGTGTAAGTCAATGTGAATTACTTTTATGGACTGTTCCATGGGAATCTAATGGGATCACCGTTTTCATCGATAGTTAAGGCTGTTTTACCGATGAACAGTTCGATTGCTCTATATCTTTTCTCTTCAGAAACACAGAACAAAATTTGATCTCTTGAGAACGTGTTTCATTTGAATTTGTCTCAGTCAACGAACATTATATTCAAGATTCTCACTTTTGTTATTTTTTTAAAGATAAAAATGTTGGCTGTATCTTCTCACATAAAAGTATTTTATTTTTCAAGATCAAGGCTTCTAATAAATTATAAGTTATAATTTATCAAATTATAAATTACAATGTGTTAGTACTGCACTATATACATGGCGCATGCGTGCAATCTCCCGGATATACTAAATGGTGATTCATTAAATATTCACTCACTTTATTATTGCATCGCATATTTATCTGGACATAACCATTCACATACTTTCCAAGTCATCGAGGTAGCAAGTTATTTTTTTATTCACTTATAAAATACTTTTAACTCCCTAAGTTAATACGTTACATTTCCTATCATGTACTAGTTTGCTCTTCTCAATGCAAAGCACTAAGTACTATCTTTGTGCATTGCATTCGGAAAAGTCTAATGTTATGAGAGTTGGAAAGATCCAAGTTTGAATCAGTTCAACTTATTTCCAAGTGAGAGAAAAACTGTATTATTCAGAGATATAGAAACTCGGTCCTTTTCTCTTGCTAAATGTGTATAAACCTCACGAAAACCCACCTTTGACTGACATTCGCAGGGTTTCCCCATGATCTTAGCTGATTTGACGTAAATCCTGAAAAACAAAGTTAACATTTATATGTACGTAATGTTATACAGATTTCTCCTCAGCATTTTTCATCGATATTGTCATCTATAATTCCATTACTCGCTTCTGAACTTATCTATCTAGCATTTCAGCTCCGAGCAAATTGAATTATAATTTTATTTTCTTTCTTTCTTTTTTTGTTTGTTCGATCAACAGATGCTCTCGTTTGTATTTTCTAAAACTTGCAACCTAGATCTAGTCAAGTTAAACATTACTGACATTATTCTTTATTTCTTTCTAGTTTTTCGTTCATTCTTAGCGTATTTCGGATTACCACGAGAAATCAGAGCGCATCTATTTGTAGATTCTCTCCATGCGTTTAATTTGTTTGTTTAGTCTAATTACATTTAGTTATAACAGTCGGATCCGTTTGCAAGCAATCAGCTTTGTTAAACGAAGCTCTGTTTTTTTAATTCATTCTTAGTTATGAACATTTTGAATAACACAGCTTGTCAACAGTCTATATTGCGTAGTTATAACAAACAATGTTTCTTTTTAAAATATGCGCACAAGTTTCTCTCTGTTGATGGATGCACTGAATGGTTGATTACTTTGAATAGTTGATTAGTCACTCGGTTGCCAAACATGAAAGGTCTCATTAGGAAGAACTTCATATTGACCTACCGCAGTGAAACAGCAAGGCACAGTCTACGTACAAGTTACATAATGATCCCTGACAACTTCTCAACAAATACTTGCTTCCTGAAACGACCAGCAGAGGGCATCCTTCTGAATCCCTGTCGTCTCTTTCTCTTTACCCAGCATGGTCCCGATAGATAGGACTATAAACAACCGACTTCCGGGTTGTCATCTTTTGCTGTTTTCTTTCCGCTGTGGAAGACAACATTTCATCTTTGCCGACGGCCGCTTGTGATATATTTTCCCTCATCGTGTGTACGTCTTCAGTTCCAGAACGCAAGCGTCTCTTGACGACAGAAAGCTTCGTGTGTGGCAAAAAAAAGGAAAAGAAAAACTAGCGCGTGTGATATTTTTACGTCTTTTCCTTAGAACTCAAACGTAGATCAGTTTTCACAGTCCATTGGCCTTGCAAATATCTCAGGAAGGGTGATTGATACTGTTGTTGTTGTTGTCGTATGCTTGCTTGGAGTTCCTTTTCCTTCTAACTATGCGATGGAGATCTGGACTTGCTGGATTCTTGAACGATGTCGCGATTGATTAAACTCAAGATGGCTCATTCATCAAATGGACATCTCCTTTCTTAAGGGGCGTGTGGGAGGGGGGAGGAGGAGGAGAATTCACGAATGCGTTATCCGATCGGTTGAAGCCACTCGGAATACTGCAAAATCATGACGTCCTTTCCATTTGACTTTATAGTGGTGACAAAATTAAGTTTCCTCTTAGGAACTTATTCAGTTCATATGCAAAGCTTAGAAATACGCTCCATCGATTCATTTCACACACAAGGCTTAACTTTCTAGATCTGTTGTTCAATGCATGCAGAATATTCCCATATTTGCCGAAACGAGAAATCAAATTAATATCACATTTCAAATGGTTTCACCCGCATAGATATCTACTCTCGCTTCCTTTACAGCCACTGTGTGTGTGTATGTGTGTGTGTGCGTGCGTGCGTGCGTGCGTGCGTGCGGGAGGGGGGAATGAAACCATCTCAGTCCTAGTACAACTATCAGACGGACCATCAAGTGACATTTCGCGACCACGCATTCCTGAACGCACCTCAGGAACGCCCAGGCCTCGTGTTCATGACTACCCTTCGAGTGTTCTCCTGAGACTGGAATGTTATCAGTACGACGCTGGACTTCTGAGTACTCAGTAAGAGATGGGAGTTTCCATGGAGATTAATATCAATACGAAGAGTTATGGACGATAGCAAGTAAGGGAGGTGGATGTTGCTCCCTGCTCAGGTATGCTAATAGAAAAGGTTGGAAATTGCGTCTCTCTCTCTCTCTCTCTCTCTCTCTCTCTCTCTCTCTCTCGGTGAAACGGTAAGAAGAACGCTCTACTTCTATCCCTCCTTCCCAACATATGAGCCATAACTTGAAGAATAGGATGGGGCATTGAGCATGCGCAGTGAGCGTGAAGTTTGAATGGTGTTATGATAAGATGAAACCCGGTTCAACAGTGTTTATTCAGCACTCGTGTTTAGAGTGTTTATAAGATTTTCAGAAAGATGCCTACAGTCTGTTATCAATGCAGAAACGTCTGAAAAAAAATTCATCACAGCTTTTAGACTGTGTTCTTTGTTCATATGAGATTTACATCAATTCTGAAATGTTGTCTTAAGTATGGTTTTATTCTAATTTCATTTGTACATTTACCAAAAAACTTTTATAATGAATAATGATATATTTTTTTCTGTACACGGATTACAGTGTACACGATTTAATTTTTTTTTTTTTTGTCAATGATCAGGCAGATCTGGGACAACGAATTTGACGAGTTCATCCGTTTTTTGATGTTGGAAATGAAAACTATTACATTTAAATTTAGGATAACAGCACTTCCGTATTGCAGTTGAAGGAAAGACGAGCCTTATACGCTTACACCGGAAGAGACGTGGGTTCGATTCCGTCATAACGAGATGAATCTTTATATGGGCTTTTTCAGTTGAACGCGAGTGTCTCATGGATAGAACAGTTTCTTTCCCAGAAGCTTGGATTTTTCATCGCAAAAGAGAAAAATAAGCCAGAACACACGCAGTTAATAGAAGAACTTATTAAATTATATTTGCCCATAAATTATATTTTTTAGAATCCTTTTCCGAAGTGTAAGCAGACAAAATTTTCGGTGAAGTATCTTCACGACTAAGCAACTTGCAATTTCAACTGTCTGAGTATCCCGTAGAAGAGAAAAATGTTACAGTGAAATGAGTGACAAATGTGATATTCTATATGAAATAGTGTGGTGCAGACCGCATACTGCGATGTGGTCTAGCGCGATGACCACCCTACATTATGCATATTATGTTATACATTATATTGTTATATGACACCTCCACGAGTCCTGGATACCATGAAGGTGTCATATAATAATAATAATATCTTTTTGACAAAGTTTATTATCATCTTCACATGCAGAATATTTACAAATATGCAATTCAAGTGTTACTATTACATTTTTGTTCACTACAAATATTCAGTACATAATGTTAAGTGAATATCTCATTTAAATGTGTATAAATAATAATACTAACAATATTTTACATTTTCCCATATATGATATATGGTTACAATGATTCATTTAATATGTTAATATTTTTCATTTTAACGATATTGGATTGGGAATAATTTTATATAAATATACGCATAATTCTTTTCTGCATTTTTTCATTTACATTTATATTTCAATATGCAGTTCATTTTAATTCACAAATTATATTAACAGTTTATTTTTTTGTTATCAGTAGAGAATGTTGAATGCATTCATTTCATTTATATATATATATATATATATATATATATAAGGACAAAGCAAAGAAGAATGGCTTCACAGCAGGGAAAACGTTTTTGATCATAAAGGATAAAAAAAGGCCCAAAACCAGAAAACATCCGACCAATAACCTGCCTGCCAATAACTTTTAAGATACTAACAGGCATACAGCTGACAAAATATACAGCTATCTCAAATTCTCTGTTTCCAATTGAACAAAAAGGTAGCAGCAAAAATTCAAGAGGCACAAAAGACCAATTGTTGATTGATAAAATGAGTCTGAAAAATTGCAAACGTAGAAAAACCAACCTTCATATGGCTTGGATAGATTAGCGAAAACATACAAATATTTTTGCAATCCAGCATGAAAAATTGGAAAACAACGTTGGTTCTGAATAGAGAAGAAATTGAAGAGGTAAACATCAAAAGGGGCTTTCAAGGAGACTCGTTATCTTCTCTATTGTTTATCTTGTCATTGATCCCCTTAACTAGAATTTTAAATAAAATTGCTCATGGTTATCAAACTGCGCAAAAAAGTGCAAAGATATCTCACCTTTTATACACGCACGATCTAAAGTTGTACGCAAAATCAGGAAATGAACTCGGATCATTGCTTAATCCTGTGTACATATTCAGTCAAGATATATCAATGGATTTTGGCTTAGACAAATGCGCAATTGCTGGAATAACAAGAGGAACGTTTGAAGATCTGAACGAAATCGAGCTGCTGAATGGTGAAAAATTCAAGACAATAAAATTCGAAGATAGTTACAAATATTTGGGAATTTTAGAAGCATCAGAAATTCTGCACAATAAGATCAAAGAAACAAAGAAAAAACTAGAGCAGAATATATAAGGCGACTAACGAAACTCCTTAAGTAAATGCCTAATGCTGGAAATTTGATAAAAGCAATTAACACGTGGGCCATACCTGTTCTGAGATATTCAGCAGGCATTATTGAATGGACCCAGCTAGAGGTGAAGGATTTAGACCGAAAAACTCGAAAATTAATGACAATGCACCATGCCGTCAATCCTCGCAGTGACATTGATAGGCTCTATCTATCACGCAAAAAAAGAGGTAGAGGATTATTACAAGTAAAGCAAGTTATTGAAGAAGAAAAACGAAATCTGAATGATTATCTTCAGCAAACAACGGAAAAATTTTTAATTGAGGTAAGGAAAGAGGGTTTATTTAAACCCATGGAGACAAAATTGGAATACAAAACCAACCAAGTAAAAGTGAGAACTGAAAGATGGAAAAATAAGGCGTTGCATGGAAAATACCTTCACAGCATAGAGGACAGTGTTGACAGCAACTTGACTTGGCAATGGTTGAGAAATGGAGCGCTAAAGAAAGAAACAAAATCAGTAATTTTTGCAGCACAAGAACAGGCCATTAAAGCAAATGTTATGAAGGCAAAAATACAAAAAATTCGAGAAGACAGTAAATGTAGATCGTGCAAAGAAAAGGAAGAAAGGTAGACCACATTATAAGTGGGTGCAGCAAAATCGCACAAATTGAGTACCGTAAAAGGAATGATACCGTAGCTAAGATAATTCACTGGCATTTATGTACAAAGTAGGGTTTAAAGTATCTAAAGACTATTGGAAGCATAAAGTTCACCAGAAAGTGATTGAGAATGAAAAAGCTAAAATACTCTTGGGATTTCAAAATCCAGACTGACAAAAGCTTGGAATGTAATACACCCGATATAAGAGTCGTTGAAAAAGGTGAAAACAAGGGTGTTCAGTTTATCGAAATAGCAGTACCGGGAGATAGTCGGATTGACGACAAAGAAACTGAAAAAATTACAAAGTATCGCGAGTTGCAAGTCGAAGTTGAACGAATCTGGCAAAAGAAAACGAACGTTATTGCGATAATAATAGGTGCTTTAGGCGCCATCCCTAAAACATTGAAAAAACATCTAGAAGCACTCCAGTTAGATGGATTAAAAATTGCGCAGCTGCAAAAGGCTGTTTTTTTTTTCGACACAGCATTCATATTCAGAAAGTATTTCCACAACTCATAGGCCCTTGGGTAGGGCTCGAATTAGTGGAATATAACCAGCCTTTTACTTAAAACTGAGGAAGCAAATCAAGCTCGGATGAATATTATACTGTATATATATATATATATATATATATATATATATATATATATATATATATATATATATATATGCTATTTTCCGGTTAACGTGTGAAGGGGAGTACACGCGCCCACAGACTACCACTGCTTAAACACGGTTTAACTTTTTTGCAAGGGGGGGGTTGCATTTGGCGCCTATTTCAGCTCTCTATAAGTTCATAGATATCTGTTGTCGAACGGCAGTTTGTTGATCATGTTAGGTATGTAGAAGTTTGTATGGGAATGATATGTAGAAAAAAACCCTAATTTTCAGGAAGCAAAAACTGTGCTATCCCGGGTAGGAGACCAACTACCTCCCCGTTAGTTGAAAGCCTCTGATAAAGGTTCTTCGCGTTCTAGATGTATTCGCAGGTCTTTCCAGCCAAAGGGCTTCAGCCTCTACCGACTGAGCAAACCGAGTCTCTTGTAGTGTGCTGTCATCAGCAAAGTTGTGTATTGAGTTAGCGTTCTACTGGGTTAGATTTGATCATAGAAGGAAGAGGGTGGGTGAGAAAATAGAGTCTTATGGAATTCCAGTAGTAGTTGTATAATGAGACGATACGAAACCTTCCACCATCTGATGGTTTATCCAGTCAGAAAAATGGTAGTTTAAATGTGTGACATACCAAATAATGGATGCTTATCGATACAAAATAAATAACGGAAAAAACTCACGTAGAAAGATTATTTAATAGTATAATTTTCGCCTGTGTGTCACAGGCATCTTCAGTACATTAAGCTCAAAATTAAACACTAACTGACAATTCCAAAAAGCGCCACCTTTTTTTTAGGAAAGTTATTGACCTTTTTAGTTATCTTACACCAGCTACTTAGGTGGCGCTTTTTGGAATTGTCAGTTAGTGTTTAATTTTGAGCTTAATGTACTGAAGATGCCTGTGACACACAGGCGAAAATTATACTATTAAATAATCTTTCTACGTGAGTTTTTTCCGTTATTTATTTTGTATCGATATGTCTACTCAAGGTATACCTCTTTTAAAACTTAATGGATGCTTACTCAATAGACCATGAAAATCTTACAAGAATTAGAGGAGAAGTAAGAAGCGAGGAAGTTGGTTTCTTCTGTGGGTGATGATGAATCATCTGAGTGTAAAAGTTATGGGAGCAATGTTAGGCAGAAGTTAATATCTTCGGCGAGAGAACAAGAAGGCATGATTTCTATTTAGACAGGATGCAAGTTTCATGTTTTTAGCTGTTAAAAAATTCGTTTTGAATGATCCAATACTAGTAGTTTCTAGTTTCTTTGCATCTATCCCATGCTTGGTATAAGCAGTAAAATAAGCAGTAATTAAAAATTAAGATTTGGATGAGATCCAGTTATGCAGTATGCTTGATTCTTCGCTTCCACAGACTTGGTGCATATTTTGGAGAACAAGACTTGGTTAGGTGCCGGAATTGTAGAATGGAATGACTGATAGATGTCTCTTTATAAAGATTATTTCAGTACACTTCATATGTGGGGGTCGGAAAGCTGGAACTGGTATCCTAATCTACGAAGTGGTTCATAGAAGTTGAGAATATCATCCCACTTGGGCTTTTTATAATGCCCTACGAAACATGGATGTGAGTGGCTGTAGTAGAGAAATTTACTAGTTTATGTGTGAATTATCTAGAGGGCAAACAGGATTCACAGTGTACTTAGTTAGAAAGGTCACTAGTGAGGAAGAGGTCCAGGGTATTTGGAGAGTTGGAGTTACCTAGTGTTCGCGTAAACATGTGAACTATTGCGCAGGGTCATTAATGATAGCGAATGTCTCAGCATCTCTACCTACCTGATCTGTGAAGTTGGAAGAGGAAAGCCAGTTGGTGGTAAGTGTGAATATTAAAATATGCGAGGAAGATAACCTCGCTCTAAGGAACGTTTGAGCGAAAAAAATTCACATTAAGAAAGAGGAGTTAAAAAAGAATTCCTAAGGGTTGACATCAATAGAAAAGCGACAGAAACAGCAAATAAATGTGATAGACTGGAGTAGAGAGATTTTTAGCCAAAGAAGGTCAAATAGAGGAAATTCTTCTAAGTTTCATACTCTTTGAATTGGTGTATCAGAATGCGTATATGCACAGATGGTACCTTCGACTTATAATGAACTAAAGAGCGTGTAATTCGCGAAGTTAAGAACAAATTACAGACCAAATAAGTGTCATGAAAAAAGCTCCAGTTTTGGTCTGTACGGTAGCGTTGGATATCTGGGAATAACGATGAATTGTTGAGTATTTTGTTGGTGGATCTTAACTTGCAAAATGCTAATCTGCAGATTAACAGAGAGGAATTAATCCATCACTTAGAAATGTGGAAAATGCATTATATAGAATAGAAATCCTGACCTTAGTATTCATTCTCCGTCACCCCACTGCGAATAGAAAGACCAGGCAAAGAAACACTTGACAATAATTATTAGGATTAAGACTGATACTTGAGTCTGTCCCAGCTTTATAAATTGGTAAACTATAGCTGGCACCATTCCGCGCTGATTTTAAAACTCTCTCCAGTTTAATCTTTCGTAGCGTGAGTGAGAGATAAATGAAGCACGAATATGTTGCTGTTTTTATCTATCACCCACTCATTATTTTTTGTCCATAAAACTTCATTAATGTTGCACTAAAATTGTTTGTATTATCTTGCAGCAATTATTTTTCGTGAAGGCAAAATGGCAAAAGTTTATTCACCACAAAATAATGCATCGAATGAATCTGGGTGAGCTCAAAACGTTTTTCTTGCCATGGCTTCACATTGAAATTTAAAAAAAAAAAAATCTGTTCAATGTTTGCGAACAGCAATTTTTTATTTGAGGAATAAATTTCCAAGGTAGGTTGATGCTAAAATGAAACAATAACTCTTTTGTTGGAGCTAAAGAACAAATCATTGTTTTGCAATTACATGTTAGACAGTGATTTTGTTATAATTACTTTTTGGAGAATTTTTATTAATAAACTGTAGGCCCACCTCGGGATTTTAATACACCATTGATACACCATGAAATCGACGTACAATAGACTGATCAAGTCATGTACGTAAAATAACGAAATTTGGGACCATTCTCCTACAGAATATGTCCAAACTGCGCCACTGATGCTGCAGGCAGAAAATGTGCTCGCACCTTGGAGAACCGATTGGAGACAACGCTTTGTCCGTTTCCATATCTTGTCATAATCTTCGATACTGTGCTCGTGATGCACCTACGATTTCTGCCGATTTGGTTACGGAAGTTTTGGTCCTACCAGCCACACTCCAATGATCATACCTTTTTTGGAAGTCACTGAGGTCTGACATTTTGCACACGAACTGCACAACAACAATCACAGACAACGTCATCCGCAACGGGAGGTATATAATATGGTGCAGGATGATATCGGCTATCACATAGCAGTGCCATAGTCGATACTGAATTAACTGTTGTGTAGTTGGTGTGCAAAATATCAGACCTCGGTGACCTCCAAAAAGGTATGATCATTGCAGTACGGCTTGCAAGAACTGCCGTAACCAAAACGACAGAAATCGTATCACGAGCCACAGTATCGAAGATTATGACAAGGTATGGAAACGTACGAAGTATTGTCTCCAATCAATTCTCCAAAGTTCGATCACATTTTCCGCCCTCAAACATCACTAGCACAGTTGGGACATATTTTACAGGAAGAATGGTCCCAAATTCCATTATCTCTTGTACATGACTTGTGTAATTCTATTCCACGTTGAATTCATGGAGTTCTAGCAGCCCGAGGTGGGCCTACAGCTTATTAATAAAAAATTCTCCAAATATTTGGAAGTGCTTCCATTACTTTGATAACCCCTATACTTATTTATTACAAAATTTCTTTATAGGTGCAATAATTATTGTTTAAATTTGTCATTCGTCGTGGATGTCTTTTTCTATTGTTTTGTGCCTTCGTTTCAAATACAGGCATAATATTGAATGGCTGTTGCTTCAATGCAATACATCACTAATTGTCTGTGTCTTTCCTGTTGCATGCCAACTGGTTCTTTATTTTGAATTAAATAAAAAAGAAACCTCAAACGAAAAAAAAAAACTGCAGCTACAATAAGAGACATATTTTTTATCTTATTTTAAATATTGATCATGAGGTGCAACTTATTAACTTGCATCCTCGTGACCTGTGTACACACACACACACACAAACGATATGTAGGTATGCGATGATGCATAACTGAACTGGAAAGCTTGATCTCGTATATAGCTTTTCCATAATGACTGCTTATTTAGTTGTCCGACAAGTTATTATATAATACGTGGTTCTGGCTGCTTTGTAATTGCCATGAAAATAATATTTTTAACATAACTGTGCAATGACATATAGTAGTTGTATGGCTGTCAGCGTTTTATATTCTGCCATTGCAATGCCTATAAATATAGCATAATCTCTTTGTTCCCAAAAGATCGACTTTATCATTTCATATTGTAGTGCAGAATTCCGAAAGGAGAACCTCAAGATAAAAAATAAATAAATAAACAACAGTGTAAATGTTATTTATTCAAGCTTAATAACATGCACATACACAGAGGAATTGCCTGATATCAGATAATAGTAAAATATCAAGTATTTTATTAATACTAAATAATAATAAATTTGTATAACTTCGTTTCTCTTTCACCATTAATATAAATTATTTTATTTCGTAAATAAGTTTGTTCTCCCGACTTTTACTCCCTATTATCACAAACAGTAATAATAATAATAATAAATGAAAAATTGCTACCACCCAACACTAATGATTGTTAGCAGTCAACACTTGAGAAAAAATAAAAAAATCCATAATGGCTTTAAGTTCCAACTGATATCGCGAGAATACCAAATACGCCCAACAGCCAAATAGCTAAAGAGTAAGAGAACTGGCCCCGCCCATTGTTCTGAGTGTTGCCAAATTACTGTTGTCCTGTTCTACCTCTCCGTCCATCCCTTGTGGAATAAAATATAGTTAATACAGTTTATTTCATAATGAAAAAAAAATCATATTTACATCGTAAGTAATAGTTAATTTGCTTTATATGTAATCTTAACATTCACACTGAGTTAAACTCCAATTAATTCTTAATTATTTACATTTGGCTCACAAAAAAGAGTTCGTTAGCTTCATGCATTCCAATTAAGTTCTAAAATACGAAATTTAACCGCATTTAATATTTTTAAGGAAATAAAAAAGGCTAAAGAAATCTGATTTTCAGTTTTCATTATTGAGACTAAATTAAAATGCGATCGTCGTTTATTACAAGCTTAGTGAAAATTTCAGTTTCTGAAAAATTGCGAAGAACAACCAGTTGTGGAGAAAGATGTTTGTTGATGCAAATCAGGAGGAGGAGGAGACCGCTTCCCTGTCAAAGTACTCTCTCCAGTGGAGTTCTTTGCTTTTAGTGGATTTCAACCACTAAAGTACTATGCCTGTTCTTTGCATGTCCTTTTCACTTATTTGACCATTTTTTCAGAAAGAATAATCATTCGAATTCTAAATGAGACCACTAACTCACCTTCGTTTTAAAAAGCCCTTGTTAAAGTTGTTGGTTCTTCTCGTCCACAGAATTTGTAGTTGCATCTTTTCATTGATAAGAAATATTGCCATCTTCCCACGAAGATATTATATTTCGAAATGTAAAGGAATAAGGCATTCCACTGGCGGGCAGTACTACAGTCCGCTAGACTCCATTCACAAGACATAGCATTATGATGGTGTCTTGTGATTGGAAGAATATGGATTGAAAGATTGATTGTGTGGAGGAATACGTCGTGATCGGATAGTCTGATGATGCAGTGCAACCTTCATTGGCTGGTGTATGATCCGTTTGCATTTGAAACAGGGAAATGCGTGTGGCAAAGTGTTTGTTAACGTTTACAAGCACTTCGAACACTAAATTCAAAAAGTATCGTCTTATTTGTTAATTTTTTAAGCTGTTATATCCCAAAGTATCATGAAATATTCCTTTTTTAATGCCTCTTGTTAAAATTCTATGAACATCGTGTATGAAAGTATCTTGACCTGAATAGAACTAAGCAATTTGTCATTGGCCACATCTGTTTGAAAGCACTGGCTCTTTTCTGACTATCAGTCCATTGGATAAATGAATATCATCTCTTGAACCATTTATCTGCAGGTGATAATCCAACTTGGGCATGGATGGTTGTGAATGTCTCTAAGTGATACATTATCACCATCCGTGTTTTTCCGAGGCCTATAATGGATAAAGAGTTTGTTTGGTCTTTAAAACAAGGTAGCGGATGATCGATTTCTTACCCTGCTGAAAGGTTGGAAACCCTAACAGGTGTTAAACCTTTCATAGGCGGGATACACATAAAAACAAAGCATTAAGAACTTCAATCGATCAACAATTGTTAAATTAGATCAAATTTCTATTTGATTTTTTTACAAAAATAACACCTTGAAAGTAATAAAAAATAACCTGAGAACAAATTTATTTTTTGAATTTGAATTTTTTTTTAAATTTAAAAATGTAAGCCTTTTCATTATATGACAATATTTGGTCGAAACGTATCATCCTTAGGTCTGATAATTTCTTAATTTTCCATAATAAAATAACAGTATAAAAGTAGACATTTTATTTCTCGGGGAGATGTTACCTCCCTTATATTTTACCAAATAAAAATTTATCTCGAGCATATGAACATTTCATTGTTTTCCCAGAACAACAACAAAGAAAATTAAAAAAAATAATGTTGTTCAAAGCATTTGCCTCTTTGGTGAGTATGTGTAATATTAAAATACAGAAATGTTTATTGCTGGTGAGATTTCTACTTTTACTTTGGTAATGAAGAAGCTTAAACGAAAGCTGATTTCAAACACGTTCTAATATCGCTGTTATTAAGAAAGTTAATTTTGTGATTGTGCAGTTCACCGTTTTAGATTATCTTATTTTCCGCAACTACTTTATTAAAAAGAAAAACATCTGATAGGGTTATCTAACTTTGTTATCTCCTTTTCCTATATTCTTTTCCTATCTCCTTGGTGTTTCCCACTGCCCAATCCCACTGGTTATTCTTACTGGTTTGCAGTTATACGCTAAGAAGTTAAAATGATCAACATTTTACTAAATAATGATTTTACGTTAATCAGTACAGCTGAGCTAAGCTGATTACTATCATAGATTTAATATCAACATTAAATCGAGCTAATTTTGTATTCTTACAGCAACATTACAGATCACCCCAACAGCATAAGTGAACAGCTGTGGATTATTTATGAGAGCTTCGCACATCTGATTACTGGGTAAACTGTGCCAACGGAATATAGATTATCATACATGCTTCCAATTTGTAATATAGTTTCAATGGATCTTCACTTAGTTTAGAGTTTGGGTGTTTAAGCCCAAGCAACTAAGGCTATAAGATCAATGCACTTAGTCAGTTCGTTGGATATGTCTTTCTGGCCTGTCTGACTATTTTTCAGAACTAACACTCATTCAAATTCTGTATGAAGCCACCACTCACCTTCATTTGAAAAGCACTTATAAAGATTCTTTACGTTCTAGACGGGATTCGAACCCAGTTTAGTTTCGAGAGGAAGCAATTAAAAATAAGTGCCTCATTCTTAATGGTTGGTATGAGAGCTCATTTACATAATTAGCTTGATCCTAAATACATAATAAATTTTTACAAACTCATTATCTTAAAATGGTCTGAACCTTCCTCATTTAAACAAGCTGTTCTATGATACACGTTATAACTTTTTGGGTCAACGAATACAACCATTCATCTGTTGATGGTCTTCGGAATATCGTCCACTTGGCAGTGTAGATTCACGCAATGTAGATTTATTTGGTTGAAAGCTTCTAATAATAGACATTAATTCAGTATCACTTTATCGTGGATGGATGGATGACATAAAATTAATCGTCTGTAATACACAAGTTAGGGATGGAGGAAATTATTTATTGTATAGTTAACTCTCAAATTTTCTTTACTTCCAACATTTGCGTTGCTAAACTACTAAACATGATTTGAACTTTGGTATAAATAAATTCAAATAAGGTAAGCAAACAACATGCACGGTTTGAAACTTTAAGGATTCCCCTGTATTTAGTTGAAAAACGAAAACTTCCATCCTCGGTATGGAATCTCGGTATGGAATAACAAATATATTTATAATTTCTCGAAATCAGGATCTAACGTTAAATTTAAATATGAAGTATTTAAATTATATAAATATTTAATAAATATAAATATTAATATTTAGTGCATGGATCGAGATGGTCAGATTTACGAAATGTATTGTCAAGGTGACTTGCTTACAAAAATCAATCAACGGTGGGTGGGAGGGGTAACCATTAAGGAAAGCGGCTAATAACAGTGATTACCACTCCGATAATAACGTTTTTTTATGAAATGAACGTTTCAAGTAATTCTGTTTATCGCTCGTACTTTTGATTCCTAACTTACATCAGCACTGTTAGATATAGTGCACTCTCAGTAAATCCTAAGGAATTAAAAGTGAACACTAGAGAGAGGCGGGAGACTTCTAAGATGTACTCACTCAGAAAGAGAGAGGAAATAGCGAGATTTTCGAGCATAAATCCTTTGTGAAAGTACCGCATCGCAGATGGAACAGAATGACTCCGTTGAAAGGGACTATCTGCCAGATCTTTACGATGTATTTTGTCCTCTGCCATCGCTTCAGAAGAGAGGTTAATGAAACAAATCACGCCTAAATGTCGCGCTCTTTCTTTACTTAATAAAAGGCTTTCTAGTGTTTCTCCTTCTTTTCAGTTGCGTATTAGCCCTCTTCCAAGTTCAGCGATTCTTTTGAAAAGAGACGTTGCAGACCGCAGAAAGATCAGATGTGAAAGAAGTAATCATACTATGAAGGGGAATGCAATGATTAGAGTAGTTGCCGACATCGTCTGTAGCAATAACAGCATAATAGACATAGAGTTTGTTGACCTGGTGCGGTCATGCTGCAAGGCACGCTCTCTCTCTCTCTCTCTCTCTCTCTCTCTCTCCCATTTTCTCTATCAAAGTTATACGCAGTCAGTGGAGCCCAACAAGGAGCAGCAGAATGCTTTGGATTCAGATGGAGAACAATGATGAAGGGCACACATTCAAATGCGGCAAGCGATAGGAACCTTTCATAATCTTGATTATAAACAGAAAAGGCAGCAACGAATCAAATGAAGTAGACATTTAGGAAGAAAAGATGAACAAATATTAATTAAACAATAAATACCTAATCCAGATTAAAGCATTTAATCCATTGATTATAAAATCCAATAAATTTTCAAGATTGTTCAAAACAATCCGTAGTTTTTGAATTTCTTTGAAAGAATAAAAAGCAATCCTAAAGAAATGCTCAGACCTGTCAAAGTTATACACACTCAGGCTTCCTTAGTTTACATAAAGCGCCATTTGTCTGAAATATTTTCCGGTTGATATTCGAATATCCTCGTAAGAGTAATGTGTTGATATCAATTCTCCAGTAAACCCACTTCCTTGTGAATATTGCTACTTTACTCCAACGCCCCAATCCGTTGCATGAAAGAAAGATCGGAGAAGTATTTGCCAATTACTTGCCAGCCGAGCGAACAAATAATATCAATAACAGAACCAATCATTCTGAAGAGGCATCATGGAGAAGTTTTTTTTTTTTTTTTTTTGGTTCGTTCGTTACTGAATGAAACGCAATGAATGCATGTCCCAGAATACCCCCCTTTTTTGCATTGAGAACAAACAGAAGTGGATGCGACATTCCACTAATCTAATAATTTTTTGCTATGAGAATTCTTGCGTGGTCCTCTCTCTCTCCGACTAATATAAAACTTTGAATACGAAAATATTTAATCAACTGGATTCTTGCCTTCTCTTTTCATATCTTTCAATAATGCATGGTCACGTGTATATTATGGAAGTGCGCCTTGCGTTACGCCTTCTTTGAGTAAGAAGAGATATTGTAGTAATATAAGAAATCTTTCTAGGAATAGTTTCTTCTTAAGGGCAGAATTGATACGAACAGAGTAGCTTATCATTTTTAGACACAGAGAAAGAGAGAGAGAGAGAGAGAGTAGAAAATAAAATAAACATTTTAAAGGAGAAAAAAGTGGATCAAAATTCTTCAGTTTGAACTATTACGGAAGAAATACTTTAACAAGTAACTAATACGATTGCTGAAGTTTATTATAACACGTGTTGTTACCAGAACACTTTCTTAAAGTTTAGAATACTTATAAACATAAACGGCTTATCTGAAGGTCGTTTCGTTATTAATAGCCACTGTATATTCTTTTACTCTAATGTACAGGTTGTTTCAAATTAAAGTACCAACGTTCGGAACAATTTGGAGAGAGAACTAGTAGACGAAATACTCTCTGGTGGGTTTCCCTAACCCTAATATTTCATATGGAAATAGAATGGAAGAATTTTCTAATATGTTTTTCATTTTCTTCCTCTTACATTTTATTTTAAATTTGCTATTTTTTTTATTTGTTTTCATCTTTAGCAATGAGATGTTCCAATAACGGCATAGCGATCTAAATGTTAGCTTCCGTAAACTCTAACTTTTGTATTTGTTTTTTTTTTATTTCCTATTATGAAGTCAATTAAAGGAAGTCAGAAGAGCCTCCGTAGCTCAGTCAGATGTAGACAAAGCCCTTTGGTCGGAAAGTGCTGGGTTCGATTCCCATCAGAGATGTAAGGAACGTTTATCTGGTGTCTTTCGACTAAAGGTGAGTTAACCGGTCTCATACGGATGTGGAGAAGTTTTCTCCTGGTAACTCAGGTTTTTCATCCCTCACAACAGGCAAACCGGTCCCGTGAACACACACACGGATTACAGTCAGGAATACTTAAGACCCAGCCATAGGCCTGATTCGTCGTCAGCTATGCCGGTCTCGTGCACGGATAAAATTAGGGGGGGGGGAGGGAAGATTGAGATGGTACCGTACCTTCCCTGTAAAAAGGTCCTTACGGCCGTTGTATCATCATACGGTAAAAAAAAAAAAAGGAAGTCTAGTTATCGATTCAAAGCCTCTTGCTCACCTGGTGTATTTTTGTACTTCTTTATGTCTGTAAAAGGAATTTGCTATTTTCAAATTATTGAATAGGGCAGAGTCGATTGATCTTAATGCAATATTATTTTGATATGGTTCCCTATTATTTCCCATACTGTCTTTTATTAGTTTGCTAACTTTTTAGCATTTACTTCACCTAATATAAGTATGTGTTCATTTCTATTTGCACTGTTATTAATTTGCTGACATCGTAATAACCACAAAATAGTGTTTATGCCAACAGAAAAAGCCTTTCAGTCTTTATACAAATAAACGAAACGAGGATTCAGAGAGGTTTGGAATATCTCAGAGCAGCGATCTACTATCGAATTTTTAGCAGACTCTCTGCTCATATTATGCCAAGGGAAGAGAGTTTGGAAAACTGGTTTAATTTGTTGTTCATTTAGTTTCCAACACTGACAGAAGAATATTTTTTGCGGCACCGTTTGTGGAATACCCTCTATAACCTAGAGTAAAACCTGCATCCCTTTGAATTTTATTATTGCAGAAGGCGGAGTCAATCTAGCGGAAATCAGGATATCCCAGTGAAGAGCTTTAGAGTCGTCCTCATGTAAAGTTTTGATCAACACACAGAGCAGTTATTCTAATATTTATATTTTCTAAGTTGTTATGTCTGTAAATAGGCAGAAGACTAAGGTCATGAGTCATTGTATTATGTTCCTATGTAGCTAGACTCCTCTAGTTGCCAAATAATCATGGCAGATAACAGAAAATAGAATTTGATTACTATATTGTAATTAAAGCATAGTATAATACGAAACAAATATAAGTAGACAAAAAATAATTTTTATTAAATCAGGATCACAAAAAAAAATGATTGCAGAGCAGAAGTTCCATTATGTTCTACGTTAATTACTTCTTAGAATCCACACGAATTCCTTATCCATTGGTACAGATCACATTCCTCATGCATATGACATGACATATAATGAACTGCTTCATAACCTGAGTTGCTTCCACCGTATTTTTAAACATTCCAGTGTAACAAAAATGATGCAGATTAAACGCAATCTTGAAGCAGCGTATACTTGCCTTCTGAAGTACATTTTACTTGCCTTCTGAAGTACAGGTGATGCAAGTTACTTTACCTGCCTCTCTGATTATGCCTAATGCTTGCAGCTCTTCACAAAAGCAGACTGCACATTTTTTCGATTAACTTGTGACACTTTTTATCAACCAAACTACAGTCTTCGTTTGAAGCCTAGCACCAGTGTTCGTGCACAAGCTTCATGGCACAACGCACACCTGTCACACAGTTCCATTTTCGAGTGGAATAGAATTAGCGACATGGCGAAAGGAGCGGGGGGAAAAGTCTTTGCGTTTCACGGTTCCGTGCGGCTTAAGATTTGCTGTGTGTGTAAGTGAAGGGTTATCTTGTGAAGATTTTCTTTTTTTTTTCGTTACGCATATCAATCAAACCCAAGGAGTTCGCAGTTAGCTTTCCTATCAGTGCTATAAGAAAGAAGCGAACGCCTGTAGAAGACCAAGAAGAACACACAACCAAATATGCGAGATATTGTCATGATTAATGGTATGTGAAGGCAGATTAAGTTTTTCCCCATGACCGACACTTGCTGCCAGCATACACTGGCATATGTCAACTGGTGTAGAGAGAGGGCGTCGTCGGCAGAGCATGCAAAAGGAAGCGTTAGTCGCGTGTGTGGTAGTGGCGACGTCCACCTGCCTGCCGGATGATAAATTATATCTACAAACGTGATTAATGGAGAGAGAGAACGAAGAATAGGAGGATGCTTCTGAATGCGTTTGGGTTCACATTAGGATACAAGTAAAGTTAAGATTAAACATCACAGCTGACTAACAGACTATGTAAATTGATTACACTTTCCCCTGATGGTGTGCGTTAGAAAAATGTTTATTTACTTCCTAACACATAACCGAACATGGGACAAGGGGAAAGAGCTCCCATCAACGAGCTGTTTGCTGTCATGTCCCGTGGGATAGACATTAGTCTAATGAAGTCCGACTGAAGGGTATAATCGCGCCCTGATGACACTACTACTATGAATTACTCCAGTAGGCCTGCTTACGAGCGAGCCAGCCTGTTCACTCTTCTCAAAGCCCGTTAAGCAAACTCTGCGATGACGTCACAATGGTTGCTAAGTAAACTCATTCGGTAACCAAGAAGCTAAATGATGCATTCGCCTGTGACTCCCCACGAGGCATTTTGTAACTGTTACACGTAAGTAACAGTTTGGGAATAGACAAGAGAAGTGAGAGGGAGGGCAACATGACGCGTTTTGAACAGGTTTTATCCTTAACTCGGCAAATATACTTTGAACACATGATCCGCTATTATATATAATAAAAGAAGACATACATAATGCAAGGAATCCCTATACACATAGCTGATGGTCATTCTACGTGTTTAAACGTGGCTTGTTTATTAAGATCTGGCATTCTTCTTTCTCTTCATTTATTTACCTTTTCCTTTCTTCCGTAGTACTCGAAGTTCTTACGGGTTCTATTACGTCTTCATTGCCTTCAATTACGTGTTTTCTTCGGTGTTTACTGCGATACATTTTATTCCAATGTTTCCAGCTTTGAATTAAGTTGGCAGGTTTTTCTACTTAATGAGATGTAAATTACTTTAGGGAATTACATTAGGTCGGTGAAAGAAAATTTTAACGAATCCAATAAGGCTTTTACTAATTGCAATAAAGCTCATGTAAGAAAACGTGATTTAACGTCTTAAGAAAATAAGCAAACCATGTTCTTTCTTTATGCTGCTGTCGTGTAGAAGATGGAGAATCATAGCGCCATCTATTGTAGTTTGTTGGACATTATTAAACACTCCCCCCCCCACCTCTTAATAGAATTTATAAAGAGACCCTAACTATTCATAACAATACACACACACACACACACCATATTAAAAGTCATGGAAGTTGGCTGACTTCCTTGACTTGCGTTATATATGCATATCGTGTTATTTGGCGAAGGCCCTTCTTCCTTATTTATTTATTTATTTATTTTTATCATCAAGCCACTACAAAAAAAGAGGTTCAGAAATGCCGTGAATTAAACGTAGACCGCTATGTACTTTGACCTGCTTTCCGAGTTCTCCAGCCTATTTCTCGGAAAGTAATTGAGAAAATCAACACTACTAGATTAAAGATGGAATGAATTCTTTCTCTCTCCTTTTCTCTCTGTATGACCAATCGCTTTACATGCAAATCCATGACGATGTCTGTAGATCATACTGAGGGTTAGTCGTGTGCGAAATTAAATTTTTCAGAAATTCAACCATCAAATGGATTAATTATTCAATCACATGACTAGATTATTCTAAATTATTTGCCATTTATTTAGTTTAGACTTATTCTAAACCACAGAAGTGATTTTATTCATGCAGATTCGGATATTCTCTCTGATCTAACTAGATTTGCTAGGAAAATTAATTTGTAAAGATATCTAGTCCGTATTAAGAAAACATGTTCTTAATAAATTAAGAAGCAGCGCGTGCGTGAAGGGAGCTGGTCTGTTCTTGAAAGTACATCTGGAGCACAGTTTTCCAATACAGTCCCTCAAAAGTCCAATAAGGACTTTTGCACTTCGGGGGGGGGGGGGGTTCGTAAGTAGGTAGTATAGTTTTCCTTTTGAAAACATTGCTCATCAGTCTCCTCCTTCTCCTTCATTCCGAATAAAAACTGCAAAAAAAGAGACAAGTTCTACGAAACTTTCTTCGACTCCTTCCAGTTGTGTACTTTCCAAGATTCTGCCCTTTTTCTGAATGAATGTGTCACTTATGATTCTGACTTCCTTAACAGCACCTATCGAGTGTTATTCACTTTATACGTCACACTCGCTTAGTGCTAAACGGCACCCACCCAGCCACCCATCCCAGTAATCTAACCTCAAATTGATACATCGTCCAGTTACTTCTCCCTCAACGTGAGTTACCCTGGCAACAAGACTGATGAAACGTCTTCTTACTTAGTATATTGGATCCAGACGAGTTTGGCACTAACACAACGTAAAAAAACATTAACGGGGATGGATAAAGCGAGTAAAGCACTCAAGAAAAACACAGACGCGTGCCACAAATTACCCTTTATTATACTTTTTGTGCTACCATTAGGAGTTATCGAAATAGCTACAAAAACAAAATAATTACGGAAATGAAATATTTAAATCCTTTGGTGAATTTCAAAAATTTTAAGTGTTTGAGTTTCCAGGGATGCAGCTCATCAAAGATTTCTCCCTGTAAAAGACCGGGGATAGCGCGATGTGAAATCAACTTAATTCAAAGAAGAATAAAAGATATGTTCGCTTCACAATAAAAACCAAACGTTTAACAATCAGATTAAAATCATGTATTCTATTAAACAGACTTCCATTTTTTACGCTTAAAGCTAACCATTGATGCCATTTAAGCCAACTTTTGAATATACGCCACAAAATAAGCAGCAAATATTCTTTTGGAAAACTTGGTGGGACGACATTTATAAGAGGTGAATAATGAAACATCAGAAATGATTATTATAGCAAAATACCCATCTTTGGATGCAGATAAAGAGAAACAAAGCAGCCTACTATTTCGCTGTTTGTAGCTGAAATAGTTTGACACGTGTTTTATTCGCACATTCTGTCTATCCACCAAAACTCTATGTTTCCGTCTGTCTGTTGTTGCCATCAACTTGATAGCAGCACCATCTCAACAGTTTCTTATTTCGCTAACAATTGGGCTGGCATCTTGCACGTATACCGTCCAACGTGACTCCATATTGCATCCCTTTCACTGATTTTGACATCTCTTTCGTCGGCACGTGCTCACCACAGTGAGAACGTCCAGTTGCGGAACGAATAGTTTTATCGTAACATTTTTCTGTTCTTTTACTTTTTTTTTTTCATACAGTGCACCTTGATGACGTCAATAAATGACTTCTTAAAATAACAAAAGGTAAGTTATTGATGGCCACAAAATATGCCGACCGTTAAGGGTGGAAAAAAAAAAAAAAGAATTCCCTAAAGTAATAAGGCTTAATGATTTTCTCCTTTCATTAATTAAGATATCTGATTTCCTTTCAAAAAGCGACTTTGTCCAGCGTTCTTTTAAATATCTTATTAATTAACTACGAATAGTGGAAGACAGGACTTCATAAGCCTGCTTGGATTGTGTTCTTTATGGTAGAAAGGTGGCTAATAAGTTGTCCAAAGAAAGAAGCTAAAAAAAGTTTGCAGTCTCTTTGCAATATTTTGATCTTTTTTATAGTCTTGCTACTCGCAAAAAAAAATCATTTAAAACATAAAAACAAAGTATAGTCATGTACTTGCTTTCTCTCAAACAATCAAAATGAAATTTAGGCTTAAGAAAATGAAGCGGAAAATATTATTTTTTCCATAACTTGATCATTCTGTAAACAACTAAATAAATTCGTCCGTGATTTGAATAAACTTCGTTATTTGATTAATAAAGAATGTCTTTGGTTATTTGAGAGCAGTGAACTTTCATGTTTCTGTCTTAGCCTTTATCTTCTTCTTAGATCGTTTTGAACAAAGATGAAAATTGAAAATTGCGAACGTACAAACACAGAGCAGTCATAATCTTCGCAATGTTTTCGAAAACGAAGGATAAAAAAAACATCGGAACAAACCATTACAATGCTTTTGAATGAGTCAATTTCCTATTGTTACATTATCTTGGCTTGGCGCGTGCCTGGGCTCGAGTTTTTTATTTTTTTATCCATCTAGCTACGTTAATAATGATGCAGAGACAAAGGGATTCGTTAATACCTTGTACATTATTACTTAAAGTCGTTTTCCTTTAGACTTACTTCTATTTAACAAGTTCAAAGATTTAGAAAAATTTTAGCATTAACAAAATAGCCCGAAGACAAATTACCGCAATTCAACGCTAGCAAAGTGAATGCTGTGGGGACTGTTTGGAAAGAAGGCTTTAATTCGAAGTACCAATTTTGCTCTGATTTTTAAAAGCCGCTAATACCGACAAGGTAAACACCAATGCGTTGGAAAAGGGGAGAGAAAAGGGGGGGGCGAGTAAGAAGAGGCGAACGGCGGCTAAAAAATAAATAAAAGATGCACTCTAAGAAAGAAAGAAAGAAATTATTTATAATAAGAGATGACTTCTAAGTACTTAAACAAATAAGATTTTCGATGTTTCTTAGAAATCGACTAAAGAGGGTGGTCTGTCCCTCCAGCGTTTGAAGTCCATAACAAATTCTGTACACTTAGGGCAGTTATGGTAAACAAAAAGACTAAAACTAAAGTTTTAAGAATGTTCACGGAGAGTAGGAAGATAACTAAGTCGTTTTGAATGTCTTTAAAGAACGAATTAGGTCTTTTGTCTGTAAAGTTTGCTTTTCCAGATCTGCTTTGCCGTTTAGGTTGATTGACCTGTCTTGTACTTCGCAATACGTTCCTGTTTCTAAGAGTTGGGTGCAAACCATTCCTTAGAAGGAAATGTTCTGAAAGATAGTCTACAGCTCTGATAAATTAAGTTAAAAAATACCTCGGTGTTAAAAAAAAGTTAAAAATCGTTTAAAAATAAGTGCTCTGTGTCAGTGTCAATACTTAAGACTGCGAAAAACGTTAACAACAATGTCTAGATTTACTGCATAAGATAATACAACTTGAAAGCACGATTAACACATAATAGAATAATACTTAATTTGCAATAGTACTTATTAATACTTAACACCTCTGCACTTTAGTCGGATGCGACAATGGCCTTCGGCTGGGTTTTCCAACCGAAGTTCTAGATGGGATTCGAATCACGTCGAGAACATGTCAGTATCTTTATCAGGACATTGCAACTGCAATTGTAGGTGAGTTAGTTGGTCTCCTACGAAAGTGACAGTTTTCCTCCGGAAACTCCGGTTTTTCATCTGCATACAGGCAAATTGGCCTGAAGAACACACGCAATTTACATACAAAATACACTATAGGCATAAGTCTATTTGGGAAAAACGGTTAGGAAATCCAATAATGCCTTAGAGGTTCGTGGAATCTTAAGGGCTTGTTGAGGATCTTGTGAAAGAATATGCATATAAGGATGCCTGCGCAGCGTTGCCTCAACATTTCTGGTTCTACAATGCTAATCCACTAGACGAAGGACCATTTTAGGCTCGATTATGATCGCCAAGTGGAACTAGTCGGGGACCTGTGACCAGAATTTAAATGAGTCAAGTTAATTTCAATAGTCAGTATTCGGCGCAGGCGTATTACGTTTTTTTTTTTTTTTTTTTTTTAATATGCAAGATAAAAATCGAACTGAACTCATTGTTTCAGGCAATAATATACCAGTTAGGGTTTAAGATCACACGATGGCTGCACCTTGCGCCATACTTTTGTCTAGATGCCTTCAAAATTATCCGTGGCAATGACTCAGCTTCTGTCGGCTAATGTAAGACTGAAAATTGGGATTTCTAAAGTTAGGAGTAAAAAGAGTTCTACTTACTCCTTATGTGGAATAAAAAAATGGCGTTTAGAGAATTTATTACTTTTTTTAGAAATAACAGTACACGAATCTGATGTAATACTTAATTCTATTTTAATAATAAGAGTGAAAATACGAGATTCAGGGAGGTAAAACCCTATGAGAATTGCATGAAGTTTTCTTGCGTTTATGAGGACTCGAAATCTGGTGCTTCAGCCGTCAGGGCGCATCGTCCTCCTGAGTGCGTTACCATGGCATTGCGCATTCATTCAGGGCGGGAAAATTAAATAAAGAAAAGCAATGCACGGTGGGTTGCTTCTCTATTAAAGGAAGTGCCTTCCCATAATATTGGAAACAACTGAAATGCAATTTGTCTAAAATAATTTCATTTTAAATGTTAATAATTAAAATAATAATATCAATTTAAAAATGTGATATTCAGCAATAATTTTCGTTGGCATTTTTAGTTTATTTAATTTTTATTTACAGCTTGATCTTTTTTTAGTGCAGTCAGGAGAACGACTCCCCTTTAGGTAGGAAAGAGCTACATCTCGACCCCCATCTAAGATGAGAGGAATTTTTGTAAGGACTTTTCAAGGGAAGGTGAGTTAACCACACGTATCTGAGGGTTTTTCTTTTCTGAATAACCACATAACAAGATCTATCTAGCCTTTTCATCATTTCCATATTCAGTGGTGGGCCAATTATGGACAATAGGCTTCATGTTGTTCTTTTTTTACCATCCTGAATGACGTATCACTATAACGCATGCGTCAAGAGAGGATCAACTCGTAATCTTTGTCCCTTCACGATCTTTATCACTTCTTTTGATCTCATTCGTAACATCATGGAAAAAAAAAAACGTCCGGCCCACCACTGTATGAGTGGTGGGCCGAACTTCTTTGGGGGGAGGGGAAATGTTTCCAATTTCTAATATTTTGGGACTTGAAGGTGGATAACGTGACACAGCTGGTGTTCGCGAACCAATTTACTCAGCACGATATCGGATGGCACTTCTGCACATATTATGTCGCCCTATTAGAATTGCACAAAAGCCGATATTCTAATACCCCTTATGGAGCACGTTCATCGAATTGCATTCAATATTAATAACTTAGAATTCGGAAATGGTTTCTCATAAGTGAATAACGATTCTCCTGCAAAGCTGATGCTAAATCAGTTCGAAGTGAATATTATAGCAAACATTTTTGATCGAAGAATTAGTTTGGAGAAGACTGCCGAAACTATCTTGTGTGAAAACAGTTTCTAGCCAGTAGAATAAGTAATTCAAAATCGAAAATTATAAAATGAACCACGTCAGGAATATTTATTGTAAAATTTAATTGACTTTATTGTTCAAACGTTTTTTTTTTAATTTGATTTTTTTTCAATGACGTCATCATTCTATTACTGTTCGCACCGAATAATCTCTTCATTACTAGCCTTTTTTAACGCTGTCTTATTTGTCTAATGTTCCGTTCCAGGTTAATATCATTGAATATAATAAAATTAATGCAAATGCAATAAAAATATTATTCACAGCATGTCTCCTCGGCAACCAATTTTCTATGCATGTGCATCTGTTTTGTCTCCGTGTTAATACATACAAAGACACACACATTTACAGTCTTTCTATTATGCGTCTTAGACTCGAAATAATAATCATAAAATTCAAAAACGAACAGTAAAAGAAACGTTTTTATATATATATATATATAAAAAAAAACCTAAGAAAGAAAAAGAAATAAAAGTATTACCGAAGCAAATGATGTACGAGAAAATCAATATTTAATTTCGCATTTTACAGCCACAGATTTTCTTCAAAACAGATTATAAAAGAAAAGAAAGAATTTCATTTGGAAATGAAGACACATTTAAAAGAAACCAGGGTGGGGGAGGGTGGAAAAAAGAAAGAAACGACGATAAAATATTTGCATTTCTCTCATCAACGAAAAACAACAGACGCTATAGGAGTGGTCAAGTAATAGACAATAAATGATAACATAAAATGAGGTAACACGCCATAGATGCAAATACATCAGACGGTGTGTGTGTGTGTAATCAAAATATTCATATTTAAATATAAAAGGTTTTAATGGTCGTTTAGCAAATAAGTTTCACTTGAAAAACGCGCTGGTTGTTGATGACAGATTACTAAATTGGTGAAATCTAGCCTCTCCTCTGCATACACATACAATTCTGAAACGAATTTGTAAATCGTGTGATGCTTCATTGTATCGGGAGGTACTTACGGATATCAAAAACTGCTATAATTTCGACATCCTTTGTGAAAAGGCTAAAGACTTGTAAGGATTTAGACGAAGTAGTGAAAGTTAAGACAACTTTGTCAGTTGAAAGCGCCTTAGTTTCTCCATTTCTCTCTTAATAATTTCATTTATATTTACAATCTTTCAGTCTTCTAAGTTTGGTTTACTTTTTTTTTTCTAATTGAATTTGAGCTCTCCTTCCCTCAACGTATTCCTCATTGATTCTCTTGTTATTATTGTAATGCCATTATCCTCTAGTTATCCTGGATTGAATCAGAAATATAGTTAACTTGTTTCCGTCTCATAACCAGTAACTAACTAGCTAATATGTAGTTAATTATTTTGAATTTCTAGTCATAATATATTATGTCTGGAAATTACGTGTGTTCTCTAGTCGATTTGAATATGTTTGAGGGAAGAAAAACCCTAGATCGAAAGCCACCAAATTATCATTTGGATGGCAAATAAGAGAAATTCCTCTTCTCTGCTTCTACTTGGGATTATTTATTTCTACCGGAAACTACTTTTTAAGTGGCTCCCACTCATTAAAACTTGTAAGCCGATTTTATTCTGAATATCAACTAATGCATAATGCGAATATCCACTATCTCAAATACATTCTCTCGAATATATTTCCAATTCATGATTTCCATCCAAACTTATTCTCTCCGCTCTTCCTATAACGCGACATCTCAACTGAGTTAATGTTGTCCATTGTGAAAGAGCAGATGAACTCTTACATGCGATACAGAAATTGAATGCCGAATAATAAAGCCAACCATTTGGCTTGACTTTATTATTCTGCTATTACAGTTTTATAATTCTAATTTTCCTTGTTTAAGATGCGAAGTTTTCGTATATGAAAGCTTTAATAATACCTATCTCCTGTAAAGGAATATTTTTTTTCCAGAAAGGGCTTTAAAATATGTCATGTGTTAACTATATCTGAAATTAAATTTCCTGTTTTTAAACATAATTTAAAAATACTTTTCTACGAAATGATTCTAACCATCCACACACACACGCAATCAATGGTGCTGGCCAAAGTGGAGCAAAAATGTTACTAGCAGCAACGTTTGCAAATGGATTTTTGTACTTCGTTTAAGTCTATTTATATACTTTTTAAGACTGATTAATTATTTCATATTAAATTTAAAATCCTGTAAAAGGATTAAAAAAAAACGTAAATACGAAAATAAGATGGGTTGATTATATTTAGTGGATGAACGACACTAAACAAAATTACTTTATTACAAAAGGTCGCTCTGATAGGTAAATAAACAGACATATTTTGTTGTTGTTGTAGTTCAGTGTTCGGAGCCTCCTTGGATAACTGGCAATGTCCCTTGGTTAGAAAGACTTAGGTTGACTCCTGATTAGAACGCAAAGAACTTTTTTAAGAAGTTTTGGGTGGAAAATAAGTTAGATAGTCTCATGTGAAGATGGAACTGTTTTTCTACTGTAAACAAGACTTGATAATCTCGCAAAGCAGATACGGGCCGAGGAACATACGCAGTTTGCATGTATAACACAGTAGCCTCTCAGTCTTAGTTACTTCGGCTGTAATGCAGAACAATCCAACTATCTCTTCCGATTTCAGCTTTTCTTTTCCAGTATCCATCTTTGCGTTGTTTGGCATACTGTGTTGTCATGTACATGCCGCGATGTTGAAAATAGTAGAATCATCGCTGTTTTGAAATCTTCTGATATGAATATTTTCTCTGATCATATCATTCTCATAGGAATACACACCTTATTACACTATGAACACGTGTCCATTATGTAAAGTTTGGTTTCCGGACGAATTCCAAGACTTCAAAATAGTCATCTGATCGAATTCTTCATTATTTATGAGTTCGCCCGAAAATTAAAAACCCACCACTGAAACAGGAGACAGATTATCGGATCCTTTTTTGGGAAAATAAAAAGGTTTTTGGACAATTAGTAAAATCTTAAAAATACAGAAAATGGATTCTGAAAGGAACTGAGGCGATCATACTTTTGACTGAGGACTAAAAACGTCTAGAAAAGATCTTCCCAATCAGTTCCTACAGCATTTCTCCAATGAATTGTTCCATCATCACAATGTAGTGACAAATCCACTACATTGTGATGATAGGACATCGCTTATAAATGTCTCTGTGAACAGATCGAGGAATTCGTTAGAATCTTTCGGATTTTTTTTTCATTTTGTTCAAAACCCAAATTTTGGCAAAAACAACAGAAATTGGCAATTCAGTCGATTTCTTTCGACTGCTATTAAAATATTTGCATGTAACAGTTTTCTTTGCGAAGTTTTTCCACATTCAGACAAACAGCAGACCACTAGAAAAGTGAGTTGTCGCTGGTAACGTTAAAGTTATATTCGTATTTAAATTAAAGCTTTGAAGAGCAACAATTGAAGAATTATGATCTTACTTTAATTTTCTTTACTTTGTGATTAATGTATACCTTTAAACACACGTGTACTGCAAAGCCTATGTATAATGACATACTTCTGTTCATTTTTTGGTCTCATTTAATTTGATACCCGCACCTTATTAGTATTCATTATGTAGGGTGAACGTGGGGAAAAGGAAGAAGGAACAGGCAGAAACGATTTATCAAAAAGACTGTGGGCCAATTGAACGAAACAAGAAGGCATTGAGTTTTACTGCCTTCTTGTTTCCTTCAAGAAGGCATTGAAATACTGAAAAAAAATCACGATCACGTATTATTTATTCACAAAGGTTTAACGTTGCTTTTTATATATTTATTTTGAATATTAAAATGTCACTCTTCTCGTACTCATACTGAGTACGAGAAGAGAGCATCAGAAGAATACCCCCAGAAAATCTAACCGTAGATCGTCATGTCCCACCCGTTGCTTAGATGTCACAACTATGCTAGCAGTTTTTCTTTTATTTCTTCAGATTTTAGTTCTACGCATGTAAGTTGGATAATGAATGCTTTTATGATCACATGCAGTAAATAACTTTTTTTCTAATTGTAAGCCTTCGTCCATTTTTCACACAATTAATTAAATGACTGCTGTGTCGTGAAAACAATCATTATCAGAAATTAACAAGCCATTAATAATTCAAAAAAATCGATTTTAACATAACAAAAGCAGAAAACTTGAACTAACGCTTGTTCATTAAAAATAGATCTCATCCTAATGCAACTTGTGTCCAATGTTGCTTGTACCTATTTTGCATCCAGTTAGTTCTGATTGCAATACCACTCGAAGGTAAATGGCTCACTGAATTTCTCCTTACTTTTTCTTCGACTCTTGCATGGAGGATGTTGGCATATCTTCCCCAATAACCAAACACCACCTAGTATCCGCTTTGATGTCTCACCATGATTTTTCATTGAAAGATATTAAGCTGTTCAGCGCTGATAGCACCAATGCCTCAAAACGGAAACAAACTCTTGCCGTTATCTCGTTGCTATTCCGATACTTTCCACTATTTTGGAAACAGAACAAATCCGTTAATAGTTAATTTCACTCCACCACTAGCTTCTTGAAATCTTAATGATCAGGGATTTGTCCCACAAGCAAACTGTCTTGAATAATCTATCACAGTACTATCTGACCAAAATCTTCGTCTTGATTTTCCACAGAAAATAATAATCATCACAATATATATATATTATATTTTATATTTTTAAATACATACGTAGAAACATAATTCAGAGAGTTTATTATTAATTTGACATAATTTCTTTTTATTTTTCACCGAGGTGTTTCTTTGTTTTTACAATACGTTCATTCAATAATTTCTCTGTATTGAAGATGGGATGAGTATCACCTATGAGATAAAATCGAGAACAGTCTCACGTTCTAAATAATGTACAGAATAACCGTGGATGACAGGCGCAGGGAAAAAATGGGAAATTTTATCAGCGACTTGGAAAGTGAAATAATTAATACCTTTGATCGTTCCATTTTGAAATGAAAATGATTTGAGTTGTGGTAAGTAACGTGTGGAGGGGGACTGCAGACGATAAACTTGACACCATTCATGAATAAGAAATGATCTTTGTGTACGCGCCATTACCCTAGCATTGGCAATGTGCTAATAGATTTCGACACCACTAATGACCACAGCTCATTTCCATACTTAATCAGGCAGTAAAGTTGTAGATTTTTCCTTCAGTTTAGGAGCTAGGTGGCGCTCTTTCACCTCAGCTACCTCATTACGCACCGTAAATCTAATTACGTGCCTCATTAAGCGTTATTTCCCCAAACAACACAAAGAAGTACACAAGGGACGAACTGGTACATGTGTAAAGATGCATTTTTCTCATCGTTCTTCAACCAGGCAAAATTATGCGATGGGAAGGGCACGGGTGAGGATGATTACAGGCACAAGTAGGTTAAGGAGCATGCGTATTGTGGATTTACTCTTTTTGATGAACTGCTTGTCAAATGGTTAAAGTATATTTGTTTTTCCAAATTAAAATCTAGAAGTTGCACAAAACAAAAGTCCTATTATAGGCAGCGGGGGGGGGGCAAGGAAGCCAACGAGCATTCTCTGCCTCCATTTCTAAATACTGTCAATCAAGTAACAAAGAAGCCAATATTCTTACTATAAGAACTTCAGTTGATGAATGATCCATGTCTCGTTCGGCTGAATGTCCACTTTAAGATTATTAAAGAGAAAGTGATGCACGTTTCTTAACGTTTATCTTGAAGATAAAACGACTATTATTGTATAACATTTTATTGAAAAGAAAGTGATTATTGTTAAATAACATTTTCTTGAAGAGAGAGAGAGAGAGAGAGAGAGAGAGAGAGTATCACTGCTAATTGTTATCACCTAACAACGCAACATAATTAAAATAATTATTCTTGGTGTGCTGTAGATTAAAGATCAAGAAGTAAATTTAATAGAAAAATATTTTAATGGTTGATTATGTTAGTTACTTGAGCGCTTGATTAACATAATTTCTAATGGAAAGATGCTTACCGATCTTGCTAATAAAATAAATTCCAATAAGAAGTTTCCATAGATAGAACTAGTTACGTTGACTTCGCCTGAATTTTTAAAATCTTCATTGGCTTCTTCTATAAATTCGGAACGACCTAGTTTTTCCTAGAATAGACGTTTTTGCGGGTGTTACTGTTAATTTTTTCAGTTCTTCGCGAGGCCATAAAAATCGATTGCGGGACTGGTGCTCAGCTGAACCATTACCTGTAAAGCTTACTTAATCGATAGTTCATTATAAAATGGAAGTTATGCCTAATCGTTTATCTATTGATCTAGCTGAACAGCCATGCCTTTTTATGAGATCCTCGATTGTGCTGTTCAGAGCAATCACTTTTCATAAAATACCACGCACTGTCTCCGGCTTATTTGTTTGCAGTCATTTTCTCTCTCTCTCTCATATATATATGAGATTACGCCTTATCGGGTTTAAACCTTATAAGTCTAAAAGACTGATTCAACTGATGTTTAGATCACTTGGAACTGGGTCTGTCTATGCACTGTTTATGCAATAAATTTCATCACGCTGGGAAACAACATCGCTTTGTTTATGCATGAGTTGAAGTGGCCAAGCCATGGACAAGACTAAAGTTACCAGATTTTCTTTTCCTCTCATATCACGTAATACGAATGAAGTCTTTAAGTCATCATCAATAAGTGGCCAATATTTCTTCTGTTTTGAGGGTACATTTTAAAAAAATTATTTTGTAAACTTAACTGCCATGATATCATAATGAGTATGAACCGAATCTTGTAATCCTTTAGGGGGCATTCAGTCCAGCTGCAATAATCTTGCTGCTAATATACCAACAACTATCGTGAGTAGTAGAAGAAATAGGAGAAATGTTGCTGAGGATCTGAGGAATTTTTTCCATGTGTGTGTGCGTGCGTGTTTGTGTGTGTAGTCCTTGGCAAAATATTTATCAGTAAATGTTCTGTTCTTCCTAATTTCACTGTACAATCATGAATATCCAAACAAAGAGGAAGGGAAATAATGCACCTTCATAGAGTTTTTGTAACTTATCGATGTCCAAACCACATCTACTCGTCCTAACAAAAACTCAAATATTAGTTTCTTCGATTTCTACTCACTCACTCGCGTGCCTCACTTACACACTTTTTGACTTTTCCCATAAGGAAAGTGGCATTCACGCATGCAGTGATCTCACATAAATTGTTCACATGCGTACAAGTAGAAGGATACTAACCCCTTCCAAACTCTTGGTCTCTTTCTCTCTTAAAGATAGAATAACTGAAGCAAACAAAGTTCACTTAATAATAAGAACTTGCTCTAATTTAGCTAAAGGGTAAACTATTACGTACTATTACGTAAAGGGTAAACTATTACGGAAAACCTTACTGCATACGGACTTATAAGTATTATAATTTTTCCTCAGGTGTAACAGTGTTCATTAACGTGTCTAATCAATATACGAGTGGATCTCATTACACATATGGACTCTTATTTTAATCGGTCAATGGAATTATTACATGAATCACTGCATACGGTGAACTACGGTTTCTTTTTTCTTCGATTCAAAATCTTTATATATTCTGAAAAAAAAAACACATTTTTAAAGTTACTATAGAGTTCCAAGAATAGGATTAGCATTTACGTACAATAGATCTCAAAAAGCAGCACTCCTATTGACTTTATTGGTTCGCTTTTCAACTAGCTACGGACTCTTTCACATATTTGTGCCCCCCCCCCCCCTCCGCCTCCCAGACAGCGCTGGTGGATTCAGCAGCTGTTTCTAACAGGCTTTAGTTGTAAATACGTTTTAGTGAAACTGAGTCTTATTTAGGTCTTTTACTTTACTATTACATGCAAAATGTCTTCTGGGAAATTCAGATATTGATTTTTAATTCGGTGAAGCATTTACCTACAGACAAGCTTCCTTTCTGTTGTCTATCATTATCTAGATGTCAGAACCTCCGTAGCTCAGTCGGTATAGACGAAGCCCTTTCGTCCGAAACACGTGAGTTCGATTCCCGTCAGTGACGTGAGGAACATTTATCCGGTCTCATACGGAGGTAGGGTTTTTTTTTTCACCTGGAAACTTGGGTTTTTCGTTCCCCGGAACAGGCAAACCGGCCCCGTGAACACAGGAATACTTACGACCCAGACATAGACTAATTCTTCAGCGATATACCGGTCCCGAGCCCGGATTAAAATTGAGGGAATTGAGAAAGTGTCGTACATACCCGTAAAAAGGGGACTCACGGTCGTTGTGTCATCATACGCTAAATAAAATAAATCGGGATGCCAAATGGAACGATCTCAATTTCTAATCCTCCTTTTCTTGGCTGGATTATTTTAGCAGTCTTCTGATCCAGTCTTTTGCACTGAACCGATTGCTAAAAGTGTGTGTGTGTGTGTGTGTGTGTGTGATCATTGGAACACCTTTCGTTCCTCTTTCTGTTTTTTCCTTGAAAAACTCGTTTTCTTTTTTAATTCCACAAAACAGACAAACCGGCTCGAGGAACACAAACAACTGACACAAGATACTAATCTCATAGAAGTTGCTTCCGCCGTAATTTTAAAAAACCTATTCCTCGTTCTATGCCTTTTCCGAGACTCGAGTCTCCAAGAAATGCGTTAAGGTTATCCAAGATCAGAATGAATCGGTCGATATTTTAAACAATTTAAACACCATAAATATGACTACATTTTTCTATACCTCTATTAAGACAACGAAGAGACCATCCACCACGTATTTACAGAACAATTTTTCTGCATTTTCGTCGCTGCTCTTTCGAACAAATTCCATTCATTTGAATCTCTTAAACGACAGCTCATTCTTATAGATATATTGAAATCTCCTGTTAATGAACTTCTTTTTTTTTGCCAATCTTCCATTCATCCATCATTGAATATCTCCAATGTCTCACCTGCAATTTGGGTGATTTAAGAGGTTTGCTTAATAATTAACATCATACGACTGAAAGTTTACGAGAATTAAGTTTCAATCTCAATTTGAATTCAGAATGAGGGGAAAAAATTAAGCCTAACATACGAAGATAGAAAAGTAAGCTGCGAGTTTAATGGCATGGAGTTGATTTAAAACTTCAAAGGATCTAATTTAGCAGCCTCAGTGAAAGCCCATTAACTACAGTCAGCAATTTAAAAAAAAAAGCGACTACCTGGACGGTTAAATCGAAAGCAGTTTCTTTTGTAGTGTTTTCAATATAATGACCGTTGTGTCCATTTGGGATAAGAAGAGTTTGTAGGATGTGTGTCCTTAATTACTTGGATCAAAGTGGCTGACTGGAAGGAAGAGGAAGAAGCATCTGTAATGTATATACAAATACATTACCGTCGTTTTTATAAAAACTTTTCTTTTGTTCGATAACTATCATAAATAATCAATTGATTCCAATAAACAAACTGGACAGAGATTTGTTTTTTTCCATTACAAATAGCCTATCTTTCTTTTTCCATTTATTTACTTAAGTAATCCTAGTTTTTTTTTTTTTTTACAATTCATGCAAGATGTTTCTTATTTACAGTTTCTTAAATAAGATGTTATGCGTGCGTTTTATTTAATCTAAAAGCCTTTGTAATAAAATAGAAGGCTTTGTTTGTTATAAACGACTCCCCTTCCATTTATTATTCTCTATGGATACATTTTATAAATTCTCTCTCACTTCGATAAAACACTCGACATCCCTTTGAATTAAACTTCAGAGTTATATCTCCCCTCAGAATTAGGTAGTTGTTGACCCAGTAAAACCTGTGTGTCAACTGTGGTGCAGTTCTGCTTTCAAAACAGGCTACAAAATAATGAATGTCATTCTTATTCATCTTATTTTTCAGAGCTGCAAACCGGATACAATGCGTTGCTTAGCAACGCGTGCATCTCTTCGGCCATTGTTGATATTCTACCGCTGAAACAAATGCATACAATTTCCGACATTGTCATGAGCTGATTATCTCTACGCATTCAGAAGGGTTCTCCGTTTTTTCCTGTAATACGCTAAACAACATTCTACAAGACACAAAGCCTTGTTAAATGATTGTGTTGTTCTATAAAATGAACTTGCTGAAGCAGATAGCGTAGTCATAAAAAAACATCATGTTTTCTGTTATATTAACTCTTTATTTTATTTTTTTTTATTTCTTTATCGATTTTGTATATTGAAGTCAGCATCATTGAACAAATACGTTATTATCTTCGCAGTTCGTATGCTACACGATATATAAAAATGCTGGTAACTTTAAGAAATGTATTTAAAGTAAGAAGTTTAAATCTTGAAAATGTCAATAAATTAAACTAGTGAAGGAAGGAAGACTTTACTTTCTGAAGGACAAATACGAAGAGGATTTCATATAAAGTAAAGCAGAAAATACTTAAAATGGAGGATAAACGTTATTTGTTAAAAGAGAAAGACCACTGAAAATAAAATCTACGCTGTACCAGCAGTGGTTTGTCAAACCGCTTCAAAATGTAACGTAACGAGAAAGATATTTAGGGAGATGAGTGGCTAAGGAGACATACAGAAAGAGGAAAATGATAGGGTGACGTGTGGATTCGTTGAGGCAACTTAGGCTATGAAGCGAATGTATTATGTCTGTCAACTGTATTCTCTGTCTCTGTACTCGTTTTTTTTGTTGTTGTAGTTTTTCGTAAAATACCAACATAAAAATCTCGCATTAGGTGATGGGTGTAATACGTGCTTATCTTCAAGATAGTAAATTAGAGAAGACAGATAGAAGAGGGAAGGAGGGATTATGGGATCAATAGCTGAATCTCCATGGAGCCGGAATTAAACTGCCAATAAATAAAAAAAAATCACTGGATTGTAATATACATAGGTATCTAGCGTAATGATCTATCAGTATCTATTAGTTCATCAAAAGAAAAAAACTTAATTTAAATGCTGCTCTAGTTGGCTAACAGATGTTTCATCTCTCCAGCCAACAGGTTGGAGGGTTCGAATTTCATCATGGCAATGATTTAAGTGAATGTCTTAGGTAGTTGTTGACCCATTAAAACCTGTGTGTGTCAACTGTGGTACAGTTCTGCTTTCAAAACAGGCTATTATTGATATTCTACTGCTGAAACAAATGCATACATCCGACATTGTTATGAGCTGATTATCTCTACGCATTCAGAAGGGACTCCTGTTTTTTCCTGTAATTCGCTAAACAAAACGCTAACCCGTAGTAGCTCAACACAAGATACATGTATACGTTTACATACTTTGGTAGCCAGGAGTGTATTTAAATAAATAAACCAGTATTAGAAAACTTAGATTCAATCATCTTTTCAATAGGATTAAGTAAATTCTCGGGAAGATTATACATACCTTGCCTACTGAAGGGAATTGCGATAAGAACTGCTATTTTTCTAAACAGTTCGTATAACAGAATCTGGAGTGCTTGTTAGAAACCCTTGGCGAAGTTCCTGGGAGCTTCTAAGAGTCTACTAAGTAAAGAAATGTAACAAACTCAATCTGCTATTCGAGCCTGTAGAGGTGGGCAGTGCGTCCGATGTATAAAGCGAGATCAGGAGGGACTCGCAACACCTTAAGTATATCAACAATGTTCGGCACCTCTTCCTATAATTAATTTATCGAAAAGAGACGAACGTGCGGGATGAACTTCCCTGCGGTTAGAAGAGATCAGCATATCAACAGCCTTTGGGAGCAGGCAGTGGAAGTTACCAAGCTAATCTAATTTCAGGTAGATCACTCGGCGAGAGATCTGCCGTTATCGCCCATTTTTATAAGATAGAGGTAAGATCTGCCTTTTGTTGGTGAAATGCAAGTTTTACTGGCATAGGAGGAGGTTTCCTAAATTCTAAAAGGTTTCTTTCTAGTTTTATTTTAAAGAAGAATATCTTGAGACTACGGCGCTGCCATCACGAGCTAAATAATGAAGGGGTAAATATTCTTATGTTTTATAGATTCTGCCTTTGTAGAATTCAGAGAGCGCACGTGATGTCTGGCTCATATGAAATCGAATGATCATTTTAAGGTTTCTTTAATATGATTCTCTTGAGTTAAATTACTGTGACAGTGTACATCAGTAGCAGTACTTCATTTCATCAATCTTGTTAATTAATTCTTCATTTGTAACAGTTGCATTCCTACTCTGCTTCCAGTTTGCTACTCAAAAATGCAAAAAAAGGGAATGAGCACTTTTGGATAAAGGCCAGAGAAAAGTTAAGAGAAACTCGTATGTTAACTGATAACATTTCAGATGCGTTTGATCAATTTTCGCGTATACTTACAAACCAAACTATCATCATAATTAAGATATTCTTTCTATCTATCTATCTATCCTTTGCAGATGCTTTTCTCTCTTCCATACCGCTAGAGTAATTCAGGATTCTGTAATGACACTCACAATCTTCCTCCTATATATTTATGACCTTCTCTCTCTCTCTCTCTCTCTCTCACATTAAACTCAAATCCTATCTATAGTTTTGCTCATGACAGCACACTCCATTTCTGGCCTTCATTCAACAAACTTGTAGTGCTCAAACTACGTGTAAGATTTTGCATAATCATTGTCTTAAAAACTGAATCTTTTTATTATTCTTCAGTGGAGCAAGAAAACCCCAATAGACTTCATTATTAAAATGCGGTCTTGTTTTTATTGTTTTCTTTCTCAGAATTAGGATCTCATTACTCCATATCTCTTGGATATCTGCATCTCTAGTCGTTCCTGACACATCGCATCCATAATCACGTCAATATCAAAACATGGTGTCCTTTTTCGCTCAAGACACTGCTAAACTTATAAAAATGCTAAATCCTCTCAAAGAATTCTGTTCTCGCATTTGGGATTATAAATAAAAGCCTGTTTAAAATCTTGAAGTTATTCAGAAGACAGCAGTCTGATTAATTGAAGACTCTTTTTTTCAAATATTTTCTCTAGTCACTGCAATCATTTTCCCATACACGTTTTGTTTTGCTTTATGCCCTTTCTCCAAATGCTTCTATGAACGCTCTTCTACTGAACTCGATACTGTCATTCTAAGTAGCTTCTGCCCTCCGAATCAGAAAAAAAATTAGAATAATCAAAGAAAATGTGTTGAATGATTTGCAATTCTAATTTATTGCATAGAAAATAATTATTACCAAATATGAATTAGCATCATCTAAATCCACGTACTTTGTAGATTATATAACTATGTAAACACATAAAAATGTAATATAAATTATAAGAAAACTGTTATTTGAAAACATTCACAAAATTAGAATACTTTTTAACGTGTTCAAAATATTAGAATAATGCAAAACTGAATGCACAAAAATTGCAGTCAAAGGGAAACATGGTTTTCAGACCATGTTTCCCTTTGAAAACATGGTCTGCAGACTAGAAACAAGTTCATTTTTGTCTCTTGGGGCAACTTCTTGAAGACGTTTCTTCATAATTCCCCACAAATTCTCTATGGGGTTAAAATCTGGTGAGTTTGCTGGCCAAGGAATTACAATGCTTTGCTTGTCTTTGAGCCATCTAATAGTGGTCTTGGAAGTGCGACAAGAAGCCGAATCTTGTTGGAAAAGGAAAATCACCATTACATAAATCTTCCGATGCTGGAACATAAAGTGCTCAAGAATTTCGTGGTACACTTTGGAATTGACTCTTTCGTACACAATGCATAGCCTACCTGGATCCTCTGCGGTCATACAAGCCCATACCATGACAGAGGTTGCAAATTTCACCGAACGTTTCATGCATTCTTTATCAAATGCTTCTTGCTTAAGACGCCAAACACGTATCCCTTGATGACCACGCGACACACACAAACACATACTTTCATCACTAAAAAGTATCTTTTTCCAGTCCTATTGATCCCACAACAGTCTTTGCCATCGCAGTCTAGCTGCCTTTTGCTTGGAAGCCATTATCGGCTTCGTCTTAGGCACACCTGATTTAAAACCCAATTTGTGAAGTCGTATCAACGTCGTAGATTTAGACACATTCACACCTAGTTCTTTCCATCTCCTGTGAAAATATCTTACACTTCGGAAGCGGTTTTTCTTCACGATATTCTTCAATCTCCTCTCGTCATTTTATGTAGTTATTACCTTTCGATCGCTATTGAAGCGATTATTTTAAAAACTCCGGTTATTAGAATAATGTCCAAAAACTCTACTCACGCTTGCTCGAGAACATTTCAATTCCTTAGCTATAAACTGTTAAGTTTGGTCTTCTTTGTGTAGAGGCGCTATACGAAACTTCTTAGCTTCCGATTTGTCATTCATTCGATCCATGTTTAGCAAATGATTAACTGAAATTCACGCGCAAACGATTCTTCACACACTAGTCAGTCTCTCAGCTACTGAAATATATGATATTTCTATGCTCTCCTCAAAACCAATCGGAAAAATTTGGAATATTATAATATTTTGAACCACGTTAAAAATTATTCAAATTTTTTTAGTTTTCAAATAACAGTTTTCTTATAATTTATATTGCATTTTTATGAGCTTACATGGATATATAATCTACAAAGTACGTAGATTTAGAGGATGCTACTCCATATTTGGTAATAATTATTTTCTATGCAATAAATTAGAATTGCAAATCATTCAACACATTTTCTTTGATTATTCTAAGTTTTCGATTCGGAAGTGTAGTTAACATTTATTCATCTTTTAACCACAGTTCTGAAATATTGTGCATGATATTAAAATTAAGAAACAAGCCGCTCGGTTATTTCGATCAGAGCACGTGCCATGTAATAAGACAGACCATTCGTGAATGCATGTGGATGACTTAATTTCTTTCAATGATCTACTCAATCACTCTCAACTTATTCCAGCAGGATGAATCGGTTGCGACACTGATCCTTTGGAGTTAAATCTAAATCAACTGTTGAATGTGATCGAGTCAATTTGGATCAGCATCCCCGTGAAACGTCATCTGATAATGGCGATGTTGTTCATGTTCATGCTCCGACAAAGTTAATCTGTTCTGAGGGTTAAGCAGGAGTGCTATGCACTATTAAGTAGGTATACTTGAGAAACTAGCCTCAGTGTAATTTTTTTTTAAATTTTGTTTTAAAATCTAGATGTCTTAAAGCGAAACTATTTTATAAAGAAAAATTAATTACAAAACAAACAATTATTGTACTTGCGATGTTTTTAAACAATCCCATATCTGGCACAACACCGTAATAGTTTGAAAGTTCTTTGAATGAAGCCGAATCTGTTTCAGTGTTTCTCGGCAAAGAAAACAGAAATTAGCCTTACTGCCCTTTCTGTGGGAATGTCTCAGCAGTGTGTATGAACACGTCGTAAACTTGTTTAGCTAACTGCTCTGCTAGCGAACTTAAAAGAGGAAAGCAAAGAACAGAAAGTTGTCTGTACTTTGGTTACCAAGTACAGGCTGTTTTAGGTACAACGTATAAAGTTATGTTTCTGTCCATCACGATTCTATAACTACAGAGAACCACCTAAAAGGATTCACAGCAGAACTGTAGATGGGAAGAAAGCCAAAAATGCTACTCCATAACAAGCAGGAGTCGTATATGCATCCAGAGTCCTGGTGTGCATTTAAACTCCGAACAGATAATGTAGAACAGAGTTAAGCCTAACAGCTGATTAACTTCGCCGAGCCTTAGAAAACAGCTGCTGCCTTGGACATATTGAACTAAAGTAGGGTAATTACGTCTCTATTCTCATCTATCCCCAAAACGTAGAAAGCAAACGTATATAAAGTTTCACGCAGTGGAAAACTTACGAATAAAATATAAAGTAAAATGTAGTAAGTAAATTATGAAAAGGCCAATAAAGAAGACAAATATTAATTTAAAACCAAATCAAATCAACACACACACACACACGCCTAAATTAATATAAAGTAAAATAATTGTTTATTTCTTGATTGATCAAGTGGTTCAAATCGGCGTGATATCTCTCGTTAATTTCCAAACTGAGTGTATTTTTAAATGTTCCTAAAATAACTTGCAAATATATTTTCCCCAGTGCTTATTTAGTCATTTTCAGATTGTTTTCTGTAATTTGCATTTTACATTTCAATTGGCCTCTGCTTCTATATCTTATCTGTTCTTTCTTTATTTCGTTTCTATCTACTTATTCTCCCGTATTATCATTTTATGTACGCGTGTATGCCAATTCAATTCGTTTTTACCTCATTATTTACATTTAAATTACAACTCGTTTTTTTTTTCTTTTCGACTTTGCTTTCATTTCCTCTTCCCACTCACCTTTAAGCCTTTTGAATGTGTAATCGTTCTCCCCCTATTTGTTACGAATGGATTCTTCCATTTTAGCATTTCCTGTCATTTGTTTCATTTGTTCCCGGTGTCTTCTTTCCCTTATTTTCCTCCTACGAAACGAAAGGGAAGGAACTCCAAATGACAGGTGTGCGTGCGTTCACAACAGCCGTAAATGACGTCATTTCGCTGAGCGGAAAGAAAGGAAAAAAAAAGCGTCTTAAAACCAATCCAATAACGACACACACCGTATACGGACAAGAGGCAATAAAAATTCGATTTGCAGACGACAGAGCTAAATGAACGCTCCGAACTGGAGACGCTGTCCTTACGTTGAGCGATAGACTAGGAGAGTGTGAGCGACCCATTACTAGAAATATTATATACGGAGATAGTTCAAACCTCGGGAAGAAACGAAAGGAGAGAGAGAGAGACGGTTTGCACAAATTGCATATCGTACGACTAGATGAAGAAACGGAAGAAACCACGCATGCGTGAAAGTAGCCTGCTTTAGTCTGACACACGCACACACACACACACACACAGACACAAATTCCAGTTTTACTGTCGGGGTTTAGTGCCAGTTAAAGTGTGGCTTCCGTTTCACTGTTTGACGATGGAGGTGGTTGCGAACCCGAAGAGCGGATGCGAGTATTCAGAACTGTAGACGTCTCCAAGTACATTGCATTAACGAATTAGAGAACCATTTTAACACTTTATCGACTTCATGCACTCAAGGATAATCCCGCCCATCACCTGACCTTACATCTAGATGATTACTGTCTATAAGAGCACGTGGGATTAGCCTGCATGGTAGATTTAATGGTGTTGTCTGTCTCACGGCATAAAGAGCAAGAACTCCCGAGAAATTTAACCTTTATCTCAGAGTATTATGTACTGAGCTGGTCTTTGTTTAAAGAAACATCAGAGTATGTGTAGAAAACACCACAATGAAGAAATACATGACTCATTCTAAAGCTTTGATTGCATAAGAAATTAAAAAAAAAAAAGGACTTTTAGGAAATATTCTTAAGGGTAGTAAAGAGAAAATTTGTTTTCTGTAGCCCTTTGGCTGATTGTATCGCAATTGTTTTTTCTTTTTAATTCTAAATGTATGCCATTCGGTAGAATAATTTCGATATTTCTAATAAATAAAATCTTCAAACACCCCTCCTTCGGTTCCCAAACAGGTAGGTGTCGCTCTTTTATCCCTGTTTGGAAATATGTAGGCAGTTGGTCTATTCCGCTCCTTATTGCTGAGATTAAGTGCATTTCTATGGCGTGCTAGAAAAGAGGCGATGTTCCCAATTCTAACTAGTATTTACTTGTAAAAATTCATTTGTATGTGTTCTAAGGCATATTTCACTAAATTGAGGGATGAAAAAGCCAACTTACTGAGGAATTGGTTTTGAAAAGTGACCAGAGTTATTTACATACAATTCTTCTACTGCAGATCTATCATTTGACAAAACAGGACTATTTGGGAGGAAAAAAGAGGCCAGAAAAATATTATACATGAAAAATACGAAAAAAGGTTTTAAAATTTCTTCCCCATTCACTTTCTGCTTCTGAATGAGTTCCTGTAGTATCGTGTATCATCGAATTCAATTCTCACATTTGATATTGTCCCGTTTAATGAATTTATAAGCTAAATTACATATTGCGGTAGTATTTGTTTTCGTAGGCTTAAGTGGTCAACTGCTGTTTTTTTATATCAGAAATAGTATCCGCTTATCAACGGAGTTTTGGAACATAATTATCTTCCTTAAATAGATAACTTGCTGTAAGTATGGCTAAGAAAAATAAATCGAGACATTTCCGTTCATCGCTGACTGGTCCGGTCTACCACTTCTGTAATGATGACGTTTGGATGTTATATCAAACTTTAAGAGCAAACTTCGTTGGAGAAATATTTCACGGGAAGTTGATTATGGGCAACGTCTCACACTGGGAAATAAAATTCATCTTCCACCTGAAGAAAATCAGAAACATCCATGCCAACGAAGGGATTCGTACCCGCAGCCTATTGGTTGGAAAGTGGGTACACTAGTCGCTCGGCCAACCAAGCTGGCAGGCGATTGTCTAATCAATAGGTTTTCTAAATAGGTGATCAGATAACTGTTTTTTTCGCCAATGTAATTGAGGTGGTTATAGTGTAATATTATAGCAAAGTGTCCTGAGAATAAGAAAAAAAAAAATATATATATATATATCTGAAGTTAACTGCACATACTCTAAAACTACAGATTTATAATTACAACAAATATTTTAATTTAAAAGAGGGATTATGGGATTATGAAGTATTTTGTTTGAATTTAGTGTGCAAATAGGATATTTTTTTTTCGATGGTGGAAAAACATGGTATAAGATATTTACTTATCAAAACAAACATTCGTATGATAGTATTATGCTTTACTTCGCGCAGTGTAGACTAGTTTTGAGGTCATCTCTGTGCCTGGTGCCGCCACTTTTAATTCAACAGGCTGTTTCACGTAGTTTTCTATTCTGTGGACAAACAAACAAGCCAAGTTGGATGATAGCAGACAACAGAGAATTGTTTTTCCACTGTTTACACGGAATTCAGCTTTCAGCTTCTTCTTTTTAAGAGCTTTGTTTCAAAACTATTTTAAGTTTTTTCACGTTTGAAATTTAATCAGCGTCCTTAAGATAGATCTTTTCTCTCCCTTGCGATTTTTATGTGGCCGCGAAAGCAAGAAAGTGAAAACAATTTTATTAACTTGTTTTCCACAAAAGTTTCAAAATTTTAAATCAACTTAAAAGGAAACAGTAAAACACTTGGTGTTGTTTTTATCCCCAGTCCTATTCTCCGCAAAGTTGGTGTCGGAGGTATCCACTGTTACACACGCGCGCGCACACACACACACGCACACACCATCGATCATTCCTGCATATTTTCCTTGGGAAGCCTCGGCAGTTTGGATTGCATACAGACAGCCCAAAAAGATATCAGTTGTTACGTAGGTGGCCCTGCACGCACGAAGATACCATCCATCAATCAAGTAGAATATTTGGCCAGGCTCTTATCATAGCGCTCTGTTTTTACTTAAATTGTGAGGAAAATGGAATGGTGTTGAGATATATAGTAGCCAATTATGGTTGTGAATATCTAATGTTCGCGTTTTTTTTTTTTGTTTTTAGTGTTCGTGTATTTTTTGCATTTAGCTTATCTCGACAATTCCCTTTGTCCCGTTTTTTCCGAGGTATTGATAGGTGGCAGTACAAAAATCGACCAACAGGTGGCTCTAGTATGACATAATAAAAATATTGAAGAAAATAGTATTTAATAATAAATTGTGGTTTAATTTCAGTTAATATTATGATAACTTTAGTAAAGAACATTTTTTCAAAACTTGTGGCATTTTTTCAAAAATATTTTAAACTGGCCTATTTCACAACAGATCAGATTAGGGTCGGATTAATGTAAAAAAAGATGTGGGCATCGTTCACTAATCTAGTTTTAGGCTAAAATAAATATAAAATACGTAACAATTATAAAAATAGGGAAAAATCCTTAGTTCATCAACAGTATTAATGTACTATAAGTTTAAAAATATTTCGTGGATATAAAGAGCAAGTTTTACACCATTTTCTCACACTAACATGGCTACAATAAATCTCGCCGAACATATTCAACAGCAAAACGTTAACTTTGTTGTATTCAAATCTTTAAATAATTGGATAGATAACTTATGTACAAATTCTGAACTCACCATACTACACACAAACATAAGAAGTATAAAGAAATACTGGCTTACACTATCAACCCTGCTCAACAACCTCCTGACATACGTATATCGATGCTCTAATCTACCGAAGTGTCTATTGGTGATACAGAATCATCTGCGTATAGCATTAACAATTACCAACATTACACATTATGGACCACAAAATAAGGAGGCGCCATAATCGCATTTGCAAATGAACAATACAGTGTGCCCCAAACCATAACCACTTTAGAACATGCAGAAACATTACATTCAAACATTTATACAGAAATATACAGAAACATTTCTGTATATTTCTATTTACATGAATATACAGAAAAGCAACACAGAAGAAAGAGGAGACAAGCATTAAAAATCCATGGATAAATGAGGACATCCTTAACAGCATTGTAATAAAGGACATTCTATGGAGAGAGTAAAAGTCACCCAACAACATTCACTTACAAACATTGTACAAAAACACAAGAAACCAACTAATAACTAAAATTAAGAGCGCAAAAAAGACAAACAGTCACTTATCAAATTTAGAAAAACTCCATCGAAGAATTGAATTGTTTCAACGGCGCTTTGGAGACGCAATACCCACCAGACAATAACCAAACCTCTACTAGTAGAAACGAAATCCTTAGCTTAAAGAATCTAAGACCCTATATACTATTACTAAGACACTATTCCAATAACGCTTACTGTAATAACAGAGAAACACAACCCTCTACACAAACAGGCGCTATAATGATTTGTGTGAAGCGACAGTGAGGGAGCATCTTATATTCACTCTCCTCAGCAACATGCCATATACTGTAAAACATCTGAACAGTTATAGAACATCAAAAGCCGAAGTGTGGAAATTGTATCAGCACTCTCAGGAAAAAAATGTTTAGTTAATCGTTAATCTTAATGGCTTCAGAAAAGCTAAAGAAGACAAATTATTCCGCTTCATCCTTTTACTGTGAAGATTACCACCTAACTCAATTTCATAAATATACCATTTATCATAAAAATTATTACAAACGTGTTTTTGTGTAATTAATACTTTTATTATTTTATTTAGTTTCTTTGTTTCAAACAATAGTCTGAATCGAAGGTAAATAACGATATCTCAGGTAGAATATGGCATTGATGCCCAGTCTCCGATTGCGTTTACTTGACAAGACTAAAATTGACCTTTGCCATCTACAAATATTTTTGGTAAAAGGAAAATAATTCCGACCTCCGAGACAATATATTTTTGTTTGTTTGTTTCTTTATACAGATCTAGCCAAAAATGAAAATTTTCATCCTAAAAAAAATTGCAGAACAGATCTTCGTCATTTTTTGGATCCACACATACGATTTTAAAAGACAAGATTCCATTTCTAAATGAGTTCACGGACGAACATCTTCAGTCTTGTATAAATTCCTCGAAAAAAATCAAATAAAAAAATTTTTGCTATGAAGCACAATTAATGCTATGAAGACCGATGATTTTTATGTCAATTACAGAAATTTTATGCCGGAATTTGGGAAATGATAAGTGAAAATATTTAAAAGACGTGAACAAAGCAAGTGAACGTTACAAAGCATGAAAATTACAGATATGAAATTAAAAGAAGAAAAAAAAAATGCGACTTTGGGAAAAGGACACGTGTTCCTCCTCGTAGGCGAAAAGAATGAGCCCCCCCCCCTCCATCTCCCACTGAGACCATTAATTACATGTAGTTTATAATGTGCTGCCATCTCTGGGTGAAAGTAAAAAAGTGCTTGAATTATATTAAAAAAACTACTAATTCTTTAAAATGTAATTGTATTAGTAAACTCCGCAAGGTGTTAATAGACTCATCTTTTGTTGTTCTTTGATATTTACGAAAATTATCCTGCTATACATTCATCTGTGTATGAGAGTGAGCAAGGTGAAACACATTTGGGAAAATATAACATTACAAAAAAAAAAAATAAAAGTAAATTAATAGTTTAAAAATATATTTAAGCAACATATTGAACATAATCCCCCAGAAAAAAAAATCAGCTTAAGATGCAAGAAAGCTAATAGTTTCTACAGAGACCTCCATGTGCAACATTGATGACTTCCTTGGGCACGTCTGTGATACTAATTGGTGTCATGAGAGATGGTAGGAGTTTCCCCTTTTGGAAACCCAGGTTTTTCATCAACCAAAACAAAACAGCCATAAGATCATACTGAATTAACAGACACCGGCCTCATGGCCTTACTGGCTTCGTCCATAACTCCAAATAGCCCAAACAATCGGTTACAGTTTCGCTTTATCAACAATCGACGCCGCGAGTTTGAATTCCACTACATATTTATTAAGGTTGTTCTTCTTTACCAGACCAACAACGGTGGATGATTTTCATCGGTCGGTGCGACACAACTACATCTTTTGATGTAGGTCTGAAGTGGCAAATGTTAGATTTCCTGGGCAGGTTTATGGACTATACAGGCTTATATATAATTCCCTAGGTGGGTCGTACCTGAAGCGATGAAGAGTTACGGCGGAAATAAGTTAGCAATAACCTTATGTAACTAGACCTTGACGGAAAAAAAAAAGCCATGATAACCTGGCGCCGATTTATTAGAATTCTGTTTGGAAACTGCGATAAAACTTCTCTTTCAATTTCTATCATTAAATATTAAAATATAAATTACATTATTAAGTAAATTTAGTACGTATGGCATCTTAAGAAGGCAATGAAAAATAATTTCGCTCTCGTGTTCAACTATCTATCACTCGCAGTGCATCTGTTCACACTTCATTAGAAATGGAAGTGGCGAGTTATGGTTCATATATTAAAGAAACACCATCACTTAAAAGGAGAGCATTTTTTTTTCGTTCTGAATTATAAAAGCAGTTTATTTCTTCAGTTCACAGCACGGGAATCCCTGAAGTCACTTTTAGCACTTTCTATCGATTGATCGCTAGAATTTATGGTCGTTCCCAAATGTGTAACGAAATTTGGACTTAAAAGTTACGGCTTGTGATATTCTCGAAGTTTTATGGTAGGCTTTAATGAAATGTAGCGACAGAATAACTCCACGAGTGAGTGCATTGACTGTTCATAAAATTCCGAACAAAATTGAAAGTACGTGGTGTATTTTTTTCCACGATAAAGTTCGGCTACTCTCGATCAAGACGTGAGAATCGAGACTCTGAAACGACTCATTTGATCATTGACAGAATCGTCTGTTCTTTGGTTGCTAAGATACTGTTCATTGTTAAGAAATTCACAGTATTGAATCGCGCTTTCAATTTGTAAACGTGATATTTCCAGGACTGACTAATCCATCAGAAACTTTGTGTTGTCACACTTGGCTGTTTTCCCTTTTCATACGGATTGAAAGACTGGCTGTAGCAGTTTAGGGATTCGTTACGAAACAGTGTGATGTTGTTGCTATTATTCTGTTGTCTTCAATTAGACAACTGTAAATATTTAATCTTCAATTAGTTCGTTGTAGTAGTTACGCCAATTTACTGTGTAACAAACGCGCAAACCAAAGATGCGATTTCGTCTTCTTACACATGGCAGCTTCCTTTCTCCCGCTCTTCTTTATACTCTCTCTCTCTCTCTCTCTTCAGCGCCTTTATTATCGACGTCCGCCTAATTTAGACATGTCTACCTTTTCAGCGTTGTCTTGCTGCAACGCCAGCAGGACGTAGGCAACTGATCTGCCGTTGTCATGACGACTGTCAGCCTGCTTGAGTCGCAACTAGGCAAACGGCAAAGGAAAACTTGGATTTGCTTTTAGCTGCTCGTTTAGTTTGTTCAAACGTCCGACAGAGTCCGTTCTTTCGACGAAGGTTTGTCTGGCATGCCTAGCAAAGAAAAAAAAAAGAAAAACCTCCATTCTTTATTCTCCGTCATCGCTTATCTTGCTGGTAGAAGTGAAAAGCAATCCGCTGAAACAACACGGACGGTCTGGTGATGAAACCTCTTCGTTCTCTCCTCTCCCCACATTCCTACCCCCCCCCCCCTTCCGAGTGTTCGTTTCCTGTCCGTGGCAATGACACTTTCTATCGTCACCCAAATGTTTCCGGTGTCACACCAATCACTTCACTCTTTTTGAACGAACACTCCGGAAGATAAGACCGCTCTTAAGGAATTAAAAAGAAAAAAAAAGAAAAAAAGTGAAATAAGTGCAGACATTCCGTGCGATTAAATGTAAAGGCCAAACATGTACCTTATCAAGGCATTCTGAACTTCTCCACTCTTCAAAACATTGTTCAGAATTTCTTTGTTTAAAATGAAATTTTACGACCTCGAGTTCGGTGCTAGTAATAATTGTTATTAGCATTATGTACATGTACATTATGCACTAAGGACCTGCAGATTAATAAACGATTACAAATTAAAACAGAACTCAGATGCATTACAACAATCAAAACAAGGCATTAGTGATACGTGGCACGTGTCAGCTTTTATTTATAATTTATTTATTTATTTTTATTTAAAGATATTTTTATATAATTCAGAAAACGTGATTTATATTCGTTGTATCCATTGATTTGTTAGATTATTTCATTTTTTAGTAAATTTCCTTGGTCTTACCTGATCTTTAAAAATGAATTAAGTTTCTTTAAATAAATACCCAATTTCTATGACTGATGATTCTTAAAAAAATAATTTTTTTTTTGAAAAAAAATTGGTTTGAAAATTCCAGTATTCATAATATTTTTAATTTTTTAATATAAAATCCATATGCAAAAGTTAATATCAATCAGCTTTAGATGTCAATTCGAAACATTATTTTAACTTTTATTTAAAAAGTTAATGTTTTTAGAATAAGATTTTGAAAATAAAAATAGCCTGATATCCTATGTTGACTGAACGACATCAAGAACGACATCCATAAAAAAAAAAAAAATCTCTTTACTTCAAGATTTTTGTGATTTATTAACACGTGCACCTCATACGTCTGGCTTTCAAAAATACTAATTCTTGGCGATTGGATATTTGATTGGATATTATTTTACTTAGAAATGGAGTTGCAAAGTAGCCTATAGTGATTATTGTATTAATATACTTAGGTGAAGCCAACATTGCACATGCGTGGCTTTACAAGGCAGTTCATCATACCGTTTTAGCTTTCATGTCAGTCAACCAAACTCATACGGCGGAGAAAATATTTTTTTCCTTCCCCAAAACCCAGATTTGTTTTTTATTCAACAAAAAGACAAAACCGCCAAAGAACACACACACACACACACTTTTACAGCTAAAAAACACTAACCCCGTAGCCCTTAGTTGTTTGGGCAGTAAATACTAACCAAACCAGCCGAATACAATTTTTGTAAGCAGTTACAGAAATGATTGCAGAAAAAAAATATAAAAAATGAAATAATAAGTGATTTTTTGTGTATTTCTGTGTTTACTCGATTTCTCGTATGATAAATATCGTCTGCTAATGGAATTTATTTCAAATCGGAGTTATCTTGAAAACAAACAGATTCGAATGCAGTTCTTTCCATTGTCTTCACTATCAGTGAATGGAACCACTGCATGAATGACATTTCCTCTTCAGAACGACAATGGGACTGTCACACCAGCAACACTTTGTTGTGGCTGCCTAATCTATTTTCCCGGTATGTACGACACAACAGGTAAAATTCACCTGTCTTGCTCACCTTCCAACGATCAATGCCATCTATTGATTTTCGTAGCAGGTTCCGATCTGGACACTACAGTCCCTAATGACATCCAGGTAAACGTATTCGAAAAGCTTCTGTTCCTTCCCCCCCCCCCTTCGCGCGCCACTTTTATCCCCTGCTTGGCCCCACCTGTCTGCCAGTTAATTTCCATTCGCTGGTTGCCCCTGTAAAGCTACTATAGATAACCTTTACCGTAAATTGTCTGCTACATGTAATTAGGTCAACAAATATCGATTTCAAAGACCAGTTCTTGAAACGTGCCGCCACCTGCAGCTAAAACTAGTAGCGTTTCTACGGACGCACATGGCGTAAATAATAGAAACTGTAATTATAAAGTCCGCCTTTCTAAAACGCCGTTCGAGAGAATAAGATCTCAATGGTACAAATGCATCATCAATTAAATATATGGAGTTTGATTTTCAGCCTTCGTTACGACTTCTATTACTGACACACCGATCGTGACGTTCTCTATGGCTAACTTTTATTAATTAAAACACTCGCATGAATCATGAACTAACTTCCCTCTGAGGATATCATTCTCTGCTGGCAAAATAGCAAAGTTAAAAGGAAATGGCTTTTTTTCTTTTTCATCTTCATACGGTTGAATTATTCTAGTAGATGTTAATCTTTCTCCGATTCTTGCTTTTGCTTAACAGATTTCCCATAGCTGTATCGATTGCAGTATACTGCGTAGTTCATTAAAGCTTTGAAACGAGAAAGAATAAATAAAATACGAGTAGATCAACAAATCATTAATTAATATTTCGAATACATTCTTGTAAAGAAATGTTTAGTTCATTTTAAAACTGGTTTGTATACGATATCATCTGCTGATTTTGCATCTGCTATTGTTTAAGTTATAATGGCATTTATAATGGCATTGTTGTCTTCACTTAGCAGACGTTATTGTCATTACAGCTGTCATAAGCGTGATAGAGCGCGCATTAATGTTGATTTTAGTCTATAAATGGCAGAAACAGTTTTGCAGTATAGTTTTTATGGAAGAAAAAAAAAACGGAAACATGACAAGCATGAGAAAAAGAATGCCCGTTAAAAACACGACCATACACACATGTAGTGATGAGGTTACAACTAAACAACAGATTTAAATAGATTTATTAGAAACATAGGACAATCTAATCAGGAAATGGGGGAATATAAATGGAGAAGGGGGGGAAGAAAAGTAATTACCTGAGAGACAGATTACTGTCAAAATGCAGACAAAAAAGGGGACAACGAAACCCATAATGCGACCATTCAACTCTGTTGCGGACATAATTTATTATTGCTTGGAGCAATTTTCCTGTTGATGTCGCCTTCTTTTTCCCATCTCTCAATTACATAACACAAGTTATTGTCTTTCCTTTCTGTAACAAGGGTTGTTTGATGGCACGTTCATCTTGCCACAGTTATCTGCTTGCACACTTCAGTCTCCCCATACAGTTATCGCAATCTCGGTACATTAACTTCATCCAGCAATAAAACAGAAGCGTGAAGTTTATCTGAAGAGCGATCCTAAATCTGTGGATGTAAAACATCTTTCAATCAGTCGTCTGGGGGAACATTAAACTTCTCGAGTTCACGACATAAATTAAATAGCTGGAAATGTGCCATTAAAATATAATTATCTCCGCATGTGTGTGTGAGAGAGAATGTGTCCTCTGCGTTTTATAGAAACGACATCTCGATCTACCTGTTGCCTAATGGAAGGTTTTAGCCCCTCTACGATTTTGTGTTTCTTTATAGAAATCTTACAGTCCATTAACGGGAAGAAAAAGGATCATGTCGCCTTCTCAGTACCTTCAAATCCATCTTCGTGTTGTAGTTCGGGCTAGAAAATGCGTTGCCGTGAGCGTAGCTGTTTATACATTAAGGGAGGTCATTGAGAAATCACATCATCTTCTACCTCAGTTTATGACCTGTAGTAACATGTTACGGAATTCGCATCAAGCAAACGTTACTCTTTCGTTGGAGGCATCGCGGATGCATAACTCTATTGCAGATAAGGTCATAATTTCCTGTCCTGAAGTACTTCTACTTTTTATGAACATCCTGCGCTAGGACTGTACGTTTTTCTTTGTTGTTTCTAGGTTGGAGGCCATGAGATAGTCAGAAATATCACCATATATGACATTTTCGTATTGAAGTGGGATTAATTCATCACTAAAAACACACGTACTAACCACAGTGATTAGTTCTAATACGTAAATATTTCATCCCAAGTATCTTGGGACATCCTCAGTACAGTACCAACAATACTAGGAATAACATACAGTAAGGGCGCAATTAAATGGATTACAATTTTTTTTTGTTGTTGTTCAGTTATATTTTAATTTTCTTCTATAACACATTACTGCACACATATTGGGATTCCATTGTAATCATGCGCCCTAATTGTATGTTATTCCTAGTATTGTTTGAATTACTGTACTGAGGATGTCCCAAGATACTTGGGATGAAATATTTAAGTATTAAACTTATTACTGTGGTTAGTTTAGTACTTGTATTTTTTAGTGGTGGTGGTGGTCCTTATATTCGCCTCCTATTGGTCGATTCTGACCGAAGGTTTCACTGGCCTGGCATATAATAGATTTAATATCCACTTAAGTTTTATAATTTTTGCATCGCCGAAGTGAAGCCTTTTGGCTCTTTATTTTTGTATTATTTTATTGAGGAATGAACATATTTCCTTCAAAGGAAATATGGCCTTACACGACTTGTGTTCATCTTTAACTAAAGAGATGTTTCGCCTGTGATTTAAAAAAAAAAAAGCCTTTCAGAACCGACTAAATAAAACTTACACGATCGCATCATCCAGAAAGGTAAGGTCCATTAGGCATTGTTCAGTAGTTCAAACGAATGTCCACATTCATTCACGAATAATGATTATCTCTTGCAGGCAACAGAACACTTATGACGTTACGAAGGCTTTCCTTATTTTTGTTTGTTTTTGCTCTCTTGAGGCACCAATCAGAGCGATTATTACGGTACGAAATACACGCTCTTTAAGTGCTTATTTCTCCCAATCATAAATATTTCGTGATATTCTAATGGATTATTATTTATGCATAATATCTCAATATCTGTTTGTTTGTTTTTATTTGTGAAGAATACACCGTAAAGTATTGCTTCCCAATCTAAAAAGTGACGCATCTTTTTTTTTTTCCAATATACTAACTTCTGGGTTAGGTAGAATGTTAAGTTTTCTCTTAAATATTTAAATATACGCCTTCTCCTTTCTAACACACCTCTCTGGAGAAGTTTGGATGTTCTTTAGCCGGAGGCAGTGTTACTTAAAAGTAAACAGTGGTCGAAGAGAAAGACAAATTGAGAGACAGAGAGAGATGAAGTTGGTGGAAACAGATGCACACACACTTGGCTTTGATATCAAGAAATCAATAAAGTGCAAAACATTGACAGCTGTAGTAGTTTATATATTTGCAACTCTCCGAGACTCCTTTGGTCTTCTCAACAGCAGGTAGTTGTTGTGTAGTATTGGTTTTTTTCCACTAAATGTGCGCCTTCCTACTCTCTCATGGAGTCTCCAAACAATGGATTCTTTGGTGCAGCACAAAATACGGGGAAAAAAAATTCTGTCTATAACAATACGTGTTGGTTTGCTGCAACTAAGTCAGAAACCCACATATGAAAAAGCTAAAACTATGCTTACAACTCAATAACTAGACAGCGCGCTATACTGATTCTTCAGAATTTTTATGCTGATTCCACCCGTGAAAGGTTATTCACTATTGCTGTGGAATGGGCGGTGGGTTGAGAAGAAACTCTAACGTTGGTTTTAATTTTTGTAAACTCCATTTTAGCAACCATATTTACTTTTTATTTTCGAAATGAAATTCAAATCTGGTTGCTGATAGCATTTAAGAGATTTAAAGCAAAGTCGAGAGAGAAATTGAGAAAGAATCTCATGTATTCTTGTATGCTAAAGTGGAGATAGTTATAGTAGGTTTATGCGAAAAGAGAGAGAGAGAGAGAAGTTATCTCATACAGATTCCCATCTTGCCTATAAAACAGATATGAACGGGATAAATACATTCGAAGGCTTTTGACTTTGAAATTAGCTCCTTTTTCTGATTCTCATCAAAAGTGACTTCATGAAGGAATTTTGCTGAATGCGATAAAGCAGTGTCATGCTCTGTCATAAAAAAAAGCTCGTATTTGCATTTAAATGGGAAAAATGAGAGAAGGATTGCCATTGGTTAGAATTAAATTCGATGTAACTAACACTGTGAGTCTAATATATAATATCTCTTAACTAGATCGTTCTATTTTCAGTCTGTCTGTTTTACAGAACTTAAAACTCGAATTTCTAAAACCCGCAACTTCTGCTGTCGAGTTTCTTTTAATTTTTTTTTTCTTATCTTCGACGGGTTCGAACCCAGGTATTTTCAACCAAGCGGCCTTTTTTATCATATTTTATTTTCTCATTTTTGTCTCTTTAATAGGACCGCACATGGACTACTGTGCGCAGATTTAGTCTCCTGTATTTGAAGGGGATAAAGAAGCCTGTGGAAAGGGTGCAAATAAGACTAACAAAGATGATATTTGGATGATGGAATGTGATTATGAGGACAAATTGAGATTATATGAAATTAAGACACTGTTAAGCTGGGGTGATATGATACAGGTCTATAAACGTTTGAAAGGATGTTACAGGATGTCAACTGATAAAAGTTTTCGTTATATGGAAGGTGAGGAGAGAGAACGCGGGGAGCATCCATGGAAATTAAGTTTGCTTGTTTAGTAAATAAGCAAATATAACGATTATTTTCTTATGCCGTATTCACTGAAATTTTGCCATGGATCCTTTAGGCCCTTGATAAAACAAGGAACTGAATAGAGTGATTTAGACGATCTTTATGCCAAATCTGATCAAATACCTCAAGGTATTCTTTAACATTTGATTTTTCTAGACTTTTTCTATGCAATTTGTTTTTAGAATGCTCTGACTAGGATACGTTTCGCTGTGCTGCTGTATTTATTAGTTGAGAAATGCCCAAGTAAATGCCCAAGAAAAAAAATGCCCAATGTTTTTTCTTCCTAAAAGAGATTTACGAAACTTCAAATTATAAATAAATTAATGTTCTTTAGATTTTATTTTTCAAACCATAAATAATGATCGGGCTTCAGAATTATATACTAATATAATTAAAAAAAATTGCAAGAAAGTAGGCTGCACTGAGGCCCGGAGAAATCTCCTGCTGGTCTCCCATTTACCGATTGCACTCATCGTTAGACTGACTACCACAAGTAAACGAATACATTTTATTTTTCGCATCTGTTTGCTCAATGAAATTCACACTGTTCCTGTAGGAATGTTAAGCAAGTTTTACAGCGACATTTGCAACTGTAGGATTATCAAAAAATATTTCTTCCACCTGGGCATTCGCATACCGGATGGTGTTTCTGATGCTATGGGAATTTCTTTCAAGTCATTTTGTTCTTTTCCAATACTGTGTTTCATTTATCATGATATTCATATTAAGAGCAAATGATCGGAACAGTCCCGCGTCTAGACGCAGTAAGAAGTTACCACTCGGAGCTTTGAATAACTGACAAAACTTCTTCTTCCTGCAGCTTCTTCCTCACAATCGATTTTGTACTTTCTGTTAGTGAAGCTTAAAGTCCAAATGTTCGAAAATCTGATTTTATGGCTTCAATAAAACTAAACTAACCATTTCACTCGGAACTTTACTATCCACAATGCATCGCTCCCGCTATAAATCTCTGCTTATAGCTCTCGTAGCGGACTCCATTCTTATAGGTTTTCATTACCAAAGGCATGCGGCATGAAGATCTTAATTGCAACGTAGATCTGGTTAATAAAAAGAGAAGCCTGCATCACTCCGATCTATTGTTCTGCTTAAACAATAGTGTCATGTAACGTTTCGGTGATACTGAGTTCGGTTTTTATTAACCAAAGAGAGAAGCTCGTGCCAGTTAAATACCCCTACGTCTCTTATGCGGGAAATGACTGCCATAAGCCTCCTCGTTTCATTACCCACAATGCCCAGCGCCTCCGATTGAATAAATTTGACATTCTACATGTAAATCCAGTGGCTCAACACCTTTGTCATATCTTCTGTCCTTCCACTCTGTAGATTGTGGTGCCCTCTTCAGGTGCTTCCGGAGCGTGATTGTGTCTCCGATAAAGGCAATCTCAACAACTTATCGGCGACACCTAGCGGGGAGTCATTAGTTAGAGAGCGATAATGGCTCCAGGACTTCCGACATCAGCTTCCGAAATGGTTCATAAAGTAGTCCGTGCGTCGATTCTGATTGCTTGCACCCCCTACTGTGGCGGGACTGATAGCAACGTCACGGTCGGAGAAGCGGCATGTCGGAAGTCCGCGTGTCCGTTGTCGTGACGGCCGCTTATTGTGTACTTTTGGCTGTTGATACGATGCGAGGGGTGGGTTTAGAGATGGAGGGGGGGAGGAAGGCTGGCTGGATCCTCGAGCAAATGAGACCAGGCCGGGCACGGAAATTAAGCGAGCACTTGGTGGTGGAGATAGGAGTTTAACCTGAATGAAGCACTGGGATGACAGGTGGGAGTTTTATCGCATCTCTTGGAGTTTTCTTTCTGCAAGTGTCCAACGACACAGCGTTAAGGAGTCCCTCCAGGTGGTCCAGATAGCTTGGCACCCTGTTAGGAGGAATCAGACTTCACCGTTCCTGATATGAGATCATTCCGAAAATGTAACACTTAGACTGTTCTCCCTCGCTCTTCAACTTCTCTCCCCCCCCCATCCCATTTCAATCTCTCGTGAATGCCCGTCCAAAGTCCTCCTACCACAGCATTGTTGTCAGGGAGAGCTTAGCGAGACGCAATCATACGCATCGCATCTTACGCTTGAGTAAAGCCATTTAATGGCAAAGTTGGCTGAAAATTCGTTAGAAAGTTTCTTCCGTGCCTGTTTATTTGTTTTGTGGAAATGGATGACAAACGGAACTATCTTTAACTATCGCATTTTTTATCTTTGTACTCTTTCTTCAATTGTTGAAAAGCTCTTATAATAAAACTTGGGAAACTTTTTAAAACGTGCATTACCCCTTCCACAATGACCAAAATAATATATTATTTAACAAACTCATATTTCATAAAATTCGATATCTAATAAATATCCTAAAAGTTTTTATCAACGCGAACACAAAGATGCGTATAAGATTACTTCAGCATAGAAGGCAGTATGAAATTCTTTGCCGAAGATAATCTTCCTTCCATACTCAGTTTTTAACTTTATTTTCGTGCAGTGAACTCCATCCAGCCTGTTGAAAATACTTTCGACATCATTCATAAACAAATGTCTGACACTTTTCCATTTCCGTATAAAAATTACAATAATTGCAGTCCTTAGAGCATTTGAAAGTCCGAGGAAATACTGTAATTATCTTACGAACTATAAAAATAGTTGATATCTTATCTGACCTTTTTTCATGAGAAAACATCACTTAATCAATCAATAATTATTAGCATATCGGAAGAATATTCGTGGTTGGGGATGAGTCTCATTGTTCCACAGGACAGGACAGGACCTTACAAACTTTCGGGGAAGAAATGATGTCTTCTTTTTGAGTTTCAAAAGTGTTTATAATTCTACAAAAATATTCATTCAAAAATTCTTTTACAGTATTTTTAACCTTGAAGATAACAAATTAGCGTCTCCGTAGCTCAGTTAGTATAGACGAAGCCCATTGGTGGGAAAGACCTGGGTTCGATTCTCATCCAAGACATGAGGAACCTTTATCTAGTCTCTTTCGACTAAAGGTGAGTTAGCCGGTCTCATACACAGGTAGGGGTTTTTTTTCACCAGGAAACTCGGGTTTTTCGTCCCCCAGAACAGGCAAATCGGCCCAGTGAACACACGCATCGGGACACGTAGGGCCAACCACCTTATCCTCGAGACAGTCGCGGTTGTGAAGTCCACAGCTAAAGAAACTTAATGGCTCGTGAAAAGCTTAAGACAAGACAGTAAATTATTTTAATTCCGGAAAAGCTAAACTCCTCCTAAACGTTGCTTTGTATAAAGAAAACAGTTCTGATAATCGTACAATATTAAATAAATATATATTTATAATTATAATATTTATTTTATAGAAAGAAATTGTCCACATTTCTAAGAACTGCTATTTCCATTTACACCAAAACAGAACGTTGCAGAGCAAAATATTTTAAATAAAGATTTATTTAGACCAACCGAGATGTACATTATAATGAAAATACCTTAAATATTTGAATTCTGGGGGGCTTCTAGAATTACGAGTCTTTAGCCAATATCTTCACCTTTTCCTGAGAAGTCCTCTCCACGTATAACAACACGGATGAGGACCGAAAATAAAAATTGAAATAAATATTGATGAAGTTCTCAAAAGGTAGTCGAATCATTAAAACAATAAAAATATGTCTGTGCTATTTCCACTTTAAGGGAACTGTTCCTCACCCTTTTCCCCAATGTATCCGAAGGTTTGTTTGTGCTTCAGTAAGCCATAATTCAGGTGGAAAGCAATGATATCAGTTATCTGGACCATCGCGAGAGGATAGCGTCGCCCTTTCTATCTTCTTTATTGAACTGTTGTGCGCTAATCTTAGGTCGATAAAATCGTTTGTGAACCCATTGATCGAAGTGTTTGCCCACTGAAATTGGTGCGAAGGTAAATATTGTTAGAAGGATTAAAGATTGGAGATGATTCTCGAAACAAAGCGGAGATCAATACGCAATGATGTTCTGTTGATTAATTGAAATTTACCTGTTTCGGAGGTCTAAACGTCTACGCAACATTTAGGACCCAGTGACCCTTCGAGAACCATTATCATGCATAATAAGCAGGACGGCAATTAACCAGGAACAACTGATCGATCAATTAACCGCTACATGAGAAGAAATCAAGTATACATTGAAGATAATACACCTTTGTTTCCTCAGCCAGAGAAAGACAGATAGAGCAAAGTAGCTTTCTAATCGGAATGAGGCTTTTTCGTAATTAAAAACTAATTAAAATTTTTAAACTAATTAAAAGTTTTAATTTCGTAATTAAAACACTTTTACCGGATTCTGTAATTTTTTTATTCAAATTATGCTATTTTTATAAATGAAGATAAATCATCACTTAATTTAAGGTTTAGAAGCACAAACGACAACCAATTGCAACACAGAATGTATAAAATTGTTGCCACTCTCTGCTATAGATTGGCAACAAAATAGCTACGAATAGCGAGACCTAACTGAAAGGCCAACCTTTGGGATAGATTAAAGGCAATCTGTCGACTGATGGTCTTGATCAAGTTGCGTCTCTCTTTTTTTTTTTTTTGGACGTTTGAGAGAACATTTCGTTTTGCTGAAACTGTAAGCATGAATAATTATATTAGCAGAAATAAATTGTTGCTGGCAGTGATTATCTGTTTCTTTTGTGAACAGACACGTATAATATAAACATCTCGTCCTTTTTCAAAGTAGAAGGGTGACTAAGGTGTGCAATCAACCTTTTGTGGGCGAGGTGAACATGAAAAGAAGCTGTAATAATATTCATAATTCTAGGTTGCTCACCAGGAATCGAACAACAAAATGTATTGAGAATCCTAAAAACGTTGAGACAATTTTACTAAAATGTTGCCAATATCAGTATTTTCTCCTTTCACCAACAAAGGAATCCTCACAGGAAGCAATTGGGAAACGCATTCAAAGTGATTTGAAACACTTAGTGCCAACAGGACCTGTACAATGAGAATACCATCCTACTAAAGTTCTCCCCTTCCCACAAAATATTCGACAAAAACAGCAGCCTTGTGAAGGTATGCAAAGCTGCTGTTACGAAAAAGTTGCAGGAACTGCATCTAATAGAAGAACTATAATCAGTTACACGACAAAGCAGTACAGCAGTGATCTGCAAAGGACAAAATGTCGGAAATTACTGCTTATATTTATCTATCTAGTACCTCTTATTCCAACAACAATGATTCGTGCCAAAGGGCAAAGATTGCTTCAGAATGATTCTGGTTATATGAAGGTAACTTTAGCCTACTTCATGGGTCTGCCTGCAAGTTCCAAGACGGAAGAGGCATCAGCTGAGGCTCAGTTTGCGACAGTGTGAGCTAATAATAGCGTGGAATGGTTCGGCACTTCTTGAAGTTGATGTATCGGCAAAATGAATTCGGGGGGTACTGATGGGTAAACGGACTCTAGTTCTAATAAAATGGTACTCTGTGTATAATTCCATGTGAAGCTAATAAATATTTACTTATTTATCCTTCTAAATAGAAGTTGATATTAGTTGAATGCTAAAAGTCATTGACAATTTTTTTTCGCATTTGAGAGTTAATGCTTTTTACCATTGTTAAGTTAACTTACTCATTATGAAATCACAGTAGAAGATTTTAAGAAAGTTTTTAGTTTTAAAGTTTAAAGGGACTCATTTTATCCTAAGTAATAATGAAGGTGGGGTATTTATTTTTTAAACTCATCCGAATGTAAGCTGAATTTAAACAAATTAAAAAAAAAATCCTAAAAAAACTGATCAACATGCCTGGTTAAAAGCGACCAATGGTCACCATATAATAACATTTCTTCCACGTGTACATCCCTTCCGTTGAACTCTTTACCGAAGTGTAACGCATAAAAATGCAAAATTCTTTTCGAATAAATTAAAAAAAAAACGCCCAAATATAATAAACCTGTCGTTCATGATTATCCGTCCTATTATTTTCAGATCTTTTTATGACTCGATATTTATGCATACTAGAATACGTACATGCACAAGTCCCCTTAATTATATCAATCCACGAACCACTAACAACCACACGAATTACACTCAAGGTCATTTGATGAAGAGACGGGCGCTACTTTAAGCAAGATGTCTGTTCAAACCAAATCTGGCAGATGGGGATTATTTTAAGCAATTAAAATATTTTACGTTCTTTTAAATCCTCGTGCATTTAGCCCGTTAATTAATTTGCAAGGCTGATCAACATAATTAGAGAATCTTGCTACATCAAAAAGGTATATACCGTTCCTCCGAGGGTTCATTAGTCGATCACGTGACACATCTCTCTCTCTTTCGTGTGGAATTTTTCCCATGTTTTGGTTTAGGGCTGCACACGTTAACCGCATTAGCTGGAAGCTGCCCAAATTCTGTCAACAATTTATCGAAAGCAAAAACGCAACAGAAAATAAGGACCTCCCTTCGTGATTAGACGTGATAAAAACTCTTATAAATCATTTCTGTTAAGTGCACGGGATGCCCTTGTAATAATCTACAGCCTTCAATAAGGTGTACCCAAACAGCTCTTTAGGAACGCCATAATTAAAAGGAGTACGATTCTGACTTGATATTATGCCAGTATGAATTCATTATTGAGCTTAAAATTAAGTATTGCAAACATTCTCAGTTTGTCCCTTACCGTTATTTTTTTCTATTAAAAAAAGTTTTTTCTATTAAAACTGAATTTTCTTGACTAAAATAGAATTAATCAGTTATTTATCGATTTTTACGGTTTTTTAAACATAAAATTCAATAAAAGTTAATTTAAAAGACGTTTTAAGTTTTTTAAATAATTGTTTTAAGTATTTACAATTTCCGTCTGTTATATTAGATATCTGCAACAAAAGAATCTGCAGGCGTATTCAATAAAGATATGTGATAAGGTGAAAGTGTAAATCGTAAATACAATAAAATTATAGTTAAGATAAAGGATAAGAAGGAGGAAATGACAGTAACAGAAACTGGACGTGTAAAAAATGCGACAAGATATATATTAAATGAACTTTGTAATTTGATGATTTTAAATATTGATTTTTAGTTCATCGCCATTTTTTTTGATAATCTATTGTTTTCATAATTATTTATTGTAGGAGAGTTGGCACAATGGATTAATGGAGAGAAAATGGGAGAAACGTGTATAAATTCTATATTTTGTTCTCGTTTAACTTTTACATTTGAGGATTAAAATTGAATACTTACGTCAATGTTGACAAGCCAAAATTTCTTTCTCTGTAATTATGCATATCAATTGTATTTAAAAAGACTGTATCGAGTATGGTATTTAATACTACAGTAATTGTCTCCTTTTTAGTTCAAACTATTATTATTATTATATTGATGCAGATGTACTGATGAAGAAGATCAAGACTCACCTGTCATTCAACTTTATCCTGTCAGGTTGGGACCGTGTGTTGACATATGCAATGTTCCCATGTTATTCTCATCAAACTACGTATTTAAAATTATCATGTTTTGTATCATGAAGTGTTCTTCAGATACAAGATGTAAGAGCATGGTATAAAATTGCCACCAGGTAGATCTTCCAGAACACTACTGTACCTAGCAGTCATGATCTCATGCTCTAAGATTAGCACGCCAAAGCTACAGGAAGCAGCTTTATATCATTGCGCTGCCGCCTCTAAACTTAATCGTCGAGATAGCACACTCATAGGGAAAAAAAAAAGGCATCCTCCTGATATCTCCCAAACTTGTTCGTCAAATTCGAAGAATGCAAACTCGACCCACTGCTTCACAGGACTGATTCTCGTTATTCAATGGTGCTGGTTCTTTGTGTACTCCTTATATAGTAGAGACTCTTTCAGGGTTTCTACAACTCATGTTCTCAAGGATCTGACAACCAGATGCGAGATCACTTTCTTCAGATGATATCGAACTATCAGTCCCTTCCGAAATTCGCAAAAATTGGAAATGAATCATGAAACAGTCTATACTACCAATTCATAAAAACGTGATAAATTAATGAAAAATAAATAAATATTTCTTTTAAAACATTTCTAATATACGTGGGCTGTTCAATAAGTAATAAGACTAATTTTACTGTGGCGAAACCACTCATCACAATATTAATTTCTGTGGAATAAAGAAATGTTGCTGTATGTATTAACAAAAGAGGTTGATAGATGGCGTATACGGCCAGAGTGTCACGTGACTAAACGCAAGTGCTCATCAGCGCGCCTACGAGGTGCGACCAGTCTTCGAAATGGAAGCGTCCTTGGAACAGCGTTATGCAATTAAATTTTGTGTGCGTTGGCAAAAATCGGCATCGGACACTTTTAACATGATACGCGAAGCTTTCCACGATGAAGCAATGTCGAGGGCAAGTGTTTTTCGTTGGAATAAAACTTTTAAAGAAGGAAGGCAAAATGTAGAAGATCTTGAACGTGAGGGAAGACCTTCAACGTCCATCACAGAGACAATGATCAACACAGCAGCGATTATCATCAAGCACGTCAAAAGGAAGCGTCCATTGCTGAAGAATGGCTTCTTATTGCACCACGATAATGCAAGGCCACATATTGCTGGTTGTGTAGTGGACGTTTTGCAGAAGAACAACACAGATATCCTACCACACCCTCCATACAGTCCTGATCTCGCACCGTGAGATTTCTTGCTGTTTCCTCAGCTCAAGAAACCACTAAGAGGCCGCCATTTCGAAAGCAACAAAGCATGTGTAAAAGCTGCGGAGATGGTTTTGAAAGAACTCTCAAAAAACGGACTTTCACATGTGTTTAAGAAGTGGACGCAACGTTGGGACAAATGCATCGCGTCTCACAGTAGTTACTTCGAAAAAGACCATGTAAATGATGACGATTAAAGGTAATCTGTTTTCTGTATAAATATAGTCTTATTATTTATTGAACAGCCTACGTATAATAACAATAAGCTGGAATTTTAGCTTTTTCTTAAACTAGTCTAGCTTTTAATATGATTAATACGATTCATATTGGTCTAAATACTGGTCAGTGGTCAGCTAGATATTAAGTTCTCTGTGACTATCCAATGTCTAAGTCCTTTTTTGTTTTTTAAATAATGCATCTGAATGAAGTCATATTCTTGCTTTATAAATGTAAAGAGAATCTCATAGCTATCATCGCTGAATTTGTTTTTTATTTCTTATTTTTTAATTTAACTAGTCATGTTATTTACGATACTTTAAGGGTACCACGTCCACAATCTGATACCAATGAAAGAAAAATAAAATAAAATAAAAAAGGCAACTAAAAGTAATAATGCGACTGCTGAGATAATTTTTAATTTTAATCACAATGGGAAAAAATCGCCCATAGCTAACGTTAAGAGAAAAAAAAACTAGAACTAACTTTTAAATGCGCATAACGTTAATCTAAAAAAAAGAATTCTCTAGATTAGTTTAAAGATTCGTCCAATAAAAAACTGAAAAGATGGACTTGTTTTTTTTTTTTTAATCGCAAATTGCAGAGACAGCTAAATCGTTATCTTTAACTAATTCGAAAAGAGTCATTTTTATACACTCTCCCTACAAGATTCATCAAAGTTTAATTAACAAGATTACTGTAATAAAGGCCAAACGATCTTGGAGTTTTGAGTTTGACAGTAAAATTCTGTTACACGTTTTTCTATTAATAAGAACTCATATTTTACAGAACCTTCTCTTAATTCTTATGGGGGGGGGGGGAAAAAGGTACTGACATGGCAGGCAAATCTCGGGCATTCATCTCACTAGCAACAATGGACAACGTGCAGCGAGCGTTGCTAGGTAACATATTGTTGGCACACTCGAGGCAATGTAAAAATTGAAATGAAAATGGTATTCATTAATTTCTGGCTTGTGTTGTAGTTCCTACTGAGGTACTTGACAGGAGGCTTAGGGTGGAAAGAAGGAACAAATACCACTAGGAAATAAGGCAGTTACTTTAATTTTAATAGCTGTCTTCAGGATTTCTAACGAAATGAATGAGGAAGAGACAGAGCGTACGTTTTATGAAGTAATCCGTAAGCGTTAATGGGCAGAATATATGAAGAAGGCAGAAAAGGAATGAATGTTAAAGTGGCAAACATTCTTTTTTTTTTTTTTTTGTCACAGAAGGCGGTCCTTTCAGCGCACAAATTGAAAATGCACTTTTTGCTTTTTAATTTAGCCTTTCCAAAATTTTTTTATGTACAAATATCTGAAATTATTTCTCATTTTAGCAAGAATTGCTGAGTCGGTTATTAAAGTGTAAGATGATTTACGATCCAATGCGGAATGAAGATATGGGGGGGGGGGGGTAGGAGGATTAAGAATAAGCCAAAGTTAACTGTATTTAAAGGAACCATGATTTTTTTTTTCTGCCCTTTGAGAACAGAAAGAGTTTATTATGTACTGATCGCAATACGTTTACGAATAGAGGATAGTTTTGGTAGGACATCAATTCGTGACGATTTATAGAAGTTCTGTTAGAAGTTCTATAACAAAGGAAGGTGAGAATAAAATTTACAAAAGAATTATAAAGAAAATTGCATGAATGAAAAAGAAACGGAATGTGGTAGATAGAAATGCGTGGTTCGTAGTAAATTTCAATGGAAAAAAAGATCTCCTCTGGCAGTATTAAAAACGGGTAGAGGTGCAGCGAACAAAGACATACTACATAAATAACCATAGAAAGATCTTGTAAATCACGCATGTTTTTCTGCGTACCTCAAAGTTACATTTTCAGCAATCTTTCTTCTCTTTCTTTAGAATTATATGCTCTCAAGAAACATCACACACTTGGCCTCCATCGACACATTAAATATTAACTCTTCCCCCCCCCCCTGCATCCGCCTTTCACGGCGTTGTCTCCATTTGTAGTGGGATAACTTCCTCTTTTTTACACGCAGTTACCTTAAGTACAGAAGTCTTGCTTCTTTACAGCCCTCTGGGGAGTGTGAGAAGATGACATAACAGCCAGCATTGAGTCACGCCACTGCCAATGTCATACTTCTTTCGTAAATTATGGGGGATTGTTGCGACAAGGGGGATGGTATTTATTAGCTATTTTCATATTTCAAAAAAATGTGTGCAACTTTGAAACGCTAACGGCTGTAGTGCACATACAGGTGGGTATATCACCCCACTCTTTTACCGACATTGATCGGGCTTATACGGTGCTGCTACCTAACGGTGACCACCGGAACTACAAAGAGAGCACGAAGTAGGGAATTATGGTTTCACTTTGGCACGTTATTTATTACAGCATTTTCGGGGTAAGCGAGGGGAGGGGGGGAAAGCACACATACTCAGGGAAGTGCTGTCTTGCAGCGAATTAGGAAAGAAATTAAATTATTCTGGCAACTAATGAGAGCTCGGAAACATGCTATTTCTGTCCCGTATTTGCTCAAAGAGAAGTTATTATTCCTTAGAGACTTCTCTGCGAGCATCAGTGGTAAGTAAGCAAGTTATGTCTTTACTAATAGTATGTCGTTTCTGGATAGAAAAATGTATTGATACCGTCAGAGGTGTTATTTTCGGATAAGAAAAATAAAAATGTCGGAAATTACGTGATTAAACAGCGTTTCTAGCTATTGTCTGCTGTTGATCTTCTGTGCCTGGCTGTAAAGAGAATACTAAGAACGAAAAAAAAAAAAACGCGCGCGTTGATTTATAATAAATAAATCAAATTCTAGATTAAAAATACGCTACAGTAACAATGACAATGAATAGGCCACAGGGGAGGCTGACTTGTCAGCATAATACAGTGAATTTATCTTCTTTTACTCAAGAATAGTTACTACAGAAAGTAACTAACACAATATATTGTGGGTAATTAAGTTGGCTGATGGGTTAGAAAATTCGTGTTTGTTTTATTTATTTTTTTGGTGAGCTGAAGTTGTTCTTGAAGAATTTGTTTAACAGACAGACTGCTCGTTTGTTTTCTTGATTGTGTAGTGGATTCATTTATTGATGACGTGATTATTGTAATAAACGACGCAAATTAAACTAAATTAAACTGGTAAATGACTTGAAATATATCTGACACTTCTCTTCTATTGGGAAATAGTGCTTCTAAAGCGTTCTCTCTCTCATTGAAACAGAATGGAGGCTTAAAACATTATTAGACTTGTGTATAAGTCGCTTTGCTTAAACTTAACTGTAATCTATCAACATTCTTTGCAGGGTTCGGAAATGTCTTTTATACATGGGTGGAACACAGGACAGGCTTGTCTCTCAACATACTTGTATTTATCGACTTTTAGCCAAATTTCTATAAGAAAGAAAGCAGCACAACAAATAGTTTATCCCAATATTTTCAAGGACACGAGAAACCTTTATGAATACTCTTCAGTTGAAGTTGAGTTAAACGTTAAACCCAAGTTCCTAGGAAGAAGATTCGGAATCCGCCATCAGCATCTTCCATTCACATTAGTCGAAGAGGAAGAAGATGATGACAAAATATTTCTACTCTTATGTTATAGGATGTTAATCTCTCTAAATGTCCACCTAAATCTGGATGGCAGTAAAACTCGATATCCGTTTCCATTTGCACTTTTAGAGATATTTTTCATTTTTTTATTGATACTACTAGTGCATCATTCAATTTCTTTAACGCCTTAGTGTCGATCTAGATTGGCATTTTCTATAATGGCATTCCTCCATACTGGTTAAGACATTTGCCTAAGAGAGTTGTCGCAGTGTGGCCTCACTCACATTGAACTGGATTATAAATGCGCTTCCACATTTGCAAATGACGTTGTGGTTCCCCCCACATGATAAAACGTATTGATTCAATCATGATTATTGCTCTGATTTGCACTGAGCTCAGCTCGGCAATGTCCTGATATTCGAGAAGTGAATTTTAGCTTACTCAGACGTTCTCCCACCCCACCCCTTTTTTAGTGGAATGCGCACCACGAACTCTCTCATCAGTACTTCTGTCAGGGAGCAAACACGGAAGTCCGGCGAACTGTCGTAATGGGGTAGCAGAAAGAAGAATAATAATCAGTCGTAAGTCATGGACGTGAATCTTAAGCCGTTCGATGTCAGCAAGATGAATGGGCGATCATATTTTCACCAACTGGCATTTCATCAGCTAGAAATTTATTTTCTTTTGGCCACACACATTACGTTAGTTCTCGAATATCACTTTCGATACAAAGCCTTCTGAAATGGACTTCTAAATTAGGTAAATTTAAGTAAAGAAACCACTCTAAACGTATCCCATCTACGCTACCAACAACGTCCCTTTCTGTCGCGTGGTTTTTTCCCTGTCTTCTTCCGGTAGCTGTCAACGCTCAGCGGTCTCAATCCTTTATCCGCCTAGGTTGGATTTTGTCATTTTTGTCTATCATTCTCAGGTAGATTTTCCTTGTCAGGACACACCGAAGTAGAAGTCAACGCAAGTTTTATTTATTTTTCTCTTTCTTTTGTGGCTTCGAAGAATGCACTGCATGTGTTTAAAGAATGTTCTTCGGAGTATAGAGAAGAGTATTGGAATGATTCTCCTGATGGATTTGTAGTGCATGCGATTTTTATGACAATCTCACCCCCCTGCGGTGCCCTTAAAGTGCTGCCTTTTATTCCACAGAACGGTTGTTTGGTCTCTGGGAAACAATGTGTGAAACGAGGATTTTTCTTTTTCAAAATAGAAATCACAAAAGAGGCTTGCGAAATGTGCACTTCTACTCTTATCCGAATGATCCTATCACGAAGTAAGTGCTGCGAGGCCACACTGGTCGTTGCTGTGAGTGCTGCATAAGTGGAAATTTCAGTTGGACTCAAATGTTTGTCCGAATGTAACCGCATTCGGTACCAGAGAACATTTCTTACTTAGCGATGTCAGTACCGAATAAAATGACCACTTTAAAGAACTTTGCCTCCCAACATTTCTCGCTTCATTTCCATTTATTTTATTGGTGGGGTTTTGGCAAGTTCAGAGATTCGATCTCACTACGGACCTCAGAAAAACGAAAGGTGATGCGAGCGCTTTTCCCACAAGTAATCTCATGGCCTGAGAAATGCCCAAACCCATACGAAACTGTTATCCAGTTTAGCCATCCTTTGTTCGTTCCATGGCTAACGAAAATCTAAATTTGAAAACTCGCATCCAACAAGTTTGGAAATATGTAGAATACGTCTGCAACCACGTGCAAGATCATTTGTGCTTAATGAATGTATGAGCACTGCCGTTCTGTAAATAACAGATCAAACAACGTCCGACTTTCTAAATGACGTCACGTGTGGATATCTGATTGGTTAGATATCAGCAACCGTTCTGCCAATGCAAATATAACCTGTCAGTGACAATTTTCCTTTTTTAAGGACTTTTTGTCTCGTTCTGCAAAATGCTTAAATAACATATTAGATTTTTTTTTCCCGTCCGTCCACATAATAACTCTACTCTTCTGGACTAATTTTAATGAAATTTAGGATCGCTAGTTAACATTTATGTATGCAAGTGTATACCTAAAAACTAATTCGTTTGTGAAAATGTTACTAAGCAAGAATGCTATCAACGGATCACGGAATGTGTACATTACGAGCTTTCAAATAGCTGAACCACGATAAATAACAGGATCTCCGTGGCCTTGTGGAAAGGTGGTTGACAGTATACCAACTGAGTTCGAAGTCAGACTGAAGTCATCTCCTACGCAAGTGAGGGAACTTTTCTTTCGAAACACAGAACTGTAACCACTACCTGGTGGTTCTTAGCAGATGCTTATTGTAATAATAATAATAACAGGACAATGAACGTCACATGAACTAAAATATTGAAGTATGCGAAACTGTCATTTACTTTTGAACTGAAAATTTGCATTTCGTTAGTACTCGATTCTAACTTTAGTACACAAAATTTATTTGTTTGTATTTTTGCATCAATAACTATCATGTTTAATACATTTTAACAGAAATTTATGAGTCTTTCTGTGCTAAAAGTCTGTCGTCGAAGTTGCCGGCAAATACGTGATATCAACATTTATATATGAAATGAGAGAGAGAGAGAGAGAGATTGGAATTCAAGAAACGCTTATCTGCATTATTTTGTCAATTTGTGTTCCTACTTCATTATTGGAGTTGTAAATACATTTTAGATTGCATTGCATAGTGTTATACCGCCGTTGTTAAAATTTCGTTCGCAAAAACCTAAACACATATCTGCATATTATTATTTAGTTTCAAAAATCAATCACTTCATTTAAGTCAAGGAAGAACAAGAAAAAGATGAAACGAGACCGGAACAGACCACTGGGCTTAAAATCTTTAGGAGAATGATAAGGATTAATTTAAACAAGCCGGTATTTTATTTTTATTTCTTTTTTTTTGTCAGCTTTTACTAAGTCCTTACAAGTAACTATCACTTGGTAATTACCAGTTGATAATGAGACAAATTGTAAGTTAGTGAGCCCTTCACAACATTCATATAGTTTTTTTTTCCCCCTCTGGTGCTTCCACTCCGGATGAGAAGTCATAACAGTCTAAAAATATCATTCTTTCAAGAATCGTGGTATGTGCAGCCATAACGACCATAACGTCTTACCAGCGAACAGATATGAGTGACGTAATGTGGGATCATCACACCTGAATTCACTCCTGAGTTACTTAGATTCGTGGCTTCTTCAGCTCTCAGAGCCAAACATAAACTGTTAAGTATCTACTTGCTTTTATGGCACAAATAACCCTTCCTTTATATAAAAAAAAAAAAAAGGAGAGAAAGCATTATAGAAAAGCGGTGGAACCGTATATAAACGAGAAGCCTTCAATCCTCGCCCCCCCCCATGTGAAAACAGAAGCGAACCCACGCAGTTTTAACTTTACAGAGAAGAGTGTATCATTCGGAGATGACAAATTGCTTTCTCTTTATGGAAGTAAGTATCCATTTGCAATTTCTTTGCAAGTAAAACCTCACAAGAGAGGCTTATTGAAGCACTACTATTCTCATCATATTCTTGTAAACACGAAGTTATCCTTTTTTATTCCCCTCCCTCCCATCTCTTCACTTTTATCTTCTTTCACTACCATTTAACTGTTCGATATTCTTGTCATCGAAACGCCGGTTTTTCTTTTATGATCTGCTGCATTTCTTAAGTATAAAAAGTATTTTCTTTAAGAGATAGAGATTACTTAAATCTTCTAAAAAAAATATATTTAAGAAGAATTGATTTAAAAAAGAAAAAAAAAATCTAAAGGAAAGATTAAATCAAATTAAAGAAATTAATGAGAAAAAATTAAAACATTAAAGAAAAAATAATTAAAGGCGTTTTCATTTTAAAACATTTAATAAAAAAAACAATACTGTAGTAGATCGGGAGAACATTAAGAAAGCATTAGTACACGAATTAATTAATGACGTCACCAGTTCTTAAATAAAACCGATTGTACAAACTCCAGATTGAAGATGAGCAGAATGAAAAAAAAAGACAAAAAAAACGCTGTAAGTATTTTTGATTCGAAGTTTTCACAGACGTTGAAATATTGCAGACGATCGATGCTTATTTGCGCCAAGCACCAAACGAACTTCCGCTATGGAGGCCATTAGCCCTTTTTCTGCTTAACAATCAGCACTGACAGTTGCACGAATGTTCCCACGTGGTTGTCGTAAAGTGACCATTCATGTGCATGAAAAAAAAAAAAAAAAAGACGACATATCAAGAAAGCTGCTATTATGAGGTCTGTAGGACAGTGTCGTTTCCCAGCGTGTTAATTTAGCTGTAAACATCTGCACGTTCCTGTTTCTCAGCTAATAGGCTTAACGCGTACGTTAAAATTTACAGCTGTTTCCTAAACTCCATAATTAGCTTTCTCCTAAACAACAAAAACTGATATTTTTCTCGAGGTACTACTCTAATCTCTTAATAAAGAGTATTTACATTACTTAAAATATTTTGTGATTGAAAATGGTTACGTTTAGCGGTTTGTAGATTAATTTAAAAATAAAATTACCTTTCATTTTTGGCAGTTGGCCTACATTTTTACACGCTACTATGTTCCTTGGCGATACAAAAGATGACACCATTAACCATATGCAAAAGCGCCCTCTATAAAATGAAATTTATTTTAAAATGATGACTGTGATTTTAATTATAAATAATATTTTTATTATCCAAATATCAAATAAAATACTATTTATTAGGTAATTAAAAATTCAACTATTCATTTAATTAGATTTTTGAAATAAATAGATTTAAAAACATTATAATTATTATAAAACATAATTTTTTTATAATTATTAAAAAGTATGTTAAAATTAAATCAATCTAAAGCGCGCATCGGAGATTACCAGTAATAACGTTTGCTCACTAGAGATTACAAGGAATTAAACATATTAATTTTTTGCTCATTGGAAATTATGCGTAAAAAGAAATTTGATTTCAGTTCAGTCCAACCACCAAATTAATCATGATGTTTTTTATTTATATCCAGAAAGAAGGTCATCTAAAGAAATTCTCATTATTCAATGTATTTTAATATCGGATTCAATACTTAAGCGTGGAGAGCACAGCTAATAAACCCATAATACGCAAGCGCAGAAAATTGCTGTGCTGTCGACTACCAAAAAAACATGCGATAAAAGATCTTAAAAGGATAGAAGCGGAAGTTAAGAGATGTACTTCTAAAAAATAAGCTACCAATCTCCAATTTAAAAAAGAAATCATCTCAACTTCGTTGATACTCTGTTATGAATTAAAATATCGAAGGAAATAATGTAAGAACACATCATAGACACGAGGACAAACTCAAAATAACATTTTCTATTAATTTAATTCTTCGTCATGCAAATCTACACTGTTGACAGTCGCGTCCTATCAAAAGTCTGTCAGTCAGTATCTACTAAGGGCAAAGGTAGTGTTGTGTTGTTATTTTGAACCGAAAATAACCTTCCTACATTTGTTTTTTCAAAACACGTTGCAAATATGGTGTTCTTTATGTACTTTGAAAGCGGAGTGTGATCGCCTGGAGTGACACCAGATCCTGCTTATTGAAGGCCCGAAATGGCTTTAAAAAAAGACAATCTGTGTTTTCCACGGTTTCCTAGATTAGCGCACTCACGACACTAAATTACAGGTTACAACCCTGCAGGTGGAATTGTTATCAAAAACACTGGATTTAGAAATAAATCAATCTTTCGATAAATATTTACTCTGCAACAAAAATAATATAATCCAGGGATTACAGTGTCCGTTCTTTTTTAGAATCTGAAGAATGATTGCGCTGTGAAAAATGTTATTCCCAGCATCCATTCTGAAAGCACTTATAGATGGCACAAGAAATTAATAATAAAAAAGAAACCTAACGGAAACCTCCGTATCGTGAGGTCATATTATCAGAAGCTTCGGTGGCATCGCACTCTGACCATACAAAAGGAATACGAATATCAACTTATTGTGTCAGAGCATTTCGTGACAATCTTTATATCCGACAACATTATCACACGTTCGCCTTTTCTATGACCTTAGCAGTTTCCAGTCCGTTTTCAACAGACTCATCCTCCTCCATAAGACGGAAAATACTACTTCCTTTTCATTGCTGCATAACCGTCACACGCAGGCTTTTTTTTTCTTGACATCCATAAGAAGCAGGAAAGATATTTCAGCATCTTGGAATCAAGGCTCTGAGCAGCAAAACTTTGCCTTCAAAAAGTGGCCTTTTCCTATTTTTAGTAAAAGAGTAGATCACAAAGCGTTCAATGGTTATGAATAAGGACTCTTGGATGTCATTTTATAAGGGGCGATAAGACAAAAAAAATGAATAAAATAAAAAGACAAAGCGTTTTTTCGTGTAATCTGGTTGAAAGATCGGAATAATATTCCCCAGTTATTGTTTTACCCTTTTCAAGATTATTAATAAACAAAATGCCTTTAGCATCCCAAAACACCAATGCCATGACCTTTCCTGCTGATGGAACCGACTTTGTCTTCTTTGCCGCTGAACAACCGGCTTCAGTCCACTGTTTTGACTGCTGTTTGGATTCTGGTGTGTGTAATGGTGAATCCAATCTCATCCATAGTAATAAATCGATAATAAATCATCCATAGCACAAAATCAGTTTTATTCTTGTTAAAACGCTCCAAGCACTGTTCAGAGATTTTCATGCGAGTGCGTTTTTGATCTGCTGTGAGCAAGCGCGGCACCCATCTTGCGCAAAGCTTTTTCATTTGCAATTCTTCATGCAAAATATATCTTGCACGCTCTTTTGAAATGCCTATATCATTTCCAAAGAATTTCATTTCCATCTATGGTCGAGGCCGAGAACTTTTCAGACCACCCTCTTATTTTCGTTAAATATAAATAAGTGGCAAACAGATTTGATACAGTGATCGAAAAACAGCATTTTCTTCATAATAGTAATTACTGAAAAAAAATCATTATTAATAAGTTAATAATTTTTTCAACAATTAAAAAAAAAAAAACTGGGGGAGTGTGCTTATGCCAGCGTGCAGAACCATTTAAAGCAGATGTACAAAAATTTATGATCTTATGTTCCAAAATTGGTTATTTTCTTAATAAAAAATTCTATCTATCATCTTTTGTCTCCTTTTAAGATCTGTCCTAATCTCCCTCTCTCTCACTTAAGGCCTGGGAACACCAATTTGCACTCCTAATTTTTTGCCCGACCTTCGCCACCCTCACAACACTCTATTAGAATAGTGAAACTCATCCATAAAACACTTCTGAGAAATAAGGCCGTAGTGCGTGCCAAGCTGTTACTGTTCCTCTCTTCTTAATTAACGAGGCATCAAAGGCGTGTCTGGGAGGGGGGGGGGGGAGGTGGAAAGAAAAAAAACCTAAGATGCTTCTTAAAACCTTGAGGGAAAAAAAAAGATTTTAATTACAGGAGGTAAAAATTAATTTCGTGTAGCTGGGGAAGGTACGTCCCTCCCCCTTGGCAACAATGAACTGTCCTGAGTGAGGAGCTTGCAGATGGAAAGTGTCTTTTGGAATTGTTGAGGGAAATGGAGGGGGAAAGGGGGGAATATGACGAGAAGATTTCACTTTAATCCCGTGTTCAGGATTACACTATCTTGTTGACAGATATTAGCATCCATTGCGAAGTTTTAGACACGCCAAAGACATTTCAAAGATGGTATCAAAGAAGCGAACACAATCAAGCTACTCTTTCTTGGAGCACAGAGTTAACCGTGAACTGCTATCATGCAGTGTTAAGCACCTGCCTGCGACATCCCTCATTAACAGCATCGACACTGTTCACGGTATCGATTTCATTTACGTCTTAAATTTAAGCTTTTTTTTAAGTTATTTTAACAGTACAGCGTTTGTATTTACTATTTATAAAATATGAAAGTTTACACAATATAAAAATCATTAAAAAAATGGAATAATGAAATGAAAATAAAATTTAATAAAAATTAAAAAATAGCCTTTAAAATATCATTAAGATCCTGAACAAATTAGAAGATAGTAGTCAAATATTTAAAAAAAAACGACGAACAATATCTAAAAAGAGAAATTAAAAAAAAAAAAGACATAAAAGAAAGCCGCGAAAAATTTGAAGCATATTTGGAAGTGACAAAGAAAGAACGAATGCCTCTATGATACTAAAGGTATAAATGATAAAATAAAATAAATTCTAAATTTAAACCAAAAAGAAATTTTGAAATAATTTCAGAATTATTTCAGAGATCCTTTTCTTATATTATACAAATAATTTACATATAATTAATAATTTATATACAAATTATATAAATAGTTAACATATGGTATTGATGGTAACTCAATCAGTACTGGTTAGATAATAGTATTGGATAAGAAAAGATATTTACAATCGCAGTATGTAATTTAAACACTGCAGTAGAACAGATGTTATTAAAATATGAATTTGGGTAAAATAAAATTTGTGGACAGCTCCTGTTCAAAAGTCAAATGGTCATAAATAATAGCGCAGATAAATACTTTAAATTACTCTGAATGAGAAATAACACATGAAGGTAAAATATTTTACATTAAATTTTTAAGTCGTAGGCCTAATAAAAAACGAACCCTAAATCCTAATTTATTCCAGAGATAGAGAGAAAGGTTTAAAAATATGTGCAGGGCTGTAACTGCATTCATATTATATATTGTCCGACCATACAAGAAATTAAAATATATTAAAAGCAAAGGCAATAGTGGTAAAAAATGAAGTGATGTAGACAGAACGTAAATCAAAGAACAAATATTAAATTATTAGCCAAATGTTTCTGGAAAAAAGGTTGTTCTGTTTACGAATGAGACTTGAGATAGATGAAAAGATGGGTGTCTCCATCTTCTGAGATTAGAATCTTGAATGATAAAAAAGGAATTAAAGATACACTATAAAATTAATTACGTGGGAACTTTAATCTGTTAAGTGTTTCGTTTTTATAAGGTTTTACAGATATTTAAGTTTATATTAAGAAATTATTTTTATTAGCCAATCAACACACACTAGGTATGCATTACAATGAAATACTTCGGTGCAGCAACTAAAAAAACGGAAGACTGAGCTCCCAGAATGGAAAAAAGAATCATAAAAGAACAAGCTAAGGAGAAAAACGTTTGTAAGGAGATGGAAGGATAAGATATGGCTTAAAAAGAAGGGAGAATGGATTGGTGTCTACGAAAGAGGTTTCAAGAAAAGAAAATCCACAGTTGATCGGATACAGATAGTTAAACAATTATTAGAGAATTTGGGAATCTGATTTCAGCTTTTGAAAGGAAAATCCTTGGAAAAATATTTTGCCCAGTGAATGATAATAGCCTCTGGAGGATCAGATACAACCATGAGTTATTTCAACTTTATAAAGAACCCAAAATATTCAGAGAATCAAGTTCAAAACGTTGCAATGGGCAGGACATGTGTCGTATGGAAAATGACAATATTCTTTAGAAGACATTAAATATAAAATTATTGGTAAAAGACCAAAAGGAAAACCTAGAACAAGTTGGATAGACACTATTAGTCAAGATAGCAACGTCGTAATATACTATGCAAACGGAAAATGTAAAGTTTTGAACAGACAGAGTTGGAGGCAACAAATCAGGGAGGCCAAGGCTCGATTTGAGCTATAAGGTCATAAGAAGAAGAAAAAGAAAAAATGTAGAGAGAGAGAAATTGAAAGGGCTAATTTTCCCATAGGAAAAAAACAGGGGATGAACATCTCATAAATATAAAAAATATATTTCTTTTCATGCTTTTTTGTACACCAATCGAACATCCTTAATGAAAACCACTAATAATTATATGTTGCAAATCTCCATAGGAATGCGCACTCTTTTTTATGTATTTTAGCACTGACTAACGAATGTTAATTTTTTAAAGTCGTCTACCATATCTTTCTGTACATGGCGCTGAAAATGTTTGTGTGAGATGAGCTATTTTAATATAAAGATGAGCTCAGCAGGAAATTGCATTCCAGCAGTCTATGGAAGGGAAGTATTTGAAAAACGTTCAATGAATGCCTTATTAGGTACAAGGGGAAAAAGTTCTCTTTCCACTTATTGGCATTAAACTGAGCTTGAAGAAAAATTTTGTCAAATCTCTGAATAAGAACAGTGAAGAATAAATTCCCAAGGTTGAATGAATTGACAACAACAAAAAAAAAACGAAGTATATGTTAATATTATGATTGCTTCCTTTTTTTCCCGGCCAACTTGGAAGCGTTAAGCACAAGGTTTTACAAAGCTATCTGGATAAGAAGTTCCAAGGAAAAAGGGAATCGGAAATTCAAGATGGCGTTTCAACAAAAAAAAAATAAAAATTTATTAACGCCTTTTATTCCCCAAAGGGTGAAGGCGAGCCTGTTTAGCTAACTAACGTTTGAACACTAGAGGGCAGCTCGTCTCCTTCCACTGACAACAATAGTTGGTCTAACACCACTGGTGATTGTAATTGGCGTCTGGGGAGGAAAGTTCGACAGAAAAGTGTCCGCAAACAAAAATGAATAAGATAATTTGTTAACTAATTATCATGAAAACTATTGTTTAAATTTTGTAATAATTTTTCGTAATAATGTTTAAATTTGTATCACACTTTTATCTGGAGATAGGATTTAAGTTTGATTTGGTTTTGTTTGAATTGAGATTTAAGTCCAGCGAACACAATTTATAAAACTCATCACATTTTACTTAAAAGACAAAAAAAATTACTGTGCACTGAAAAACGGACGTGCAGAATCTTTGAGATATCCTCTATTTTAAGAAGTGCATATAAATTGATCGAAGCAAATGCTATATTGTTTGCAAATGATATATCTTTTTGGTAATATCTTTCGCTTAACGTATACATTGTTTGCATACTTTGTATATAAAATGAGTTTTATTTTTCTTTCTTTCTTTAATTAATATAGTCATATAGCATCTCTAATCGTCCACATCCATTGCGGAAGATTGGTTAGCTTGATCTACATAACTCCACTCTATCCTTTTAAAGCTTTTGTCCGTAAATCGCAAGTGTTATTGTACTGGATTTTAATTTCAAATCTTATATTTGAGATTAAATTGTCCTAAAATTACAAATGATTATATTTTTAAGGAAAACATATCCGTAGCAAACTATTCTAAAACGCTCAGTTTAAAAATCGTGAGTTTAATAATATATAAAGAATCAAAATATAGAATGAAGAAAAAAAGGCATGAATTAAATACGAAATAAAGAATTCAGGATGAAAAAGAATGTGATAGGAAAACATTATGTGAAAATCAACTTACTAAGTTGAAAAGACGAAATATTCTCGACAGAGAACGATAGAAAGTTCCAGAAAAAACAAACTATACTGTGCTTAGTGGAGAGAGAAAGATTTCGAGGAATGGAGCATTGATAGAGGCAAAAAAAGATCAAAACATCTGTAATATTTGGAAGCGGGGGGACGGGTTACGGCCCCTATTACGCCTTCATGTTAATCTAAAGTCATTAGCAGCTTGCATTTGTCAGGTCTCGAGGACAACACCATCTGTACTTCAAATGTTCGTTTCGACTCTTTTGTCTTCAGCGATGGAATTTTTATTGCCGGTGACTCTTTCGCTCGTTGCAAAAGGTCGTTATCATCGACACACGTGAGAGTTTTTGTCTAGTGCAACTAATGACGTCATTGAAGAATCGTGAAGTCATCAAGTCCCACCTGGCGTTCGATTTCCCGCTACGGAAATGATGGTACGTAATAGAGAAGGAACAACTATTACCACAAGTTAAGAAGAATTTCAAGGGTGAACGAAAGATCAAAGTGTTGTTATCTGTTCAGGGTTAAAGGGGAGGAAAAGGGGAAGGAAAGGACTGCTGTACATCTGTGGCGTATTTCCAACCATTCAACGAACCTGCAAAAAAAAAAAAAAAAATCCGATAAAGTTTTTTTTTTTTTTTTTGGCAGCGCGAACTTTTGCGTGATGTCTTTTCAGATATTCATGGAAGGATGCCAAATGAATTTAATCAACTAAATGTTGCCTGACACACACACACACACACACACATGCACACACACGCACATATAGACGTTTATTTAAGGGTCATTACGAGCGATGTGCTTTTACTGGAATTGTACACTCGTCCAAAAGGATATAAAACATGCCACACTGCATATCGAGAATTTTAAAACAATGGTCGGGTAACTTGATGGCCATCCTTCTGGATTTCAGAGCTTCGAATCAAATAAACGGACTTACGAAACCTAGTTTAACCGTCTTTGTCATTTGCTTTCATTTCTCTTTCATTAAATAACGTTTTAGCAAGAAAATCAATAACCATGAACATTAATGGACAACTAAAAGTGGTTCCACCTTATTTAAAATTATATTTCTGGCTAGTAATTAAGGAAATGGAAGTTTAGATACATTTCACAAAATGTGTATAATCTAATTAAGGTTGCTTTGTGTGTCTTTCTCTTGTGCATGCATGCATGTAAAATGAGAGAGTCGCTGTGAAATTAGGTGTGTAATTTTGATTAAAATTATTTTTATTCAATTTAGTATTTGAGACTCCATTAATATTTGATACGTTTCTTTCAAAAAAGAGGTACTTTAACCCCCTTACTGTATAGTACAATCGTTAATAAGTTATACAGTAAGGACGCGAAGAATCTTTATAAGAGCTTTTTTTATAAAAGGTGAGTTAGCTGGTCTTGTGCGGTGGGTTTAAGTTTTCTAAACTCGATTTTTTTCTCTCCCAAAACAAACACTCCAGGAAGAGTAGTTCCCTGGTCTCATATGTGGAATTTGAAAGATTTTCCTTCAATTGTGTGTTTTTCCTTTCCCTCAAACAGACAAATCGGTCAGAAGAACATACGCAGTTAACAGACAATGCACTGGCGTCTTAACTTTAGTTGCTATGCCTCTAATTTCAAACAACAACATCACACAGTTCACCGTTATTGATATCATATTTATCCATCTTATCCTAATACAACATCCACTGTCAAATTTTTCACCTTAACTCATACAAAATGAAGTTATTTTCTTCACATTCTGTTATGAATATTTTTACGCCTTTATTGGCAATTTTCGTTTTCTAACCAAGAATTGTTGTGTAAAGTTGTTTTGTTTCAGGACGAAATTGTAAGTATTCTGGAAACCAAATAAGAGCTTTGTCGAGAAACTTTTTAAATCCACGTAACATTTCGATTTTAATCTGACTAATCTCACTGAAAATAACTTTCAGAGAAGTTCAACAATTAACTGCAAAGGACTCACTAGACATATCCCAATTCTTAATTTGAAACAACTGACAGAAGTCTGTTAATTATGTTGATTGGTTTTCTCATTAACCAATGTCACTTGAATTTCAGTTGCGTGTTGCAAATATAAATAAATTGCTTACTCTCATTGGACGTAGGTATCCTTCATTTCGTTTGTTTTTAATGCCGTTATATATGCACTGTGCTATTGAAATATGCTTAATCTAGAGGTCGTGACTATTTATCTTGAGTTTTACGCTGTGTTTTATGAACGAGTGATTATATTTGTAATAAAGATGCAAAGTTTGCACGTTCCCTTTGCCATATTAAGAGCACGTTTCACACTTATCACGTGTGTCACGCACCATCAGCCTGATTGTGAACTTCTTCCATGCTTGAACATAACCTAAACGGTGAATGATTTCAAACATGGCGCGATAGTTGGTTTGTCTCTACTTAATGCTTGTTAAAGTGGGACTGTAGAAAGACTTATGCTCGGGACACGGAACAATTATTGAGGGCTTCTTATTTATCCGTGTTATACACATACAAATGCTGACTAATTGTGTCTTGACTGATTCACGGTGAGGTTTTCTGACTCAGTTCGCTGACATTTACGCCTCTGACGTCTTTATCACCTCACTTGTCACTTAGAGTTTCGAGTAAGACACTTGACGAAAATGCATTCCCATCAGCTCCACGTAGTGTTTAACCCTAACTCAGTCATGCATTCATTCATCCCGGTACTCATCACTACGTTTCATTTACGCATGACTGGCTGCACGAGCCTGAGAGAAAACGACAGGCAAATTAGTCTGGATACCATCACGGTCTTGTGGAACGGTACCGAAATAATAATGACACTAATGAAAGCACACTTTATGGGGACGGCAGCGTGGAACTCATGTTCTCTGTATGTATGTGTGTGTGTAAATGGGGGGAGGGGAGGGGGCAATTTCATGGCCGGCGGCCACAATTTAGCTATGATAGGAATAAATGCTTCGGTAATTATTCGCACAAGTACTTACGATTCGGGGCTCTTTTTAAAACAGAATCCCACATCTGCAGAAACGTTATTGGAGGAAATGAGGTCTTTGAATTAAAATTATTATTATTATTAATTGTTGAATCATTATTAAAGCAGTAATTATTATGCTTTCCAAGATCACCTCAACTTATTTAAACCCACGCATACTTTCCTTAGCGTTATCGGCTCTGTTAAATTACCGATGCCTACTCCTGACGACTATAAGCTACCTGGCAATTATTAGAATCCTTAATCTCATAAACTTCATCTACAACCAAACTTATCACTAATTTCTACAATTCTGGATTGCGCGTCGAAGTTTGAACTCGTAGAGGCGACAGATGAGTGAGACCCATTCATCAACGACTGTATTTATTTTGTATTTCCATTTTAATCCAAAATTCAACTTTTGAATGATCGTGAACTGGAGAGATTCTAATCTTCATCTTCACAAACTATCGTGTGTGTGAACTTGCGCAAGTAGAGTAGCTTAATGTTATTAAGCAGTTAGATAGCCCTATTACTTATTGTCTACTTAGGCACTAGAAGCATCTATATCACGTGGTAATTTGAAGAATAGAAGCGATCATGTTGAGAGCACCTCCAGCCATTAATTAGTGCTTCTTAATCAAGTATCCATTTCCACGCAGAACTTCGCAATTAACAAAATCTACCAGTTGTCGAAAGTGTTTCTCAGCAAGAGCTTTGTGTGCTGTCAAATCACTACGTTATTTCTGCAACATTAATACGAAATGAACTCTTTATTGTAGAGCTTATAACTACAGGTCCGTATCGACTTGCATTTCACCCCTTTTAAGCCGTGTGTAATTATTGATACACGAAAAGCAATAAAAGAGGCTTACTAGAAGTGAACAACGATCACCCTTATGGAATATAAAAATGAGTGTTTGCTCCATCGGGGGGTGTTTTAATCAGGAGAGTATTGAAAAGGAGCAATCACTACTAGCAATAAATTCTCTAATGAAAACGATGCGATGGCAAGTGATCATAATGTGGACAGGAGCATTATGTAAGAAATATTCCGGATTAAGAGGATAATATCTTCTACGTTAAGAAGATATTTCGTAAAAGTTAGAAAAAACCTAAAAAAAAAAACGAATTCACATGATGAATGATTTTGAATTAAATTAAAACGTTTCAAGTAGACTTACATAAATCCTTCTGTATTCCTGATATTAATTCTCTTAAATATGAGACTTCAAAGCAATTAAATCCATATCCATCATTTTACAATCAAGAGAGAGACCATTATTTAAAGGAAAAAAACTGCACCTTTAAATTAAATGAACACGTTAAAAGAACCTGCATCATAATGATTTTTCATTCAATATTACAGCTGTTCAGCGATCAACTGTCCAATTGCATCGAGCTCTGCACCCATATATATTGAACGAAAGCATTCTTTGGTTCGATTTGTATGCAGCATTCCGTCCATGACAAAGCGATGCTGAATGCCATTTATTCAAAAATATAAATACTTTATGAATATGATATTCCTAGTGTTTCTATGCCGTTCTGGCAAGATCAAGTGTAGTATCTGTTCTTGATGGACAAGATGAGAGGATAATGACAGGACGTGAAATACATGGATATGAGCTACTTAAAAAAAGTTGAGAGAACACGTGACCCACTTTGAATTCTTCCTGCATAGATGGATGGAATATACGATCCAAAGGTAGTTTTAATTTTAGATATAATTTTTATCTCCTATTAAGTCTTCTTTCTTTACACTATTTTTTTAAAAAAATAATAAAAATGAGCAGCCTAACAGTAAAAAAAGAAAAAAAATGAAATGAAAGAAAACAAAGTGAATAAACAGACAAGCGAAAATGTCAATTGATAGCAACCATAATAAAAAAAAAAACAGATGAAGACCAAAATAATTGGATAAATAACAGAAAGAGAAAAACCAAGACTGTAAAACAGATGAACAAACCACAAAGCTACACCGAAATAAAAATCATATTTCTTAAAGTTAGCGAATGATTTCTTAAGTATGAAGAATCAGCTTTCTTCGTATCACTGTACGGTAAACAGCAGCCAAGTATTTGATGTGAGCAAGAGACGACATCTCTCTCTCATTCTACACGCTCCTCTCTTCCCTCCTGCATTATGTATAGGAAACAGCGAACAGGCCAGAGTTTCGCAAGGAGCTATTGAAAACAAATATCTACTGTTGGCTAAAAAGCATCACGATACATTTCTCACGGAAAAGCAGCTCCGTTCCCTTGTAAAGAAACGGCAGCAAGAAGAGGCGGAAACAGTAATCAGTAACGAGCAGATATTAAATTCTCTACCCCCCTTTTCCTTCACCTTCATGGCATGCCAAGTAAAGACACTGCCAACCTCTTGCAGACCACTGTTATTAAAGTAGTTTTCCCTGCAATGCATCGGTGATTAAAGGTGCGGCCAGTCACAGAGGAGCAGAGTTCTATAATTGCGTTTATATAATTGAAGCAGCAACTTGTGCTGGGCAGGAACTTTCGCTGGGATTTAATATTTAATGAGTCATCCCGGGCAAGCGACAGAAGTTCTGGTTGCTTGTTGATTACCCTGCCAATCTTTTCTTATCATTCTTTTCAAAATTCTTAAAGTCGTTTCCGAAGCTCCAAGTTGTCAGGTTTGTAATAGGGGGGCGTTGTTAGGAATTTAATCTTTTTCATATCGCAAATAAAAAAAAGGAAAAAAAAACTTGTAAACTCCTTAGAATATTCTTGAGTGGTGGTTTGTTATTTCTTTAAGAGTTTGAACGCCTTCGAATGAAAAAATCGTTTCCGTCGCCTATCTTCTTACAGCTGTTTTCTTGTTGGTACGTAAAGCTCTTATTTACAATACGGACAGCAGCAAAACACACACACACACACACACACACACACACACACACACACACACACACACACACACACACACACACACACACACACACACACACACACACACACACACACACACACACACACACACACACACGCACACGGGAAAGCCTGCGAAGTAATTCAACACATTGTTTCAAAGATGAATGCGGAATTACCTTTTTTAAATTCAAGAAGAAGTTCTAAAGATTTGTTTCCAACATCGAACTGAATCACTGCTGCTTCCCATAATCGCATCCTTACCTGACAACCTTCTTGTGTCTGACAAAAGTTAGAATACAAAATAATGGGAATAAAATAGCTCGATGGAAGGAACAGTAAAAAAGCAAAGCGGTTTGGTAGAAAGTAGCGGAGACGAAGCAGAGGATAGCAAAGGTGGAAATGTACCGAAAATCAAGAGAAATTTAAAAGAGGTAAAAAAGCAAAGACAGGGCCCTAGAGTATGCTTTCTCCTTTCTTTATTTCTATCTAAAACAGACAAAAATTCTCCTGAGTATTAAACTACTGTCGATAATTTCAAATTATTTAAACTGTGAATTTTTTATCCCCCTTAATATACGCTAGTGGATGTGTGATGGAACATTTATTTATTCTTCGATTAGGTTTGTTTTCTTTCATTTATACGCTTTTTATTCCTGTAGTTTTTTCCATTCCTTCAGTCATTTTTGTACCTTCATTGAGATTTTTTCGTCATGATAGAGAAGTAGAGTGATTTGCAGAAGTGTTATAAAGATAGTTTGCCTAGGGTGCTAATTAGCTTAGTATATATCGAGAGAGAGAGAGAGAGAGAACTAACTTATACTTTTATGCTTCATATTATTTTAAGTAACATTTTTAGATACAATAAAGTGTCTGTTAGATTCGTTGAGCTACTATAAATTTTGTAAAGCAATAACTACATTTTATATCGAAAATATTTTTTTCAGTGATCAGGATTCTTATTCAAATTAAGAGAAATGCTTCCTATAAATATCTAAATGTTTTTTTTCTTATTGATGATGGCGGGTTCCACTCCGAAGGGGCACCCGGTTGAAAACCCATGTCTTAGTTCCGTTATAGTCTTAGTTGCTTAATGCCGAATTCAAACGAAAATTTCCCTTTTTCCTAAAAATATTATTCTCTGTTGTTTAGGGATTTAGAGTAGAAAATGAATATCAAAATAATCGTAAATAGGTGTTTTCCTTAGCTGTAGATCAAATTGATCAATTTAGATCACAATCATAGTATGTTTCATTGAAGTCTAGTAAATATATCAAATAAATACGAAATTTCTTATAAATTCCTGAAAAATGCTATTAACAAATGCTTAATCTTTCTAATAAAGATATTATATTATTAGAATTATAAAGCATTCCCTCAATTGAATGACCATTTTAAAATTTCTGCCAGTTCATTTCGAAGCAGTGACGTCCTTTTTAATGCCATTTTGAGAATGCAAACGTATTCATTATCGTCCTTGTATTTTCGTACATTAGACACGTGCTTCCTCTTTAGCCAATCCAGTCAGCTTCTACTTCATTGGCAGAGATGTATAAATCACTATCAACTTCTAGCATTTCTCATCTAAATCTTTATTGTCTCCAAAGTAAGAACCCGTCACCAATGAATACACTGTTTGCAGATACACTTAGATAAATTGAAAACACTGTTTATTTTTCCATAATATTTGGCCAACGAATATACGGATATATGTATGTCTACCATGCCGAAAAGGTCAACAACCTGAAACGGAATGACCATGCTTCCTAGATGAGTCATTAGCCGCTACTGAGAGGCTTCATAAAAACTACATCAAGTGGATGAAGGCCATGGGTGCGTTATAGAGGAAGCCCAAATCCTATTTTCACAAGCAAGATCTATTAGCTCAATGCATTTTGGGAGTGATTAATGTCAAACGTAAAGGGATAAGTTAGGGTATCTCCCTCTCACCCGAATCGACTCTGCGCCACAATGTCTTCTCCGTGCAGCTTTATAAATTCAAACAAACAAAAAAAAAAAAATAATGATGGTAGTTTGTAAAGTCGCTTTTCGATAATGAATCGACAGTTTGTACATTTTTAACAGGAAAATAAGAACAATAGGTGACAATAACTAAAAATATTAAATGGAGAAAAAATTCAAAAAAAATTGTTCAAAGGAACGGATGTATATTAACAGATTATTTTCTCTAGGGAGAGGTCATTAAAGGATGATTATAAATTTTTAAAATTATTATAAACATTAACTAAACGCAGTCTCTTATTTTTGGATAGAGGAATTACGTATCTTATCTCAGCACAACATCTTTATCAATCCTCCTTATATAAAATAGAAGTTAAACATTATCTTAACTGACGTTTGATTCCCTTAGGTGTCTATAGTCATATAATAATCACTTCATAACCCAATACACTCATTAGTCTGTCCTTATATATACGTGGCCAACTTGAAAGTGGAGGCAAAGCTTCAAAGAAGATGTGCAGGTTGAAAACCTTAATACAAAACTTAAGTTTGAAACGCTTAATGTCAGGCTCAGAAACAATACATTACGGGGGAGGGAAGTTTTGCAGGATAAAATGTTTTGAAGCCTACAAAACACTATCTAAAAGCAGTAGCAAACACAAAACAGTTGTTTACAATATGCATCCTCTGACGTGAATAATTTATTCTGTATTTGCTATTTTATTAGCGACATATTGAGAATGCATTGCTTTCCTATTGCAGCGAATCATCCCTCTTAAACAAGGCCTTCAACTTGAATTTTGTACTTTTTGTCTCAAGCCTTATACGATGTTTCTGGTTACTTGATTACACATCTTTTGTATTACGTTTAAGAGAATGTAATCCTCATTATAGCTAATACTATTAGCTATAATGGTGGCTCATATGTGAAAACAAAAATTGAATGTAGAAAATTAATTCAGTAACTGCCCCCAATTTTTGAGGTGCAAAGCGACTGTGAAATCTAAATGCGATATTAATAATTTATTTCAGTAAGAAAAAAATAAAACCGTACCTTTTACATTTTAAAACTAAAAATGCACAGCAAAAAAAAAAACAAAAAAATTACTGCAATATTTCGAAGAGAGTGCAAAATAAATAAATACATTTCAGAACAAATAATCACGTATGGCTTAATTTAATGTCTGTAGCTGTACGTACGCAATAATGAAATCTTTTCAAAGATAACAGAATCTTAATTTCTTTTTGTTTGAATCAATAGCTAGTAAGCACTTAACTTGTTTGCTTTTTTTGAAAATACTGACGTATGTGACACTCCTGTGACAACTAAAATATTTCCATAAACATTTTATATGCTTTTGTTTATTTAAATTTATAGATATCTTGACTTTTCCGTATCTAATGTCTCCACTGTCACATTCTGAAAAAGCTGAGAGATAAAGATCGCAGTAAGTAAAACTAAACAGTCTTTACTTGAATAGGTGCAAACGTCGCTGCTTCTAAATCCAGTATTTGCTTTTCTAAATATAATCTTTGCCTTTCTATGTACAGTGTTTGCTAAGCTCAGCATTTTCTAAGTACAGTCTGTTTTTTAAGAACATTGTTTTCTAAATACAGTGGGATTAATTTCGTGTGTTCTTTGGTTGGTTTGTCTGTTTTTTGTGAGATGAAAAACCGAGTTTCGGGAAGTAAAATTCCTCTGAGAATTCTGCATGAGACTGGACCTTCAATTGAAAAGTTAAAAGAAAAATATAGAAAGACAGAGCGTGTATTGATAAAGTGCTTTCAGGCGGTTTGTTGATCTGAAAGCAGAACCTCAGTAATTTTTATTTGATGTTTACATTTAATATTTTCGCCTTTATGTAGCATTTTCTTTATTGAGAAGCTTGTAAGTAATTTAACTCGGTTACCCATCTTTGATATTCATTTACTATTTGTGTAACGATGAATTTCAGTAGAAACGTTTTATATTCCATTTATTATATATAGTCTAGCCGTGTAAGTAATGGTAGTCTATTTATTTGATTTAGTAGGATTGCTTTTAGTGTATAAATTATTTAGCTTTCCACTCACATCAATTCAACATTATTCTCAAATATAGAAACAAAACTCGGCCTAAATGCATTTTGACTTTTTTATTTTGAAGATCAAAGGACAAAATGACGTGATCTTTTGCACTCAGCGCTAGTGTTCAATTTACTTGGACTGGCCACATTATTGCTGAATTAGATTTTGTCCTTTCTCTGGCGTAATGATGTAGTCTGCCTAATATGTATAATTACGTGGAAGGACTATGCTATTACACAGACTATGTCGAAACTATGTGGGCTGTATCATTAAGCAGGCAGCTAGGTATTATTAACTAATTATTAAGTTATTACTTAATTTTTACTTAATTAACAATATTTTAGGTCGGAACGCATACCAAATGAGTCACACACAGTAATCGAGTGCTCTAAACGATGAGCATCAGACGTGGCTGGAGGCTACGGGCATTTATGCCTGGAAATATTTCAAACGATATTAGTGACTAAGAAGAATGACGCGTATACCAGAGCGCCCTCTACCGCATTCACTGGTTAATTCGGGAGACTAATGACGTCACAGCAGATTGCACACATTACACGATAATTGCTGTACTTGTGTGTTAAAGGAACAAGTTAAAAACAACGGCGTCAATACCACACGACACCGTCACGGCCCGTGCGCATATATCATTATTAGAGGCGAGTTTACTGGCACGTGCAGGGGGCTAACCGCTTCTCGCTGCCATTCATGCTCCCTGTGCCCGTCCAATGACATTCACCTCTGTGACATTATATTTTCGATACGTCACACAGAACGCCACAGATCCCACCGGCGATCCGGAAGGGGCTGATTACACCCCAGGGATGTGGGAGGATTTGTTCCGTCCGACATGCGAGCTCGCCTTCGCCGCAAACTTCCCGCCTTCCGCGGAACATTCGGAATGGCGGTTAATAATTAGTACTGCATGCCTCGCTCACGCTCCACGTGGCCGACTTAAATTACACTGTCACCGACTCACGAACGCCAGCGTTCTGGTGTCGTCGACGAGGTCACACAAGATTATTGCTTCGTCACGACTGGTCACCTCGCTCCAACATCCGTCAATATTTGGAAGTACATTAAAACTATCTCGAGCCTTAGGTCGGCCAGAAGTGAATAATTGAATATCAGTTCGCTGGGAATTCGCCTGCACTTCTCTCGATGCACATACACGCACGCACACATGTACGCCGTTAGCAAAAGATACATAGAGCCTATCAAACAAACAGAACACTGGTGGATCTTGCTCGTGGCATTTTCGTAGCATTGGCTGACAGCGAACGATTTCCCACCCTATTCCCTACTTTTCCCTCCCTCTCTATGTCACTTCGTACAAGGATCAGAACATTGCACTCAACCTCGATAAAACGGTCTCGAAAAATTCTCCGTCTTTATCCTTTTCTGTCACCGGTTGAAGATTTCACTTGTTGTCGTTAGGTCCATTCTTTTACTTGTTGGAAACAAGTAATCCAATCAGAAGGAACGAACATCACTTGTTGGCATGTTGAGAATGGAGTTTAAAGAACTACCTCATCCAGGTAAGAATAGTGAACACCAAAGAAAAGAAGCCTGTTTTCCCATCTACCCCCTTCCCGTCTATCGGCAGTCTAAATGTCGTGCCTTCTTTCTCAGATATCCACCTTCAACTTGTAGCACTTTGAGAGAAATCTTTTGTTGACTTCTTTTTAGATTTCGTTGTGACTGCATAATACAACTTTGCTTTTGTGCATAAAAAAAATTCTTAACTTTGTGCAGAAGTTTTTCTTTGGGATTCCTCACTAATGCTACACGACTCCATGCTGTGAGGAAAAGATGAATCCTACACTTCACCTATCTCAAAATCCCTTCCCTTTTCCGTGTTTCTATTTGATCCATTTCTGTTCTTCTGACCTCGGAGAGAAAAATAGATTCCAGAGAATGTTTCTCTCCCCCCCCCCTCAGCAACACGCTCCTTTACTCCCTGCAGCATCCCTGATAAATCCTTTCTTTTGTAATCCTGTTTATGTTAGTTGCTCTTCTAGTTTGACTTCACCGTCTCCATTCTTTTGGCTGTTCGATTTGTTTGCTGATTCTTTGAAGAACTTTCTAAAGAAATGATACTTAAACTGGCTTTTCTTAGAATGTTCAAATAACGACAGTTTCCTCTTTGTTTCCTTCTGCCAGTAACTGCAACACGAGGGCGCTGCGAACTCTGCTGGGAGATGGAACGGAGAAAGGATTATGATGTAAGACAACAGACACATCACCAAACATGGAGATTGTGAAGCAAAAGTGAAGACATTGGCGATGTGTTTCTAATAATGAATTATAAATTTAAATCACTATTTTTATATATTTAAATCGCTCGGACAAATATCAACATTCTTTTTAAAACAACCTCAGTTGTAATATGGTAAATTACTAAGAGAACATCGCTCTGATGAGTTTGTGATATTTGTTATCAAATTGATAGCCGTAATAATTAAAGAAAATTGGTCATAACATTCTCATTGAAATATATTGTGCAAATTAACACTTAAAGCACTCATTGTGTGTAAACTTAGAAAGTTGAGATTTGAAATTTTTTTAAACTAAAAGTAGTCATTCAGATGAATACCACTTATAGCTTACTCCCTTCGCTGTAATCATTGGTCCTTTGAATAACTCGTGACAACCGGAAAATGTCACGCGAAGGCAGTTCCTGAATATCTACAAGGAATTGGTCAGCGGTATATCTGATTCCTTGTTTGTGGTCAGGTTAAAATGCTGGCCTTTTAGTAAGGACACATACAACGAATGGGTCCCAATTACATTAGTTCAGATAACGCTTGGCAGGTTTGTTCTATGTAACACAATTTGTAGTGTCAAATAAATGTCACTGCATTTGTGACGCAGTTTGGGTCGAGATAATGCTAATGGAATGAATGACCGTGAGGGACATAATCAATGATTAGATTCGCCTTTGTATTTTTTCATCCGTTTAATCTGATGGCACTGTAGTTCCTTTGATGTTCCGGTCTCATCTAAATAAGTAACATCACCTTAAGGAGGAGAAGAAATAACGTTATATTAATGATATTATGCACTGAAGAGTACATTCCCCGACAGTTGGTGTTTTACTACTTTTTTTCTATCTTTTTTCTATTCTTTATCAAATATTTTAAAAAATATGTTGTGTTTGCTTGTAGGAACATCTTGGGTGATGATTACAAGCCAAACTTATTGGATTATAAATAGTTGCACGTATTATAACTCTTTGGAAGTAATGTATAGGACAAATAACGAATATTTACTTCATGAAATTAGCCTCAAATTAAAATAATTAGAATAATATTATAATGAATCAAGACTGAATGATCGTATGTGTGAAGTATCAAACTAAAACCCACTACTTATTGAGGTTGTGACAACATCTACGTTTGTTAAATGAACAGTTTGGAATTGTCGCTGAATTTTTTTGCTAGTCTCATGACAAAACGACACAACACCAATGATAGCTGACAAGCATTTGGCATGGATTCATCCGAAATGATTGATGAGATAGTGGATGGAGGAAGTGCATGTTAGTGGCAAACGACAAAAATGTCTCTGAGATTTACTTTTCATAATGAAGTGGATCAAAGAAGGAAGAAAACTTGTTTAATTTAGACATGAAGATGGAGCCTGAGTTGGACTAGAAAAATGACATACTGAGCAAGACATATGGCAGACTTTACTTATTACACTTTTTCAGTGAAAAAAAAACAAAAATCATAGAACTAAAAATGGAAAAATATGAAGAGCAAAACACTGAATTTGCGTCGGAGGGAAACTGAACGCAAATAAATTGAATTTTTAACGAACCCACGCTTGGGACAAAAGAATGAACGCTAAGACTAAGTGGAAACAAAAAGGATCGAAAGAGTAAAGAGATGTGTGTGAGAGCGAGCGAGCAGTAGTAGTAGTATCACGTGATTGCTACCCTGGATGGAGACAATTTAAAGGTCAAGGACCTAAGTAAATAGTATTTACACTTCGCAGAGAGCTTCTAGTGGCGGAGCTTCGAGCCAAATTCGCGGAAACCCGAGGGCAAGCGAACCACTGGCAGCAGTCTCGAATCTAATTATCGTAACAAGCCCAACTAATCACCTGCTATGCCAGGATTGCTCTCCACAGCATCTCACGTGCAGTGTAACATGTTTAATGAAACACTCTTCACTCAACTGCTCCACTCTTCTACTTACTCTGTCTCTTTCTCTTTTAAAGTGTACGAGGTCTTTTTCTTGCCCTCACCTTTATGAAGAATGGAGCTGCCATACTGTGGGTGTTTTTCACTTACAGCACACTGTTTTATGTTCATCGAGTGAATATTTAAATACTCCTTAACTGTGTGATGATGGCCCACTAAACAAATCGGTTTTATGTTTGTCTTTGTTCAATATTTCGTCCCTCTACGGAATAAAACACAATGACAAGCATCGTTAGCAGGAATTATTTACAATTAGCTATTAAAATAATCCTAAAAAAAATACAAAACATCACTTCTTGATCTATTCTTCCGAATACGTTTGCGATGCAAAAATGTGAGCTGGGAAAACAAGATTTTGGCTTATCGGTAAGCCATTTATGCTTTGCATCATCTAATTCACGTCTTGATGTAACAAAATTACAGACTGTCAACGCAGACCCTTGATTAATTTGCGGTTAGCCTGTCATTTCATTCATAGTCACCCTCCTGTTGTCAGAAATAAGTGCCCCTTATTGTTCTCATCGTTCATCAGTACTGATGGGACCTGGGCGATCTCTATCAGCAGCATTTGTTTATTATCTGCTCAACGTGCGAGTCCACTCATATATGTTTCACTGTTGCTAAAAACTCAACTGAGATGAAAATTTCGTTGAATATCTATCCCTGCTACGCTTTCAACTCACAAAAAAAAAAAGAATCAGAACATGCTCTTCTTCTTAGAGGCAAAAAAAAGTCAGTAAGTGGGTAATTTTGATTCGGTAAGATAATGTTGACTGTTGCTTACACATTCATCATGAAATCTATTGACAAAAAAAATTAAAAATTAAATATAATATTGCAATACATTCAGAATATCTTCGTTTGAAGATGAGGGTTTCTGTCTCTCTCTCTCTCTCTCTCTCTAGAAGAAAACAATCTAGGGAAAATCAAAGCATCGTCGAAGGTAGAATCAAAATGCTGAAAACGAACTAATGGGATAAGAAAAAAAATTTTTTTTTTAAGAAGTCAGCTAAAAATAAGTCTCGAAGATCTTGGAAGTGCAGATGGCGCTCTAAGTCGCTGACGTTTAAGTTTTTTTGAAGAATTAAAACAAACACCGACATTTTTATTTCAATTAAATCAATCATCTCCAGCGCGTGGTTATGACACCGACCACGTTTACGGCACGACTAAAGGAATAGCGGGATAAAAATTATCTCACTTGATTAATAGTCGATTCCGACGCTTCGTAATAAATTACAATGTACAGACAGATTACAAGGTTGGGGGGAAATGATTAGGTCGGATAATTACAATTTACAATTTAATTACCATAACACAGGGACCAACACGATCTATCAGACAATATTTCATCGTCTCCCTCGATACTCGTCTCACATACAGAATCATCTGATGCACACTCTTTGAGAACACCTTTCCAAGTAAGCTGTTCAAAGCTAAAGAAGTCTCTCCAACAGCAAAACAACCGGAAGGAAACTTCGGACATGACATGCGCACACATTACCTACTAAACATAATTATAAATGTGCTGTTGCAATACTCAACTCTTTGCCTGTGTGTACTGGAATACAGAATTAGATGAGCTAGTTTGCAAAGACTATCTTTTCTTATCTAACTGTTCAAGAATTACCATTTTGAAGAGTGGCAGAAGTGGGCAAGATGGACTATTTTAGTCCATTAGAAGAATTCTGGGTAAAATGCAAACTTTTGACACTGATTTAATAAACTTTCTAGTCTGGCAAATGTTTCCACGGATTTTTCTCTGATATTTTCTACAACATTGCTGATTAAGTTGCATTACAATTTTATTTTTACTTCCGAATTATTTATATCTTCATACTGCGCTGGTGCTGAGAGTATGGAATAGCTGGTTCGCAGATATAAACACTAAAAGTATCTCTTAGAGAAGAGAACTTCGGGAGCATGATGATAACACCTAGAGATTTGATACGTCTATGAATATTGATGAATATTCTGAAGTTATTTGTCGATATCTGAAAACAAATCAACAAAGCAAGAGTCACCTGATCTCCATGAGACACACACCAGCAACCAGATAAGGGATCGATAACACTAAATACACACCGGAGTGAGGATGGGCAAGGCAGAAACACTGTCATCAGGAGATGAAGTCTCTTAGTGAAATGTGCTAGGCGTCGAGTTGCAGCCTGTTTTCCTACCTCGTGCCAGTTCAAGCCGCAACTCTACACCATCATGGTGTGCAAGTTAATCACCCCTCTCTATTAGGTTAGCGTCCATTGTCTACGTACTATTTGTCCGGACCATTAGTGATTGCTGTACAAAGAAGGTGTCGGTTATCAGAGGACATTGCGTGATGTGCAGGGGCATCGAATGACTGCGCGTGCTTCTGTTTCTAAAATGTATTACAGTCGGGGGGTATACCAGTGCCCTCTGACGGTTGGCTTTTGTATCTATCACACGAACTGTATAACCTTACTCTAAAGTTGTACAGCAGTTTGCAGATTTACGAACGCTTGTTTACCACACTGTCATAGTATAGCGCGTACGTCATTTAGAACCTTTCTCGTGCCTCTTAACAATGCATACCTCACATTTGCGTTCGTCCATCAAATTTTCGTTTCTTTCACCCTGCATTTTCCATTTCAGTCTACGGATATCCTTGCCATCCTACGCGTCCGCTTGTAAGACAAAGGACAGGATTCGCTAACGGACTCTTCACACGATGGTTCGTGAAAGGAAGTAGGAAATTGCATCGAGACATTATCGCAATATTGTAAAGACTTCACAACTTTCTTTGGGCTTTGAGTGATGAAAGCAGACACGAGCTTTCCAGAACCAACCCACAACTTTTAAAGTCTTCCGTAATCCAGTGATATATTCTTCCGTCAATTCTCTAAAGAATTGGGATCAACTTCAGAGAATTTGGGCATCGCTCGTTGATACTTTTATCAGGCTGAGAATCTTGGGACCAATGAGGATAAAGAAAGAAACTAAGAAGGCAAGTTTCTGTTCCCTTTGGCTTACTAACTACGACTATTGACAAGAGACAGTCACCCGATGTAAGTGTCAGTAATTACTTCAAGCAGGGGGGGGGGGGGTACTTCGTGAGAAGCGAATGACTATTAACAAAGGAGGGAGAGGGGAATCGGCTCATTAGCTTCCTTAAATTACTTGCAGAGTGTGAACTGTGTGTGAGGGGAACAATGGCCGTGGTTTTATTAACAGTTTGATTTGCATTTGAAAAGTGGAACCAACGAAGCGCTTAAAAACGTAAATTCATTGATGTAGGTTTGGAGGGTGTCTAAGAAACAAAGAAAAAAATCTAAACAAGTAGAATCGAAATTGACAATCAACTGTCATAGAGGCATATGGACACGTGAAATGAAAAACGTGAAATCGGTTCTCATAAAACAAAAATAGAAAAACTTATAAAACAATAGTTATTTTTATTTGTGATAACGTGCATGAATGCTTTGTTATAGTACAAAATTCAATATATAATGATTTAAAGTAACCAGAACATTTGATATTCATGAGGAGGATATCATGTACATGATGTTCCCCTGGTAAGTAAGAGGTAGATTTTAATCATATCAGATGCATAGGGCGACTTATAGCAAAGTCACCTATTTGTAGACACAGATTAAGGAAGTTTTCAAACGTGAATATGCATACCTCCCTCAAGGACATACAAATACGAATCATGGGATGTGGGATATGTAGAGAACTGTTTCAAAAATGTAACCAGAATTCCTTTCACCAGGTGAGTTGAGATGGTGACTGCATCTTACCAGTTTCTTGCATCCATTTCACCAACAAAAAAAAAAAAAATTAAAAATAGAATAAAAACATTTTTTAAAACTAACGTTTTCGTGTTTTAGGATGCTGAAAAAATGCAACAAATTCTGAAATTCGTTAGCACACCTCTTCGTATTTAAATTTGGTTTGCCAAATGAAGATTAAACACGAGAACTAGTAACAAACATAATGTTTTCAGAAAACATAGATCTGGTTTCGAATCCCGTACAGAATACAAAGATCCTTTATAAGGAATTTTTTATCTAAAGGCGACCCACCGTGTTTCATACGGAGGTGGCAGAGTTTGTTATCTGTTTTATAAAGCAAGCCAAACCTTCCGAAGAACACATTGCTGTAAAACAGACATAAAATACTGCCGCTGTCATAGTTGCTTTGGAGATAATTCACGCTAAACGAGCAAACTAAAACTTCGTAAAAATCATTTGAGAGACAAGAAAAAGAAAGGTTATAATAATGGTAAGAACTTGTTGAGTTTCTGTGAAATCAAAGATCATATGGACGGTACAAAGTAGTCGAAAAGGATATTCTGAATATCTGTAGAAACTGCCTTGAAAAAAAAGGGTAGGTAATGAGAGAACAGGAACGGGGAGAATGCAATCATCAGTAAATTACAATTCAGAAGGTAGGGGAAAAACACTGGAAACTGAAATGTGGAAAGGCAGCTGGAGTAGATGATATTCGACCTGAAATATTGGAATATGGCGGCATAAGTTTCGAGTGGCTACTACATAATTCAAAAGGTTTGGTTAGAAGTCACATCCTTGATGATTGGAGTAAAGCTCTCAGCTACCATGTGATAAAAAAGGGAATAAAACTGAATATGAAGAATTACAGAGGAATTTCCCTATCGAGGGTTCCATCAGCTATATTTTTGCAAGCGTACTTGAGAAAGAAATAAGAAGATTGTTGAAGTAGGACGTCTCGGTTTAGGCCAAACTGGAGCTACCGTGATCAGGTTTTTCGTTTACGACAAATTATAGAGGGATAAAAAGGAAATCTATTTGAGTTCTGTTGGTCTTGAGAAGAAATATGATATGGTGCAAAAGTATAAGCTGTGCAATTCATATTGGATATAGTGTACCAGGATTTACATTATATCCAGGGTCATTTATGATCTATAGGGATAACATTATAAACGAACGTCATACTTAATCCGATCTCAACATAAACGATATTTGACTCACACTCAGTTCTTTATTGTGTGTAGATGATGTCATTCTTTTATACAGATCTGCCATAAATCTCGAAGTTCGTTTGAATCCTGTCTTGTATGCTGTTAGAAGTGTGGCCTGAATTTTTTTCTTAGTTTGTGCATTTCTTGAAATGCCCCCCCCCCTTCCATCTCCTTACTTATTCCTTGATCTGTTTTTCCATATTTTAATTTTTACTAATTGTAACACATCGAATTATGAACACTTTTGAGACCAGAAAGATCAAAAATGTCCATTGAAGAAATACCACGATTCCTATTCTAAACCAAACTTTGTTGTTTCAGTTCTTTCACTGGCGGTTAGCAGAATAAAATGTGATTCGTATTCGTCAAAGGATTGTGCTGTGACTGTCACAAAAACAGGAGGTCACATTTAAAAAGCTGATTTTAAAACTCAAATATATGTGCATGAAATCCATCATCGGAGAACATCATTTATAGTTACTTTGTCCATTTTCTTTATTTCTTTCGGCATTACTTTCTCTCTCTCTCTCTCCCTGCTGACTCAGGCATATATAAGCATGTTTTAAACTATTTTACATTTTCCGCTATTTCCTAGAAGTTTTTCTTACTATTTTTACCTTCCTAACAGCAGCATTTTCTTAAGTCTTTACAGTGCTTATCTACACTGAAAACATCCCAGACGTATTCGTTCAGGGGGGATGTTTATCTTTTCAGATATTCGACGTCCATTTTCCCTACGAAAAGATAAGAATATTTATTCCGATAAGTAAGTAATATGTCTCAGTTTGCCTTAAAAACCATTTTACTTGTATAAAGAGTCCGCCAGCATGTCTATATCGAACCCCAAGAGTCTCTTATATCAACAATATTCTTTAAACAACCGAAAAACTTCCAACATCAGAACGTTCCTATTACGTAGAAGCAGTTCTCGAATTTATCTTCTTGTACAATGGAGAAAAACACAAAAGCATGCTTGAGCCACTTCTATTTCCCTGTAGTTCTGTCTATTTTATAAACAGTAACAGGAACTAACTCCTTCATGTCCTTTAGTATGTTTGTGTGTGCAAAAGCAGGCTTTTGTAAAAAAAATGAATTTTATCCCTCCTGGTACTGGAACAGCTGTGTGCTGTTTCAATTTAAGTTTGCTATCGGCTACGTGAAATGTTATTACAATCAATAGCTTGTTTAGACAATCCATGGTTACGTCTAGATCTGGGTTTAAGTGAGCAATCCTACAGTACTTGTTGACGTTTGAAATACGCCGACACTACTAAAGCCCTTCTTGGTAAGACGACTCTGTACTCTAATAATAATAATATAGTGAGAAAATATTTTGTTTCTGTTTATTGTGCTGTGTGATAGTTACATGAAACTGGTAGCTAACCATAAAATATCGATTAGCTACCAGTTTACCGGTTATTACCAATGCTTTTTTGAACAAATTCATGATAATGGTACCTGAATACTGTGCATATCTAAATAGACGTCATCCGAGGGAAACCCTAATAGCGTCAGCATAAGAAGGTGTTAGGATTTAATAGTAAGGATTGTTGCTTTGAGAAATAAAAATGTACCAACGTGACATTCTTTCAGAATCAGACAGTTATTTTTCCTCGGGGAAAACTTCAACGCTCGTGTCTCCATCACCCAGTTTGTAGCCTCATGGAATAAAAACTACTGGGATATTTATATTTTTCTTTCAGTTATCCTTCGAGAGAAAAGTATAAATACAAACAACCAAAGATTAAAATGAAATACAACAAACTTGCTCTCTTATTCTTATTAACCATTGGGTTCATAAGAGCTAAAAAGTATGATCAAAAATGTATTCATTAGACATAGAATGTTTTACAGTATAACTTAATATCGCATGACTTATAAAGTATAACTTATAGGCTTCAAATTTATTCTAGAAATCACTTTCTTATGGGATGGTTGTTTTTCTACGATAGGCTGTCTTTCCATAATGGGAGAAAGGACACGTTTATATCAGTAAACACACCCCTCATAAGCATAGTTCTCAGCAAAAAGCGAGCACCTCAGATTATTATAGAGCTTTGTCCCAACTTTTTCATGGTTATCTTCAAAGCTATGCTGCCAATGATGATCTCTGTTGTAAGGTAACATGTTAATAGTAAAATATGGAATATAATTTACTTAGAAATGTTATAAAATGCAAACAGTATGTTTATTTATTTAGCTTCGCAATGCAAATCGCATTTTATCGTTTGGGAAAGTACGAAATATTCTACTTCATCCATTCTTTGTTGCATCATTTTGATGTTCAAAAATGATTTTGAACATCATTTTTTCCCTCAACAATCTTAGTTTTTTTTTCTTTATTCTATTTTTCTATTGATCAAGACTTTTGTTTGGCAGACTTCCACGTTGTAATAGACTGAAGTGCAAGTGTAGAGGATTAAGCAGTTACTGGAAAATACCACCAGTATTTTCTTGAACAAAGCAATCATTAAAATCGCAGCACTCTTGCATTGCATGAGATTCTGACAGAACAAAAACCTATAGCACAAAATGACAATATTTATTAAAACATAATCTCACCGTTATGTTGCACAGACGATAGATATTTGGAATACATACAAAGCGAACTAAAGTACCGCCATTTTGGTAATTATTTATTGATAATAATACCTGCCATCTGGTGTGTGTTAGCAGAATCTACTGTTTCCATGGAAACACCTAACACGTCACATCTATCTTAGTCACTTAAATAGATAAAACTATTTATTATATAGAAAGACAGTTACATGCTAATTTGTTGGAATTTTACAGATGAGAATTTATTAATTACATTTTAATCGGTATAAACTACTTTTGGATCACCTATTTTTTATGTGAATCCTAGTGACGAAGATTGTAAATGTATATAACATGCTGTTACTCTGGATGAGATAAGGATTAGAATTGTGTTTCACAGTTTCATTTCCTCGTCATACTTATTCTTGAACATTTTCTTTATACTTTTTATTTTTTATTAGATTAGCTTGCTAACACTTTTATATCTCTTGGTCCTTTTCTCCCCTTTTGTAATCCACTGTCTGTAAGATATTTTCATCATCCATTCTTTGCTTTTTATTGTTATTTTATTCCTACTGTTTTTCTCATTTTTGCCAATATATTTTTTTAATATTCCAGGTTTTTTTATTCCGTAATTTCAATGTTTTCTTTTGCTTTATAGTTTTATCTTGTATTACCTTTATACAAATTTCAGATACGTTATACATCCCAGTGGTATTCGTCTAATTTCAGAAGTCTCCTTTTCGTTGTTTTTTTCTGAGAGTTAAGTTCTTCATTTGATTTTGAAAATGAGAGGATGTCAGGCTTAATATCCACAACTGAGTTTTTGTGTTAGTAATGGAACATTTGCATCTTTTTTTTTATTTCTTACATTTTGTTTCCATGATTCAACAAGTTAGTTCGTCTACGTGGAAAGTCTTCTCTTTAGCATAATAAATGAGATTTCGTTACCGGCAAATTGTGAGTATACAATTCAGAAAGTCGCTAAGCTCTCTCAAGTCTTATTTTCTTCACCAGTTGTGCCATTAAATCGTCCAATACTAATGACAAAAATTTGTGCACCTTAAAGTAAGCCTTCCAGTTCTTGATAGAGATTCCTAATCTCTGAATTAATATGGCAGTTGGTTAGAGGCATATACTTGACTTCCATTTAAATCATTAGATATTTCATGTTTGGTGTCCATTTTTTAAATGTTTACGTACTTGTTGTCTACTAATATCTTCATCCATAATTATGTTTGCGCTGCAACCACTGCAACCAGAGTAAAATAGTTTGCATTCACTTTTTCCTATAATGGTTCAAACATTTTTCCGGTTGGCTTCCAAAATTTTTCATATCATACCTGCAAATTTTCCAGGTCAGAGTATACTTTGTACATTTCATGTTCCTGATTTTTAGATGTCTGTAAGTTTCGAGTTCGATGATCCTTAGCTTTCTGTAGCTCTGAATTTTAAGGCTTGCTGTAGATCGAGAGCCGAGCTGTTGTCAAATTCACAGCGTGGTAGTTATGGAAAACTATCACATTATTTCGCCGGCATAGAAAACTCCTGGTATATACTGTTGTTTGTTTACTATCCGAAATATTTATCTACATTCCGGTTTAATTTTTCTTATTTTTTTTAGTAATAGGGAAACTCCAAGTCGGGTGTGATTTTCTCTCGCAAATTGTTTTGGAAAGGAAGATAGTAGCAGTTCTCGCTTTAATCTGTACTCGCCTCACCCTTGAAGTAATGAAGATCAGTATGGCAATGAGCATTAACCAAAGTTATTTCTTCTATCTTTCTTGACTCTCTCTCTCTCTCTCTCTCTCTCTCTCTCTCTCTCTCTTTCTCTCTCTCTACTAAGACTGTGAACTAATCAACGCTTACATTTCTCATTTTAAGGTACATTTAAAATTCTGTATCGTATATCAAATAGAATAATAAAATTACTAGGAATAAAGAATATCCCATGGTTCTACGAAGTGTTTCTTTAATGTCAGAGTTATTTTTTCCCTTTATAGTATTCAACTTCTTTGGAGGAACGACTCTGCTTTATACTTGCACGTGTTCTCTTCTCCATTCTGTTCTATTTTTGAAGTAGAGAGTCCCCTCTTATGTACAAGATCAGCTAACTCGCATTTCTCTGTAATGCTTATAAATATTCCTCCGTTCTTGCTGAGATTCAAATTCAAAGAGAAGTGTGGATCTCTTTTAAATGGCTGACAACACTGGATCAGTGCTTTGCGTATCTTCAAAAGAATCCCAAATTATCATGCTTTCATTTATTACTACTTTTTCCTCTTCGTTTTTTTTTCTCATTTCGTTTCCCCCCCACTATTTCTCATAAAAATTCCTCATTTGTAGCGCACTTTAATTCGGTCGCTTACTAAAAGTATTTTGTCGTGTCTTCAATTTATTTTCTGTGGATGACTTAGAAATATGAATATTCAGATAAGATAATTTATTATTGCACTTGGAAGTATATTTATTTGCAATAAAGTTTCAAATAATGTTGCTTCTGTGTTATTTAGCTTTTAATACATTTAAAACAGTATTATTTTTTATGAAGATATAGTGTTTTAAATTTATTCAGAGAACTAACACAGCATGTTTGCGAAACCGTCAAGTGAGACATATTAGCATGCATTGCTTTTTTTTTTTCAAATTCAGACGTAGCCTCGAACAGATCTCAAAATTAAAATATTTTGTAAAATTTGTGTGTGTGTGTGTGTGTGTGTGTGTGTGTGTGTGTGTGTGTGTGTGTGTGTGTGTGTGTGTGTGTGTGTGTTTTCTTAATTTTTATTTTTAATAGCACTTCTTCCTTTGAGCTATATTTTTGTTATTCGAGAATTTTCAATTTCTGGGTAAGTCTTTTTTTTTACTTCATTATATTTTCCATTTCTTTCGTTTCATCATTAGCAAGTCTGAATCCTCTCAGTTGTTACAATAAAGAAATCCTAATTAAAAGATTGAAATTCAGATCAAATATTAACAGTTATCTATGTCTGCAATTTGTTAGAAGACATTCTAATAATGTTACAAGTACTGTAAGAACCAGGTGGTTATCACCATTGCAAATAACAATAGCAGGGACGAAAAAAACCAAAAAAAAAAAAAAGAGAGAGTGAAAGAGAGAAAACAACTAAAGAATTGTGTGTCTGTATGACAAGAGTCAAAGAGAAACTGGAAGCAAACAGATAGAAGAAAGAAAGAAAGAAAGAAAGAAAGAATGCCACTGGAGAATGTTTTCATTTGCTCCATCACTTCCGACATTGGAAAAGAACGTCCTACAGATCACGTGGACAGCAGAAAGGTAATTCCGGAACACACAAGACAGCGCGTGACGGCGAAGTTTTACTCATACAATCTCCAAAGTTTACTAAAACAGAGGAAGTTGAAAAACATCCACAGTCCTTTTATCGCCGCTTGAAATTTAATAAACTGCAGCAGCATCGTCTCACGTACGCACACACACTCACCAGGGAAGGAATTAAGGAATGTACATTTTCTAGAGCATCCCTTACTGACAGGACCGCTTTCAATGCGTTTTAAGTTTGATTAGACTTGAGCAGTATACTGCGACCGTCCGATGCCCTCTTCCCCCCCCCCCCCCGAAAGTATCGGACACGGAGAGAACAACAAGAAGATACAACTCGCCTTCTTAACTACACCAAGACGTAGAAGTGGTTTTGAAACGTTAAGTAATGAATGGGATTGAACATCCGAAGCACACTGACTCCTGTGAGGATACTTCAATTATTTAATTCTCTACCACGTTTATCTTACAGCATAGTCGAAAGGGCCTTTGATTGAATCGTCCTCGGTCCGAATCCAGTCAGATATGTAGAGTATATTTATAAGAGCTTTTCAAACGAAAGTGGTTTAATTAGTCTTATATAAATGACAGCAGTAAATTCTGGAAACTTCATTTTTTTACAACTGACAATTCACTCGCTTGGTAACCGGTTACTTTGGCTTCTAGTTAAATTTGTTTTGCTGAAAACCAAAGGTCAAAGACTAGCGAACAGTGACAAATTTTCCTTCCGTCATTCTCATCACAACCATACACATGAGCAGGAACGAGCAAAATGAAATGTGTGGAGAAAATAACACTCCTCCTGAAGTTTATGATTACAGTTTGTGCTGAGCTCGCCTACACTTCGTATCATAAGCTGATGGGTCTGCATGTTGCTGATGAGAAGCGACTCAGACAAGAATTCCCAGAGAGAATCTGTTAATTTTCAACAACGGTTTGAGAACGAATATCTGAAAATTTATTAAAATCTCTCTCTCTCTCCATCTATCTTTCGCTCCTCTCTCTCTCTATCTGTCTTTCTCTTCCCTACTCTAAGGAATTATCTTTAAAATTGATGTTACACTTTTTGAAGGGATGGAAATGTAGGATGTGTCGGTGTTACAAAAAAAAAAGAGAAGTGAGCACTCGGTAACCAAAATATTAGAGCCATTCGCATGTTAATTGGAATTCACTAATAACACGAGATTAATGATAAGTGTTAAACACTTTCTATAAATGAGTCATAGATTGTTTTCGAGAAACAATTATGCGTTCACGTATATGTCTGACAATGGGGAAAAACAAGTTAAATCACTTTGAAGAGACAATGCCTGTTGGAAAGGATATTTGTATCCATAGCGCTAAGCCCGTTGTGAGGTCCATTCCAATTGCCAACTAGAATCTTTTCTAAATATTTCTTCGGCCGGTTCGTGGATTAGTGGATCCCTTTTTTTAGCTAGTAAATATTTTTTTTTCTCGTGAAAGTTGGGTTTTTAATCGCGCAGCTCAAGAAATTCGATTGTAGAACCCACACTATTTCAGACAATAATATATTCATTAGGGTTAGTATCTCGAGATAACTGTAGTTATCTGCCATTCTCTCCTCACACGGTGTCATTGATAGTTTGGGCCAGCTATATCTAATAAGCTAAGGGTGGTGAGTGACTACCTCCCCCCCTCTCTCTCTCTCTCTCTCTCTCTACAAGAGTTAGATACAGCCTCGCCTACTCCCTTTGGGGAATTAAAAGGCGTTATCAGATTTATTTATTTATAACTTTGAACAGGTGATTATAGTGAGAGCAACACGGAACTTTGATAGTATGTCGGAAAGCGTTCTCTACTAGGATGGCCACGTGCGACAATGTCACGAATGTATCGAGAAACGTGTAGTTAACATAAAATTAAGTGAACTAATCAATAGCAGATGCAGGCAAAGGATTGATGGGAGCGTAAAGATCCATTACAATTGGCCCAATGGTTGTTTAATATAACCAAGAAAATCAAGGACTGTATAACATCAGATGACCATTACGAACACCACACCTATCGAACCAAAACAAGCATCTATAACTAACGCGACGTTTATTATTATTATTATTAGAACTGGACGACAGAGGAATTGCGAGAAAGGCAGCATGGAATGGATAATTTCATTTGGTGTTTTTTATTCAGTTATTACTTCTGAGATGATGTGGTCCGAGTGGCTATGTGCTTCGCAACCATATGCTTGGGAAAGGAGTGTCCTGGGTTCGATTCCCGTCGCTGACGTGAGGAGCTTAGGATCTTTCTCAGACTTAGTCAAGTTGGCCGGTCTTGAGCGTGGAATGCAGGGTATTTCTCCCCAGTTATATGGGAGACATAGGGCTAACCACCTTATCCTTGTGTACGGTTGTGGTTAAATGAATAGAAAACCCTAGACACTGCAAAGTAAAAGAGGGAAGAAGAAGAAGAAGTGTAATAAGATGTTTATGACAAGGATTCACTATGGCTGTTGATAGAACTGCATGTCTTATAGAATATAATGTTGTGCTTCCATAACCTCTAATAAAGATTCCACACATCATTAAGTAGGTGTTTCAGAAAAACTAGCCATTTCCTGTATGCATAGAATGATGTAGAATCAAAAAATTTGATTCAAAAATACCATTTCGGAATCCAAACTTAGCTGTTGATTTAGCTTATTATTGCAAAATATGTTCATTTGGTTGCTTTTTTCTATAACTATCGAAGTTATAGAAATACGTTTATCGGGAAATTTTACAAAAATTATATTTTGAATAATCTTTCTGTTAATTATGAAATGGTATGGATTAGACTGGGGGACGGACGGTTGGAGACGTATAATTAGTTTTTTGCCTCCTAGAGGATGTAAAAATGCCCATTTTGACGTCACTGGTCATAGCTATTAGCAAGTAATAGAGGACACATTTTTTTATTAAAAAGGTAGTAATCACAGCGCCATCTACAAAATTAAAGCCAGCCGACGATTCTTGATTGCTAAAATAATCAATTATTACTAAAATAATGAAATTATAGCAACAGTTTCTTCGGGAGTTCGGAAACATAAAAGAGATTAAATCTGCTACTGGAGACAGTGTAGTTTCATCATCTCTCTGATGCTAACACTGCACAACAAGCTGACGTTAAGTGTGTTCTCTGTCTGCATTGGCTGACGGAGATGTCAAAGGCAGAACTGTAAGGAGTTACATAAACAGAGCTAATGAGTCCCCGGCCTGGTCCGACAACTGAACGCCATTATCTTCCCGCGCTGTTTGCTCGTGCATGCAGATTTCACACCAACGTTCTAAAGCTTGCATTAATAGATGTGCGGTTTCCTCTATGACGGTAGATGTTTGCTTCGCTTTCCCATTGTTGCTATTGGATGATGAGCACGCGCGGCTTGGTATACTCAGGTGGTTGAACTGGAGTAGGAGGTACGCTGGAGACATTACACAAGTCGGACACAAAAGACTGCAGTAAAAATAACTAGTTCCTTTTTTTTTAAAAAAATGTTCCATTATTAGATTTACGGTGTGAGGTCAAAGAGACATTTTGGAATGCCCAAGAGGGAATAAATTGTTTGACGGAACTCTTCTGGCATTACATTGCAAACATTAAACGATACGAAATGTATGGAGTGTGGAAAATTATAGCTCGTATCCGAACAGTTAATAAACACAATGTTTTTTTAATGACAAAGTAAAGATTGTAAAGAGTTAATGGCGAAGTCAGAAATTATGTCGGATGTTGACACTTTAAAATATAATATTTCTTAATTGATTCCCCAGTACAGTAATTGCATATAACGTTTCCAAACAGACTAGAGTAAAGGCAGTTGCAACCCTGGTTTGATGGCTTCAAACTTGCGCTTCACCACATTACGTAAGCAATTTAAACTATTAGATTGATACAGTAATGGTGAAGGTGAGAGTTAGTCTGTTTCATATGGAAGTGCAGGGTTTCTCCCATAAATTTGGGTTTTTCATCTCTACACACACAAGTATCGCATCTATCTATCTAGATCTCTCTCTCTCTCTCTCTCTCTCTCTCTCTGTGGGTGTCTGTGTGTGTGGATAAGAATTGGGTTATACTTATCTCAATATCCCAATTGTCGCGCTAACAGCCGATCGATCTGTTTCTCTTGGAAAACTGTAGGGTCTAAAAGAAGAATACCTCAGTCTTATACACGAACAGTTAAGCAATCGCACAATCTGCAACTATCTCTTCATCATTGAAAGCAGTGATATGCAACCTTCCACACAGACGAACAAATAGCGCAACACCTTCACCGATAGAAGTAGCTGACCACCTACTTTCTGTCTTCAAACAAAAGGTGAGAAGTCGTCTTTTCTATGCAACAATCACCACAAAAAGGTCAACACTTTTGACCTATTCCATCAACACCGGAACCAAGGGAATCAAATCATGACTGTGAAGGGTAAGAGCATCATCATCAACTTTTCAACCTAGCAGCAATATCCTCCCTTCAAAAAACTTGGGGGGGGGGGAGAATGAATTTCCTACTTATATAATAGACTAAAATCGTATGAACAGTGATCCAAAATTGATTTTGTTGTTTTAATAAATCTTATGAATATAATAGATCAACGATTAATGTGTATGAAAACTCTGTCTGAATGCAGTTTAATTAATTTCAAATGATGTTTGTATATAAGATTGTTATCTCTCGATAAAAAAAAATCTATATATATGCATGAGACACCACCATATCCTAAATTTATAATTAGGAAAGCCAGTCCTAAGGGTCTGTAAGTACCCGAATTATGATTATTATTATTATTCTGAATTGACTAAATGCCTATTTAACTGCAGCCCTTTGCACCTCTTGTTATATACCATCATTGTTTTTTTTACTATTAACTTCTCAGTATTTCGACCATGTTGTTATTCATATGCTGATAGGTTTTTGCATATTAGCAAAATATGCAAAAATAGCAACTAACTGTCACACGTTATTTCTAAGAAATCTGATGCATTTTGCATAACATTGAATTCTACTGCTTTTTTTTTAGAGTTACTTTTCATAAAACGTATAGAAATAAATTAATAGACGGTAGTCTACTTTTCAGCGTTATCTTCTTAATATAAACAAAATATTTTGTGATATTCCTAGGTTCCTGTGTACACAAGGGAAGAAAATTATTGCTGAAGCACGCGTATTGAAGTCCTATTACTGCTATAAGAGACTGATGTAATATTCATTAGTATAGAGCTCGAAAAGTGCAGTTTATCCTCCTGCCAATTCTCACTATGTGGGTTATGCGCGCATGCGCGTGTTTTGAATACATAATATAACAGAAATGAACACTTAATGCATGTAAAAACAGAATCGAAAATTTATAAAAACACGTGCAAGGGAAAATAACGTCTCGATGCACTTAAAACACTTTGCAACGAATTAAAATACGTAAAACACAATTAAAATACAGTGAAAACAAAATGGACGTCGTGTACTTTCATCATCTTGTCTGTATTAATCATTTTGGTGGCTCAAATTTCAGAGATTTCACCGTTGAGTGACAGCCACTCGTAGTTTGTGAAAGGCTCTCAGAGGCAATAAATAATTGATTCGTTAGCCATCCCTGCAGCATCAGTTCCCCCCCCCCTACCTTGTAAATAGACGGTAAATGTGTACGAGAAGTTGCCACCTACCCACCCCTTACCCCTAGCTGGCAAGAACACACACAACTTTCCTACTTGTTATTACATAATTCATGAACTTTACATATTTAATGGGAGCTCCCTTTGATCAGGAACCCACAGGGGGGAAGCCTTGTTCACTACGCTCACGGTGAGGTGGAAAGTGACACGGCTATCGGAGTGGAAAATCAACCAGATTAGTAGCGTTCCTTGTTTATTATTTATAGAGTTTCCCTTTGTCGGCCCTCGCTTTGGTGTGCTCATCTCGCGTGCATGGAGGACTTCTTTGGTGTGTGCATCCTGTGAGTGTCGTGCTGTCATCATCAGGGATCTTTGTTCTACATAAGACATGCTGATTGTCATCGTGAAATAGAAATAATTAAGGGGATGCTTAGAGACTCTCTCTCTCACACACACACAATAAAAGCAGAGCAGGGTTACCGAAGCAACCAAAGTACATCCCAATTTGCATTCCATATATTATTTCTTTTGAAGGTTGATATATTTCTATAAAATATTGAAGCAATAAATGCTAAGTGAAGATACATTCTTCATGAGCCTTCCACTCTTTGGAAGATTAATGTATTCATAAGAAGACTGTACCAACGTGATGACCCATAAGCTCTTGGGGTCGACAAAGACTTGGTCATTAGACTCTGCCGATATTGGCCCTATTCCAACCTCAACGGGGAGGAAACTTGTAATAAAGTTTTCAGCCCCGAGTTAAATATTGTCGCACACTCCAGAAACGTTTTGATCGTCTCTCATTATGTCATGATAGAATTGTTCCTGTATACCCTGGCCAAGTTCCAATCGGCAACACTGTGAACAAAGGGCTACTCGTCAACTTGGAACTCCACCCAGTAGAACAATCCTGACACTTCGAAGCTGTCCACGCAACTGTAATAACCACGATGGAAGCGTTTCCAGTGGGTGGTATAGAAGTTTGTCATGTTTTATTTGACTTATCTAGATGCACTCTCTTTCCAATAGTATAAGCTCAGCTACAGAGAACTTCGGATATGTGATTTTCCTCTCAGGCAATTAAAAGATTGTAAATTACTATACATTTTGAGCCAAAATATCTGATACATGCAGGAGAGATCCCTTTTAAAAATCTTTGAATGAATTTTGGGACGAAGGGGGTTAAAAAATAGCATAATGAATTTTAGAGAGTCGTATGTAACTCTAATAATATATCATGGAAGTTATGGTTTTTTTCGTGCACGTACTTGGGTATTTGTAAGTGGATGGATGGCATACTACTATCCTCTGATAAAACAGAATTGCAAGTGATTAACTGAAGAGGATCCTTCTGAAGTCATCAGGAACAGTCATATTCCTCACTGCTTGATTGCTGTTGCCGCTACCAATTAAACAAACTAATTGATCATTCTATTAAGCGTTGAAGTGTGATAGTATGAAAAAGAGTCTGTTCGTTTAGTCTCCCCATATCCTTGAGGTGTCTTAAATACTTTGGACACATTGAAAGGATGGAAGGAGGACTTTTCAAAACAGTAATAGAAGGTAAAGTTTCTGGAATAAGAGGAAGTGGTAGATCTTCAGTGAGACAGATGGAGGGTCTGGAGTGACAGATCTTTATAGAGTTAAAGCCTCTAGAAAAGCATACAACAGGACCACCTGGCGGACTGGTGTGGCACATCACCAAGGAGTGGAGTGATCATACGGCATCTGATAATGTCCAATGAATCTAATGGAAAGTTTGTGAAAATAACGCGATTGTGAAACACTGGAAGGTGTCCACATAATTTCTGCAATGTAACATTCCCAACTGATGTGTACAGAAGCTTCAAAAAATTAATTTTAATTTTAATTTCCGAAAATGTATACTAAATGAGAAGAGAGTATAAGTTCGTTTCATTTTCTGCAGATTCCTTACAATTCAGTTTGTTCTAGATGGCGTGGTTGTTGGCCTTTCGGCTAGCTGTTCTAGTTCCTTTTCATTTGTTGTATGTGCGCATGATACACAACTATTGCACAATGATACAGAATCACTACTTTCAGTTAGAGATTAAAGGCAGTTATTTTATTTATACGGTGGATCCGGTTAAGATGCTTTATTTGACCTGATATGAATCCTGTTCAAATAAGTATCCAGATTGGTGTGATTTCCACAAAGAGACTCGAGGTATTGCTCAATCCATTTCGAATAAGCCCGTTCTCGAGAGATACTCTTTATTCATCCTCTCTGCCATAATCGGAAGCACAGAAAATTATCACCGAGACTGAAAGGGAAAATGAATTTCGACATTGAACTTCCTTTCCGAGATGTTCAAAAGTGTCATCCTCTGATTGTGTTCAAAGACCTCCATGGCATCAAATCTCTGACTTGTCAATTTTTTTTAGCTTGAAGAGCAAATAAACCTGCGCAGAGTCAAATCGAGAGAATATTAAAGGAATGCTTGTGATTTGCAGTTTTTTTTCTTTTGCCAAATGCCGACTGTCCTTGTAAGTGAACGTTGCACAAACTTTACTGACGCTTTGATATTAAAAATTTCCATCTAATTTTGTTCGATCATGTTGAACTAAATTCTGTCATAAGAATGAACTCAAAATTGAGTTTTGTCGTCACCATCTTGCATCCTCTTTCTTCCAGAAATGAAAGAAGATGAATAGGTATTGGTCAAGTCCCATTCTAACATTCTGACTTCAAACCAACTGCACCAACATCTGTTCTTCCTCTTTCATTCCATGTACCTCTGCTCTTTCGAAGAGTTAACGTGATACTGTCTTCTCCAAAGATCTTGAACTGATCAAGAACCACGTGAACATATTCCTCTTTTCTTCCTTAAAATGGAACATGTTCCATTTTAAGGAATATCTTCTCATATTCCTTGAAATGGATACACATATCCTCCACACAGTCTTCCATCCACGGATGCACATGGATGGAAGACTGTGTCTTTAAATTAGAATATAAGAGTCTAGATACGTTCTGAAGAAATTTTCTCTCCCCCTCTCTCTCTCTCTCTCTCTCTCTCTCTCTCTCACTCTCACTTTCTCTCTGATTTTAGCAGAATACCAGGTATATTGCTTTAATTTGGACCGTAAAGAGAGAGAACTTTTGAAATATTATTTCTTTCATTTTCACATTTTTCTTCTTTCCTTTGTAATAAGATAGTGAGAGAAAGAGAAATAAAAAAGAGTTAAATTTGTGTGTGTGTGTGTGTGTGTGTGTGTGGAGGCCTCGCGTTACGCTGCCACAGAAGGGAGTAGTTTGTGTCGATGAGGTAGTAAGAGGGAGGGTACGATAGCAACGATCTGACTAATGACGGTAATTAAACCTTCCGGACAATTAATTACTTCTGAGGTCACGTTTTCTAATAGGCCTTAAGTAACTAATTTGGAGAAAGCGGATTACAGCCAAACGACTCGGATCTTGGGTGCTGTAAAGTTCACAAAAAACCTGACCCAACCAACTTAACCGAACGATTTCGCTCTCGTAGTGGAATAATGAACGGGAACTGTATGATATATAATTGACTTTTTCGCTGTCGGTGTCGGAAATGTATTAGAGGGGGGCCCTCGGTCCGGGTTCAAATTAATTATCAGAAAATTTTAATTACGGTTATTAGTTACCGGCCAAAATTAAATCATGGATTAAAAAGAGAGCTGTTTACAAGTTCAAATTACGCACGTTATAAATTGCCGCGTTAGCGACACCCTATGGAAGGATTTTCTACGGAAATGCTAGGGAACGAGGCTTAAACATGGGAAGGAACGAACCAACTTAGAATTACTTCTCCCATTTGCACTCCTGCGTGATCACGTGGTCTGTTTAAAATAAAAATATTTGAAATTTCAAATCGAATATATCTGCCCCGATGTTTTTTTTTTGCATTGACAGATAGAAATAAAATTATCCTTAATCTTGATAGAATGAGGAGAACGTTTTTCCTATGCTAACAAACTAATATTTTAACAAATTCTACTGTGAGAATGCCTTAACTACCCTAAATTTGAATTATAAGTAATCAAACGAGGATATTTTGGTGTAAATAAATCCATTTATTTAACAGTTAAACCGATGTCTTCCGCTATCCAGTAAACTGGCAACAACTTCACAAATACGATACGAATAGACAGAGCACCAAGAAATGGGGTGGGGGGGGGAGTTAGAAGACTATTTTAAACTCAAACAATGCAAAGCAGAAGTTGTACCACGTCTTTTGAGTACTGCAGAAACATCTTTAAAGCACTTATATGTCTGGCGATGACGTCATCAGAGATCAAGGCATTAGCGAATTTTTTTTTTTAATCTTTATTGTAAAGAAATTCCTCAAGGCTTTTAGAAAAAGCAGAATCCTATAACTGTATACATATTTTAAGTATTTTTTGAAGTAATACTCCGAAAACGAGCTACTAAAGATGCCGAATAAAAACATATTATAAATGAGATAAGATTATATGAAATATTCTGTATTATTTAATAGAAAACAATGATGTTTCGGGCCTTTTGTAATCTCACTCTGTAGGCCAGTAGTTGTCAAACTTTTTAAAGAAATGCCCCCCCCCCCTTGTTTTTTTTTGTAAAAAAAAATTCTTCCATACCTTACACTTTTTATATAATAATATTGATCTATAGTTTTCTTAGCGTGTATTTTATTATAGTAAAACTAAAATGATATAAGTTTTTGAAAGTACACACTTATACTCCAAAGCAAACTAAAAGTAAAATATCATGCAAAAATATTTATTTTCGTAATTACGACTTTTAAATTTCCAACTTAGTATATTAATGACAAGTGTTTCAATGCTGTATTATACTGAAATAAATGAATCGAATATCGAGTGCATCCGGGACTTGTGCTCGAAAATAAACAATGGTGTTAACCATTGCTTTTCACCCCTCATTGAAAGAGCTCTCTTCTCTCCCTAGAGGGTGTTCCCCACAGTTTGAAAACCCCTGTTGTAGGCAGTACGTTGTCTTGCGTTGGTTGTTACTGTTTGTTTAATTCATTTTCGTGATACTTAAAATGCTAACTCCAATTAATAGGAAATAAATTAATCAAGAATATCTCTATAATCACATCTCTTTACACGCAATCTACTTTGTGTTGCATTAAAAGGAATGTCTACAAATATTTATTTCTTAGAAAAATAGTATAAAGTACGCCTTCTTTGGTCGATGCAGTTCGTTGTTAAAGATTTGGTTTACCATTTCGCTATGTTCAGGATATCTGAGGTCGCCCAAGTGACTTTTGAGAGGGGTACTCTATTCCTCTTCAAAGAAGAAAACTTTTTACGCGAAATAAACTTTGTCCGGCCAAAGAAACAAGAAAGTAATCAGTTGTGTAGAAAATATTGGTAAGATGAGTAGAGACGAGAGAGAGAGAGAGAGAGAGAGAGAGAGAGAGAGATGTTTCTCTTGGTCGATTAGCGAAACAAACAGACTCGAAAGAGATTGCTATATCTTATCTGGTTCACTTCTACAAGATATTTAAACCGTAAGGTTTAACTCCGGTTGTCTTTTATAACAGGAATACTTTTCTTTCATAGTTCCAATATCAAGAGTCACTGCAGTGACTCTTAGACCGAGTACTATACAGTCACTGTCTACTCTTCGATTGCGAGAATCATTAGTACCGAACTTTGACCTGCTGTAATAAGCAGGCAAGATATTGATCCACCATCAGTTTTATTTGTAAGAAGTATTCAACAGAATGTAGTTTACAAAACTTTCATATAATTAATGAAAGAATTAAGAATTAAGGCATTTTGAAATTTGCAAAAAAAAAAAAAAAAAAGTACTACTGCGCAGACAATCTACAAGCAGTATCATGTATTCAGCCATGTTCAAACAAATTTGAAATATAATGTTAACTTGTATACGGTCTTGTGCAAACTGCGGTACACTGTAGATGAAAAGGCGCCATGTAAATCCTTTCCTTTAACAGTCACATCGCTCAACCTGTCACAAATGTCGATATATATGATGTGTGTGTGTGTGTGTGTGTGTGTGTGTGTGTAGTTTCTTCGGTTTCTTCTCCGCAGGCACGTCTTTTGGTCTCATTATTTCACCATTTCAACAAAATTAGAAATAGAAAGCATTTTTAAGCCCCCCCCCTCCCTCAGAAAAATCGGACCAACATAAACGGAATTACATAAGGTGAGGAGGCTCTTCTCCGGCAATTTTCTTTTGATCATTGTAGGTACATTGCTCAATCTGTCTTCACTAAACTGTTGTTTCTTGTGATGCTCAAGGTATGTTGAAAGTGCGAACTTATTGGAACAAAAATAGTGAAGATTATAATACAGAAGATAGGGGGGAAAATGCTCTAAATAGAGCGAACTCTTTCTTCTGTAATCTTTCTGTTTTTGTCTCTTTTTTTTTGAAAATGCGAAGGTTCAGCACGATGCTGTGAGCAATAAACCCAGCAATTTTATCAAATCGCTTGTTGATTCCATCTTAATAATACTGTGGTATGCTCCCCCACAAAAACTTTATATAGTTGATGGTGGTGTTTTGGGGAACACATAACACAGTAGTATTAAGATATTATTAAGATCTTGATATTTTGCACACAACAACATTCCCGTTGTTCGTTTAATCGCAGCTCTCTGGGATAGATTTTTGCACGAACTAGAAAGATAGTTTTCCATAACACGCGCACACACACACACACACACACACACACACACACACACACACACACACACACACACACACACACACACACACACACACACACACACACACACACACACACACACAATGAGGTTCGGTTTTTGAATCCTGATGTCCGAAACATAATTAAATGACGTCATTTAGATCAGGACATGACTCTTTTTGATCAGAATTGATCATAGTAAAGCTCCTACAAATTCAATTGCTTGTTTTGCACATTTATAAAGCATTCCAAAAAGAATGACCCTCACTGGGACCAAAATTGGCTGACATCTTATTCATTTTGCAAATGAACAGAAATCTCTGTTGACTGATGTTCAAATTAAGCATTCTTTTACGGTTAGTTTAGCGAATATTTTATGCATTGATGTTGTGGTTGTTTGTGGCCATTTTCTTTCACAATGACCCAACTAACGTAATGTTCATCTCCATTTCTTGCTCCAAAAATTCTTAATTTTGAAATTTTAAATTCCGGTGAGGAATTTATTTTAAAATAAAACAAAAGTTGGTCCGAAGTTAATAAATATGGTTTACAAGTTTATAAAATGGTGACTGAGTTTCAGTGTTGTACGAGTGACTCATATCGATAGACTTGCTTACTGTATTGGGAAAAAAATTGCTGAACCCAAAACATCTTGAAGAATATAATCTATAACTCCGCCTTCCTTCCGTAACACTTGTTTACGGAAGGGAAGACGGGGTTATACGATTAAAGGTCCAAAATCTTTTCAATGCCATGTTTTCCATCGCTCAACTCTTCTTAAGAGGTGCATATAAACAGAATTAATTAGCTCATTTAGTTTCGGTGATTAGTGAGACTCGTGAAGCAAACTTCACCACGTCATCGTAAGAAATATTTTCCGCATTCCTGACGACTTCTCCGAGGACCTCGTCTTACCTTCCCTCCTTTTCTTTTCCTCCTCCACTGTCTGACATTACGATAAACATAAGAGAAGATTCGTTGGGAGCCCCCGCAAGAATTACTTCATTACAACACACAAAACCTAATAGTCAAAAACAAATGGTGCTCACATAACTTCGTGGAGTGCCGACAGTGAAGCCGACGAAAGACTAAAGTGCCCTTAAGAAAACTCCTCCAAGTTTTGGCAGTCTTTTGAGTACAGAAAGAGATGAAAGGCATTGGAGCAAAAACATAACATGTCATTAAAATTACAAAAAGAATTAAGAACAAAGGGGCACAGCCAAGGTAAATTAGGAAGAACACCGCTAATTAAAAGTAGAAATAAAGCTGAGGGCAGTTAAAAGTGCTCAAGGCACGCAGTCTCTCTCTCTCTCTCTCTCTCTCTCTCTCTCTCTCTCTCTCTCACACACACACACACACACACACACACACACACACACACACACACACACACACACACACACACACACACACACACACACACACACACACACACACACACACACACACACACACACACACACACACACACACACACAGCAAACCGTCTCGAATACTAAAAACAGAAGAAACACTGGTGGCTATTGATCAAATATCGAACAGAAAAGTAACAATGAAACATTGCCTGAAAGCTTTGTGTGTGTGTGATGCATGACTTGAACTTTTAAGAGAACTTTGTAGTAACGATAAGAGGCTAAATAAAGAATAATTAAAATGGATGGAGCACGTCTAACCTTTAACCTAAAAGGTCAAAAAGGCTGATCTTTTATTCATTACTTAACACTTCAGAAATACCGTAGTAATATATGGTAATACATGCTAAGGCAAGGATACCTACTGTATGCTCTTGTACATCAAAGACTCCGTGAAATTGTCTTGAGGCTAATTAAGGATGGTTTTTTAATATAAATATAGTATTGTGAGATGTATTTGTTTGATTTAAATACAGGAAGAACCGTAAAGAAAATATCATCTGTTATTGTTTATTTATAAAAAATGGTCGATAAGGTCAAAATTCTATCAACATGTGGCATCGATTTAGAAAGAAAAGAGAAACAAGAAACTCGCATGTCTCGCCATCTGTTTTACTATTGAAACGTATCCTCCTAAAAGAAACTGGTTGCTCGCGAGTAAATTGATGGGCATCTCTGTCCCTCAAGAATTTTTAAATTCAGTTTTAGAAAACTATAAAAAAACATCACTTGAAAGTTTTTGTTTAACGAAAGTAGAAAAAAAAATGCGGAGTTCTTTTTTCAGTTATATAGATGGGCCAGCATTATAAGGAGAGAAGGTTAGTTTGCCTGAGATCGGTATGCATGAATATATGCATATATAGAGGGTCCAAGGAACTAAAAATGACTTTGAAGACTAGCTAGTTGATAGTGGTATCAATAAAATACCATTCACACTTCGAAGACATATAACATGTCATGGAAACTAGTTTTTCTTCGTTTATGTGATAGAAATGTACTTGTTTTCTGTCGAAAGAAAAAGACGTGATATGTATGTCAAAAAAGGAACTAATCTTTGGTCAAATTAAGTGTTGCCTTATTACTGACACACTCCATGATTACGTGCAAATATCCTCTGTTGGTAACTTCAAAGAAATACTAAGATCAGTAGAGAAGAAGTTGATTACATCCTTCTCTGTAACCATGGCAACAGCAGAGAGAGAGCTACGAAACAGATTGCCACAGGAACAAATAAATTTGAATTGCCATCACGTTTAGAAACCCTTCCTGGAAACTCTCTTGGATCTAAGAGGAGAGAGAAAGAGAGACAAACTATAATAATCTTTAAAGGGTGATTGAAAGTGGTCCTGAGGTAAAGTATTCTTGGAGATATCATCTTTTTTGCTGTGCTAGTTATTTCGGAGGATGACGTAGAAATTTTGAAACTTGGTGATGTACAAGAAATCTTTTTTTTGTTGTTGTTTCTTGTATAATGGAATAGCGTTTTCATTAAACTCTAGAGTTAGTGAGATTTCTGAAAGTATATAGTCGATGTGAAAAAAATTCTCATTGGTTACGTGTAGTTTTCAATTGATACAACCAAAATATCTGTTTGGAGACCGATATATATGGCTATATTCATTACACTCATATAAAACATTACACTCTTCTTATAAAAAGAAGGATCACATCGTATTTACTTACGTGTAGTCCACGTGAATCTTTCAATCCAAGAATAAAATTCGCGTAGCAACTTGGGCTCGTGTACCTTTAGATTATCAGACATCAAGGGTAGTCAACTCTCCAATTTACCGTTTTGTACTTGTATTATTACGTCTCAGTTCATTTTTCATGAACATATGGCAGCTCAATGCTTTATGAACTTAGGAAGTTAATGTTTCGTCAATGTAAGCGCATATTTCCTGCCGATCTCTTTGAACACGAATATCTTGTAGCTCATTTTTTTATATGAACGGCACTTTACATTGATATGCCCTTAATGTTTTCAACAGTATTTCATTATTGACCAAAAATCATTTCGAAAATATTCAAATCGTTATGATTTACTAACAGTTATTTGAATCATCATTATAATTAAAAACAATTGAAACAGCAAATTCGAATAAGCCCTAGATTCTATGCTCTGATTGTTGAACAACAAAAAATGGATAACAGAAATACACGTGAAGTTAATGACCTTAAAGATTTCAAAAACAAACATTTTAACGGAAAATGATTAAAAGCAAGGTGGAGATAAAGCTGATGGAGTTAAAGGTATCGTCCAAAGGATAAAATCAGTGTATCAACCTACAATAACATCACAATCGATCTTAGAACACATATTGAAAAGATACATTGAAATGAGTAACACTGCCTTACAACTGAAACAGTTCCTCCAGCGAAACTAGCTCTCACGTACGCGCGCGCGCGCGCACACACACACACACAGACGAGCAGAAAACCCAGGGCTAATTATCTGGCCTGTCTACTTCCGAGACTCATTAACTTAACGATGCATAATTATTACATATTGTTGAGGGAAACAGAGATTGGTGAGTAGCGAAATTGGCCTTAATTGCTCAAAGAAAACTGACAGAGTAAGTGGTCTCGAGTCACGAGCTTTGAATAAAATTGTATCGTGTGCTTTCCCGGCACATCTGGTCGATAAACAATGAGCTGCAGGCAAATAAGTCTCACTTGTCTAAGGAGAAGTGAAAAGTAGAAGCTGTAGGGGGAGGAAAGGCAGCCTTTACAGAGCTCCTGACTGTGACGTCAGTCTAATTATGGCTGGGTAGAGGGCTCTTCATGGTAAAGATGCCAGTCTGGTTTATCGACCGGATGTTCCATTCTCCTACTCGGGGTTCGATGCGTAACAGTCACTGTTTCACCTTTGTAAACTAACTCCGACCCAAGTGTTGTATTAAACGAAATGCTTGACATTTGCATGTAAGGTTATACTACGGAGAATAGCTCGACCAAACACGCACCTCCCTAACAGTAATACACCTCTCACAAGCACCACACTCGCCAAGACAGCCAAAGACTTGTTTACTCTTTGATAAACAAGCCAGAAGCCGTGTTACATTCGCCATGCTCCGTGTCCTTGCAGTTCCGCTAGGTTGTTCTCAATCACTTCTACTTGGTGGAATCGCAGTAAAAGGTTAAAGGGTTAGCGTTGGATATATGGCGTTTTAGAGTACTTATTCACTTGCCTACGTGTACGTATATCTACCCCACACATATGCCAAGTGGTTTCACGAGGAAACCTTCTGAAAAGTTGCATCCCTAGTGGATTATCAGCATTCTCATTGTTTGGTTGATGATTCTGAATTCAAGAAGTGTTACCTTAGCAACAAAAGTTTAATCTGTCAACAATGCTGGATTAAACGTGAGTTAGTTGCAGGGCTAAAATCAAAACTAACTTTTCGTTATAGGGGAAAATAAATTATGAATTTTATATTACTTCATTAAAACCATAAAACAAAATTCTTACCTTTGATTTTTAATAATACTAACAAAAATTAGCATTAGTGTGTGTGTGTGTGTGTGTGTGTGTGTGTGTGTGTGTGTGTGTGTGTGTGTGTGTGTGTGTGTGTGTGTGTGTGTGTGTGGTGTGTGTGTGTGTGTGTTTAGGGATCAGTTTTCTGCTGTCGCAGACTGTAGGGAAGACCGTATAAAAGTTTGTCTCATCATCATCCACAGATTGAAAATCAACATCTTTCTAACCAAAGAGAAAATATCACAAAGGTTTGGCAAGTTTAGCAACTGATGTATGGTTCTCCGTGTCATTTTAATAAATTGCAATTCTCTGATGTGGTAAATGTTTTACTCAAGTAAAAAAGGATTAAAAATTGAGGTTAACTGCAGAAAATAAAATTTCACAGAAATATTATAAAGCGTTTAATAAAAAAAATCAAAAAAGCGAATGACATTATTTTAAACCTTTTTGTTCTTGGTATGCAAAGTCATTTATTAAATACATCACTAAAAGAAAAAAAAATCGGCATACTGGTCTTTTTGTGATACACGCGGAACCTTTTAAAAACCATAAAAATATTCAGTCACAGTAAGTTCTCAATGGAAAACTAAATCTTTCAGGATGATCACTATTAGTTTAAAAAAAAAAAACGACTTTTCTGTTAATAAACAAATGTTAGCTTATAATTAGATTAATAGCGAATTATCAGCTGAAAAAACGGGATATCCTTTCTCCATAAAAGTCAGTTAACGAACCAGAAAACTGTTTTGAAAAAGAAAAAAAAATCGATGCTGAATCTTTGTAGTTCAGATGCCAAGAGACATGGTAGACAGACCAAAATAATTTCTGAATTTTTCCACAAAGCGTGCAACCTTTTCATGCCCTTAATATGTGTTAAAGGCATCAAAAGGTTGCACGTTTTGCTCTCTCTGTGTATGTGGGTGCACGCAGCGATCCCTGAAGCTTCCAACTGTTTGCAAATAGCATTCCACTCTAGGCGATCTCTCCAACTTTCTTTTTTGTTCTCTTTAAGATTTCAAAATAACGGTCACACCTCGGTAATAAACTCGACACCATCCTAAAACACATCAATTTGAAAGTGAAAACAAAAGAAAAAAAACTGTTATATCATCTCCTGGGTGTTTTCTTGCTTGTGGACCATCCTCCCAACCTCATCCAGCGACCTCAAAATTCCATACGCGAGACACGAAGGTTGTTGCAAAGAAACCCCCCCCCCACACCCCCAAGGAAGAAAAACACATCGGAGAAACGAGGAAATCCTGCCTTCTACAAAGGTGACAGAGTGTCTGTCACTCGGCTTCTGTCGTTTCAGTGAGTTTCTGCGTTAAACCCACATTTCTGGAGTCCAGCAACGCATAGAAATTATGGCTTTGTTTCTCAGCACGTATGACGCGTTTTTACTTTCTGCACTTCCAGCTGCATTATTCTCACACAGCATGCACTCCTGTCTTTATTGCTCTGCTTAACACTGCACTGTAACAGTTTCTCCATAGTTGGAGATTCATCTCAGTGCCTGATGCATTGCGTTTCGCATTTATTATTCACTTGCCTCATTTCTCATCTCTTTCTGCATGGCTTTTTCACTATTGCTCCAATTTCTTTATAGTCTTTCTTTAATTCTTTATTTCATACTTCTTTGCTTCCTTTATTTTTTATTGGTTTATCCTTTCTCTTTTTCTTTCATTAATCTTCAGATTTTCCTTCCATTTCTTCTCCGCTTTTCCTTTTAATCCAAAGCCAACGACAGTTGCGTCTAAAAAAGAAAGAACCAACTCGCCATCAAAATACTGAAATCTCTCTCTCTCTCTCTCTCTCTTCTGTCTCTCATTTGATGAATAAACTTCAAAGAAACCGCCTTAGACAGTTAGGATGTTTTCCCAACCAGTCTGTTGAAGGCTAGTACACCTACGCTCACGCACACGCACACACGGTAGCACTGCGAAATGTAGAAACACTATTATCATAAGAGAAACGAAGAGGGAAAAAAATCCAACTGAATTTTGCGGTCACTCGAGGGACCTCTGGCGATGTGAGTCATCCGCCCAGATCGACAGCTTAACTCCGGATATCTAAACTGTCCTTTCCAACAGAAGCCGCCATGGAGAGAGAGAGAGAGAGAGAGAGAGAGAGATGAGGGGAGGAAGCAGTCCGCCATAGTATTAAAGCACCAGCCATGAAAGAGCATACCGCCTGCCTCATGGGAGCGAGGATTACCGTAATCTTCCGGTAAAACCAGCAGATGGCTCCTGACAATTTAATGTATTCAAAGTGGTTGGAAACGCTGTAAATGGCTCGAGCTAATATACGTGTAACAAGTTGGGATAAAAGATTTTCTTGCTTTGTTCGATGGCAGCCCTCTCGTCACGATTCAGGGAAATCCTATCGATAGGACATTTCATTTGCCGCTAGACCGTTTCTAATCTCCGTGATTCTCTCGCTGGACAACACACATATCAATATTGTGAAAAGGGAAATGTCGGGATAGGGGAAGAGGAAGAGGTAAGTTCCAGATGGGAACTTGATAGGAAGGAGCATCCCTTCCAGCATCTCTCGTAGGGTACAGAAACAATGCTGAACCCCATGCTACCTAATCTGAAGTTCCTGTTGCAAACACCTTTTGAATAATAACTATTCGTGGAGGATTTCGACAACTTTCGTAATATGCTGTTCCATGATTTGCATATTAGAAGTCAATATGTTCTCTCTCTCTCTCTCTCTCTTTCTCTTTCTCTTTCTCTCTCTCTCTCTCTCTCTCTCCATGGAGTGAAAGGAGACAAACGTCTGTTTCTAAGCCAGTATTTCTTAGAAAAGATGTTGAATTATTAGAACTTATAACTTCGATGTTGTCATGGAAACTCGTGGACTCTGTGTAACACCGATCTTCGTCTAACAACTAAAATGGGCTCTGTGCTTGTATTTATACAAGACAATGGTTAAACATTATGCTGAGTTAAATGGAATAATAATAATAATAATAATAAAGTTATATCGACAATAGCTCTGAATCAATGCTTCAAGTAATTACACAAGGGGGCCTTCTAAAGCAACAGGAAACAAATCAGACTACAAAAAGAACAGCAAAATAACCGATATGTACGCTGAAATAAGAAATCCTTGCATGGGCAATTTCTTCGAGATACTGTGGACAAAATTGACGTGAACATGACGTGGCAATGGCTACAAATATGGATACATTAAAAAAGAAACAGAAGGATTTCTTCTAGAAGCTCAAGAACATTACAAACTAATGCAATCGAAGTAAAAATTGAGAACATCAATAATAACAGCAAATGCAGATTATGCGATCGGAAAGATGAAACTGTAGAACATCTAATCAGTGCCTGCAGCAAAATAGCTCAAAATGACTATAAATACCGCCATGATTAAGTGTCCAAAATAGTTCATTGCCATGTATGCAAAAAATATGGCTTTCCTACTTCTGATAAGTGGTGGAAGCATAGAATAGAGACAATAATGGAAAACGAAATAGCAAAAATTCTCTGGGATTTTAGAATTCAAACTGATCGGCATTTGGAACACAATAGACCTCACATCGCAATTATCGAACATCGACAGGTTTGGATTATTGACATAGCAGTACCCAGTGATAACAACATCAACAACAAAGAACTGGAAAAAATGACTAAATATCGAGATCTGGCAATCGAAGTTGGCCGGCCATGGCTTAAACACACCAAAGTCATCCCAATAGTTATCGGTGCACTTGGTGCAACGAAGTGATAACCCCCTTCGTATGTTGCGCTTTCGCGCAGGTCTACACATTTTACCTCGTAAGCTTCCGTAACCGATAATCCCTCGGAATAGATTGGTTTACTCCTTATTCCCGGCAGTATCCCATGTCTATCGAAGCGTGCGTTCACGGGGCCGGTTTGCCTGCTGGCAGGAGTAAATGCCCAGATAAACTGGGGAGAAAAACCCTGCTGTCCACGCCCAAGACCGGCTAATTTAGCTCTGTCTGAGAAAGATCCTTAAGCTCTTTACGTCGGCGACGGGAATCGAACCCAGGACACTTCTTTCCCATCTACTTCGAAGCTAGGATTAGCTTTAATAAAGAGAGTGGGATTAGCCTTCACTATTTATGTTGTTTGGTACTGTTTATAGATGGAATGTAGGCGTTGGATGCTGATGATTTTGTGATGTGTATATAAGTGTTAATGCTATATTAACTGTGTTGGTGTAGTTTCCAGAGTTCGTGTTTTAATGTTCTGCAGTTATCTACGTGTTTGAAATTTCTTGGTAGGTTGTTGAATAGTGTAAGTATCTGATTCGATCTCACAAAAGAAAGAACCGTATGAGTTGTTGAAGGGTCTAGGGATGTAAAGAGTTGTTGTGGATCGTGTTATGCGATACGTGTCTCTGTTTTTACGATAGGTGATGTTGACAGAATTCCTTAGTAACATTATGTAGTGTTCAGATTTTTAATGCCCAGGATTCTGTGTATCGCCATATTGGCTGTATGTGAAACCTCCAAATCACCGTTGACACAATTTTTCTATGTGATATTTGTAATTTTGTTAGGTGGCTGTTTGATGTGTTTGCACAGACTGTTATACCGTATCTGAGTAGGGATTCGCAGATACCGTGATATAGGAGTTTTTTCATGTTAGATGGAATAATGTCTTTTACTTGGAAGAGTTTTGCTGCGATGATGCGGAGTTTGGTATGTAGGTATTCTATATGTCGTGTCCATTTAAGGTGGCAATCTATGTAAAGACCAAAGTATTTTCCATGGCAGATATTTTTGTTGTTAATGCAGCGGTATGTGTGACAGTGTAGCGATAGTGGTGCGGGGCGCAGATTCTCGGGTTGTGTATTATCAACATCTGTGTTTTGGTGCCGTTGATTACAATTACGTTTTAGTAGAAGTATGTTGTGATTTCATTTAGGTCTTGTTGTGCTTTGGAGAGAGGCGTATTGATGTCTGTGTAGATTGCTAGTAGTGCGGTGTCATCGGCGTACTGAAATATTTGACTTCTTATGGATATGTTATGAACATCGTTAATGTATATGTTGAATAGAGTGGGTGATAATATGGCGCCTTGTGGGACACTGTGTTTTATCTGTATACCTCGGCTGTGACATGTTCTTATTTTTATTACTTTTGTTCTGTTTGAGAGATAATTCCTATACCAGGTAGGCAGTGTTCCTCTTATACCTATTGAGCATAGTTTGGTGAGTAGTATGTCATGTTCAAGTGTATCAAATGCTTTGGTTAAGTCAAGCAGTATAATAATAATAATAATCATAACGTGTTATTTAACCAAGTTTGCGACTTCTAATGATGGAAGGAATAATCTAAACTACATCGTGAATAATGATAATTATTATAATTATAATATACTCTGTGAAAATAGAGCGCCATCTATTGAGAATCAAAGTGACTTCCAGAATACTGAAATCTTCACACAGCAGCATTTTTGGCTAACATTTTGCTATGAAATGGGATTCCACCCTGTTCATTGAATGGCGACATTTCACCTGCGTAATACCACCAGGGTCAAGTGATTAATGAGCTTGAAACTACAAGTTCGCTATTTCTGCATCAATGAACTTTCGATGCTGCTGCTGCTTCATTGTAGAAGAGGAATGTTAACGTAACCAGGAAATCACGAGTGCCAAGAAACCGTGGCTATAAATTATTGCTGGCAGTGACCCAAATATACGGCTTTGCCAGACTGGATGGGCCGAGTATGCATAATAACGGTTGTGTGACTTGAGTGGTTTACTTCATTTGATGAACGCAGATTGAAAAATATGCCGAATTTATTTGAATCTCTTAACACATAATTAAGTTATAAGTTGTTTGGATAAATATCTTTACTGTAGCTCTTAGTAATCGCATTAAAATATATATCAGATATATAAATAAAGAGAAAACTCATTCCTGTGACAAATATTCGTGTTTATAATCTTAAATGAAGACTATTTAGTTACCTAATTGAAATGATTTTCCAGTTTTTTACGACATTTTCAGTTTCATGCTAAGACGTGGTCTTAACTTTAATACAGTACATAAAGGATCTATGCTATTGCCAACCGTTGTCCTTAAGATTTTCCCTTATATATATATATATATATATATATATATATAAACTTTATTTTTTAAACATTAAAGACTCATTCTCGAGGGACAGGAAGCGCTGTATTCTTAATTTCTTTATCAGCTCGAAAAATGACACAAAAGAGAACTTAGTCAACAGCTAACAACAAAGGAAAATGCGCAGCATGCGTTGCTAGGTAACATATTGTTAACAAACTCCAGTCTTGATAAACAATGAATGAATGAATGGGGACTGTTTCGTATTAATTTCTTCCAACTCTTGTAGTTTCTAGTGAGATGTCTGACAGCAGATGTGCTAGTCTGAAAAATCTAGTGGAAAGTAAATTTAGTTAGGTTTTTTTTTAATAGACTTCAGTGGTCCATTTAGTAAGAAAAATCGGTTGTGGCATCTCAGATGGCAGCGCTTAACAACGCAGAACAATTCTTTAGGTAAAGAAAGACCGGCTGGTCATGTTGTTCTCCAAAGATGGTGGTAAAGAAAAAAAAATGAGTAAGTGTTGCTACGGGATAACTAGAAACACAAAGCCAAATAAGCAATCACAGGGAATTAAAGCGCATACTAATGAAAAAAAAAATTAAAACATTTTTATTATTTCTCAGATAAATTACATACATTATATGAAGACAATTATGCATAACAAATACTTTCTCGTACATAAAGTTTTTTTTTAAATAATAATAATAATAATAATAACTGTTTACAACGTATATTATGATAATATTCATAATGATGAAGATGACTACCAAGTGGTCACTTACGCTTGGATCCGCCGACAGTTCATCGGCATGAAACGTTTAGATCGTAGTTTTCGATCTTAGTTTCGCATACTGGCTGAAAAACAATAAGAGATTTTTATCCCCCTTTACTTATCCATAATGATGATTATTACAGATGTTTCTTTGCAATTTTACACTCTATATATACGATATCAATGAATATAATATATAATCACTCTATATTGCATACTTTTGTTACAGTTATTAGATACATTACATACATTTGATTACATATGATACATTACTTACATTTGTTTACATATGATACTTACATTACATACATTGGTTTACATGTGATACGTACATTACATACATTGGTTTACATGTGATACGTACATTATATGCATTTGGTGAGAACTAATTTCTCTGCTTTCATCCTCGAAGCTTATATGTAAGCTTATCTGAGGTTGAAACCTCAGCTGGTTATTATTTATTGTTTTTTTTTTTGCTGTGTTGGGAAGCTACGAAATCTATGATTGAGAAATTCGCGCGCGCACACGTACACCCACCCACCCACCCACCCACTAACCCCCCCCCCCACACACACACACAAATAACTTGGAATGTATTGATGCGTCGCTGAACTGGAAGCCTGAACGAATATATTGTGTTTCATTAAGTTTCTATGGTATTTTGGGTGCGTGTTTCTTGTTCATAGTGTGTCCTTAGAGCTCTTTTCATTTACAAATTTTGTAAGGTTTCTGTATTCAAAAAGTAATAATAATAATAATAATAATAATAATAATACACTTACTACACAAAGATGAAATATTTTCATCGTATGGCTAGGCGAATTCGTCGCCATACGACGATAATAATTTCAAATATTAAAATAAACGGATATCCATAACAACGCTACTAATGTATATTTTAAAGTATTAACAAATTCTGTTTATTTATTGCAAATTTTTCTTTTAATTACTTAAAATTACACACGTAAAATTCTACCAACCAGTCGAATTTTACGTGTATTATTAGGAAGCATTTCTTTTTTAATTTCGTAGCCATTTTACTTCGATCTTAGACTGTCTTTACCGAACTTTTCATCTGTTCATTATCAGTCCTGTTTAAATGTCATTTTTCTACTTTTCGTATTCCGTAATGATGTTTAAGGTTCTTTTAATTATCTCTTTTCTTCTTATTTTTGGATTGTGCATTGTACTACACATCTTTAAAATTCAATACGTGCCATGTCTTTGTCAAACTCTATTGTTTAATTGCATAGTTCGAGTCTGTACTCGAACCTTTATTCTGTACTTGCTCAAATCTAATTCCATTTTCATTTAAAAGTTTTCTTCAATAAGCTGAAGCATTCTCTCTCTCTCTCTCTCTCTCTCTCTCTGTCTCTCCGTATGTGTGGGTGTGTCATCTCCTCGATATTTGTGTGTGTTCGTTGGTCTGTTATTCGAATATTTTTCGTCTTTTATTTTCTGCTAGTTTATTTCTCCGAAATTTGCGCCGTAGTAAATTCATCACCTAATCATAAATTCTACTGTTTGTTTGAATAACAAAAAACAATAAAATTATTTATTTATTATAATAAATAATTTATATTTGGAAAGAAACGGGAAGAGTCCATAAGCGACAAACTGAAGTGTACTTTTGATTTCTGGAGCAAATAAAAAGTAAATAAATAAACGAAAATATGAAGGCATTTTCTTTTCTTTTATTATTTTATTTTCTTTCAATTATTTAATAGAATTTCATTCTACGCACATAATTTGATTAATATAATATTTAATAAGCGATTTCATCCCATCTCCAAGGAAATGTAACATAAATTAACAAGGAAAGAACAATATTTACTTCTTAAATTATATCATATTTTCATTGTTTTATTTTTTGTATGACTGCTCCTAATCGTTAATTACTTAATACTGTACGAAAAAGTCGAATACGAATAAAGAGAATCTTAAGAAACAGAACGCACGCAAAAAAGAAACAGAAGAGATTGTTATATTGTTTATTACAAGACAATGTAAAAAAAATTGCAATTCTATTTTTATTCTGCAGAATAAATTTTGCATCTCAGATAGTTTATAGGAAATCAAGCAAACATGTCAACAAAGCCTTATTTGAATTATTTCGTAATCGCATTCTGCATTATGACGTCATAATGAAAGCGATTAAATCTAGAACTCTTATTGGTTTATGTTCTTAACAATAGTTCGATTGATTGAACAAAATTCCGATGAATCTAGAAATTTTAGTACAACTCAAAATATTTTAAATAATAATGTACAAGTCACATGTCACAGGCAATCTTAACTTTATGTGCAGTTATTGTTTCTATAAAAGTGTGCTTGCGCACTTCATCTTTCTGATGACGATTAGGATCGAAATGGAAATCAAATGTCAGTATACTTCCGGTTTTTTTCTTTTTCTCTTTTTTTGGGGGGGAATTTTGAATTTCTTGTTTTTCGTTGTGTTCTTCAATTTTTCGTGGAATATTTCAAATTGGCTTCTTTCCAAAATTTTAGACGAGTCCTTTAAGAAAATAAACTGGTGAGTATATCGCTTCAAACTTGGGTTATCTTTATATATGTTTTTATTTGAATTTCTAAATATGAGCTCAATCATGTGGTTTACTTGAAGGAGTTCCAAAATTCATCCAATTTCTCTCCATTTGTCTTGTTGTCCAAGAGTACAATTTTAAAGGTGTGTGTTTTTGTACGTTGAAGATTTCATAGTGGCAAAATATCGTTTGCATGAGATGGGGGTTGCCTTCTATTATGCGAGCGTCTTTCTACCTTTTGATAATTTCAAGGCATCATTAACCTAAGAGCCAAACAAGAACTGAAACAAAAAATTGAGATGGCTTGACAAATCTTTGAAAGGATTGCTTTAAAAGATAATCATCCTCTCTAACTCAGATCACGTGTCTGGTCTCTTCACATAGCCCTAAAGGTTTCAAAGATCATTCGTTATCAATAGATCTGGGGAAAAAACGAACAGAGAGATATAAATCCACTTAGCCAATTAAAAATAAAAATAAAATTTATAAATTCCCCACAGATGAGTTTTACGCATAGAACCCTTTCAAGTAGCTTGAAAGAGTTCCATGTTTGGTTTCCCGAATTCTCATATAGAAAAAATAAATAAAATTAATATAACACGGAAAAAATCCTTAGCCCGCCCACGGTACTCATATACTATAGATGAACAACCTTTTCTAGATGTGGGAGGCATAAAAAATAAATACTACTCATAGGGAATGGAGATGATATGCACACCATTTCTTGCTAGGTATGTTAATGCTGCCTATGAAACACCAGCGAACCACCTGTCGCAGTGCATTGTTCATAAAGATCACTGCTAGCTCAATAAAAATGACTGGGGTGCGACCTGGTAAGGTATGGATATCTGTAAACGCTTTCTCTATACAAAATAATAGTTTAATTTTTTTTTTAATCTTCCACTTCTTGTAAAACTCACTTTAAACTATAAATAATCGGTACCTTCTTTAGCATCGTAGACAGAAACATGGTAGGAATGTCCTGATGTGATACTTCACTGTACATTCACACCGAGTATTATTCTGCAGATAGACTTAGTAAAACTCACACGTCGTATAGTAAATCCCCGAGTTTCTTCCCAACATGTAGTTAATATGTTAATACTATCAAACAAGAAAAATATAATAAATAATTAATTTTTATTCTACACTCTTCAAAGGATGTAAAAGTGTTTTTACGTGTTTAAAAATTGCAAATACCTTAACGAAACGACCACCGTCTATTGATGAACTGGAACGGAGTAATCCGAGACAAGCTATAAAATGTACTTACTGCAGTATATTTCGAGAAACAAACATTAAAAACCAGATATATTGCGGCACGTAGCGTTTAACTTTTAAAACGACACGGTTTTATAGCTGAGTTAAGATTATGCGTTGGATTATTACCTAAGAAAGAATTAAGAAGAAGAGGGTTACCAACTTCTTGGAACTGCTAATCTGTTGTGTTATTTCCCCATAGGTCATGATGTGTCGAACACCGATGCTATAATAAAGAGAGAGAGAGAGAGATCCTGCATGAAGGTCTTGTGACCTTAGCGCTATGCCTTTAATACTGGAGGTGCCGTCCAACTTCGGGCATAAAGCACACAAAATCTAATGGCCAACCAATAATGATCCCTCAGGCTGTAATGATGTCTCTTTTGCTGTACAGCAGTATTATTATCATTATCACAGTATTTTTTTCTTCACGTTGCAGTTTTAAACTTCTTAGAGCGTTGATTCGATACTATAGCATATCATTTCGCACATGCGTGCATGTATTTACTAAAATGTTCCGATTAAAAAAAAAAAACGAAATGAAAAAGGACGTAATGAAGATATTTCTAGTGTTTGTCAATGTCTGTTGTAAGAATTAATGCAAACCTGCCCAATAAAAATAACGTGTTTCTGTAATAGTCTGACTCACGCAAGGGCCGAATCAATACCTTTCATAGATATGGATTACGGACAACATCAAACCTTTTCCTGTTACGGACTTCCAATGAAAAAAAAAAAGGATTATCTTAAAAACAATGCCTTTTAGAAGTCAAAATGTAAACGAATTATGTAATAGCATCTATTTTCCATTCTGGTTATGTTAAAATGTTGATAATCGGTCTGGGTAACACCTCTTCCTAAAGACCTCCAATAATGATTTGGAAACAACTATCTGTAATAAAACCAGTCAAACAGATATTCTATTTCCCACAAAACTTTACCATCACTCTTGAGTGGAGCATTTTTTTTCCTATATTCATTTTTGTAAGTTCTTTACTCATACAAATGGAGACATTCGCTGAAGAAACACTTAATTAGATTGAGATTATTAAGAGAAAACGATGGATGAATAACAAAAATTAAACATTCACGACATCGCACAAAATAAGATACAAAAAAAGTTGGGAAGAGTAAGAAAAATATTTTAAAAAATTCCACTTTGAAGAATAAGAGAGAAGTTGGAAAGATTGTTGCTAGATTAGATTACGGAGGACGGAGAGAAGTGTATTCTTAAAATAGTAAAGTAGACAAATAATGTAGGAAAAAACTATGAGGACATCGCAGTGATAAAAGATCAAAACTGAAACAACGTCATAATGGATGAAGAACAAATAGAAAGAATGTAGAAAGAGTGTTTTGTAGAAAATGAATAATATCAGCTCTGCGCTGTACGTGTGCCATGTCTACAACTGAATTTTGAAATAAAAGAAAACTGAATTATCAGAAGTAGTGATTGAGATGATAAAAAATAATGCAGTTTGGTAAAGAGTTGGTCGAAATTGTTCAACAAAATATGAGAAAAAAAAACATAATGTCAAAATGTCTGGAAGAAGAAAAATATTCTTCTCAAGCAGAGATGTGATGTAAGAACTTTATTGTATAGATCGATATCAATTCCATTTTTTGTTTTGTTAGTTAACCGTAGATGTAAGATAGTTTAAACATTTGAATCTCCAGATGCAGCTTTTGCAGATGATTTGTTCGTTAGAAAAAGAGAGAGAAGATGAACGCAAAATTTATAGCGATCAGCAGGATCACAGCTAGCTGAAATAAATTGGAAATGGATGAAACAGCGATGTTAGAAAGTTCCATAAAAAATCATCGCTTTGCACGTTGTAGAGAAATTAACATTTCATAATACACAAAGGAAAAAATAAATCCATAATGTGGTTTTCATTCTACTTTTCCCCAATAGGTGACAGCACTGTCGCAGTTGTAACGGCATTCTAAAAATGGCACCTATCTGATATTCTTGTCTACAACAAGATCAATAAAGTATTTCTATTTTTTGTGGTCCCAAAATGTCACATCAAAGTGATGTTTTATTGACAGATGGCCCAGTATACGACAAGAAATGTCTTTCGTGACAGACGATAAAATCGATGGTAAGAGCAATTCAAACATGGTCAGACCATATCGACGATGCGGGAAATCTGGTCTGGAGCACTTATTGACTGCAGGTTATGCTAGCAAGGAGAGGTTCTCTCTATTTTATTATTTACAAAAACTAGACATTGATTTTGTTCAGATATGCAATGTTTTAGTCTTTGGAAAGATAAAGAGCTCAACGAGTAATGTTATATTCCACCATATAAGAAACGCTCACTGGCCTAAAAGAAATACCAACAAGTAGACTTCATAGTGAAATTTGTTAAGAAGCGACTGTTTTCAAGATAATCCGGAAATTTAAGTAGATAAATTGCACAAGAAATCTTTCAGCATTAGATGAGAATGTAGCCTAAGTCAACGAATCTGTCACAGAACAACACAACACAACACAACACAAGTGGAGGTGCTCAGATTGAATTTTTCCATTTCAATAGTTGGGAATACTTTGACTCTACGAATGTTTCCACATAAGATAAACAATGTTCAGTAATTTACAGAGATGGAAAAAGATTCACTGTCAGAGGCAAAGAAATCTTTACTTGTAGAAAATTAATGACAACAAATACTGTTGTTGGCGATGATGGGCAGTAGATGGCGTTGATGACAGTAGTGTGGTAGTAGGAGAATTAAATAGTAGTGGAGAGGGTAAAGTATCACTGGTATTTGGTGAGGTAGAATAGAGTGTCCTCTCGCGATGAGTCCTTGAACTCCATGGAAGCGTTACATAATAATAATAATAATTTATTTTCGAATAACACAAATTATTTTAATAACAAAGTATTTAAGACATCGAAAGAAATTTGAAGAAGTAATTTATTGATCACGTTTTGCAGTCGAAGTTGACGGCTTTGAATCACCAATAGTTGATGTCTTCCACCCAGGTTTACTGATTTTCTCTAAGGAGAGTTGATTTGCGTGCTTGTCTTCTTTTTTTTTTTGTCAAGTTCTTTATAGCCAAATGACGACTTTCTGCAATTCGACTTTTGTGAATTCTGAGGACTTTTTATAAAAAGTACAATTCTTATTTAATGTCACTTATTTTTGTTGTTTCTTTGAGTTTCGCAATCGTAAATTTTCACTGAAAATAAATAATTTGATTAACTTTGATCATCGGTGACGAATCTTATTTTTATGTATTCCTAGATCCTTAATAGCGTTCGTTAAAAATTAAAGAATAAAACTATTGGCGAGAGATTCTTTTCCATCTGTGTGTTTATATTAGAGTTCATACGAAATCGCGTAAAGTGAAATTATAATAAGTCGAAATAGCGTAAAATGAGGTGTCTCCATTGATGACTAGTGAAACACACTCTTATGAAGAATACCCTGGGGGACAGGATAGAACAATTGTTTTAAGTTATTTTATTATTTTGATTTCAAAGTAAATTGCTACTTCAACGATCAATGGTCAAAGTCATGCTAGCAGACTTTTGACCATTGAGATACCCAAGTGATGCTTGTGTTTTGGAATGTCCTTGCACAATTATAGATCTCAATCATGTCCAAGAGGATTCCTAGATCCTTGAATACATTTTGAGCTCAACTTACCTGTATTATTGAGAAAAACAGACAACTTGAACTTGCATAATTAATTTTATTTAGACTATGTACCAACTATGTAATTGGTACATGGTCTCATTGCATAAAATGTCTTGTAGATCTAAGGGAATTCTGACATGTTTTACATTCAGAGACCTTATGACATTGCAAAGCATGTACAACCCCTAAGGAGAGATTTCGTGAAACTATCAAATCTATAAGTTGATGTCATCATACAGTGTAAAATAAAGGAACACTTAGTTGTCTTAATGTCGTCTTCCCACTTTGTCAAAGTCCTACTTTACTCTCGAGTCCTGTTCACTAGTATTCATCAGGACAATACAGCCACAGGCAGTCGATACGATGTCCACCTCCACCACAATTACCAATTTAACCACAAGACTGGTCTGATTGTCTAATTGACCACAGGAGAATTGAAGTCGTGTTTAGTCCTAGCAACCTTTCCTCACGTCAAGATAATCAACGCAAATACTGAGGTGATGAGTCGAGTTGTAGTCACACGCGACCTTTCCCTACAGAATGGCTTAATGATGACAAACGTGACAACGACAAAGATCTGTCAGGGAATACCGTTCAGCTGTCTTTGAGCTTTTGTCAAACCTCGGATATTTGCATCAATTAGCTTGCCATAGTAAAGGCAGATTATATTAAGGCTGCAGAGATGGGATGTCATCGAACAACATACACGCACGGTGGTCTGATCATTCTTGAAACTCATGCAGCTAGAAATGAGTGTTTGCCATCTTTTAATGCATTAACAAGCAGAATAGGTACGCATTAATTAACTATATCCCAGAATGCAACCCTCCCCCTCCCCTCTAATCCCGATGGCCTACTCCATGCGCTTGCATTAAACAGTGCTGGGAGAATAGCAGAGCAACGTTGGGCGTCTAACGACAACGCGAGACATTATGACTGTACAGTCCACCCAACCGTAGTTTCTCCTTTTCATTTCAATGCTTTGCCCGGAATCCCAATGCTCCACATAAAGCCCCGGATGATAACACAAACACATTGAAAACTTCCAAAGTGTATCCAACTATTTAGCCATGTGAAAGCAGAGTTAAGCATTGCATTCAATCGCCATGTTAACCTGAGAATAACAGACACACGCACAGCTGAAATGGTTGTCTGGTATTTAAAGCGAGCATTCGTCCTGTACTCGGAGAGAGAGAGAGTCTTCTCATTAGCAGCTGTTTCTCAGATTTCGGAAGGTACACGTAGACAATTTTGGCAAGGTAACTTACGCAGGTGTTTTCGTAAAGTTAATCAATTCAGGGATGAGTCAGCATTCCCACCGAAACAGCTGTCAAAGTTGCGGCGTTGTTAAAACAACTGAATGATGGATAAGATGCTTCTACGTTATTCATCTCTTCTTCATTAACATTATTTAAACTGGTAAAGTACTTTTAGCGACATCTACTGGTCATATATTGCATTAGAAAGATAGGGGAAGTTGATTCATTTGAAACAACGGCCGAAGTAACAAACTCTATGAGACCAAAGTATTACGTCAGTTAACGTGTATTCTTCTGACAGTTTGCCTGTTTTGCGGTATAAAAACGAGCTTTCACCTCTGAATGACACCAGCTAACTCAATTTCAGTTGAAAAACCCTCATAAAGATTCTTGCTTCCAGACGGATTGAAACCCAAGTGTTTCCAACCATAGGACATCGTCAATACTGCCTGAGATGTGCAGACTTGGAAAACGGTGAAACAAAAAGTATTTATGATAAATACATGCAAGTCGAATAGCGATGAAGTTTATAAGGAAAATAATAATAAAGAAAAGAAGTTGATTTATAAAGATTGGTGGATATACAACAAAGGGATTCATGAATAGAAGAGGAGGGAGATGCAAGTAAGTGTTTCGGGAACTGTGCCTTCCCTTCTCTTAATAGCTCTGTAATGGTCCACGATATCCTTTGCTTGCTGAGTTCAAAAATTACATTTTGGGTTAATTTTAATTTATGTTCTAACAGTGCGGTTACACGAGAGCCTTGATGCATTTCTGGAGATAAGATAACCGCTATGTACACGCTGAAAGTTAAAACTCGTAAGTCGGTAAGATAAATTTCATTAACCTTACGGAAATTTTCTGAAAAAAAAACCCCACTCTGGTTAAACTGATTAACTGTCACTTGTATATTAGGTGTGTTGCTCCATTTAAATTAAGAGTTAGGAGTTAAATACATGAGTCAGCTGTTTTCGGTCATCCACAGCAATCGCACGATAGACAAGCAAGTAACCGAATGTTAAATTTACTGTGTGGCAGGTAGGTAAGTACAGAATTTGTCTCAAACTGTTATGAAGCATGTTATTCAGTGAAGCATAACAAAAGTGTCTGAGAATGTTAATTCAATAAAGTAGCAGATTGAATGTAAAACTGATCTTTAAAATATACTTTATGGAGAAACTGTGTTATTGATTTGTATAGGGGGGTAGCTCGAACGAATAAACTAATTCGTATAGTTAATATCGCAACTGTTGTTATTAAGTTGACAGTTTCTTGAACGAACTAAATGAGTGAGGTTTGCGAAGAAAGCAAAATTGTACCAAAACCAGTTTTATGGCGATGAGTTTTAATTTACGGAGAGCTTTGCATGTTTTAGATTTTTAAGTAAATAAAGAGAGTTGGAGGAATGAGGGGGAACAAAGAAATGATGAATAGAAAGACATCATTATGTTCAGGGATTAGTAAGTGGGTGTATCAGTTGAGGTGGGGGGGAGGGGCAGATTCAGTTGCCGTACAAGTTTGGGATGGTGAATTGCATCGATCGTAAGAAAAGTTATCAGAATACCACTCGGAAACGCAAGTGCAAATACCACACCGAACTGAACGCACATTTCCTTCCGTAGCATCCCCCCCCCATGAAAATAACGGAGTAGAACTGAAGTCTAATGATCCATCGCTACGATAATTTCTTCGTAAATGGCAGTTACCTGGACTGATGGAAGTGCAGCCGACACACAGATCGATACTGTGATATCGGGGCTCACCTAAAATGACCGTTGATTCCTGCAACTTGGTGGTCACGATTTCGTATCGAGAATTCACCCCCCCTCCCCACCACCACCACCACCACCAACTGGCATCCAGCATATCAACAGTAAATCGACGATATATCATAGAAAGCAGTTACAGCAACAATGAACTCCCAGTTTCCAGTAGCGCTCACGTGACCAGCAAGCACCATGGAGAGAAATAAAGGCAGATTTTATGACCTTCGATAGCGTCCATAGCAAGTCCCTACCCCCTAATACAGAATCCTATGTAAACATTAAATGTGAATAGTGATCGTATCGAACGTGTAAACTGGAAATTTACAGTTGACATCGCGTTCAATTATTAACATCAGTCTGGATTACTGCTGTAGTGGGGGCCCGCATAAAATTCACAGCGAGGGAGTTGCGAACGGAACAAAGTTCAAGTCGTATTCCCAGGTGTGATTGCAAGTTTCATGTGTGAGTAAAAGCAGGAAGGTGAATACAGTAGTGATATCCCTAAGGGACTTTACCAACCCTCCGTCTTTCTTATATTTATATTTACAATCGAATCAAAACCATGGAGAATATTATTTCTTTCTCTCTCTCTCTTGGATGTATTTCTTTTTCCTTTGTATAATCTAAGTATTGTCTGAGTTATCATTAAAAAAATGTTTTTTTCTGTTTCTCAAGTAGGGTTAATTATAAGAAAATTTCGTAGCGAGTTTTGTCTTAGCTGTGTTAAGTGCCTCTGTATCGATGATTGGGAATCCATTGAAGATAACCTGTTCTCGAAGAAGTTTATTAGACCATGAAAATATGTTCTAACAATAAGGTGTAACTCACAAACACTAACAACCCACTTGAAAGATTGTACATTCAAAATACACACACATACACACATACGCACGTGCTTTCGTCAGAATGAGAAGCAACAGTGAATTATGATGGTGACTGCATATAACGAGGAGAGAGAGAGAGAGAGAGAGAGATGGTCGTTGATAATATTTTCATGCTAAAGCATATCTTCAAGTATCTCATTTATTCCATCCTTAGTTTTCCTCCTACAAGTGCTCTGTATAAGGAGGTTGTTTGAGACAACAGAAGAATTTCTGTTGATTTTATCGACAATCTTATTCAACAAGTAAGAGTGTGCCCTGGAGAAGTTTGTTGAGAAATAGGACACTTGATCTTACGTAAAGGACAAAGAAGAAGAGCATGGATACAAGCAGACACCAATGAAGGAAGTTGTGTTTGTAAACAGAATAATTGCATTAAAAAAAAGTTGGAGTTTTATTATTCCTGGTGATTTTACCTCTTACGATAATTGAACTTTTCACATTAATCTTGTCCGCTCCGCCTCATCTGTAAGAAAAGGATACGATAAATAGATAAGAAATGTTTTTTTTGTGGTCCAAATCACGGCTTTAATTTTTTTTTAAAGGTGCTACTTGGACATCCCTAGTACCTTAATTTTTTTCGATGCCCTTTGGTTGGAAATATCTGGATTCGAATCCCGTTTAGTACGCAAAGAACATTTATCAAGAATTTTCAATTGAGGATGAGTTGTCCGGTCTCATGCGGAGGCAGTAGAGATTCCGGGAAGAAGACACACATAGGACACTATGAGAATAAGGATTAACCATCCTATTTCGTTTGATTTGGTTTTGAAATCGTGCACAGTACGGTGTGGGTCTGCACATAAGCGTAAACCTGATAGAATAATTGAGGGCAAAATTTATACCAAAAAAAAAAAAATTGAACAAAGAATGACCTAGATGTTAAATGGAAGCATCCCTCATCTGCCCCTATTCTTTCTGTTTCTCTCTCTCTCTCTCTTTCCAGCTTTAAATGTACGGCATGTAAGCTCGCCCTCGTTGTACTAAACTGGGTTTATGGGGTTACATCATTAAATACTCTTCAATGCCACCTGAACGTGATTGAGATGAGGAAAAAGCCCCGTATATGAAAATTCTAGCTTGGGTTAGACGCTCACCGAGAGGTCTAGCGTGACACTGTTGTGTTCCCTGTGGTGCAGTCGGTACTCCGTTAAAAAAAAAAAGTGTCCCATGGATATGTAAATAACGCTGCCATTGACATGCAAAAGAGCCAAGTCTATTGAAGAAAAGAAAAGGGGCAGTAAAACAGCGTATAAAAAGAACTTCCCCCTTAATACGTCGGTCATTAATTTTGCAGCATAATCTGATTCCATAAACGATTTGTCCACAAAGGAAACATCACAAAAGAAAGTGTCCCAGGCAACAACTGTAATTAGCCACTACACAAAAGTGCACGGGAATGGTGAAAAGCGAGTGTCTCATACAGATGGCAAACGATAAAGGTTATGAGCGAAGCTCGAGGCAAAATTTATGACGGCGACAAGTTTTTCATTCTCCTGTCACCTCAGGAATCATCAGCCTCAAGCGTCGAGATGCCCTCGAAACAATACACTCCACTAACAGCTCGACTTGTAATGTTATGTTTTGGCATTGACAGATATGTTGCGGTTCTCCACCAGGGTGCGCCCCGTACAGTTGGAACTGTTAACGGTTATCGACTTGCCAAAAAGTCAATGTGCTCGGTAGCACACCTTGACTTTCAGGTTATCCTCTGGTGGAGGGAACAAGAACTACATAGTTACGAGGGGATTAGCGACGTCGTATTTAGACTAGTGCGGCTGCTCACGGCAAATTTATGCGAATAGAGCTGGTTAACAGATGTACTAAATATTAAAATGGTAATTCAGATCATTTTTGCTTTTTAATGTTGGACTTTTTTTTTATTTCGATGTTTAGAAGATTCGAGAATACAACTTGAGAATACAATATGCTGTTTATAGATTTTTTTTATTATAAATTTCGTTTTAGAAGATAAACATTAGAAACTCGTTGGCAATTTAGTCTCTCTCACTCTCTCTCTCTCTCTCCCACACACACACACGCGCGCACGCTGAGGGGGGGGGGAGCGGCTTTCAGATATGTGTCTATGTGTCTAGCTGAATGTTCGATTTATTTATAAGATACATTTTAAGTAATCTGGTGACAGACTTATACAATGAATATTTTCACGTGCAGTGCCTCTCACCTAATACAGTGGCTAAATATCGATCACACGTTGCCCCTGGTTACGGAGTATACGTCTCCGTTTTCTGACCTGCAGACTATGGGTTCGAATCCCATTTGGTGACATGGATGTTTTGTGAATGTCTTTAGGCAGCAATGATTTTCATCTCCCGATGAAAATGATTTTCATCTCCCGATGGAGAAGTTTGTTGAGAAATAGGACACTTGATCTTACGTAAAGGACAAAGAAGAAGAGCATGTGAAACTACCATTCTACTTACTAGAGGCTTGAAATATTTTTTTTTTTTTTTTTGTGTGGAGTAAGAGCAAAGCATAAACAAGGTGCTTAATAAAACCTGGTAATAATATTTCCATGATTTCAATGGAATTTTCCTTTCTTATCAATTGTATACCCAACAACAGTTCTTAGTGCATTGGACTGAGCTGAGTACGTTGGATGTAGAGTAGGAATCATTAACGTCTCTGAGATTACCAAAAGTAAGCTGTGAAAAACACCCGGATGTGATGGAAGCCCAAAATTTGATTGCATTAGGGATTATTTTCCCCTATTTGTAAGGGCCAATTACCCCGTTTTTTGAGGTGAGTTAGTTGCTTCTTTCCAAAGATATGCCACTCCAAAACTTGAATGATGATCGAATATAATCAATCAACTATGATTTATTCATGTTTATGACAGTCGGGGAAACTAACGAACCATTGTGCTATTATTGATAACAACGGTTTATTAATGGTTAAAGCAAATCCTTTCTCGTATGAAGAAGAAAAAATGCCGTTGATATATTCCGATGTGACAGAAAATACCGAGTCATTGAAATGTCATACGAGTTCTTCCAAAACTTCCATAAGACTTATTTGGCATTTCCTAAAACTGCAAACGTTTTTTAATTCCCACTTTATACAATTTTTGGCCTGATTATTCTGACCAATTTTAATGTCATTGTTAGAGTTCCAGCACGTACTTTCTCATCATTTAATCAATGGCATTGTTAAAAATCACTCAAACAAATACGTCATCACCGGGCAAAAGCGTGATTTCTGTTCACTATTCAATGGGAATAGTGCAGGCATTCCTGAATTCTGTTAAATGTTCTTCTTCGTGTAAATAGGCCATAAAACTGCTTTAACAGACAGCACGAAGCGGACACATAAATCAAGAGAATACGTCAGCACTCAGAATAGAGAAGCTTCTGTGGTGGAAATTTTGGCGATAAATATTTATGCGAAGAATATGTAAAAAAATAATCTACCCAGACATATATGAATTGTGTCGGAGGATTGAATAGCCGTTTCTTGTTCGGCAAAGGGATGGGCATCAGCGCTCTAGCGATTATTAAGTGGGTAGAAAGAAAAAAGAAAAATGTTTTTACTCTGCTATTCAAAGTGCACGTCAGGAGATTCCACATTCTTGGTAGCCACCCTAATTTCCATGCATGATCCTGCAATCACTCCCTGACTGGAATTCTGGCTGGAGTAACTGTAATAAATCATAAATCAATACTCACGTTTCGATTCGATTGTAGAACAGTATTCCGGTTGCAAATGATTGCAAAATCGAAGTATTGATTTATAGTTTATTACTGTTATTTATTTAATGGCTTCCTTAATGTATTATCAGCGTTAATATTAGCTGTTTCTCCGTCTCAAAGTACTGTTTAATGGGAATTCATTGTGATTAAACTGCAGAAATGCCCATCAAAGAAAATTCAGCAGTGCGTAGTAACTGTTGGATATTTGAGTGGATAGCACTCGTATCTTTTTTTTTTGTTTTTCGTAGATTGAAAGATTTTGGATTTTGTTGTTTTTAAAATTAAGTCCACTTCCCGATAACATTATCCTCATATAACAGTCCTGGTAGAACAGTAAATTCGTTACCAAGAGATGTTTCTTATGTCACAGCCTCCGTCGCTTAGTCAGTGAACGGAAAGAGATGGGTTCGAATCCATCTTAAACTCGTGAGTGTTGCTTTGCAATGAAGGAGAGTTAGACAGTCTTATGGGAGTGGTAAGAATTTTCCTGCCAGAAACTGTTTTTTTTTTCCATCTCGCAAGAATGACAACTAAGCCTGAGAACACTCTTAAATATGTACTTACCTCATAACCTACTTTCTTCATCGGTCTTAACTCCAAAACAGTTTCCAATATCCATATTTTCCTTTCACGATGTTTTGCTATTATTATCAGATTTTTTTTAGTTACTTCTCTTGAGAAATCGGCGCTTTCTCACGAGGATGATGCAGCAATTGTTCTTCGCTTGTAAAGTCCAGTTCAAATCCTGTGTAGGTTGCGAGAAACTCTTTATATGAATTTTAACTGAAGTTTGTCTCATGTAGATGTGTCAAAGTCTTTTCTCTCTCTCCCACCTTCGTATAAAAGTAAGCTTTTTTGTCCGACAGAACAGACAAATCCATCTCCTCATGTTTGTTATAATACCTCAAGATTGCTTAATTATTAACTTTTATCCAATCATACCACAGAATTCTTTCTGGATCGAAATAAAGGAATGTGGTCTTCCAGAGAACTTGCTGGATTTTTTCCTTGGGTTGTTGATTATGATTATGATCCAGGAAAAGAGGGTCATGATCCTCTCCATATGTAGAGGACATGGAGAGCAGTTCAAATTCTGATGGCATCTGCAGATCTACTTCTTCTTCTTCTGGATCGCACTTTCTGTTAAATATTATTCTGATATCACACTAATGAATTATAATATTTAAAAATCAATGATATAACAATACTTGCAATTCTATCTAAACATTGAAAGATATTTTATTTAATGGTTCGCGCTGATAAAATTACAAATGATTCTAATATTTATGTTTACGGTAAACTGGCATTCTCAGTTATTCTGCGATAGCAGAATCTGACATACCGCTTTGAAAATATAATGTGACAGCTAACGTGGAATAAAAAATGACTGCTAAACAATTACTCTAGTAGGTGCAACCCCATTGACTCAAATCAAATAAGAGATATCGTGTAGGCTCGACTTTCTTGTATTCATTCAATACCTGTTCTGTTAGCAATGCAAATAATCGAACAAAAGGTCATCCTTATTTTGCAACGAATCAATCAGTATTTTTTTAAACCGGCCGAGAGTTCTTTTTTAAATTCAGTTTGTTTACGTTTAAGCACCCAAGTCGTAACTCTTCATTTTTTTTACCAACAAGATCTGTAAACATTTATCGTTCAAAGGCAAATGTTCCCAAGAAAGGCAATTATGTAAACCAACAGAAGATTCAACGAAGTGTTTGAAAGGCTATTTACTGAAACATATACAGCCTAAGAGCTGTTCGTAAGTGGATGCATCAACTAAAACCGTTGGATAGACCTGTAAGCAAACAGATTCAATAATTGCACTAGAAGTGGAGGGTGGTTAGGTAAATATTCGTTGAAAGAGGAGCGAATTAATGAAAGATTTTGCCAATTGACCACATAAGTTTTAAGAATGGCGCCGAATTAATAAAGGATAAATGAGTGTCGGTAAGTTCAAGGGATTCTTGTAGTGCACGATGGTACTTGATGTCACGTGACGTTTTCCTATCTCTTGACAAATACCAAATATGACTTCAAGGAACAGCTGGAAGGAAATAATATAATTTTAAAGGTTTTTATCTCTTGCTTTTGCACTATTGGTACTTGGGAAATAGATTTAATATATAAAAAATGTTGGGCCGTAGCCAAGAACACTTTCATTTGGCTTTATTGAGCTACACTTGCCTAGAGGGATACGAAAAATGTAAATAAATAAATATATAATAATAAGGAAAGAGTCGGTAACTTGAAAAGCATTGCCATCTGGAAAGTTCAAAAAGAGATGGTCCGTTCTTTAGAATAGATTGTGTGCACTTTCCGATCCTGGAGTCAAAGAAATATCTAACAGAAGAACTGACATTAGGTTATTCTGGTGTGAGATGTGTTTTGAGAAATTAAAAAATCGAAACCTGCAAATGAGTAATTTCAATCAGTAATATCAAAGAGGGGATATCAGTTGATTGTTTTCTACATTGGCATTTGCAAATTAAATTATAAAATAAACATATTTTAAAATTGTGTACCTTCGTAATGTTGCGTAGTCGGTATAGAAGACATTCTTCACCCTTTGATGGCGGTGGTGGAAAGGCTCGAATTCAAATCACGTATAGGACAGACATCGAATGGTTCTAAGAGAGTTTCTAAACTTACATACGCTGCTAATGGAGTTCTAAACCTCCTCCTTGTTCTAAATTACTGAATTCAAAACTGAATTTCGGAATAATGGACTTTTTAATTCAACTCTTCGCTAATAACATTTGCTTCAAAAATTTCATTAGTATTATAATTAAAAAAGTCAAGTAATTATTGAAGAAAATTCATTAAAAATGCGTTTCTTATTAGAATTATTGTAATAGACAATATTAGTTGTCGCAATACTTGTACTTAGTGTTTTTAGCATAATTATGATACAGTGCAGACACAATTATGTTTTGCCTAATTTTATTGACTGATGCGATCGAAACAGTTCGACAAATTTCCATAGGGATCTCATAAATACCATATTTCATTAAATCCAGCGAGCCAGTATGAAATTAAAATTAGCCAATATGTAGATTTGTTTTCAAAATATTTAAAAGTAGTCTTATTTTTGTTGTTTTTTTATAAAAGATGTGTGAAACAACAAATCCCGAATGCCCAACTTGTGCAACTACATTCGTATTCATTAATCCTTTGATCTAATATTGATGGTAAAATAAACTTAATTCAAAACTGAGCACATTTGTAGTGTAGCAAAGTCGGCAGCGGTGCTGCTCTTGGTGAAAAGAACCAGGAGAAAACGGAGAAACTGTTGTTTTCTCTAGCTGAAAAACATGTTTCTTTCAACTGTAGATTGGAGAAAAACAATAATCTTTTCATGCTCAACTTGAATCTTCTATTTATCTTTATAATGTCAGCCTGGCTGGCCGAGTGGTTAGCGTATCCGCTTTCCAGCCAAAAGGCTGCGGGTTCGAATCCCGCCGTTGGCATGGATGTTTATGATTGTACTTGGAAATACTAGTGGTAGTGGGCTGTAGATGGCGTTGGTGTAGTTGCGGTAGGTTGGTGGATTGAGTGGCGGAGACAGAGTTGTAGAGTTGATGCCCTCCCTCGATGAGTCTTTGGGCTCCCTGGAGGTGTCTAATAATAATAATAATAATTATAAAAATAAGGAATAGAATCTGCGCTCTCTAATGAGATGTGGCTTCACATCTCACTGTAGGCAACAGTCTCCTTGCTTATTTGAGGTCTGAAGTGGCTTGAGAAAAAGTTTGAGAAGGGTTTCTGAATGATCGAATTCTTAATAACTGTTGTCATTCGTTAATCTCACTAATAACGATGGTTCATTGATTCACTTTTGGATGCAACATCGGAAGCTGCTGATTAGATTCTCGACTCCCACGTAATCTACTTTAACCGATAAAAAAAACGATCACGACTTTTCAGAATTCAATCTCATTAATAGTGATTCGCAGTTAAGTTAAAAAGTGAAACTGTTTTTTTTTTATTATTTCCTTTGCAGCTGCTCTTTTCCCAGCAGTATAATTTCGACGTTGCATTAGCAATATTAAGTTGATCAAATAGATTTCTGTTTCAAAATTAATAACCGGACAAAGTATCTATTTAAAACTTATTAATTCGCACTTTCAATTTAGCGTTGGGTAAATTCGAGCGATAAAAGAAAGTCGTTATTGTGTATTTATTGTTTCTTTCTAAGAGATAATTACGTGTGCGCTTTAATCAGTAAACGTGACTGAGAATATTAAAATATCTTTCGTTAATAAATCCCCAGATAATGCATTATAACACCATCAAAATTGTGGAATGACTTTTAAATTTAATTTTTTTACCATCAAAATTAATTGATCAATAAAATAAAAGGATCGTGGACTCTTTTAACATACTTTTAGCGTTTTGGTTGGTTGATTGGAATTATGGAAGTGAAGCCATGAAAAGAATATATTATCATCAGAGACCTCCAGGTTGATGAATAATGAAGAAGAAGAAGAAGATGATGAACAGAGATCTGGTAGTCTCTGATGATAATGATGAAGAAGACGGTGATGATGATCAGAGATCTGGTAGTGTCTGATGATGCTGAAGAGGAAGAAGATCAGATATCTGGTAGTCTCTGATGATAATGATGAAGAAGACGGTGATGGTGATCAGAAATCTGGTAGTAGTCTCTGATGATGATGATGAAGAAGAAGGTGATCAGAGATCTGGTAGTCTCTGATGATAATGATGATGAAGACGGTGATGATGATCAGAAATCTGGCAGTAGTCTCTGATGATGATGAAGAAGAAGGTGATCAGACATCTAGTAGTCTCTGATGATAATGATGAAGAAGACGGTGATGATGATCAGAGATCTGGTAGTCTCTGATGATGCTGAAGAGGAAGAAGAAGATCAGAGATCTGGTCGTCTCTGATGATAATGAAGACGGTGATGGTGATCACAAATCTGATAGTAGTCTCTGATGATGATGACGAAGGAGGTGATCAGAGATCTGATAGTCTCTGATGAAGCTGACGAGGAAGAAGACGATCAGAGATCTGGTGGTCTCTGATGATGATGATGGTGATGATGAAGACGGTGATGGTGTTCAGAAATCTGGTAGTAGTCTCTGATGATGATGCTGATGAAGAGGAAGAAGAAGGTGATTAGAGATCTGGTGGTTTCTGATGATCGTAATGTTTTTCCCACAGTTTACCTGTTAAGCGGAAAGAAAAATCCCAGTTTCCAGAAGCGGAAAAACCTCCTAACTCCATATTAAACTAGCTACCCATTTCTAGTTGAAAACTAGTTTTATAATGTTGTTTTTTTCAACTGGAATTGCATTTCGAAGTGACTCAAATCCAGGCCTACCAGTCTGCCTTTCCAATCTATATATAAAATTATTGACCACATTGTTTGTTCCCCAGTAAAACTGAATCATCAGTTTAATATTTTATTAAGGATCTCCTACAGAAAATCCACAAGATCTTTCAAAGAATCTCCAGATCCATAACGTAAAACACACAGCACTTTTTGGTGAGTTAAGTAAAGTAACAACTGTCAGTCTTGTACAAAAAAGATATCTGTAAATCCCCAGAATTCGATATTAAATTCTGAGTAGCGAATACTCAGGATTAGAATATGGTCCACATTGGAGAATTTTACATCTATTGAAGTTTTCAGGTAATGATCTATAAAAGACAGTTGTCTATTATTTCCATGTGGAAACAGTTTTAGCAAAAAAGGAAAAAGAAACGGAAGACAAATTCTTTCGATTTACTATTGAATTCTATTCGTATGAATGATGCAGAAGATTATAACTGGCACTCTCTTTCTTCAATCAACTTCGTTATTTAAGAAACACAGAATCTAATCCTAAAGACAAATTTCAATTATTATTTAATCCTCCGACAATTTTTTCATTTCAAAAACTTATGTGATTCCCTGACAATATTTCGACAGATTAGCTGATCTTCAGATAAATTTTAAGAAACTCTGATAACGAAAATTGTCCATCTAAAAGAAGCAGCTAGTGAAGAAGATGAAGAAAAAAAAATGCAAAAACTGAAACAAAGTTAAAAAAAAACTACCTGAATGTCATAAGGATCTGTTGCTTTGATCACATATTCAGAGATTGATATTATTGATATATAATATCAATTATTATTTATTGATTATTGATTTATTTATTGATTATTCTTAATTGATATATAATAAAAATTATTATATATAATATAATAATTAATATTATAAATTAAAGATACCAAGAAATTATATACTTAGTTTAATGCTTTATCCAATGTAAGCAAATAAAGTTTGCGGCTGAAGTATCTTTCATGACTGAGGCAACTTGTGGCAAAGGTGGTATAACTTCTCATCACTTGCCTTAGTATCCCATAATGCAAAGCACATCCCCGCAAGGTGATGTGCTTTGCATTATGGGAAGGGTCAGGCAGACCCATAGGTGGTGATACTAAGGTGGAAGTAATGGAGAAGTCATATTCCTTTGCCACGAGTTGCCCCAGTCCTGAAAGATACTTCAGGTGCAAACTTAGTTTGCTCACACTTGGATAAAGGATTAAACCAAGCATATAATTTCTTGGGATCTTTACTTCGTGGTAATCTTTATTTTCTTTCATATTTATTATTTTTTATTTCATGTTTATATTCTGTCAGGTATAGAGCTTCTCTTAAATTACAACAACGTTAATAATGCTTCCGAACAAACTTACGGAAGCATTCTGCATTCCTCTATTGAGACCTGTATGAACTCGCTGAAGTGGATACCTCCATCTACCGTAATCGGTAGACATTGCTGCCATTTACGGTAGATGTGATATTTCGAGTAGAGGTAAATGGACAGTAATGTTTGTCAGTGGATAAACAGCTGAGTGGACGAATAACAGTTGGAGTCCCTTAAAAGGGGAGAACAATGTTGCTCTATTGGTTTCAGTTGTTTTGCATCTTTCTCGTTGGGTGCGTTCATTCTCACGAGTTGTGCGGCTTACACGGCTGAACAGAGCCTTTCACACTGGGTGTTAGTGATTGTTGAATTTACTCAGTGTGTCATCATCTCTTGCCATCGAGCTGACAGCGCATTAATCACGTGTGGCCTAATATGACAGTTTTACTAATTAAAATGGCATACACGCACGTAATATATATATATATATAGGTACGAAAGAGTAATACTGTCTGTCATTATAGAAGAGGATCTTGGCGATATGATTTACTCGCTACTAAACACTCTATTATTCTGCTAGGTCAGTCATTTCCATCAGAGTGCTGAATGATGGAAAATCAAAAAGCATCTGCGCATTTGGATAACCGACTGAATAGCCAGTTCTACAATGCATCGTGAATTAAAGGCAAAGGTTATTCCTCTGTTAACATTCTATGCAATAGCAACTGACATCAGTTGATTTTTTCGTATACAAACTTCCATTGATTGAAACCCACGATTGCCATTAGAACTGAAGTCCGTCTTTAGACACACGCGCGCGCGCACACACACACACACACACACAACCCTAATGAAGGCAGTTCCCCATGGCATACATCGTCTAGAGAGGGCCCGCTAGAGACACCCAAGTAGAATCACTGGCGGAAATATTTAAGTACCTGTGGTTACAGATAAGGAAAATTTATAATATTTATCGTCTTTAGCAGTGAGAAATTCTATGTTTATTGGAAGCAAGATATTGAGAATGTTAAAAATAAAAAGGTACAAAATTTAAGATACAAGAAGTAGTTTTCTTCGTTGTTCATTCTCTCTGTGTGTTGTCCTTTAGGACAGCTTTCCCCTCCTGTGCATTTTCTAAAGAGTACACTTTAGAGGATACTTTTGTAGTCTTTCACCAGAAGACAGACCCTTATAGGTTCAATTTTAGACACCGACTAGAAGAACTTTTACTATCTCTTTTTTTTCAACCTGTTCCATGGTTAGGTGAACTTTGACACGGAAGGTTGTGTTTTAACCATTGAAACTGGAGTTTTTAATCCAGTAACTCAGAAATCCATGGAAATAATATACTAATTTCAGTTTAAGAGTACAAGATGGTACTTAAGACGCGCTGTAATTGGAAGACGTAGGCTTGAATTACGTTTCTGAATGGAAGAATCTTTATCAGGGCTTCTTTTCAACTGAAGGTGAGTTAGACAGTTTCATAAAGAAGAGCAAGGATTTTTATCATGGAATCTCTGATTTTATTTTTTTCTTCACGCAATTTACAGACAAAGATACATTATAACGAATCACAATATATCGATTTTCATAAGGTGGTGCCGAATGCTAGTGTGACATCCAGGTGGTTGTATTGTCATACGCTAAATGAGTAAATAAATCACGTATTTGTATCTAGAAATGATTATAGTAGAATAGTATACACGCAGAGCATTAGGAAGAGTAAAATGAATAGATAAATGGAATGGAAACGATAGTGTAATGCGGAGAAAAGGAGCAACGAAGATGGTCATATAATAGTGCTAAGATGGATCTGATTAATATTACGAACGTCAAGTCGCAGAATAAAAATATCGTTGAAAAGAGAAAGTAGGAATATTTCAATAGTTAGGAAATGGCTTGAGAAGAAAGAGGGACAGAAATCTTGAAATAAAGGAAGTGGAAGTAAAAACGCTTAAGAATTCCAGTAGCGGAATCTGAGGTCAGATTGCTAGAAAGAAAAGGAAGGGCTTGCACGCAGCGCAGTATTATCCGACTGGATTACCGTAACATAAATTAAGTTAAGGTAATCCAGTCCACTAATCTAAAATAATCCCTTATGGCTAAAACAGAAAAGTTGAGGTCAAACATTCGATCCTACTTATATGTGAATTCGCGAAGCGGAGTTTGGTATTAAACAACAATCGACTACTTATATAACTTGTTGAAGGAGAGTTCATCCTCTCTTGGGCTGTCCATCCCTGAATGGGTTTCATTCGATGTCGGATTACTTTTGCATTGGTGAAAAGCACAACATGGGCAAGCGACATTTTGTCTGGTCGTAGTTGTCTTCGTTTTGTAAATTTGCGTTCGTATGGAAACTAAATGGAGTACTTCGGTGAGTTTTAATTAAAGTGCCCCTGCACGTCTCCTAATGTTTGCGACTGGCACGAGAGCAATAACAAATAATTTGACGAACAACGTCTGACTTACGCTGATTGCTTGCGGATCTCTTTCCTACGGCTGTCTGTGATCTGCTTACTCTGTTTCGATCCAAGTGATTATGCCAGTCTTATCTTATCTGACAACACGCACGCACACACACTTGAACACCCAGATTGCCTGCAAGGATTAGCACTCACCTTTTACGTGAAAGGAACACTTGTCATTGCCCTCATTCTTAGCTGGCGAACTTCTTGACCTCTTCTTATGTACATCAGCGCTTTCACCCGATCCTGCCTTGAGTTATATCGACCAGGGATTGACCGGTGTAGTAACCCACACACATACACAGATAACAGGAATTCTTTTTTTTAATCTCTCTCTCTCTCTTTCTCTCTCTCTCTCTCTCTTTCTCTCTCTCTCTCTCTCTCTCTTTCTCTCTCTCTCTCTCTCTCTCTTTCTCTCTCTCTCTCTCTCACACACACACACACACACACACACACACACACACACACACACACACACACACACACACACACACACACACACACACACACACACACACACACACACACACACACACACACACACAAATTCTGAATTCTCCAAAGTTGGAATTTCGTGAATTCTGAACTAGTAGATTTTCTTGTAATTCGGAAAATATTATTACAAATTAGAATGATGGAAAATCATCACAACCACTAAAATATCCAAGATATTTGGATTTGGTTATATTCATAGCTATATAACCATGAATCCTTGAACTCAAGAAACCTTACAACTTCCGATAACATAGATGAGTCGAACTGCATCAAGTGTTGTATTCGTTTTATATCCACTTTCATTAGAATATTTTAAGGTGGTGGTTAAGCTACAATATAGTACTGATTCAGACTCCGTTTTTCTCAGTGACAGAAAGAAACACCTTAATAAGGGTTGCCAACTACTGAGGCCATGTGTCGTGTTATATGATCGGTCTCCTATGGAAGGAAGTGTCAGATAGCTTTGCTCTTTGCGAGCAAAACAGACAAACCAGAATATAGACATAACAAGCAAGTCTCATACACTTAGTTGAATGTTGTAGACTTAGATATCGAAAAAATTGTATATACTCAAAGATAGGTTTATAATCATTATAGTTTCTATGACGAGTTGAGTTATTTTTATCAGCACAACCAAGCAATATTCTTCTATTTTCTTTTACTATCTGAAATTTCAATTAAGACGAAATCCATCAGGAAAATGAATAGGAAACATACAAATCCAGTAGTCTATGCGCGTGTTTGATCATAAAGAATATTAAATAGATTTTTTTTTCTGTTTTGGCTATGTTATTTTTCTACTATTACTTGGCTTCCATGATTTGATACTACTCCAATAGTCTTCAATGTTATTTCAATGATTGAGAAACTTCGACTAAGATTTTTCACCAAATAAGGATGTTCGTATCCGGAAAATGCGCTTTTTATTTAAAGGTGCCTTTTCAGTATCTGGCCTTTCATACAATCAATCAGTCAGCCAGCTATTCGTCTTTCTGTTGGGAGAAATATGAGCTGCAATCCCATTTTCATATCCAAATGATACGAAGAATGGGATGGCTCTCATACTCTCCATATCAAAATGAAACCATTCTAATCACGATAATACTCCTCATGCAAATGATGAACGACGCCACTATCGACAATGTACAATATGATCCGTGCTAGATAATAGGTTACATAATAGCCACCGCTGATTATAATCCCGATAATGGATGCTAATTTATATCCCAGTAAAGAGAAGTAGCCTGGATTTATCTTTAAATGCAAGGTAAAAAATGTACATATAGTCTATAAACGAAAGAAGGAAAAATTTGATGTGTTTTTATCGGTTGGAGGCGGGGGTAATGACGATCCCTATCTCCGTATATAAATCTAGAAACCATCGTCATTTTATGAGTTATTTGACCCCCCCCCCCCTCCAAAGGCATGTTTACCCTATAGGGGAAAAGCGACGTTATCAAAGTATGAAATAACGAAATTAGCATCGATGCCCCCCTTGTAAATCAGGTTAGTCGGCAAAACAGCTTCATGAGTTGGATAAACTATCCCACTAACATATCACACTGCAGCCCTGGAACCAGCGATAAATTTTATTGACTTATTAATAAGCAGTTCGTGCTATAGTTACTTCATGTTTTATTCAGAAAGCGGAAACCACTATTCGCCTCTGAATCCTTCCGTTACCAAGGTAACATGCCATCGGGTAACCACCCAATGACAAATCACTGTGAAATGCCGAGGTTTGTGAGACGCTCTTCATCCCCGCCTACCGAGCCACTTAGACTGGAACTTTTCAATGGGTTCCGTGTGAAGAACGAGCCGGTTTCATTATTTCCTCATTTTCGAATGGTATTTGAAATTAGAGTCATAACAGGGATTCTACAACGTGTTCTGGATGAGCTGTCTTTAATGCTAAGCCTCGTTTCTTGCATTACAAACCAATGTGGAGAAGGATTTTGTTGATGATGTATCAAAAAGACTTCATTTTTGTGTGCTTTAGAATCTGCAGTATTTAATTCCGATCAGTCGTATTATCAGTAGCTATTACATTTATTTAATAGGTGTCAGAAATGTAATCAATGATAAATTACTACTTTTTTTTTTCAACGAAAGTTCAATTGAAAAATTTCTTTTGTCTAGACAGCATCTTCGTATTTTAAGGTAAAGAAACTCGATTGGAAAATTGCCCAAACTTGTATTTATTGTCTTCGGTAACAAAAAAGATAAAAAAAAAAGCTCAGTAAATCCTTTCTTAGAGTAAAAACATTTTGTGGGCTGGTTATTGAAAAAAAAAAGTCTTACAGAATCGAAATGTGAGTTTTATCCAAGTATTAATCTTTTTCTTCGGAAGTAATGTATTTCTTTTCCGTCTTGTCTCTGCCATCAGATTTCTCATCTTCTGCTCATCTTACTCCATTCATTGCATTTTCAACTACTCTCTCTCTCTCTCTCTCTCTCTCACACACACACACACACACACACACACACACACACACACACACACACACACACACACACACACACACACACACACACACACACACACACACACACACACACACACACACACACACACACACACACACACACACACACACACACACACACACACACACACACACACACACACACACCACAATGTATGGACGTACGCATGCGTAGCTAACTATGCATATATCTTTCATTCTGGGCTATCTCCATCTGAAAGCTGAAAATGAAGGAATACTAAATAACAGAATAAAAAAAAGAAAGAAACCCCTCTTTTATTTGGAGTAGAAGAATGCTCCTGTATTATTCCTCAGAATAATAGAAGAGTGCTTTGAGTCAAAAGTGTTGGAATGAAAAACATAGTGGAAGTAGAAGGAATTTTTGCATAAAAGTGAAAAATAAACAGAATGAGATGTGACAGACGCAACAAAAACTCGCTTGTTTATCAAGAATACATCCCCGTTAGTTTTAGGGATATTTTAACTTCATTACAAGAAAATTGAATATATTGCAATAACGTTCTATTAAAATTAAATTAAAACATGATTTTTAATAGAATATTGATCGGAATTGTACAGAAAGTAAAACTAGAATATGCAGATTATATGCGCATATTTTACAAATATAATCTGCAAAATATAGCAAGATAATTCTGCAGATTATAGGATGATAATTCTATTAATCATAAGAGTTTATTCATAAATCTATTGGAAGTTTGAAACTGCTAAGAATCAGAAAAACCTAAATATTTAGTTGGCGTCAAAAATGCTTATAGAGGGCACTTCCTAACGTGTATTATGTTGAAAAAAAAAACAGCCTTTCAACTAGTATATACGATAAAAAAGAATGGCCTAATTAATAGAAGATAGGCGTCACCTGACTGTCAGTTACTTTTCTTGTGGTCAGTGTTAGTTCCAAATTAAGAAAGAAAGAGAAAAGCGGACTGAATATATGAAGAATATAAGTTGTTCCTTATATGCTATGTATGCTGCATAGAATATGAAACATACTGTGTAGCATATTAGTATGCTGCCTATCTTAATGTACCGTTTATTATAATCAGAAAAAAGGTAACAAAGTCAATATAAAGAATAGCAAACTTTGTATAAAAATTATAGACGAATACTTGCAAAATATTTAAATGAAATTATTACAAGGGAATATTTCTGAATGCTAGGAAAATGAGGTTAATTTTGAGAAGTTACGGATTTTAGGATGTGCAATGGGACGAAGCGAGAGTGTTAGTTACGTGTTTGGCTGCTTCAAGAAAAGCTGTTGTTTTTTCCCCGTGTATTTTTTGAATCTTTAAAGAGGCAAAGAAGTGGTTTTCACTTTCTTCTAGCTACGAAAAACAGGTCTCTATCGAGTAACCTAAACCGTCTTTGCAAATTTTTCCTTGCAGGATAGTAAAGAACGAGGATACTTTTATTGACTTATTAATAACAGTCTTCCTGCTACAATTGGTTCATGTTTTATTCACAAATCGAAAACAGCTTTCCACCTCTGCACGGTTCCGTTACTATGACAACCTCTCTCTCTCTCTCTTGCTTCTAACTATCCCGTTCTGAATCGACGAGAAACAAGCACGGTCTAGATGTGTGTGTGTGTGTGTGTGTGTGTGTGTGTGTGTGTGTGTGTGTGTGTGTGTGTGTGTGTGTGTGTGTGTGTGTGCCTTATGACAGGATTTGCTTTTACTCTGCTCCATCGTGATTGCTTAATGGCGAGATTAAATCTGCTACCAAGAGATCCACCAAGTTACGTTCAAACATCAAGAATTAGAAACATTTATTTTTTTTTACATATTTTTACTTAACGATTCTTGAGAATGGGGGGACGTTGAACAATCAATATTCATTGCAAGTGCCTACAGCATCCATTAGCATCGAAATGTATTTTGAAGCATGCATTAAATCGTTTATCTGACATGCAATGGTATGCCCGTTCTCACTACATTTTCGTACCAAATATCTACTTTAATATCTGCTTTTGAAATGAATTTCTCGCTTCCAAAAAGATCCACGTGTTATCTCAAATATTGTTCAGTTCCGAATCCGTTAGATATGCTCAATTCCATTGCGAGATAAATGACAAATATACAAACACAAATGAAATAATAAACAGCATTCTATCCAGTGTTAAAGACTAAATAATTTATTCTCAAATTTATTGTTAAGGTTTTCCCCTCTTTCAATACTTAAACAGCCACAGAAAGCTTTTGCATTCATTGTTACAACAGGCGTTACTACCTCTGCATGCGCAAACGTGTTACCATAGTAACAGCCGTAGTGCAACTATCCATTGACGAGAAGTGGAGAAAATCTCTAGTTTATGGGCGCTGCTTTACTCAGCGTTTCTCGGATGTCGTCTCGTGGCAGACTTGGCTACTTGCGCGCACTGCATTGTTACAAATGGTTGGTTAAAATCGCCTGCTCTGTGAAACTCTTTTCTTTTCTTTTTTTTTTAACGTGTTTTCTGTTTGCGGGTTTATCGTTTTGTTTTTGTGATTTAAATCATGGAATCTTCTGTAAGGTAATTCTGGATAAAATTTTCAAGCAAAACGCATACAAAGCATGAAGTAAATTCTGCATTTATAATTAACTGCAAGCTCTAAGAAGCCTATTTTAGAGCATTTAGTGTACCAAGTGACGCTCTATTCACAATGTTCTTTGCTCTTTCTTCTCAACCTTTACCCCATCTATAGGTGAACTATGTGGATACAACACAAAGGGTTACCAGAAATGGTCCTAGGAATTAAATAGCATGTTTAGAACGAATATTTCTATTTTAATCCAATCATAAAAATAATTTCAAAATAAAACGAGGCTTTAAGGTTTTTCGTAGTTTTCAAGATCGCTTTAGCGTGAGTTGACAGATGATATTCGCCTGCCCTTCAGGACTTTTCCATTGTCTGGATTCGCCTTTGTTTACAACCTGTTGCTTATCCCATAATTGTTCTCTCGGGTTCAGGTCAGAATTCCACGCAGTCTTCGCACATTTGTAATAACGCAGTACCACCATCGCCATTAGTTCGTTGTTGGCACCACGCCATCCACATTTCGAACCTTGTAGAATTTTTTTCTTGTGTGTGTGTGTGTGTGTGTGTGTGTGTGTGTGTGTGTGGCAGCTGTCAACAAACGAATCACCCATCGATGTTGGCCATGACATTATTTGTTTATTTTTATTCGAGCCTTTATTCAATCAGCTGGACATTGGTATTATATTATTAATTGGCCAGTTTTTCCGTTTAAAAAAACGTACGAATTGCGAATAAATGCGTTTCTACAACACAATGGCAAAACCTATCCATCTTATCAAAGTTTTTTTCTTATGATATAATCCTTGATAAAGAAAAAAAATCCTTTTTTAATTTTCATATTTTAATTGTGTTTTTCATACGCACCACAGTCACATGATATAACCAGTCATGAAAATTTATGTAACGTTATATCACGTGATGCTACCAAATGACAAAGCTTAACACTCGATACAATTTAAGGTACTTAATCTAACATTAAGCGATCTCTAATTAAGAGAGGGGAATCTTAAGATAATATATAAATTGAAAATCTTAGTGATCCTGATGTATCGTTAAGATGATACCAATCATTTCAGAAACATCAAAACACTGTAATTAATCACTGGAGTTTGTTAATCTTAAGTTAAATATCAATTTCATATCTTAAGAGATGTCGTATGAACATAAATTTTCTTGGAAATGCCAGTTGATTGTTTTATCGTTTGTTATTCGGGTATACTAATGGCACATCGAAGGCGCGAGGTGCGCGTGTGGTGTGTCATTTGAATGAAAGGATTAGGAAAAAGTTTTAACATCCTAATTAGGATTCAAAAATTAAGATCTAAAAAAGAAATTTCTGTGCAGTTTGTCCTTAAATAATTCAAAATTCTTGCGACAATCTGTTGTTTTCAGCAGTGGTTATCATCATCATCATCTGAGACCTCCAGGAAGTCAAACATTCATCGAGGAAAGCCATACATCACCCACACCAGCATACCTTCTCGTAAACTCATTCACACTAGATGCACTCACTACACCAATAGGCAAGCTATTCCACTCACTTACTGCTCTTTGGGAGAAAATTATACAATTTTTTCCTACTTACTAGTGCCTACAGTCCACATGCTTCCAATCCGCTCACAAGGCCTTGTAAAGAGGCAAAATGACTTCCTTATCCTTACATGGAAAGTAAGGAAATTAGTAAAGACATTGATATGGAGCATTGCACTGTATGGATGTGAAACCTGGATTCTAGACAGAGAAGATGTAAAGATTGGAGGCTTTTGAAATGTGGTGCTGGTGTCGCATGAACAAAATAAAATGGACAGAAAAAACAAAATCGAACCAATAAGTCCTGAGAGAGATAAACGAAACAAGAACTCTAATAAAATCGATCAAAATTAGAAGGGATAGGTGGTTTGGACATATACTTCGACATGACGAACTTGTGAAAATAATAACTGAAGGAAAAATAGAGGGGAAAAGAAGAGGCTGACTAAGGAAAAGCTTTCTTGACGAAGTCAAAGACAGCACGGTTTGAGGAGTTACCAGGAGGTTAAGAAGAAAGCCAATGATAGAGCGGAATGGAGGAAATTGCTGAGCTACGTCCCCAATGCAACTGATGATGATGATCCTTACATGTTAAGGTTCGTTTCAATATCACAAATATCCTCTGGATTATATGTGTAATTTTTGTTATCTGACCTTTGAACTTCAAATTCCTATCCAACACAACTCCAGGATTCCCAGCTTCATCCATTATTTATTTATAGCATATGATGAATTAAAGGCCGTGAAGCTCCTTTTACAGGGAAGCACGGCACCATCTCAATCCCCCCAAATTTTATCCGGGCTCGGGACCGGCATAGCTGACGAATCAGGCCTATAGCGGGGTCAGTATTCCTGACTGTGATCCTTATGTGTTCACTGGGCCGGTTTGCCTGCTTGCGAGATGAAAAACCCTAGATAAACTGGGGAGAAAAACCCCGCAGTCCACGCCCAAGATCGGCCAACTTTGCTATGTCTGAGAAAGATCTTTAAGCTCCTCACGTTAGCGACGAGAATCGAACCCAGCTTCATCCATTTTTGTAGCGTAACCCAGTGAATACATTATGCTGCTGGAAATCTCATCATTCCAAAGTGCATAACTTACTAATATCGACTGATGTTTGCTTATGAAGGTTTAATTGACGTGGCTCATGTTAGTAATGTAACAGCCCTTTTTTTATTAAGCCAGCTTATCCCAACAAGTGGTATTTAACTTCTGTTTTCACTTTGAAGAACACCTTCCATTGAGAGAATGTCTGTCTTCAACGTTTGGGCGATGGAAGAGAAATATACAATTTAGTAAGGAAATTTCACAGGGTATAGACAAAAGAGACATTTTACAGCACAGGGTAAGTAGAGGAGAACTTGGGGTTATCCCTGGAGACTAAGGAGCATGTGAGGTCCAGGTTCTTCTTATAGAATGTAATTAGCTTGTAGAATTGACTCCCAGTGGAAGGTGTTATTGCATTCTTTGGTGAATGATTTTAAAGAGAGATATGATGGGTATGTAGGCATTGTATGATCTTAACAAAGCCCTCCCTCGATGAGTCTTCGACTCCTTGGAGAAATCTGGTTTTCCCTTTCAGTCGTTTCCAACCGTAGGTGACTTTGTAGCATTGCCCAGAAAGTATTCCTGTTGAGATGTTTGCAGGGTAGATCACCATTGCTTTCCCCACTGTAATCTGTGTGTGTTCACGAGGCCGGTTTGCCTGTTCTGGGGGACGAAAAGCCCTAGTTTCCGGGTGAAAAAATCCCCCAACCTCCGTATGAGACCGGCTAACTCACCTTTACTATAAAGAGACCAGATGAAGATTCCTCACGTCACTGATGGGAATCGAGCCCAGGTCTTTCCGACCAAGGGGCTTCGTCTATACTGACTGAGCTACGGAGGCTCCCCCGGATAAGGAAAATAAAAATTATATTTAAAGATAGTATCATGGCACGGAAAATTTCAATACCATTCAAAGTTGGTGCTTCTATAACAAATGCAATTACAACGAACAAAGAATGAATGTTAAAATAATAAAGTCCAAGACAGGAATATTTCTTCACCGAAACACTAAAAATATTAGTGGGAAAGGTGCACGCTGTATTTTGCGTGTGTGTGTGTGTGTGCACGTACTCCTATACCACGCTATATGGTAAGTATTCTGTTATCAAGAAAAAAGAGGGAGGGGTGGAGTTGGAAACATCACGTTAGATGATGCATTCTTTGCAAACGCAAGAGCAATTTTATAACTACTATATTTTTCATCGATCATAAAAACAGCGTTGCGTCAACGTCCCCCTTCACAGACAGACAGACCGGAGTCACCCTTGATACCATCATCCTTTATGTAATCGCATTGGCGGTTCGAAGAGTCTCTTTTCGTAGCGGCCGTTTCCTGAGCGCAAGAGTCACTTTTCCACTGATCACTTATCATCGGGGATGTAACGGAGATGGTCAATCAGTCATCTTCTACTTTCCGGGATGCTCGTGGTGTGTGGGGGGGGGGAGAGGCAAGGGGAGGCGGGAGACAAGAGCACTTGATTCGGATGCATTAGTGACAGCACCGTGCGAGGTGTGTTTTCGTGATATCCGTCTACTTGAAAGACGGCTTAAAGAGAAGTGTATGTAAAAGCTTGGAAACTGCATGAATACTTCTCTAATGGCTTCTTCACACGCGCTGTCTGTCTGACCTTTAGTCATCGCTTATAGACGACTTTCTGTATGGAGAACATCCGATTATTTGTAGTAACATTTGCGAATTTTTGATAACTGTTCCTGATCCGTCAATGTGGCTTTTGACCTAAGCGGATGACCTCGATTTTACAAATGTCCGATGAGTGCACGGGGGAAGTCCGGGTATATATTTTTTTGTCTGGTGGTCGAATATAAAATTTGAGGATCAAAAAAGAAGCAGTTCTTTCTGGTATTTTGGTGAGAAAGAGTCTTCTTGAGTGATATTGGACAGTAGTTAATATACCAAATGGATTCGTTGACGGGTTCGTTCCGTATTACTTAAAAATTGCATTATGGGTAACGAATAAAAGTCAATATCTCAAAGTTATTCCCCAAAAAGTATTGCCGATAATAAAATCGAGATAATAACTGGATCTTTTTCTCCTTTGTTTTAGTCGAGGGACAGTCGGTACTTGTCTCCTGTCATTCAAGCAGTCAAACTTCTCAATCAGTGATCAATTGTGTCAGTCTTTGAAGGGAAAACAGTTTCATGTTAAATAAATAAAAGAAACCTTCGTGCTATTGTATACTTTGGAATATTCAATCCCATCATACGAAGAAAATAGTGATATACAGACTGAATATTTAAGTTACGGTGTAAGTTATAGTTTGTCCATTCTCCTTTTCCTTTTTATGCTTAATGACCTTTTACGATCGGCAGCGAATTTGATAGGCCTTGAACCGGAACAAAATACTGAGACCTGAGAAAGACATAAGCGCATTAATGTTCTAACATAGTGTATATATTTACATTATTATAAAAGCAATTTATCATAGACTATATTTCAATAATTATTTGGACTCCTTCCGTTTTAGAATGAAAGACAGCAATGCGTATACTATTGTAGTAACACCTAGTAGCCTATAAGGCAAACAGACAACCCTACGTCTACCATCGTATTAGAGGCCTGTGGAGAAGAACCTCGAAAGATGCATTATCATAGGATGTCATATCGATGTCTTCTGTATTCGCGACAATCGGTGCATTACCTAAATGAACTCTAGACAACCTTATTAGCCAATGGAAGTACAGAAGTCAAGAAGTGTACCGTAAGCTCCAGGAAGAACATCTTTAGTGTTAATCCTGGATCTTCATGAGGAAGTCATTCCAGGAGATTAACACAAAAGTTATTGACTTCTTGGAACTGGCTAAAATAACCGGAAGAGTTCAAAAAGCCTTCGAAAATTCAGGTTAATAGTCGACTCATTACACAAAGGGCTGCGCAGTATCACAACTCTTCACCCTTTATTCAGAAGTAACTGCATATAAGCGAAATTCAACTCCGTAAATGAGTGTTATAGGCTACAGTGGAGCAAGATGAGTCAAGATTGGAACTTATTCCAATACGTTCCAATCTTATTCGAAGGAAAGAAACGCCTTCGGTACGGGATAGAACGTTGGATACGGACCTAGCCAGTTCGTTGAAAGGTGAAGAAAGAATGGGCGAAAATTTCACACTTTTTCCATCACAAAATGGCTACGAATCAATGTTATAGGCTACAATGGAGCAAGATAAGTCACTTTCTACAATGGTGGAAAGTGCGATAGCGACAGAAGATATGCAGTTTAGAATTCTTTGAAATATAATGATGTCCTAATATTTATTCTAATATAGTGATGTTAAACCATAAACGAAACAGCTAAGCGTATATCTATATTTTTGTAAGATATTCATATTGTAAAATAAACGTCATGCATTATAGTAAAATTGTATTACGAGCTTTCCACAAATTAAACAAAAAAGCTGACATTTGCAATATAAACTTAAAAAGTTCTTGAATAACTTACCTCACTACAGGAGGTTTTTACTTTAATATTACTGCCATTGTACATACTCATCTCACGTGGTTTATTAATTTCGCGCATCGAAGGGTGTATTTATGTCATGGAAAGGTATTATGATATTCATTCTTTATTTCTTCAGCAGAAAGAGCATAAGCATCCTAAGCGTTATTTTATTATTGCGCTCGGTGTTACTCCCTTGGAGTGCGTGTCCCTTGGGTCTGTAGGGAAATCTGCCACTGATTACCAAGTAATTGGATTTCAAACCTAATTTTGGTACGATAAGGTGGTCAGCTCTAAGTCCGTTATGTGTTAAGGGAAATACGTGTGTTTTTGGAGTGGTTTGTCTGTCTGTTCTTCGAAGGAAAAATTGTGAAATCCCCCCCCCCGCCAAAAAAAAATAATTCTAGAAAGTTACCTCAAATTTCCACACTTCTTAGGAATAATTTAAGATTTATGACTTATCCGACTTTAGAATTCGACATCTTAAAACCCTGTTTTGAAGCGAACTACAAACGAAATATGTTGAACAATTTTGGCTTCGTTAAAGAACTGAAGTGATTCTTTTTCTTTCTATCATATTGTAAAGTATAGAGCCAAAAGACTTTAATTTGGCATGAATAAGAAACAGCTATCATGCAAGTGAAACATAATTAATGCACTAATAAAATGCAAATATACGAACTCCTGAATGGAGTTGTGTCTTTTAAGTACTGCAAACCAAGGCAACTCCAATGTGAAGGTTATATTTTCATAAGCTCTCTTGTAAATGACGAAACTTTTAAGTTTCTTTCTATATTTAGCTATAAAATATGGATGGATCCATAATATACTCTATTTTATTTATCATTTACAAGAGATTTGCTTATTTATTTGCTTATTTATCATTTCCAGTAGTTCATTTTATTGAAAATCGCAAATGAAAAGCATATTGATATCCTAGCACGATGTCGCCGATTAATTTTATGACTTAACATTAAATTTCAATAACTAGAGCGTAGATATTTATGCAACAACAACAACAACAAAAAAGAAGAAAATACATCATATACTTATAGTGTAGTGTATGGAAAATACTATTTTCTTATTTGCATATGTAAAGTATATGATTTCTGTTCTGTATTGAATTTGAAATATTTCCTTGTTAAAATTTATAAAATATACAAGGATATTTACAACTTAAAAACAGTCTGTGGTCTCATCGTCACACCGGAACCACTCCGTAAAAGATCATCCTCTGGGCAGTGCCACAGGTGCCAGAAGTTTGGCCATGCCCAGAGTCTATGCAGAGCGGAATATAGATGCTTAAAATGTGGCAGCCACCCAACCAATACCTGCACAAAGCCGAGGACTACCTCGGCCAAATGTGCCAACTGCAGTGGCCCTCATCCCGCGAACTACAAAGGATGTACTCAGCACCCAAAGAACAGACGGATGGAGGCAATCAATCAGCCCTCCTCCTTCAGCACAAGAACACCAGAGGCCCAGACATCAAAACCGGAGACTCAGCGGCCACAGTCAGAGACCTCCAATAATAGAGACACCCGAAAGCAAACAAGAAGCTATGCTGATGTGACCCGTGCAACTAGACCAAATCCAGAACAAAATCAACCAACAGCACCTAAAAACCTAACAGCTGTTATTACGGCCTCACTAGCAAACATGCTACAAAATTGAAGCCTATCAAACCCTACTGAAACCTCCACTAAAAGATTTCTTCGTGAAACACAGGTCATCCTCACAGCTCTCATAAATGAATAGTAACAAACTCATTCCAGCATCTCTTCAGATAGTTGCGTGGAACGCAAATGGCCTTAAAAACAAAATTCTGGAACTCCGACACTTCACATCTAGGTATCAACCAGATGTTATTTTAATCAGTGAAACTCATTTAAAACCCTCAGATAATCCTACAATAAGGGGCTATCACCTATACAGAAATGACAGACTACTCTACATAGGCGGCGGCACTGCCATCTTTATAAAAAAACTACATTAAGCACCACTCTGTGAGCATTCCTTCAACCACTAACCTTGAGATCACAGGAATGGAAGTAGTCACCAGCTCCACTGGCAAACTGAAAATCTACTCAACTTACAACCCTCCCCAAAAATCTCTAATTCACTCTGATCTAAATGCCATCTTATGCACCAGAGAGCCCACCATTATTGCCAGGGATCTGAATTCCAAGCATCCTGCGTGGAATTGTACAACCACAAACAAGAATGGTTGCATCCTTTACAATTACTTAGGATCAAGCAACGCTGTTGTGGCAGGCCCCACCGAACCAACTCATCTCAGTACGTTCGGCACTGCTGACATCCTGGATATAGCTATCCTTCAGGATATTAAACTTCAATTCAGCATCATATCTATGGATGAACTATCATCCGATCACAATCCAATTCTACTACAGCTGGGAAATCAAGAATACCTATGTCCTCCTTCTCACTCCTACATTGCATGGGAAAGACTGTCAGCAGCACTGAAGGATTATATTGGACCTGTTCCTCACATACGCACAAAAGAAGAAGTAGAAACTGCAGTTACAAATTTCACACATCAAATTAATTCTGCTATAAAGATAGCTTCCTCCTACAAATCTGCCCGCAAGCCAGATCGTTTGCCTGAAGACATCATGAACTTGATCAGAGACAAAAACAGAGCTAAGAAAAGATACCGTAACATGTGTGCACCACAAGATAAAATAAATCTAAACAGAGGGCAGTAAGAGATGCACTCAGAGCCCATAGAGACCAAGTATGGGATGAAAAGTTATCCTCCATTTCTCCTACTGATCACTCCATCTGGAGACTACTGAAAAATATCAAAAACAAAGACAGATCCCTTCCCCCAATATTCTCTGACCAGGGCCTTGCTCACACAGATGTAGACAAAGCAGAAGTTATAGCACACAACTTAGAGGAGCAATGCAGGCCTTCGTATGGAAACTTTGACTTTGACCACATATATAAGATTCACAGCAAGGTCGGACACGCACTCAAACTTCCTATCTCCAGCACTGACCATATTGCACCAACATCACCTGCTGAGTTATATGACATTATTAAAAAATTAAAGAACAAAAAAGCTCCTGGGCCAGACGGCATTACTAATCGGGTGATTAAACTTCTGCCCCGAAAAGCAGTAGTGCACCTGACCAGTATAATAAATGCAATTTTAAGATTTCACTATTTTCCTTCCACCTGGAAACTGGCTGACGTAATTCCTATACATAAGCCAGGCACCCACACCTACCGCAAAATTATCGTCCAATCAGTCTTATCTCAAATCTGGGTAAGGTTGCAGAGAAGGTCATCCTCTCACGACTCCAAAGCTCAGTAAATGACCTAAACATCCTCCCTAAAGAACAGTTTGGTTTCAGGCAACACCATGGTACTACCCAGCAAATCCACAGAATTGTGGAATACATCACCACCAGCTACAACTGGCACCAGTGCACAGGCGCTGTTTTCCTAGACTTATCCAAAGCATTTGACAAAATCTGGCATTTTGGACTCCTGCACAAACTTATCTCAGCTGGTACCTCACTAAAAATGGTTCACTTAATCCATTCATATCTTCAGAATAGATCAATGCAAGTAAAAATCAACGGTTCTACATCCTCCCAGCGCCACATCTTTGCTGGAGTGCCGCAGGGATCTCTACTGGCTCCATTGCTGTTCTCTATATACATGTCAGACATCCCGCACAATCCGATGACTTCCATTTTGGCCCTGTATGCGGACGATACGGCAATACTAACCAGATCTCTGAGACCTCATTTCATTATCAGAAAGCTTCAAGAAAACCTTCTAAAGCTAGAGGGTTGGTTCTCCAAGTGGAGATTGGAAGTCAACCCCCAGAAAAGCTCAGCCGTTCTTTTCTCAAAAAGGCCAGTCTCCTGCAGGAGATGTGTTACTATTCAATACTAAAATTCCCTGGCAGACAGAAACAAATTACCTGGGTGTAATTCTCGACAAAAAGTTATCTTTCAACCAACACATCAAATCTGCATGCACAAAGGCATCTAAAGCCATAGCTCAGATCTATCCGCTAATTAATAGAAATAGCAAACTCAGCAACAGAATCAAATTGCAACTATACCAGATGACGATTCGTTCTATAATCACCTATGCCTCTCCGGCCTGGAGCCACACCTCTAATGCTAACATTATCAAAATACAGCGAGTGCAGAATAAGTGCTTGAGAATGATTCTGAACGCCCCGTGGTATGTTAGAAACAATCAACTCCACAGAGACACAAATATTCCCTATATTTTCTCTTTTCTACAATCCTTAGCAACCAAGTTTTTCCTAAAGACGTCCACACATCCCAACGATTTGGTTCAGCAAGCTGCAGCATACGATCCAACGAACATATTCAAATATAGAAGACCAAAAGCTATATTAGCCTCCTTTAGCGATGCATAATCTCCATGCCCATTCAGGGCGAGCAATTTGCTCATATATTTTACCTTCACTGTAACCACAACAGATAGCGGGGAATATGAAAAGCATCTTGCTTCACCCCTAAAGACATAAATGTCAATTGTCAATTGTCAATTTGAAATATTTAGCATATCTCAAGGTCTGGTCTCGATTATGAGATGACCGGTTATGGTCCTTTATGACTGAGCGTTATTATATATATATATATATATATATATATATATATATATATATATATATATATATATATATATATATGTGTGTGTGTGTGTGTGTGTGTGTGTGTGTGTGTGTGTGTGTGTGTGTGTGTGTGTGTTAAAAATACCAAGCAATTTTAAACCTGGTTTTACTCCATTTCCCAAGTAAGCAAACAGACAAACAAGTCAAGTTTGCGCCTGCAAGTGATGCAAGTCTAGCTGATCCTACAGGTAGTGCAAGACCAAGGCAACTCGTGGTAAAGGTGGCGTAAGCTCTGATCACTAATCTTAATATTTACCCTTAATGCCAAAACACATCTCCAAGAAGGGGCCCCTTGCCTTTAATACAAAACATCATACATCCCCTTCTTGGAGATGTGTTTTGGCATTAAGGGTAAAAATTAAGATTAGTGATCAGAGCTTATGCCACCTTTACCACGAGTTGCCTTGGTCTTGCACTACCTGTAGGATCAGCTAGACTTGCATCACTTGCAGGCGCAAACTTGACTTGTTTGTCTGTTTGCTTACTTGGGAAATGGAGTAAAACCAGGTTTAAAATTGCTTGGTATTTTTAACATTTACTATACCCAAGGTAAAATACCTTATATATATATATATATTGTAGAAATTTTATTTTATTGTTTATTGAGATATATATATGTATATAGTATTGTAGAATTTTTATTTTATTATTTATTGAGACGATTTTTTTGTATTTAAAAAAGAAGCATTCTAAGAGATACCAAATTTTTGGCTAAGTGGTATAGACCAGCGCTTCCCAAACTGTGGGCCGCGGCCCCCTTGGGGGCCGTAGGTTTTGTTGAGGGGGGGCGTGAAATAATGAAAACAATTTTAAAATGTTTTAAAACAGAGTAGATTTTTTTTATTTTAAAAGAAACGTATTTCACTTTTATTATTTATTTTTATTTTTTTGTTATTTTTTATATTTTAATGGAAAAATTCACACATTGGTGTTGGTTCACAAACTTTGCTTCCTGTGTATTTCGGCGCTTAATGAATATTAGTAAATATTGCTTATTCATATGTTTCATTTCAAAGCAGTGGTTAATTGTATTTACTTGGAATGCTCTCCAGGGAAGCTCCAAATCTTCCTGTCCCTTTCATCACCCATTCTTAATCAGGGACTGTTGATATTGACTTTATATACATATCAAAACTCGTTTTATATTATCTCTCATCCGAGCTAGTTTTCTGTTACCAATTAAAGTTTCGCACATACTTCACATATGAAAAAAAGCTTAAACAAGTTCATGTGGGGGAGATAGTAATTTGCTTGCAGTGGTAAACAACACCCCTCCCTAACAGCCACTATACTGCAGAGGCAATAAAAACAAGTACTTTTATTACGCCAATGAATAAGGTATGAGGAGTCTGTGTAATACATTTCTCAACAAATAGTGCAATTAGAGATAACTCGGATAAAAATACACTAATTAATGAATCACATGTCCCCTCATACAGAAACTATGCTGTATAGACTGAAACAAAACCATATGTTGCATGGGCAAACACAGTATCTAACTAAAAACTATTGTTAGATATGTGTGAGTTCGATTTCCCAAGGCAGCAATAAAATTCAGCCGAACGTGTTAAAATTCTTAAAAGTGTTAAAACTAATATATATATATATTATATTATATATACATTATATATACATTATATATATATATATATATATATATATATATATATATATATATATATATATATATATATATATATATATATATATATATATATATATATATATATATATATATATATATATAATGAATGTTATGGCAGTTTCACATATGGAATTCGGTTGAAGAGAGTTAGCATTTCAACTCAATTGTCAGCTATGCTTTTATCTTTCGGTTGCGCGATCTTTTGTTAATACCGCACCAATCATCTGCACGTTTTAATAACCTGCCTTTGCTGTCTGTTTCGCTTTAGGCTTAATTACCGTAAAGGGAGAAAAGTCACAAAAGAGAAAAATGTTCCTGGTCCAGGGATTCCCTTATTCAGGTAATATTCACTCATTTCATGTTATCAGTCTGTGGTGTGCCAGTATCGGTAAGTGGTGCTATTATTTGATCTATTCTACGTTAAAAAATTTAATCCTGTGTTTATTTTTTATCAGCCATTAAGTGGCTTATAAAAAATAAAAAAAAATCCCGCGAACAATCAGAAGAAGCAGAAACAGACTGAAAAAAAAAAAAAAAAGGACAGTATTTCATATTTAACCATAACAGCCCGCATCGTCTTCAGAACCAAACGGTAAGAGGCAAAAAATGTAATATATGCATTTGCTTTTTGCAATATTCGCTGTGTATGTTTTGTATTGAATATAAATACAATAACTATTATAATAATATCTCTCTATTACGATTTTTTTCGAGGGTGGGCCGTGAAATATTTTAATTTTTGCAAAGGGGGCCCTGACATTCAGAAGTTTGGGAAGCACTGGTATAGACCACCCACATTATGCAATATTCACCGGGGGATATTTTTTTTTTTGTACCTTGCTGTCTTCAAGAAATGATATAGCATTAAGTGGCTCTGAGATTGATGGTATCCTGTAAGGGTAGAACGCCTAGACCGTGTGGTTTATATAAATGGAGTCTGTACAATTGGTAACGATAATATTATCATTACTAGTTGTAATATCATAGTGATAATATTGACAATAGGGAGTAGTGTTCGAAGGAAGCAGGTAATTAGGAGGAGGGTGTTGTAAGGTTTGGTGTTTAGGCCTTTGTCGTTTAATATATTCATAAAAACGATTGAGGTGCAAATATTGAGAGCTACATTTCAGAAATCATATAAATTATCGTTGTATTTAGTAGCACAAACTTAAAGACTCATAAGCATTCGTCACAACACCATTAATATATTATATGTAATATATTAATGCTTAGGCAAATGTATGAATACATACGACACTAACACTTTTCATTTATTGAGCTATTCTGTAATGAAACTTTGTTATTGTTGCCCAGAATAACGGTTGCCATAGTTTCGTTTAGCAACATAGCAGCAAGGTGTTACTGTGTAACCATTGTAACTGTATAATTCATCAAGAGGGGATGTTATGCTTATGAAAAGGTTTATTAAAAGTTCACCATCTTGGACAGCGTCAGTTGACTGTAGCTTTATAATATTCCTTCATCCGCTTCGTAATTTCGCACGTTCCTAATAGGATTCAGAAAGATGCATAAATACACTCTGGACAACCGAACGATGAGAACTAGTTACAATTGCAATAAAAAAAAATAGTATTTTGAAACAGTCTCTTTCCTTGATACAGGCCACAGCCTCATGATGTGTTTATTTAGCTGTGGTCGAACCAATTAGACGCCAAAAACATATGTAGTTCAAATACAAATATTAGTAGAAAGAGAAGGGGGGGGGGGTTGTGCATTGTGGATATACAACCGAAGAAACTAAGGCTATTAGTATTACGACTGTTAATTAGAAAGATCTATTTAATATTAATCGCTTTAAAAGCCGCGTTTCAATCAAGATAAAACTTAAATGTCTTTTGATGACAACCATAACGAACTGGAATTATGAGCTGGAATGTGATGTTAATTAATTTATTTATTTATTCCCGGTTAACAAATATAATGTTGAGAAAACAAGGACCTATCTAGACTAAAACAAAGAATTATAGAACACTCAATACACGAACTAATGAAAACGAATATATAGAAAAATTTTCAAAAGCAGGACAGGCAAAGCATTGAAATATTCGATATATGAATATGTCGAATACGCAATACATCGAATATGCAAAATATTTGGTGACGTGTGTCATCACGTGTTCTAAGTAACTATTGAAGAATGCTGCTGGTCAGTAATCGTCAATAGTGTTGATCACAATGGAAAAAACAAATGATATTTAGGAGTTCGATAAAGAGCTTATTGTGGGTGCCAGTCTGGCTGGAACCATGATTTTTAAAACAGCAGAGCTGACTGATTTCTCAACAGGCGAGATTTCTCCGGATGTTTAATCAGTAGAAAAATAGCCCACATTGCTTGTCTAAAAGGCGTAACTGTGATTCTAAGACAGTCTGTCAGGAACGAGATCGTCCTCGTCTAAGAAATCTTCTACGGACAAACAGAACTTCTTGTGTGCAGCAAATTCACTGAAGAATTTAATGAAGCGCAACCCATATCTCACCGAACTATGAGCAGGGAATTGAAGGGGATCAGTATTGGCAGTCGAATATACGTAAAAATAAAAGTTTCTAACTCATTTGGCCGGAAGATATTGCTAACGCTAATATTTGTTATAACAATAATAATAAACTTTTAATTTTTATAACAAGTTATGTGATTGCACGAGTATAAATTGCAGTACATCTAGAATTAAACATGAGCATGTTCGTTTTTTGTTGCACCTTTTATTATTGAGCATTTCTTTTATACATGTATTACTTAAACACAATGCAATTTCAACCTTTATAGCATGCTTTACAATCAATATTTTCAGTCTGTATATCAAACAGTAGTGTTTAAGAGAACCAAGCTAGATTATCTTAATGTTAGATGTTTTTCATAAAAATGTTAATCACACTTCTCCTAGGATTCAACACTGATTACAATATCCTTCTATTATGATTCTAACGACCATTAAAAGATTAAATTAGAATTCTAATTATGATTTTTATACTTTGTAACTGTTTCAACTGTTTGGAAATGATAGTCGGTAATTATACTAAGTACAAATTTCTCTTGATATTATATGCGCATTAGCAGAAATATCATTACTAAATAATAGCAATATCATTATGGATAATCTCCATGTTAAGGAGAGATGCAGCTGTTCAAGTGCGAGAAGAACGGCTGCGTTTATCTACGATGTCTACTTCCAGTATAACATAATACCAGACTTGGAGAGAGAGAGAGAGAGAGAGAGAATGTATTCTCGTGTGATTCACGTGAAGTTTGTTGAGATCTTTAAATTTCAAAGCAAATTTGAACACTGAAAAAATGACGTAAATGTTCTTACTAAAATCAGCCATGCTATGGAAAGGGGTATTCACCCCTTCTCTCTCTCTCTTCATTTCACCTTTTTTGTCTCCTTGTGTTGCTACTCGCTTTTTTCAGCCAGTAATAATGTGTCTTGTCTTTTAATATTCATCATTTCAAATGAACTACTACACAGACACGCTGTTTTAAATTTCTTGGAATTTGCAACGATCCTTGCCCTTTAGAATTAGTCACGTGTTCTGCACTTCTGCCGAATAATAACAACGCCAAAAAAAAAAACTCTTCTTTCCTATCTCCAACATTTAGCTCTGAAAGATGGAGGAAGCCGTAAATGGTGCGATTACACGGCAGGGGTGTTATTCACAAGAGCGAGAACCAACCAACCTACATCAGCTTCTCTGCCCCGCGCTCTCTTCATTCATCATAAAAGCAGAATGATTCGGACGAGAAAGAGAAAAGAGAAGACAGACGTACAGACAGACCGGAGTCATTGCCGATACCATCGGTCTTTATGAAATCGTGTCGGTGGTCGGAGGGTTGGTTCTCCGACCGGCTGTTTCCTGAACGTGAGAGTCGCTTTTCCCTTGACCACTTATCATCAAAGACATAACGGAGATCGTCCATCTGTCATCTTGTCCTTACCAAGATGGTGCTAAAAATAAGCTAAGAGGAGAAAAAGAGGAATCGATGCAGATAGACTGCCTGGAAATAAAGGCAACGCTTCTGACTCTCAGAATATGGGGATGGAGTGGAGGACTTTAAATTATGGGTTTTTTCCCCTTTAGGCAGTAATAGAAAGGCTTTGGATTTAGCTATTGCAAATAACTTTTAACTCCCTTCTTACATAACAGTGCATTATTTTCTGATCTCTTACATTTGCTGCGAACTTGCTTTCTCTGATCGATGGTAATCCATCGATTTCGAGAAGCAGAATTTTTTTAAATTGTTTTTTTTGTCACCTTACATGTTACTCTTGACTAACTTTACATCACGTGATCCTCACGCGGTGAGGTAACTTCTGGCAAAATGGTAGATATTCTTGAACATTCCTTAAGCAAAATAACGTCGTTTCTTTTTGAGACGGGCACTTCGTATAGAACACAAGTACGACATGAATCAATAGAAGTTCCTTTTTCCGAGTTCTGCCAAAGAAGTATTGAGCGATGCTTGGAGTGCACTTCCTTGTTAGGAAACCATTAAATGATGCCTTAAGCGTTCTTCTATTTTTAGAAAAGTTGTGAACGACGCCTTTTCGTGCTTTCTTGTCAGAATGCTAGCAAGTTACTTGTCTGCTTTCTTGCGAATAAACTAGAGCTTCAAACAATCCCTTATATTTGTCACTTAACGAAACCTGAATACAAGAAAAAACAAGAGAACGGTGCCAAAAGATGTGACACAACTTTCATCGACTCCGTATACAATTCGAAAAATGTGTTACGTCATAATTCCACTAGATGGCACTCTACGAGTTTCGTTTGAGTGAGTTAATTGAATTTGGTCATGAGTGTCACGATTTACATTTGTTTTTATTACTTTTGTCACTAGGTGTCGCTTCACTCGTAGATTTTTATGATGTTAGTGTCGCCGTTACACGATTTGTAAAATGGCTGCTTTGTTTTTGCGTTTATTTTTAACTCTAGCCAAGGGATTTTTAATTTGAGAAATTATGTTCCTCCCATGATGGTTTCTTTTGCCATAATACCTGTACGTGCTGACTTAGGGTTGTTCAAAGGCGCGAAATGACCGTGTCTTGATTCATTTAGTCTTGTCTTGTACTCGCTATACAGACGCCTGTGAACCATAACTGCCAACTAACCCGTATGATTGATCACGTTTTGCTAACAAAATGCTTGAGATGTTCTTCCCTTTCGTACACGTCTTCGGTATGTGGCTCTCTAACCTGCAATTTTTTTTTTTTTTTGTCACACATCATGATCACGCCTCCTAGTGGAACGCCATGTAATGAATATTAATAAACCTCTTTTAGCCGTAGTGTATAAGGATAGACGCCACATTAAGCGCTTCTTACGGTAACACTCCGTCTAGGCCTAGGAGTTTGAATTTAAGACGTGTTTACATGATCGTGTAGCGACTGGCCATACGGAAGGGATGTGTTCGAGTGCATAAACGCGTACGTATATTTCAAACGTGCAAAAGGCAGACACGAAACACTCATTTGTTTACATTACTGCACTTTTCCGTCTTCATACGAATGGATATTCGGTATTTATCGTTAGCGAGTACCCCATTAACGAATACGATGCACTTAGTGTCAACAGTAAAGTACTTGGTTAAGTTTCAGATGATGATCGCTTCTTCCTACTTCCACCCACGTCTACACAATCGCCTTGGGAGGGTGTGAATAATTAACGTTTGTTTCATTCTTATTTTATAAGCAAAGAATTGCATCATATGATGGAGAAAATGGGCATCGTATCATCATCGTCATCATCATGGTTTTTCCATTCTTTCAGATTCGTTAATAAAAAGAAAAAGCCAACTGTTGTGGACAACAATAATTTTGCAGTTGATTGTTGAATGATTGTTGGTGTCTGGAGAAACAGCTTGTTGGGATTTGGGATCCATTTTCATTTCGCTCACTTCAATCTGAATCCAGTCCTTGGCCTGAACAGGACTATAGGGGAAAGAAGTCCTTAATGGGATTTAGATTCGAGTATTCCCCCCCTCCCCTCAAGAGAGAGATATACACACTTTTGACTCACCTAAGGAGGATCAACTTGAAGGGATAATGTGATTCGCAATGAACTTTAACCAATCAGAATCCTGTAATAACCATACTTTATAGAGGGTTAGTTAAAGATTCACATTAATGGCCGAAATATTCTCTAGGAAGTCATCCTTTGGACTGTTTGCTGACAGATCATTCAATCATTAGGTAAAGAGTCTGGCCTCTATCAGTACTTTTGCTAGCATTCCATCAAAACAATTATTGCGTACTTTCTTGGTTGAGCTTTGGTTTTAGCATTTGCTTTAGACGAGACCTATGGTTAGAAAGACCCGGATTCGAATTTCATTTATGAGGTGAGGAACCTTTATCAGGTGTTTTCAATCAAATGGAGAGGTTAGCCGAACTTATATGGACATGGAGGATTTTTGGTCCCTCAACACAGGCAAAGCGGCTAGAAGAACACACGCAATATAAAGGCGACACAGGACACTACGGAAATAAGGATTGACCACCCTGTTCTGGTCACAGTTGGTTTTCAATGCCTACATGCTCAAGGGTAGGCAGTAGAAATGATCAAAACTACAAATGTAATTTTGATCATTTCGCGACAGAAAGTAGTTCGTTTAAATACTTATTGACTTGAAATTTTCCATCATGAGTCTCGATCTTTCCCATTCAGTATTTCCTACATGAATGTAGGTTGTAGTTGCTACTTTCATGGACTCGAACCTTCTATGCTAGTGAATCCCCCCTAATTTACAATCTTTTTGGCAGAAATTTTCATCATTCTATTTCCTTAGGATCATACTCCGGTGTATGATAATTCATAATACGGTGTATGATAAATATCAAAAATATTTCAGATCACTCCGAATTCATTTTTGTTTCTTTATTTCACTTTCCTTCGGTCATACTTCCCTATTAGGGAAGGCATTAACATCAGTCACCAAAACACACAAACAATACCATAAATGCCAACATTACGTCAAGTGGATGTTCACTTTCGTGTTGATTTACGTCATAAACTGTGACATAAATGACACTCTGGAACCTGAAATCCTCATATGTGAGCAAGAACTTAAGTAGGCCCACTTGAAGTACTTAATGAATGCATTTGTCAGTGTAGATCCGCTTACTACAATACCAACAATCACTTCCCTACTAAGGTTAAGGCGTTTTTTAAATTTTATTTATTATTTTTTATATTTTTACATAGTTGGGAAGCTCTTTTCTAGAGACCAGATATAGAACTTTTTCAAGCCACTTCAGACATTCAAAATATCACATCGGGTGATGAACGTCATCTCCCATTCTAATGGCATTCACAAAATATCCTCGATCCCAGTGGGATTTGAATACGTGTATTGCAAAACCTGAAGTGGGGGAGATAGAACATGAAGACTACCATTATACCTTCCCATTTGGGGGTATTCTTGTTATCAATGGAACACTGTATGACGCGACCTACTTGAACATTGTTCATGACCAAGTGCATCCATTCACGTTGACCATACAAACAGCAAACACTTCAATCAAGGTAACGTGACAACGAGAAATGGTTACAGAATCACATGTTTTTTTTGATGGATTAATTCCCTCATTCATTAGCTATCGTCCCAGTTAGAGTCTTCCCAGTAATATAACAACAACAAAAAAACTTCCGATTTACAAAAAAAAAAACAAAAAAAAACCCAGAAATCTTTCCTCTTGATTAAAATATATTATTTTCCTTCAGTCCTTTATAAAAGTAACAGAACTACTGTTTTTTCTTTTCTCCCTTTGGTATCCGGTCGTTTCTACTCCATTCAGTTGTTTCTTACATGCTTTAAAATTCCACGATAATTTCCACGCAGTTGGAATGAAGAGAAAGCGTCAAGGAGGAAGAGGAAAAGAAAATAAAACCACTATGAATGACACCTTTCAACCGGTTTCAACTAAGCAACGACCGTGTTGACTATTTCACCCACTTCATTGGGGAAAAAAAAGAAGCTTATTGTATACCCAATAAATCACCTCTTATGTAAAAACATGCAAGCCAGTTGAGGAAGCAGGAAGCTAGTTGAAAGCTTCAGAACAAAGCCAATGGAAGGCAGAAAAAATTTTGTATGCCCTGATAAGGACTATCTTATCGACCAGATGACAGTCCTATACTACAGTTTCTATCATAATACGATACTAAGTGAAATGAAGATTTTTAATTAAAATTATGAAATAATTTTCTTGTAAGAGACAATTCTTCTTCAGCCCATGCATCATTTAGGAGATAGAGTCCCTTGATTACGGGTCACGGCGAATTAATGCAACCTGTATGCCACTCATCTGCTGCAACTCTAAGAGGCTGTAGACCTGCGTGTGTTCCAGAGCCGGTTTTCCTGTTCCGAGGGGAGAAAACCCTTCTACTTCCTGTGCGAATGGCTATCCCACCATTTTTGATAAGGATTCCTCACCTCATGGACGTAATTCGATCTCTGGTCTTTCCATCCAAAGGGCTCGTCTGTAGCAATTGAGCTACGAAGGTTCTTGGAGACAGAAAGATATATTTGTTGCTGCTTCCCCACATTTGATGGTCAGCCGAGTTTTTTAAGTTGGCATTAAAAATCGAAGCTTCTTCTGGGAGAAAAGATATCATCTTGTGTCAAAAATTAAAGAAAAACAAAAGTAGAAACATTCTTGTATTCAATTGATGCGACCCTATTAAGATCTTTCTTCTGTAAATCTAGCATCTTGGAAGATACGACAAAACCACTTAGGCATTCTTGAAGGAAGAAATATTTATATTTATTTATTTAAAAACATATTTCGCTTATCCGATGACGTATTAAACATATTCTTGCATAATGCCTAATCTATTAGTAACTGCATCTTTCATTTCTAACCGACCTACTTCTATTTTGCAACTGTGGCAAAACTTGCCAATTCATCGTCTACCGAACCAGCAAGTTTATTTTGCCCAAGCAAGCATAAGATAACGGTAAGTGAAGTTCGCTAACAGATGATTAATACAAGCAGATAATAACATTTCGAAACCTTCACACTAGCTGATGATTGCTAAGGATGATGCAATAAGGGGCATGCTCTAGCAAACGCCAAGGAGAAGTACACTAACTGCACAAGCTGAGTGAAAATTAATGGTGTTGATCATTAATACGTAATGGAAAAATGTATTACATAAGAGAGATTAAAACTATTGATTACACAATTAATATATTAGGATCATAAGTACCTAGATTGCAGGACAAATAAGAAAATGCTGTGGACGATTAGTTGAAAAGGAAACAAATGATGGCTAAGAAATCCTCCGGAAGATACACAACAGAAACAAACGAACAGAGTTGGCATCGTGCCAGACTTCACTCTAGGTGGCAGTTTAATTGGCACATTACACTTTAATTGCGTGCACCTCTCTAACAGAGGAAATGAATATCAAATTTTACTCTTTAAAAACCAGGAAACGTTTTACACAACTAAGAGCACAGCACTGTTTATTCGGAATAAGTTAACACACGGCAATAAAACTGTTCTCAGGCAGACGTTTTTTTATAATTGTTGTTCTAGTGTTTATTATTGTGACTGTCATTCAAAATGCTAATTGGGAGCTTAAAAAAAGAAAGAGGGAGACTAAACCAAGCTGAGAACCATTATTTAAATCCATTTCGTTATTACAAGGATTTTTTTTTTAATTGTCTGAGACCAGATGCTTCGTTGGTGTAGTTACGATCTGTCAGAAACTGTTAGTGAAGGATCGGATTACCAATTGTAATTTAGAAAGCGCCATAAACACTTTCACTGGGATTCTCTTTTTGTTGTAGAATAGTTAAAACAGTTGTAGTTTCGCATTTTATATATTGAAGTTTTAAATATTTCAGAATGTTTAATTGGCCTGAAGATCCCGCTGTCATTCTGCTTGAATTACAACTTTCAATTAAGTGAATAACATTTTATTTGAATGGAAAAAAGTTAGATGAATAACCTTCTTGTTTATAAGCATTTACAGAACTGATATTTTTTTATGGTAATTTAGATTGGGTGAGCTAAGGCGTAGTTAATCTGAAAACCACTTCGAATCTCCAATAAGCAGTTGCCGTCTTACATCGGATAGTAAAATTCATCAGGCTCCTAAAAATATACTGTCTAGTCAAATGTCATTTCCATCCAGAAGGTGGAAATATCATTTGATCTCAGGTAGAGAACAAATGTCAAATATTTACTGCACATTTGGATCTCTACCTGAGATCCAAATGTGCAGTAAAAATATATGACTAGGCTCTAATCTCTTCCATCTCGCAGTTAGTATCACATATCTGTAGATATATGTGTTCAGGAGGCCGGTTTGCCTATTTTGAGAAACAAAAACCCTTCACCTCCGTATGAGACCGATTAACTCTCACTGTTTGATTGAAAACTTCTGATAAAGGTTCCTCTCGTCATAGACGAGAATCGAACTCGGGTCTTTTCAATCAAAGGACTCGTCTATACTAGCTGAGCTACGGAAGCGCCAAAAATTAACCACTGTACTAAAGATTGAATAATAATATCAGTGAAGAGACAAAAATAAACAAAATAAAAAGGATCTAAGATTTCTTCTCAGAATGTGTGCATGTGAAGTGAAATTATATTAACAACTGAATGTTTGCCAAATCGTGCATTTTCACCAACTCGTCGCACTCAACTCTAGCTCAATGTTCGCATGTGGATATAGGAACTAATATTTGCTGCAGTGTATATAGCTGATGTCCTAACAGGTCGAAAAGTCCTGGGTTTCCAATCCCGTTTAGGATGAGTTATGAGGGCTTTCCAAATTGAAGGTGAATTCCGGGATTAGCGTGTGTAGTGACATTACGCCAGAAACTGAAGATTTGCCAAATATTTAATTTTCGCAAACTCATTACACTTTAGCTCAGATAACAGTATATTAAGTTTGTGAAATAAGGATTTAGTTAACATTAGGGAATTAATTAGGCAAATATTCAGACATCCAGATAGTTGTTTGGCAAATATTCAGACATCCAAATAGTTTGGCAAATATTCACACTTTTCAAACATTAGTTTGGCAAATATTCAGATTTTTCATTTGGCAAACTTTCAGACATTTATATATTAGATTTGGCACACATTCAGACATGAGACATTAGTTGCTATTTCGTTGCCTCTGGCAACGAAATGGCAACTAATAGCTGTGCTAGTGATGCCTACTCTCCTAAATGCAATATCCAAGAACAAATGTTACGAGAAACAATATTCATTTACTTGCCTATAAGTGCACACGCACACACACACACACACACGTATAAATCTAACACGAATGCAGTGCTTTAGCGCATGAAAAAAGAACTCCTTTTTATTGCTTTCTTTTTCTTAAAAAAATACAGCGAGTACTAGAAAGACAATGTGGAGGTAAATGTAAGGACAAATGCAGAAAACTTCAGATAACAACATCTCTGCAAATGTCTTTCATTTCTTTACAGTTGATGTTTTTCGAGGTTTTTAGCCTTCATATTAGGTTAAGGATTCAAAGAATCCATTAGACTCTCTCTTTATGATCTCAGAAATAACATTATTGGATTATTTTTCTGCCAAATGCACATTTTTCGTGGCCAAGCCTTTGACAATTTTATTTTATCTTGATAACAGCATGTTTGCTAAGAAATGCTTGATATTCTCTGGAATTTTTTTTTATTTATTAAAACATACAGAATATCGCTGCATGGAATGAATCGATCTATTTTGTATCATTAAGGAAATAAGACTATCAAATAGCTATTTCGAGACTACAGGAACAGGATGAAATTGTCGTTGACGTGATATTGGTAAAAGCACTAGAAAATTCTTCCGAATATGATACTGTCAAAAAAGGGGAAAACAATGTGTTTCACATTGTTTATAGAGGGAGTATTGTTGCACTCGTCATTAATTCTCTGCCTGAACTTTTAACGATGGTTAAGTTGCATGCAAATTTCAGATATAAAATAAAACATTGCAATGCTGGACTTATAGGAGGAAACAAAGCTTAGGTGAGTTTCTAAATTCGATTTTGGCTGCTCAGCACAACCGCTTCTTGTGGAGTGACAAGCTTTACCACCTCAGCCCTTGTAACATGTGATCGAATGAACATCCGAGGTTTTCTGAATGAGATTTGAACTTCATATTGCACTTCAAACTGACACAATCGTAAGAAGCAGAAAAAAAAAAAAAAGTCACATCACCGCCTTTGGAGTTGAAGATTTTTTTTTCCAGGCCATGCTGCACATTTAAAATGGAAACATGGAAATTTGCTTTCCACAGCACAACTTGTATCTGTTCCTGTAACGTTGTTTTGTGTTTACATTGCATGGCTACATTTCGAAATGCCTGCAGCGTGATGGTATAAAGATTTGCTTCTCCAGATCACTGAAAGAAACCAACTCGGTTTCGAATATCTTCAGCTTGTTTTTTATGCATTTCAAAAACGTATTCAACTGCTTAGGGAACTTATCTGTTTCGCAAATATGATTTTGTTTTGTTTAGATTATTTCTGTAATTTAATTATGAGAGTAATATCCCCGTCTTGTAATACTGATTATCAGACTGGACTAGAAGCTATGGATTTCAGCTTACGAAACTTTTAGATACGCTGTGAAATGATCCCGATAAAATGAAACAAACCTCAGAAAATTCTTGACAGTAAAATTAATTTTTAATATTATGATATTCACTTAAAGTTGTTCGCATTTTGTTCATAATCAAAATTTGTTGACATCAGCAATAATATTTATGAATATTTCAATATTTGAAAATTCTCTAACTATAATTATTACATTCCATGTTTTTCTCTTTTTAATTATGTTCTTTGAGCTATGCTTCCATGATATGCATAATTGCATTTTTGGAACAGTGTTCATTTTTTTTTCTGGATGTGATTCTCCATCAGAGCGTACTGGAGGTCTAGTCATACTGTGAATAGTCACATTCGAATCCCATACAAGACATGAACTTTTACAACGGCTTTTAAATTGAAGGCAAGTTAGCCAATATCGTATAGGGATGACACATGTTTCTTTCCCTCTCGAAATCTCGTGTTTTTCATCGTATAAAACAAGCGAGCCGCCCGAAAAACAAATTTACAGGCATAATCTTACATTTGTAATCTTAGTTAGAGTACTTCGTCAATTATGCAAACAAATCAGCTAGTAAGTTCGTCCGTATATGTACCTCTACTTTGGGCAAAATCTTCCACTGGAAAATGTGATTTTGGCGTGCCTATAATAGTTTCAAAGTCAAACTTATTAGCATATTACTTACGTCATTTTCCTTCTTTGCCTATAGTTACAACATTCAAAGTACAATTTCCTGTTACCGGAAAGTACCATAAAATTGAACGCACTTTCCTTTAGTGGTGAAATATTGTACAGCAGACAGCAGTCACCTTGAAAACCAGTCAAAACATTCTCATAATAATAATAAATTTCAAAACGTTGATAAACATTAAAGTGTCTGAAAATTATGTTGGACAGGGAAAGTATAAGTTTCGCATGGCAACCGACTATTTGTAACACGCTATAACATTTGCCTTCCATGTCCTATAATCATTTCTTCTTTGTCAGCTGTAATCGAGGTGAAAATTATAGCTTTTAGCTGCTGCATGCAAAACCCTTTTATTTTTTTTTTTTTACTCAACGAACTGTTCACAGTGACTTACGAAGAAATTGTTTCCTTGTGTCCGGATGATTTTTTCCCCCCTCTGGTTGTCATTATTGTGGCACGAACATTTTTCGTCATTACATGAGGGGAAAAAAAAATCATTTTAGTTTCATTCTTATAAGGATAATTTCGTCTCGTTTCTTCAAGTACGTGTTATCTTTTTCGTGTACACGAGAGGGCGCGTGTGCTCTTGAGAATGTATTGCGTGTATGCATTGTTGATCGTGTCTGGTTTGGAAGACTGTCTGACGCAGGATTTAATTATCAGTTTACTGGGGAGTTTCGTGGTTTCTAATGATGTTAATGATGGCTCCATGATACGTTCGTGGATTGGCTGATTTAATTCATTTGCTAAGTTCTCGTGATCGAATATGTAAATGATGACGTCTGTTTAGCCATTACGACATTTTATGATTACAACTTCGTAGCAATTTTTATAATCTAGAATTAAAATTAAAACTATGTCGCTTTTATTTTTAGTTTTATTAATAGTAAACAATTGCATTCCTTTAGCTATGTTACTACACTGGTGTCCAAAAGCTAAGGACTAACTACATTTTTACTTGTATACGAAAATATTTTCATGACTACAGCCAAATGCGGACATAAATTTATTGCCAACATGTTAATAAATTATATTACACAAAAAATGTGTTATAAATTTCGTACAAATTAAATTGCAATACATTTTGGCGAAAGTCATAAATTTCCTAACGACGTAGTTAAGGAATTAATGTACAGTGCTTACAGAAAACTATGCGGAGAGACGTTTCAGCATGGAAGATGTCCACCCCGAACTGCGATGTACCTTTCAGAACATCGTACCATGAGTAGCACCAAGTGATTCAGGGGTTTTGGAGGAAAACTGGCCCACTCCTTCTTCAGAGCAAGGAAAAGGCTTTGTTTGTTTTCTGGAGAGGAATTTCGAGAACCAATGCAGCTCTCAAACGTATCATATCAAGTTGAGATCTGGAGAGCGTGCTGGCCACTCGATTTCATTAATATTGTCGGCCTTCAGAAGTATCTACACTACTCGTGTACGATGTAGTGTGGCATCGCATTCCATAAAAATGAATTCTTCGCTTACAGCCCCATTGAACAATGAAACATAACGTTGAAAAAATTCATTGCAATATCGTTCACCAGCCATAGTCCCTTTTTTCCAGCACTTGTAACTCTGTGCGTCTATTAAGCATAATGCTTCTCCACACCATGACCACTCCGCAATTACTAGAGATATCCCTGAACATGTATTTCAATGGAGTCGGCTTGCAAGGTTGACCTGCCGTGGCTCGTTGATTACGTTTTGCTGTTATAACCAAAATATCTGTCATCATGCTCCGTGGTAGAGCGAGGGCAACGTCTTAGCAAACGCCTGGAACACATCCCATTTTGGTTTGAAGGCTGCCCAGAGCATGGATACAATGCTATGTGGGATTTCAAACTCTCTGGCAATATTAGTAATTCTGCGGTCTTCTTCACGCTTTCCAATAATCCCCCCCCCGCGCGAAATCATCTAGATGATGTCTTTGAAACATTACAAGACATTCAAGTCTTTTATCCTATGGAGCGCTGCCATCTGACCCCTTTGTGCTCGATTCGAAAATCTGAATGTGTACCTGCTTTCTACTCGAAATCGTCAGTTATACAAATTGGCATAAGCTGATTCGTCTGAATTTTTGGTTATAATCTTCAAAAATAGTGTTCGTCCTTAGGTTTTGGACACCAGTGTATTACCGCTCTGGAAGGACTGCTGAACAGCCATTGTAAGAAATCATTGTGACATCCTGTTGTAATTTGTTCATGCAATATTCAAGGGGAAAATAAAATATTATTTGCGATCTGGAATGGTAGCGAAAAAATAAAATCTTTCTGCAGTAATCTGGTTTACAAAATATGAAACGAAACTTGTACTTGATATTTGTCATAAAGTTATTAAGATATCTAGAAGTTAGCTGGGATTAAATTTTGTTTTGTTCTTATTTATTAATTAATCGAAATAATAGAACTAAAAGCCTTTATATTAAAAAAAAAAACTCTAGTCACTGCAACAACGTCATTGTATACGTACGAACATAGGTGGCACTGCAGTACTAATTGTTGTACAAGAAAACGCTATTTCAAGATATTTTTACTATCAATTCGTAAAAAAATAGAGATATTGATGATACGTAAATAATTACTAGTATTAATAAAGATGTTGAAGTGAGGCGGGAAAATATTCCTGACTTCAATGAGTATCTTATGATCCCTGTATTCAGTAGCGAATAATCATAGTTCCTTATCAATAAACTAGCCACAAAAAATATTATTTTGCTGTAGTAAAGTCAAAATTGTCCATTAATATTGATAAACCAATATATCAAGATGCCACAATGCAGGCTGAATGCAACTAGATGCCACAATGCAACAAGGCATCTGTAGTATCTTAAACCAATAAACGGAATGAGATCAAATTTTATATTGAGAATTTTGAAGGCATGGGGAGATCATTTTCGCGAAAAAAAAGATTTAGTACCGAAAGTTGCCGATAGGGGAAATTTTGTCGCTGGCGGAAAGAGTCTGCGTTTACTGCAAATATTTGAGCCGAATGCAGTCAAATATTTGCAGTAAACGCAAATATTTGACTGGATTATGCAAATTTTACTGTGCGTACATGACAGCAGCGCCACCAATTCCACTTAAAAAGGGATTGGGAACGTTCAGGCAGTTATTTGAATGACTGACGAATTGCTCAATATACGTTCTAATTTACCTCAGCGTGCTTTACTTATTAAGTTGTTTTACCCTAAACGGTGCAATGCCGTAGCGGCCCTTCGGGAATTTAGAAGGCTTCATAACCTGCGTACAGGTTCTACGTCAACTGTAGCACTGAGAGCTATGATTAAGAAGTTTGAAGAAACTGGATCACTAGGAGTTAGACCCGGCAGAGGACGGAAAGCAGTGCAAGAAGAGACACCGGATGCAATTTGTTGTACACAAGAAAGGTCAGCACATTGAAAATCGTGTATATGGTCCAGGGGACCCTGATTCTGATGAATAAAACATTATTTCCTGTGAGTTCAATCACTGCATAAATTTCTGTGTCTCTCGCAAGTTGTTGTTTTATTTTAATTATTATTATTATTATTATTATTATTATTATTATTATTATTATTATCATTGTAACGCGCCACATATCCAGCTGGAATAAGTGATGTGCCTATCGCTTACACCGTCGAAATGTTATTATTCCATTTTATCTGCCTTTAATGTAATTATCCACTTGTTTTCGGTTCCACCAGCGCCAAATTTTCCCCTATCGGCGACTTTTGGTACTAAATCGTTTTTTTTTTCCCGGAAATCATCTCCCCATGCCTTCAAAAGTCTCAATATAAAATTTGGTGTCATTCTGTTTATTGGTTTTAGCTCCAGATACCTCCAAAGAGGGAAAGTTATTTTATGGCCACCCTGTATATACAGTGCTTATTATAAATGATGAAATTCTCAATTCAAATATTCAAAATATATATTATATATCTCTAATTAAAAGGTCTATTAATGCTAAAAAAGAAAAAAACAATGAAAAATATAATCTTGCTTAATTGTATATATGGAAAATACTCGGTGTGATAATAATCTTTGTCATTATTGTAATCATTACTTCTGGGAATTGATTTAGCACGCACGACCGAAATATCACTATTAAAAGAAAAAATAGTTCATTGATAAGTTTACTAACCGCGCAAAAGAATTGTTTAAATGATGTACCTCAATATAAAGACACTTGTAACGAGTGGAAAAGTAAAAAATAATGTTTTTATAGACAGGCTGTCGGTAGAAGATACTTCATTTGGCTGCTTGGGATGTCTTCGGATAGGGAGTTTAGTTTTATGTGTATATATAATATTCCTTCTTTATATTTTAATCTATATAGTACACGTCTACCAGATTCCTTTCTCTTGTAGCCAATTTTATTTTGGATAATGTAGAAGATCTGGCTCTGTTCATCGCCAGGAACATAAAGCATACATCAAGTATCATTATCCTAAACCATCTGGCTTTGCAGAACACGTCATCTCTAAACACAGGGATCTTTTAGAAAAAACAGAAAAAAAAACATTACATAATAGTATATTCCTTATAGGACGGCTTATGGAAATTCTTTTTAATTCTTTTTCTGTTAAGTGGTATGATATTTTTGTTCCTTTTTTGAATGTCGACGATGCTTATGATACATAGACGAAAATTCTGCTAATAAAGATTTTATTTTACGTCAATCAAGTGTCATTTAAATAAACTGAACTTTATCAATCATGTAATCTATTCTTCAATGTTATATTTAAATGTTTGTTGTAGCTAAATGAAACTGTAGGCAGATGATAAATTGGCAACAATTGCAAACATGCAACAATGTCTTTATGTTATTGAACAGTATGATTTGCTATGCTACAGTTGCCACACGTACATCATTCCCTTGCTTTAGAATCATCGCTAATGGTGTTTTTAAATATAAGGTGGCATTCCAAGTGCAGAACGCATTAAATTGAAGGATACCAAATGCTTAGAATACTTCATTGCGAAGATTCCTAAATTTATTGTTTCCCATAACTTTTTATCACCCGAATTGTGAGCAATATTCGGAGTTATTCTCGCGTTTGAATTGGTCCATACTTAGTTCTTTTTTTTATGACTTATAATTTCACATTCTTCGGTGTAATTTGTGTTAATGGGCACAAATGCGAACTTAATAAAATGCTTTGTAGAAACAAACACATTTCGTTCATAATTATGATTTATTTGTCACCGTTAGCCATTCTTGCAAATAAAGAGATCTGTAATAAGTATTGAACTGGGTATTTTCACTTTTTTGGGGGATTATGTAGGGTAATTTTAAATGTAAATCTTAGTTTGAATGTATTAATTTTTATTCTCAACTGCAATATGCATTTCATATCCTTTCTCACTCGAAGATTTTTGGAAGAATTGCCGAATTATTTCAGTCCATGATAAAACAAAATATATTATTCTGCGCAACATCAGAAATATTTCTGATATTCCCCTGACTTATAACACTCAATATCCGGAATTTTGACAAATATCTATATGGACTCAACATCTTGAACTGTATCGTGTATAAAAAAAAAAAATCTGAATCTGGACTGAGGTTCAAATCTGCCGATCTTCCATGATAATGTCTTGTCGTGGACAATCCAGAAACGGTCCACAACGATATATATGTCCAAAATTGTGTTCTAACGGTTCTTTTAGATATAATGTTCTTCCTTCAAAGTAAAAGTGATTGACATTTTAGAAGTCAAACGTACGAGGTGACCAATGACAGCATGGATTCTATTAAGTTTAAACAAATATTTTACTGTAGGATTTAAACTTACGGCAACAGCATACGATTCGCCCTATCAGTCTGCGTTAGAGTTTTTTATCCAGTGATATGAAAGTTTTTTTTGTTTTTTTTTATTGTCTCAGATACATTACATGCATTTTTTTAAATAATAATAATAATTTATTACATATGATACATACATTACATAGTTTTGATTACGTATGATACAACATTACATACATTTCTTTACATTTGATACATTCATGTATTCTGATAATAATAATAATTTTTTTTTCGCAATAATAATTTATAATAATTTATAACATATGATACCTACATTACATGCATCTGATTACATATCATACATTGATTTTATTCATTTATTATTTTTATTATTTATTATCTTGGATGAGATGAGATGTATTTTCTCAGCTTTCATCCTCGAAGCTTATCTGTGAGCTTATCTGAGGATGACACCAGTTATTATTTATTGGTTTGTTTGGTGTGTTGGGAAGCTATGAAATCAAATCTATGTTTAATTGGCTTGATTTCCACTGCAGCCGTTGATTGAGAAATTCGCACGCGCACGCATACACACACGACAACTTGGAATGTCTGATGCGTCGCTGAACTGGAAGCCTGAACGAATATATTGTGTTTTATTGCGTTTGTATGGTATTTTGAGTGCGTGTTTCTTGTTCATAGTATGTCCTTAGAGCTCCTTTCAGGCTATTGTAGTTCGTAAGGTTTCTATATTCAAAAGGTAATTTGTTTATCATGTCTGGGATGCAGAAGTTTCGTGTGCCTTTCCGTAGTGATCACTGTATTTATGTGTGATATAATTAGTTGCCTGAGGGCTTGTTATACGGTATGTATTTCTGACTGTCCTGTAGTTGGCATCGAAACAATGCTTCAGCAAAGCTGCACAGTGACACAAATGTCTCGCCGTCAGCACCTTGTGTTCTGACATTGCAGTGTATATAAAGTCGATATTGTCTCTTTGTTCCCAAAAGATCAGTTTTATCGTTTTGTACTGTAGCGAAATTAATCTATTATATTATGGTTTATAATAATAATAATAATAATAATAATAATAATAATAATAATAATAATAATAATAAACTACAATTATGAACTAGGCTATCCCACACTAGATTGCATTCAATCAACATTGAGGAAGTCTGTTGTTGATTTAATGCAGTCACTTACGTTTTAGTTTGTTTTAGACTTAGCAATACTTTCTCGGGCATGTATTTACAAATTCAACACTCGTCCTCTGTTATCATTAAAATAAAATGCTGAATAATACATTATCATGATTAATAAAAATAAGTTACCGTGAAAGGTGCAAAACTGTTACGAGTCACGTCCTTTCCTTATATTTCCTAGCCGTTTTGAAGGCAATTTTGACATCCTAATAGCCCTTCCCTCGTAAAATACTTAAATCAACAAAAAAAAGATGCGTATTCTTCAAAACTCGATAGTAAAAGAAGAAATCTTATGTCACTTTTGTACTAAAGATCTATGATATTTATGAGAAAAACTGTGAGAACTAATACACGCCAAAAACCATTATCAAGTCCTTTCAAGTGAAGGTGAGTTAGCAGGTCTCAGGCGGAGGAATAGAGGATTTCATTCCGAGAACGCTGGTTTTTCAATCGTAAAAAATAGGCAAATATTTTGTATACGTAATTTTAAACATAAGTTGGTCTTTTTTTTTTTCATTTTCAGCATAGATCTGCGAATCTAAGTGTGTATAAATCAAGTAAGGCAGCGGCTGTATAGCTCCAGTAGATGAGTCGGAGAAAAAATAAAAGTAAAGAAAAAAAAATTAATTTTGAGAAAAATCTTGTCAGCTCTATTTCTTGCTGACTGATTCGTACATAAAAACGCCTAGAAAATTTCTCTCTTTCTTGACAAGTTATGAACTCAAATCTTTACAAAAGTCTCCCGATAATTTCGACTATGAAAAGTGAAACAATAGTTCTAAACAATTCTATTTGGTAAAGTATTAAGAGACAAACGCAATAACCAAAACTTAGTTCCCGTATGTAAATATGCAATTCGATGTGATTTAAATTCAAGTAGCATCCACACACATAACGTCTTTTCTTATTTCTAAAACTTCGAACTTGGTATAGTCGATCCTCTCGCACTCGTTTTTTTCCCCTCAATAAACAACCACCTCGAAAAAGATGCAGAAATACTTTTTAAAACAGAAGTATATTTTCTAAGAAGTTTTTTTTTTCCTACTAAATCGATAAACAACAGTTTTTTGAGGGAAGAAAATTCTTGGAAAGAGCGTATTGAAAGGAAAAGTTGTACGATAAAAAAAATGAAATTTCCAAGCCTCAGAAATAGTTTGACAAATTCTCATGATTAAATATCTACCAGCAATATTAGTCATCTAAAAGCAGACGTCCAAAATCAGTGATTTTTGTTAGCTCTCAATAATATCAAAAGATGACGAAGCATACATATCCTTTATATCGTCTGGCAAACCGAGTCGTCTGCTTATGGACTGCTTGCTCATTGGCTAAAGGAAATCTTGTTTACGAAGAGAAGTTACTTAATTGAAATTTTCAGATAGCTTATTCGAAAGGAAAATACATCAGCCAAGGAAGATAGGAAGATAACAGAAATTCTCTTCTGCAGCTGCTTAGATATTTACATCTAAAATAGATTAGAATTTCGCTTAGCGGAAATGGAACGTGCAGATCATTATTAAGCAGTAAAACTGTAATAGTCAATAAACGCGACGTGACGTATGAAAGTTGGCGCTAAACTGTGTGGTATGGTGCGCAGAGCGTAATAAACATGGGACGTGAAATGGAACATAAAATTCAAATAAGTGTGCACGCGGAAGAAGCAGGTTAACAAGACCCTAAAAGGAATTAGATCCATTTATTTTGTAAGTAAATTGAACGCTGAAGACGAAAATAGAAATAAACATTTAAAACTAATGCATCCAATGGAAATATCGTGAGAAGTTTGTTTCGCGTCAATTAGACGTGCGTTCTTCCATCTTTCATGTAATGATGAAACAAACCACACGAAGTATGTGTGAGAACATGCGCATGATTCCATGTGGGAAACAAACGCAATTGTTGCTTCCCGAGTTCGTTTGTAAATCGATTTTGATTGTAATTCGCGTAGTTGGGTTTAAGTTCACTGAAAATCACAAATGGAATCGATTTCAGAAACAGCAGATGCCGATTCTCGCTATTGTGTGTGTGTGTGTGTGTGTGTGTGTGTGTGTGTGTGTGTGTGTGTGTGTGTGTGTGTGTGTGTGTGTGTGTGTGTGTGTGTGTGTGTGTGTGTGTGTGTGTGTGTGTGTGTGTTTAAATCAATTGGGAGAGATCACAGTAGTATAATTTACATAACTTTGGACGGAGTATTTACAGTACTTCGCTATGGCTTGCAGCGCTCGTATTGTGAATATCCGAAGCAGGGGCGAATGCTGGTCTTGAAATTCACGCTTGCTCTTGTTATCATTCAGGGAGTGAGAGGTGGATTGAAGTCTGATTAGCGGAATAATGAATTACTGACCATTTAAAACTATATATTTAGAAATTTATGTATATTTAATCATACAAATACAACATTTATTTTACAAATGATATTCTATCTTTTTCAATTTAGCTACTTGAATATAAATTCTACCCTACGGTTCTTCTTTATGAACTGGTCAAGAACATCGTCATAAAAACTTGGTTGTAACTTAATTTTCCCAAGCAACACGCACACATGTAAAGGCTGGCTGAAGCTCACTGGCTAGAGCTACTTTGACTGCGTATGGCCTGTGTTTAAAGACGACGGGAAAGGAGCGAAAATGGCTATGCGCGCGCATGAAACCACAGTGCTGTAGCGAGGACCTGGAAGCTCCTACAACCGAGCAAGCCAACGTAGCTTTGACTAGATGAGCAAGCATCGGCCTTTGATACACAACGCAAAGCTCAATTATTGCCGCGCAAGCTTAAGACGTCTTCTGTCTACAAAAATAAAAGCCTAAATGGAATGTTTATAAATGCATGCATTTATTAACAAATAAATATTACTTTGGCGAATTCTCCAAGCATAGCAAGCATGGAGAATTCCCCCCTGATTCGAAGGTACGTAGAATTTGAAGCTGATACCGGAATATATCTGGTGTTCGCCGTCACTTTATGCGTACTTAAATCAGATTAGAACTGTAAAAATGTCCTTTCTATTGATCAGATAATAGACCCAAAAATTGACATTGGAATTATTTGAATCATATCTAAGACGGGTTCGAATCCCGTCTAGAATCTTTATAAGAGCTTTTCAACTGAATGTATGTTAGTCTGTCTCATACGGAGGTAGAAGTGTTTTTTTTCTCTCCTAGAAATTCGAGTATTGAATCCCCCGAAATGGACAATCCGACCAAAAGATGCATAATTAACAGACATAATACAACCTTAGTTCCTTCTGCCATAATCCTAAACAATGTAATCCAACAATAACAACGTGATGACTGTTAGGTCTCGCCTGAGAATTTAGATCAGAGTTTGTACATAATTTGCAGATGTATGTGCATGTCAATAGAAATGTTTTCACCTTATCATCACCCATTCAAAAAAACGGTTGCTCGGTTATATATTTTTACATAAAGAGAGCAAGAGGATGGGTTGGGGGATACATTTCTGGGAATCCAACCACTACAGCTGTTGAAGTCTGCTAACTCAACCTCGTTGGTTCAGAAGTGTTCATATTTTTCCCTTTTGTCTTGACTGCTCCTACTCTCTTTCGACTTAAAGGACCAGGGCACATTGTTCATCTGATTACGTCACAGAATGGTGTATTGATTAATAAACAATCCTACACTAAGATGAAATGCAAAAACGCTAACAAATATAATTCACACAAAATCATTGACAGTTTTCTCTTCCTTCACTCATTCTTGTTTTCTTTCACAAGAATGAGATAATTGAGCAAAAGATAAGCGTATGCAGTCGAAATTTTGTATGTGTTCTTAGACTTGTTTGTTCTTTGGGACAAAATAAATCTGAAAAACTGTTTTGCTTTGTTATGAGACTGACTCGACTCCGGTTTAAAACAAAAAATTAGGAAATACATTTAAGACATTTCCAGTTTCATTTCCTCACTAACTTGGGATCAATTTTCAATCTAACTCGATATTAGAAGTAAAAGAAGCATCTTGTTATGATGGTTCTTCAGAATAAGATGCTTCTTATTCTGAAGAATCATCGCATAACGAAATGACAAAACGTATATTTCAGTGGTAAATGAAAACTGCAGTTTGTTAACAATGAGCATAGTAACTGGTAATTTCACACAGTGTTGCGTTGCTTCTTTTTATTCTATCGCATTTGATAGTTGCGCTTTTGGTCTATCTTCATCATATATCTGAATTATAGAATCTTTTGGGGGGTTTAGTTTACACTGTACTACTGTTTCACATTTCGTAGCTTTCTTTATTTAAGAAAAATGAACAGATGGGACTTACAGCTTTTCATCTTGCTGCTTTGTAGTAAAAAAAACGAACTGCACTAATGTCAGTACATTGCTTGATGCTAACGTAAACCTAAACCCATAACATATAATTTTTTTCATCTGAAAGCATTCAGACATTCTGGCGTGGGTAGAAGAAAACCATCAAAACAACTTTGAATGAAAATAACGAAGCCCTAGAAGAAAAGCAAGAAAAGAAAAGAAAAGAAAACAGCGAACTACAATTAAAGTTCAACAAAGTGCCCTGAGTTTCACTTTACCAACCGTCCATCACGTAGAGTCCATTTGATGCATCCGCAGTCTAATCTCACATTAGCTTTCTCATCGTAAGCCGTCATCTTCTAAACTGACGTCTCAACCAGTCTTTGACAAACATCTCCGAAGATTACCTATTGTTAGTTTGAACTTTTAAGGTAGTCATTTCCGGGAGTCTCCACATGAAAGAATTACGATGTTCGGCATGTTTTAGTCGTGTAAGATTGAAACGACGACATTACTCAAAAGCCAACATAATATTTAATACTCATTCTTCATCAAACTACCGTTTGTTTCCTGTCAATGTTTTGTGGTCTGACAAATAACAAAAAAAAATAAAAAATAAAGAAAGACTTTGTAATCTTCTTTTTAGCTCTCATGTCACAATCCTGCTTTGTGACAAGTGTTTGTAAAATGCACGTTCATACAGCGCACGATGGAAACGAGGACTGCATTAATAAATTTTGATGAAAGTACTAAGACTACAAAACATTATTTGTTGATTGATGACTGCTGCATTCAACCGCATAATTTGCTACTTTGTTATATTTATCATGCCGAACAGCGCGAGGTGTGAAAAAGAGGTGACAAAACCGAAGATAAAGATCAGACCTTAGTAACATCAGATTACATTTCTGATTTACGTACTACAACTTGAATAATGAAAAGAAATTATTTAATATTACGATAGTTGCCACCTATTTCACGTAGTTGGCGATGTCTGTGAAAGGTTTAATTCGCAGTATTCGCGTTTTATGACGCATCGCACTGTAAAAGAATTACAACCGCATTACATGGAATAGATGGTAATTCAGACAGTGAATGAGCACGTGACTGTGTAGTCATTAATCATATTCCCGGAGATAGACTGCAAAAATCATAGTAGACCACGAGCCTCCATATACGTTGAAAGAATGGAAAGACAGGGATCAAATATTGTCTAGGATTCACCAAACTTTTCGTAGGACTTCGACTGAAGGCGAAATACTTACAGGTCATATATATCATATACTCGTTTCGTAGCGTCGCTACCACGACATCGTTTGAAAAAAACGATGGCCCACACAGCATCCTGAAGTTAACTTTAGACGAACTGAAAAAAATCACTCTGGGCTAAACTTAGCGCATCCAAACGTTCCAAGGACTGCTGATGATCCAAAGGTCCATCCAAAGGAAGAATTATGCAAAATACTTGATTCGTATTATCAATTGACGGAGAGTATGTCTGCAAAGGTGGAAAGTGTAATCAGGACCCAAAGGAGAGTCATCACGCTACTGAGTTGTGAGCATCCTCAGTCCAGTACACATTTCAACATGCAGTATGTGCACGCTTCTGTGTGACGGACATCCACAAAACATACTTTTCAAGTCAGTTCAATCCTCCAAGAAGGGGGACAGTCGTCTCACGCCAGATAATGAAATTTATCCCTAACCTAAAGATATTTACAAAAAAAAAATCAATGCCTATAGTAAGTAGTAAGGTTCGAATCCATAGCATATTAGTTGGGGAGCGGAGAACGGTCTACTCAGCACTCTGCCAATCTCGCATTATTGAACAAAAAAAAAAAGGGGGGGGGGGGGAAGTTATTCATATGGAATAACCGAAACCACTAAAAAGAGTTTTAAAACATCGTCTAACCGTTTTCAGAACCAAACGTTTGTGTGTGTGTGTGTGTGTGTGTGTGTGTGTGTGTGTGTGTGTGTGTGTGTGTGTGTGTGTGTGTGTGTGTGTGTGTGTGTGTGTGTGTGTGTGTGCGCGCGCGTGCGCGTGCGTGCGTGCGCCTTTTCCTCCCAATGAATTACGCATGATGTAGGAATAAATTACCTCCTAGAAGGGAGGTAATTTATTCCTACATGCTCCAATGCATATATTACATGTAGCACATATATATATATATATATATATATTTACGCTGTATAATTCATATTATATATCAGTAATTTATGTTGCATTTCGACTACTGGAAGTTGATCTTATCGGCAAATTTAATTAGTTCTGAGTAATACTTTTCGATAAGTCTCTATTTTGACACTAGCCCACTTGTCTCCGTAAGTGATGACATGTTGCATTAGGGGCATCCAGATGGAGTCCAATAGCTGACAGTCGTAATGTATGTGGTCAACAGTCTGTTGAAAGTGTGGACTGCAAATGCACGATGGTGATTCCAGGATATGGAATCTGTGTAAGTAGGGTCTTAGTTTTCCATGTCCCGTTAGTAGCGTAGTTGAACCTTGAGAGATGGTGTGTTTTTCAGCCGGAGTCTGCTTCTGATACTTGGCAAGAACTCTTTCGTGTTGATCCGTTTTTTGATGTTTTCCATTCTTCTTCCCACAAGTCTAGGCTTTTCTCTTCTTCGAGTGTTTTTATAGCAGATTTCGAGTACTTTTGGTAACTTGTTTCTAGCTGTTTTTCTAGCTGCTTCTTTAGCCAACTGATCCGCTCTCTCGTTTCCTGCTACCACAGTCGCGTTCACCCAACAGAACGTGATTTCCCATCCCGATAGAGTGATTCCAAACCAGCTTTCTTGTCTGTTCTATTAACGCTATATGGTTGTTCTGGTTTTTTATGTCGTCTATAGTGCTTCTACTATCACTGTAAATTGTTGCTGTCTTTTGCTGAAAGGTGTTGACTTCTAATTCAGAGGAATATGTACTTGAATGAACTCTAGCAAGTTGTTCTGCTTGGTTGTTGGAACAGAGAGGATGCATTCTAGCGCAGCGTTCTTGTATAATGGACTGTCTGTTGTATGCAGTGAAGGAACAACCGACGTTCCTTTCGGTTTTGCTTCCGTCAGGATTTAGGAGCTTTCCTTCTCCTTAATATATGTGTTCTCTTTGTTGGGTGAGGCCACCTACTGTAGTGAAGCGGACGTTCGTAGCAATTTGGATGAATATTAGAATTTTCGTTATATCTTCCGGAAGTGACTTCATACATAAGAGAGAATTCTTGAATTTTCAGGCAGATCAGTGTTAGACCAGCAATAACGTAAACTGCCTCGAAAGATATTGTCTTGTATCCTTTAATTATACGTATGGCTATAAGGTGTTGAACTTTGTTTAGCTTTTGGGGTTTTTCTTTGATTTGAATGAATGTTTCCAGGCAGGTGCAGCATAAGATATTAATGGTAGTAGAGCTCCGGTTTATGTTTTTTTAGCGCTCATTGGCCTAATCCCCACTTAATCATTGCCGACTTATCTAGAAAGTTCACTATTTGTAAGCTTTTTTTCGGCAACATATGAGATGTGCTTGTTGAAGGTAAATTTTTCATCTATTGTTACTCCTAAGTATTTTAGCTCACTGGATACATCCAGAACTTCTCCGTTTAGGAAGACTGTTACGGGTTGTTTTGATTTTTTACGTAAGATTTGGAACACTTTAGACTCCCGTCGCAAGGAATAAATAAAGGATAATCTTCATTTCTTCATAGCAATGGGAGTAAAAAATAAAAGGGAATCGAAAGTCTCTCGTTGCAAGACGAAAGGAAAATCCCACAAATTCCTTGGCCGTTGTTTACATCACACTGATTGATGATCCGCATGTAAACAACTATCGGGAGTCACGTCCTGGATCTCGAGAGCTTAGAAAACACTTAAATTGTCAATCCTGTAGAAAAGTGAGAAATCCTTGTAAAGTCTTAATACTGCAAGATAAATGGACTTGGCCTTTTACATGAAAGGTGACACCTTAGCTCCTTTGTGAGGTCTCCTTTAAACCTACCTATCAAACACTATTGAACGTTATTGCAATTTGTTGTTGATAAACTCGCGCCTAACCGAGCCAAATAAATCTGTTTTCATTTAGGAAAATAAAAGGGATGCCAGTCTTTGATGAATTACACAACAGTTAACAGGAAGCTAACCTTTGTTTTATGATTTAATGCATATACAAAAATAATAGCTCCTCCATTAAAAAAAAATGTGTAAAACCTTTATTCATGTACGTATTTTTATAATATTAATTTTTTATTTATTTTTTAATTTTTTAAAATTGCTATGAGTTAGCTAATCCTCTTCTAGAAACCAAACATGGAACTTTTTTTAATGAGTAATTGGGCTACTCCGGACGATGAAAAATCTCCTAACCCTTAAAGATGAACTCAATTATCCATTCCAAAGTATGTTTGAATTCACAGCTGATTGGTTAGTTGCAGAAGAGAATTGTTGTGCATTCAGCAGACCAAATTAATGGGGTTTTCCAATACTAGGACTAAATCGTAATTGGCTGGTCATCTGCATCGATATTCTTATAATCTTCATCAAGACAACTCCTAAATCAGTCCAATTTCAAACAACCCGGTCAAGAAAAGTGTAGATCTCTCCCAATTGCGAGATGCGCTCCATCATCCAGAAAATCCCACAATCTCTAGAAACCAGAACAAGACTTTATTAGACTGCTAATATATAATTATCTAGTAATTATACACTAGATGAGATAAATGTGTTTTATATATTTTACTGTACAGTGGTTCCTAAAGTATTTTCAACTTAGCTTAACGAACGGAATTATTAGCTATAAGTGAAAAGTGTTCAGCTGTTAGAAGACTGTCTGTTAGATAGACTTAGGTCCGATCCGGAAAAGTCGAAACTAATCCGAATAGCAGAATGCATCCTGTCTAACATTGGCTTTACTCGATTCAGTTGATCGAGGATTTGTTGGAAAGAGCTTGGTTCGAGTCCAGGAATCTTTTTTTTCCTCTCGGAAATTCGGGTTTTTCATCCTGCATAAAGAACCAAACGGACCAAAATAGGTGCAATTTATAAAATAAATAATTAATAATCCTTCGCATATCCCTACTTGTTTTAAATGCTTTAATTCCATATGTGCTAATAACAGTGATCAATAATCCACACAGAAGTCATCTCCTGGATCTCAAGAGCTTAGAAAATACTTAAATTGTCAATCCTTTTGCAGGATTGACAATTTAAGTATTCTTGTAAAGTCTTAATACTGAAAGATAAATGGACGAGGTCTTTTGTGTGAAAGATGACACATCAGTTCTTTTACGAGGTCTGCTTTCAAGCGCTATTGAAAGTTATTGTCATTGATCGTTGCAAAAGTTCGGCTATTGCTCGTATAAATAGAAACTGCATTTCACAGACATAAAGTAAACATATTTCAATACATTTCACTGTAATCAATTTTCTAAATGTCATCTGGACACTGTAAAGAAGTAAATATAAAGAGAAAACATTGATAACGTTGACGGATAGGTTCAATTTTACCATTTGTGTTCTAAACCGGTGTCTGATTGGAGTTGTCCTACACAATTTCAGTGGACATGTGCAACTGACTATTATTTATTTAATTTTTAAGAATCAGTACTCTCTTTAATTAAAGTGTGTTGCAATGTTTTGGCTAGTTTAGTACCATGAGGCGACTAAAATGTCCTCTTTAGGACTTCATGGGAAGTTAAGTAATAACGACTATCTAATACCCATTTATACCATGCTTCGAAAAAGAAAGAGACGTCAACAGCAAAAATAGAAATAATATACATATTATAAAATCTCTAGTAAAAAGATTAAGATTTTACATTTGAACCAATCTGAGGATAGTTCACATCGAAAACCCAACTCAGCATGAGATATTTTTCATCGATAATTAACCTTAATTAAGTACATTAATCTTATTTTTCTATCCTAGAATTTTCTTCACAACAAAATGCTCAATCAATTGTAAAAATGATCATATTAAACCAACAATTTTAATTAAAAATATTAGATAAAAAAGATCAAATAAAAAACCATGAAATCAAATGAGCAGTGGATAATATTTAGTAATAACTTTTCCTGTGAAGATTCAGAAAATAGAATTACTTATTACATTTGCGAAAGACATCATCAGCTCTAAACATCGTTTGAGGTTGTTTTTCTCCGTTCGTTATTATAATGCAGTCGCACCTTGACGTGAGGTGATAATGTGGTCGCCTTATCAAGATTTACAAATAGTGAACAGTAGGAAGTGTCTGCTTGGACAAGTAATTACTCTGGCAGATAAGTAGATTCCGTTGCAGGAAATGAGTTTCCATAAGAATTAGTTTCCAGTTGATTCCTTATGAAGAGGCAAAGCCGAATGCCAGATTAATGTTTCCACTGCCCAAAATTACGAGAGCCGAATTGAGAAAATTTTCACTTCCTGATTCGCTGCCTCTGTTCATATTTTCTTCGTAAACATCTTAAATCGTAAAATGGTTTGCTTACATTAGAATTACAAAATAATTATGTAAGAACGGCAAAGATTGCTTTTTTTAAAAGTAAATCTTTGCCGTCATCACGATTTCTCACTCTAAGAACAACTTCTTTTGACAGTCTTCTTATTAACATAATCTTCGCTTTAAATTGCAACCATCATTCTTGCGATGAAAAAGATCAAATGAAAATTTTCACAACTCCTCTACACGAAGGGTTTGCCGAGTGTTTTGATTTATCTTTCTTTCCAACGTAAATTACAAGTTCCGTACGATTCTTTCGTGTGTGATTATCTCCGAACATCTCACTATCTCAGGTTACATGCGTCCTTTTTTATTCACAGCTCTCCTATCTCATTATTCAAAAACCATGCAATATATTTGATATTAAATCGGAACTTTCCACTACGTGGCAGCACCATATGTATAATTTTTGAACAAACGGAGAAGTTAAAAGATTATTAATTTACTCATAATTCATTCATTCTTGATCGTCTGTCATATATAATGCTAGTTATTAAATTTTTAATTCATTCTTTGTCTATTTAATGAAATAATTGTTTATTTTTATAAGTAAAGGAAAACGAATTTTATGCATCGATGTACAGAAATGTAGGAAGGCTTTGGCATGTAGAACCTGGACTCAGAATGAAATTCTGAGTCCAGGTATATATATATATATATATATATATAGGAGGGGGAAAGAAGACACGCACGAAACATAATACAAGCTAAATACATTCTTGCCACGGAAGAAGAATAAATAATGCTGTCTTAGTGGTTAAACAGAACAATTTTATATTATGTTTTATTTTATACTTATATGAGAGAGAGAGAGAGAAGCTTTTTAAGTGAGTTTTCTTCAAATGAAACATCTCACTAAATCATAAGTTAGTTTGAAATTTATTGTACATTTATATAATGTTCTGTCACCAGATTCCATTAACACTGGAACAAACTAACAAACTCTTTATGAAACCCTTGAGTAGTATAATTTATCTTTAGCTGGTTTACTCTGTCACACGAAATATTTAATTGAAATCCTTCGCACATGTAAGGGAATGCAAAACACAACATCATTCACCCATTACTGCATAACAAATGACATAAATTGCACGATACATGTTCAGGCATGTGTAAAATTGGTGGCACGGTCTTCTATAGCTACAGAAGAAAACAGGCGCAGACTTCTGTTTGAATAGAGTCCTCTTACTGGTGACATGTAAATCCAAACATTCAAGCTAACTAATCTAAAGACTTCGTTTTCAGAAGAGTTACAAAACACATTAAGCACAACCCAACACCACCGCTCATTTCACTTTAAAGACGCGATAAAAAAAACAACTAGATACGGTGAAATATTGCATTATTGTAATGAAAAATAATAGGCTTAAATGGACTGGTATCATTTGCTGCAAACTTGGTGAATACAATAATCAATCAGGTCCTTGAATGTTCCGACTGCTGCTTCCTCCTAATTCTAATGTCTTCACCGACCTGGTTGACTATTTATTACTGAACGTCAATCCCATACAGTCTAATTATGCTAACGGTGAGATAATATTCCTTGGTGATTTCAAGGTCCACAATCCGGTTGGCTTCCCTTTTCCAACTTCAAAGTTGGAAGGAAGTCTGTTTGGTATCTGTAATGATTTAAGACAAATTGTTCCCCAACCCACCAGAATTCCAGATAATTGTCTTCATTCTTATAACACCTTGAACCTCTTCTTAACCAACTTTTCCTCCAAGTACGATGCTGATGTTAATTCTCCTCTTAGCGACTATAATCTTATTCATGTCTCTCCCCTCCAGTAATCCTTAGCCTTGTATACAGTGGCACTTATAACGGCGCCAATCAGGATGACCTTCGGGATTTTAACGCCTCGTTTCCATGGTCTGGTTGCTGCTTCCGCTATTCTGATCCTGGAACCTGCTCTGTTTCAATAAGAGAAATTATTTTTGCTGGAATGAGTGCTTATATTCCTCATTTCACTGGAAACTATCGACCCTTATCCAAATACTAGTTCTCCAACGATTGTGCCAAGGAATTCCAAACCAAGAATTCAGCACATGTTCAAGAGCTGAAGTCAAAAGTTTTATCCGCTACTCAGCTTGCAGTATAGCTCGTAACAACTACAAAAAAAATCAAAGTTAATTTCGTAAGGATTAAATGCACTAATCTTGTCTCCTGTCCAAATAGCAGTCGAGAATTCTGATCCCTCGCCAAGGCTGTGAACTAAACTTCTGCTCCTCCATGTTTCCGCTTCTCTCACCTGATAGTACAATGGATAAGGCAGACCTCTTTGCAGCAGTTTTTCCCAACTCTTGGTGACAGATCTCCTTCCAATCTCTCTCTCTCTCTCTCTCTCTCTCTCTCTCTCTCTCTCTCTCTCTCTCTCTCTCTCTCTCTCTCACACACACACACACACACACACACACACACACACACACACACACACACACACACACACACACACACACACACACACACACACACACACACACACACAGTATGTTACTTTGAAAATTCGCCAGAAACAAATCAGAAAATATCAGTGGCCTTGATACTCATAAGTCTTCTGGTCTTGATGGCATTCCTCCAGTTGTACTGAAAGCTTTTGCTCAAGAGCTCATACACCCAGCTTGCATCATCTTTTCAAGCTGTTTGCTATTCATCTTTTATCTGGCATCTATCCTGGAAGTAAACGTTAACCCCTGTGCCCAAAAAAGAAGATAAAAGTCAACCATCAAACCGAACTCTATTGTTTGATCTCGATACTCTCAAATATAACAGAAAAAGTCATCCACAACCAACTGCTTCACTACTTGGAGCCTCATCAACTGATTAGTGTTCATCCATATGGATTCTACTATTCTCACTGTAAAGCAGATCTCCTGACCACCCGCATCCACCTTTGGGTGCAGGCCATCGAAAAGTTTACAAAAACTCAAGTGGTTGATCTTGATATTTCCAAGGCATTGGATCGAGTCTGGTATTGTGGCCTCACCAAGATATCAACTCATGGTATTCCTCCTTCCTTCTATGAATGGATTGCAAACTTCCTTTTCGGTCGTTCATTGCTGGTCATGGTGGATGATTTCCTTTCATCAGATTTTAAAATCAATCCTAATGTATCCCAGAGATATGTGCTTTCACTTACACTCTTCCTCTTATACATCAATGATTTTCTCTCCCTGATGATAGTACTAATCATTCCTCTTTTTCGAAGTGATCACGTACGTAATTCACATTTGAAAATTCATCAGTTTATGGAAACATAACCTGATGAATTTTCGTACCATCTAAACGTAGTCCTGTCTCATTTCCGGGAAGGAAGTTCATGTCTCACTATCCCTCACAATTCGTTCCTAAAAAGTACTTATTTACTACTCAACTCTTGACATTTTATAAAGCTCAAATCCTCCAAACAGTAGAATACTGTTCCCACGTTTGACGTGTTCCAACTAATAACTCCATTAGAATGCGTGACTGTACTTAAAAGAGAGCATTTCGCTTAACTGATAACCACCACCTTCGATTACATCACGAAATCATTCACCAGAGGACTTACACTTTCCACAATCCTCAGAATGGCCAGTTCTGCACCATCTCCTCCTAAACTACCTCTTTTTTACAAAGATGCTCTACAGCGGTGGAAAAACACAGGACTTCATCACACACTGACAGGATCAACAGAGTCAGAACCACTATTTTCGAACAGAAACATAACAAGTCTCATAACTGGCCAGTCCTTTCTTTTCCTTACATGGACCTGGGCAGGAATAAGATTCATAGGGGACCTCCTGACCCAGACCCTAAAGTGGGAAACATTCACAAGCCTACCAATGAAGAACCCTAAAACCGAAAAGCATTATCAACAGATGCAAGCCTCCATTATAAAAGCCTATCCAGATATCGCTACACCTCAGGAAATCCGTATTCCTTCTAAAAACTGCTCGGGACCGATATTTCATCTTGTACAATCTGAAGCCTCACTTCCAATTCTTCCCTCCAACTACAAGAAAATATACCACTTCCTCATGTCAGTACCTCCAACTTCTCCCTTCGTATATTCATCCTTAACTCTCTCATCTACAGGGCTGCATATGCCACTCAGTTTTCAGTGGGATCTTCCATATAAATCAAAGTGTGCCAAACCAGATTTCGACATACAGTGGAGTCTATGGTATAACATCTTGCCAACTCCTAAGCTCTACAAATTTCAGCTCAGAGAAACAGATTTGTGTCTATTCTGCGAAGTTTCAGGTACCTTGGAACACACATATCTAACCTGTCCTGCAAACAAAGCGATGATCATCTACGCCCTGAATACAGCCTCTAGCACCTGTAACTATGCACACAGCCAAGAAAACTACTGTAGTTTAGTTCATACAGAAGAAAACAGACACAAAATATGCAATTTCCTCTTCATTTGCGCTAAGGCCGTCATCTATAGCTTCTACCTAAACTCTCATGCTGTATTATCTCATTTCTATACGTATTTCCATGGACGCATTTTCACTTAACTGCCCATTATCATCTCTCGACTGTTTTCATCACACGAGCAGCTACTGGTCGATGCCCATTTACAGTTCAGCTCAAACCTTCGAATCTAATTAGTTTCTCCTTCTCCTGCTTCATACTGTTTTTCTAATGTTACAACCTGCAAGCAGATCTACAAGAAACATGTCGACAGTTCGTTTCTTATTTCAAACCTACTAGCACACACGGCAATGTCGTATCATAGTTCTCTCCTCTGATGGACTGATGTATATAAAATTTCATAATAATCGTTACCTATACGACACAATGCGGCGTTTTTATACCGATTCCATTGAAGAAACTACAAAGTCCTTGTGTCGGTATGTTATACTGTGTTCTAGTTTCACAGAAACTAATGAGCAAAGGCATTGTAAAACCACGTGACCTGTTTGACCAATTAGATAGCTCACTCGTTTTCCAAACAACAAACTGCTGCTTTGAATTCCACTGTGGCCATGGATGTGGTGGGAGACTATCGCCCTGCTTATTGGAGGACTGAAGTGGCTTTGTTTCGTGAATTAGCATGCACAAAAAAATAATTGAGATGATGTCAAAATATTTGATTATATAATACCACTTTCTTGAAACATTAAATAAATAATTAATATCGAGTATTAAGGCATTGAATCTACTAATTTTCGAAATACCTCTAAGTTTTCCAGCCCATCATAACCTTTCACAACTAGTTAATGCAAATCATAGCTTACATAAACTTGGACAAACATTTCACTGCTGCAAATATGGACAGCGGATAGAGAAACTTTTTTTTTCCCTTTTAATCTTTCAGGATGCAAGTTCGTGCTTGGATTTTTAAATCCTTGTAAAGCGATGATGCGTGGTGTCGCCTTGACTATAATGAAAATACGGTTTCATGTCCAGAGTTCTTAAGAACGCACGCAAACTACGAGGGGGTATAAGTGAGAGCAGATGTTTTCAACGGTGATTGAATACACTTCTGGTCAACACGGCATTCCAGATGTACGTGCTACACTGTTCTTGGCGAAGGCACGAATATTTGGAATGTATGGAATCTAGAAGAGACATTTGTCTTCTGCCATCTAACAAGAAGACTTACCACGTCGAGTCTTCAATTTGTCTAACAATGACAAAGGGCAAATTGTATTGGATTACATCTTCATCTAAATTCACGGAACAGCAAAAGTGTAGTACAACAGAAGAAAGAATAATCTTGGTAGATTGCAGAAAGTTGAGTGGACAGGATGTAATGAAACTGAGAAGGATACTTATCTCAATATATATCAATCAAATCCTTTTGGATAAGATGCGGAAAATGAAAAAAAAAATGTGATGATAAATGGTAAAGTCTTCCATTACTGCAACACTTTTAGAGAAACCAAAGTATCGTGATTTGTATGTAATAACCCAAGAGACGAAATTATTCTGAGGACTAACGACAGCGACATCTGGTAACTGCAATAAAGTTTCGTTTTAATGTTTTAACTAAGGGAGGCTCGTGCATAGGCACTGAGGAACTGCAGCATCCCCAATTTTTCTCGATGTATAAATACATTTATTAATTTATTTATATTTGCTTATAATATTTAATTTTATCATCAAGAATCCCATACAATTCTCTTATTTTGTATAAAAAATGATAAAAATCCATCTTGTAGCACTTAGGAGGGCGCTAGCAGCACTGTGTTTATCACAGTGTCATATTGCTACGCGCGCAAGCATATGCACGTCATAGTGAGATACGAACTATTAGCGTAATGCGACACTGTCCGTCGCGCACTTCCACTGTTGTTTATATGCAGCTTGTGCCAGTAGTAGAGGGTTCGTAGTGCTTATCGTGTTTACTCCGTCTGTTTAAATATTTGGACATTACAATTAAAGAATTTAATTGTAATGTCCAAAAATTGTAAGTTCATTCCTTTAATTACAATTAAAGGAATGGATTTTATTTTTAAGTAATTTTGAATTATACCAAACTGTATAATTTTATCGATAATAAACAATATTTTTTCATGTTTAATTTTTTTTTAAATTTTTACCATAATTTTGATATTTTATCCAAACACATATACTTACAGTGTGTATGTATATTTTGAAAGTTGCAGCACCCCCACAATTTCAAGCCACGAGCCGCCACTGGTTTTGACATAAATAAAGTTTTGATTAAAACACTGAAGAAAAGCTCTTTAACGAGAATAGGAAGATATTGAAAAGGAGGAAATCTTCATATTAACCACAATCTATCAGAATTTGACTAAATATCTACCTTCCCCCTACCTTCAGATTAAAACAAAATGTGTCTGGTTATACGATAAGAGGACATTTAACTTTGAATGAAGCACCCTTTAAAACAATGTTATTACACAATCTCGAAGTATAGTTCTGATCATGTCTACCACCAAAGAGCAGTTAAACATTTCTTGTATTTTAAGGAGTTAATCCGGGTTTGAAACTAAGATTTATGCTAAAGTGGCCTGTGATAAGAATGAACCATCTTTACAGTTCCTGTCTTGAGAAATGGGCCACGAAAAACTTCAATGGGACACTTCCTTGAAATAGCCACTTTCTCCTGCTAAACATATAAAAGATTTAAAGACTAAATTGCACTTACTTTTTTGTAGTATGGCTGTTATTGTATGAATACAAGTAGGTCACGAAGTCCTCGTGCGTGTTTCTCTATTACATGCTCAGAATGTTAATTAAATAATGAAAATTTAGAATGCATAAACGTATTCAAACTGGTCTTTAAGGCCGGAATTTTCATGCTATTCCAGTTCCACCATATTCCATTATGACATCAAAGCGCCATCTACCATACCTTTTTTCTTAGAGCCAAAGTAATGCTGCCGGTAGTTACTGCGTTCGTTCTCCCCCCCCCCCCCCCATCTCGGTAATCTGCAGTGAAATGAGAAATATTAAGTTCATGATTCAAAACTCATTTAATTATGTTAATTTGTGTGCGTTGCGTTGAATACTAAAATTATTTATCTATTAATTATTTTACTGTTAGATTTACTCCAGATGAATAATTTTTTCAGCAGATTTCATGGATTTGGAAAATCATTCACTTAAGAGAAACTTTAAAAATATGTGTTCTACAGTAATACTGGAGAGGTATACAGAGAAGCTATCTTTTATTTTTTACAGGAAATTTCATTTATTGTAGACGTTAAATAGGCAACATCAAATAAAATAATTGTCAATGATCCAAGAACAAAATGGTATCGTGAATTTGATTTCTGCTGTAATATGAGTTAAGAATAACCTACCTAAACATTCTAATCTTTATCTGAAACGATTGCTTAAATAGGAAAACAAACACAAGGAATATTTCGCTTATTGATTTGGTACATAAATCAATAAGCGAAATATTACTGTTCCATTTGTTCCAAGTCGTAGATTTTCTAAGTTTTTACGTCACTGATTTGGAATGACTGACCAAAAGGAAGGCAGCCACTTTTACTATTGATCATTTTCTCCAAATCTTTGATCCAAATAGGACACTGAAGTGGCCATCGTTCTTGCAGTTTTGGTTTTGTTTTGCTATTCGAGCTATTTTTGGTCCTTTGAGTAGTAAGAGGATCAACCCAGTTACCCAGAACTCGCTGAATGAAAGAATAGCCATGTAATAATCGTTTACTGAATTGGTGAAGTCACGAAGACCAAATGAAGAACAATGAGGATCAAAATAGGATGCGACCAGTTCAGTGGGAGAACTAAAGAACTATTGTAAATGAAGACGAACGATAAAGACAAGTAACCATGAAGAAGAACAGAGATGCAGACAGTAATGTTGGACGATTGATGAGATTAACAAATATCGCGCACGCACATACACACACACACACACACACACGCGCGCGCGCGGGGGGACAGTAGAGGATGAGAATTCTTTTGAAAGATGGCGGCCACAAAATATAAGGGATGCTGCAGGAGAAATAGTAACGCTGAAGGATTGGAAAGGGCATAGAAATTGAACGGATTCTGTTGGCCAAAAAATCCGAATAAAGGTGAGAAGTTTAATCAGCACTATATTTGTAAACGAAAGAAATACATGAAGTGGCCACCCCCACACCTGTACTACATGTCGATGAATATATTTAACACGTGCATTTACATTTAGATTGCATACGGCGCGTTTTGAACCGAATATCTTATCACGTACTCTACTTCAATATCGGCATTACCACCAGACTCCGGAAAAGCCTCGTGAGTAAATCACGTTAACGTTCTCCGCGTGCACGTTGTTATGAGCACGACAGGGCACGTGGTATAGAAACGGGAGTGAGGTAGGGAGGATAAAGGTTGGAAGCGATTCTTTTTTTTTTTTTTTTTTTGAGTTTTCGTTTTCGTAGGCACATTTAACACTTTATAGAGTAGGCTCAGAGCCTAAAGAGGGAAAAGACGTTTTTTTTTTTTCCCGTCCCTAAAAACTGTTTTCAAAGAAGTAGTTTAGTATTTGCTACTCCAAATTGTTGTTCACTGGTTATTTTTATATTTTACAACGACGTTCATTAGGTTGTAGACAACTACTTTGTTCAATGAGTTACAGGAATAATGTTTGAAAGAAAAAACAGACGATCGACATAGTTTGTATTCTTTCCGCATGGTGGCGCGTTTATTGTTTACATTATAATTTCATGGAGTGGCGTTACGTGTTGTATGGTAGTTATAAAATATGAATTGTTCGCAAAGAAAAACAGTTCGACATAAAATATATCAGCTGTGATAAAAAGCAAATAGAGTATCACGGAACATTAGTGGATATCTAATAGACCAAAATAAGGGAACAAACAGAAGTGAATAATGTTTTAAAATAATCCCAATTCTTCGGGAAACAAGTTTTGCAGATACTGTAGCTTTCGAGTGATATTGATTGTGAGTCCTTTACCATCGTGAAACAACTCCACAAGCCGGTCTAATACGAAAGACTTTGCATAATTCAAATCGAGTCTGATACTAACATAGTTTCCCGGTTATTTTTTTTCTCAATCTCAGTTTCCGAAATCTCAATCCTCTAGAGGTTATGTACTTCAGAAATTCTTTACATTGCCAGATTATGGGATACACAATTTTTTTCGAGAACAGGTTCGCTATCGACGACTATATCTTGCTATTCTAGGTTGGCTCAATACTGAAAACAAGCACGCAAGACCGCCTATCTTCAACTCTGTGACACATTTCACATTGGTACACACAATAAAGCGATCCGTTATTTCTTACAGCACACACACACACGGATTGGTACTGATCTCTATAAAAATGACATACACATTTCCTAATGTTCACTCTGTGAACATCAGTATGTGTGTGATAAGGTTAGCCACAAGCAACCTGACAATCTTAATGTATCCAAGATGTCTGAGTTTGCGTGCAGATTGATAGTAGTAATGGTGTTGGTATACTCGTAGGCAATTCGTATGCTTTATACGTAGAGTTCTCATATAGAAATTGGGCGCTTGAAGCATACATTCTATGTAACCGCATCCCCCTTGTTTTTTTCATTATTCAAATGAAGCTGAGTTTGCCAGTCTCATGCGGGGTGAGCAAGATGCAAATCAGTCAGAACACACGCAGCGTTCCTCTGAGTGTGTTCATAGGTTTATTTGCTTCAGCCGTAATTCAAAAGAGTTCAGCTTAACCTATTATTTAAAAACTTTGAACACATGATATTAACTGTAATTGGAACATCAGGATAAGCAAGACCACGTGACGAGTAGTGCTCTATTCTGACATTCTCCTAAAGCAAGCATTGTAATATGCATCTATATAAACCAGGTTCAAGAGCTGTTTTCTAAAATATTGATTATTCCAGCTCTCCCGCGAATTACAAAACTTTTATAATTCTTTGATTAATCCAAGTGAAAACTGAATCCAGAAGGTTTACTTATATTTAATATTTATATAATCAAGTTTACATCAATAATTATCTTTAGATTCTTCCTGTAGATGGAATGAGGATTGCATCGTGTATCTTCAGAATGTGATATGGTGTTTGCAACAGATAAAAACTGGAAGGCGATAAGTCTAGGTTGAATCAAAAGTGCAACATTAGTAAGCTTGAATTTGCCAGTATTCACTGTGTCCAAAAAGCCAGCATATACAATGCACGTTTCGTCTGGATCGGCCATGAACAGTTTTCTAAATAGCATATCATTACGAAGGAGTTGCTGCTAGGTGACATGTAAAATAGTGAGATCAGCAGATAATACTTTTCGAGATTTCTTCTAAATAAAACTCCTAAAGTAAAGGGAATTTTTCAATCAGAAATCAGTTTTAAAAATAAAATTTATATTATTTGCTGTAGTTGTTGTTGGATACATAAAGGATCGAAATAGTAATTAAATACTATAGTTCACTTTACACAGTATTTTATTTAAGATTTCATTTAGTGATTAAAGCCATTTAATATGGCATTAATCACTAAATGAAATATTATATGGCTTACTTAAAACATCTCACGTTAATTATGTGCAATAGGTGGTTAGCTATTCACATTTGACGTCTAGACGCCGTGTGGTCATTTTTGTACCTCATAGCGTTTTTTAAGAGTGAAATCTTCTGAAACAAGTAGTAGTCAGGTCGCAGATGCCTTTTTTTTAACTTTGTCCTACAGAGTTAAGCAGGATAATTACAAACATCCAATGAACAACAATAATGGCAGTTAGTGGCATAGTACTGTAAGCCTGTCTGTTGTTTTGAAACATTTCTAGTGTCACAAACATAATAATCCTCGAAAACAAGTTGAAGACAGATTAAAGGACTAATTATACATAGGTTTCACAGCTTTTGGATCGAATAAATACATAAAGGATTTGTGCAGCGATTTAATAGAAGTAAAAATTATAAGAAGACCGTTGAGATTTCTTAAACTAAATGAAATGTTTCATGAAAGTATTAGGGTAGCAAATTTAGGAGAACTTGAAGCGATATACGTTTTAGAAATCTAAATCGAACAAAACATAATTATCTGGTTAAGACATAGACAAGTTTAAAGGCCCTAGAATTGCATTTAACGTGTTCGTCAAGTATATCTGATAGATCCCAAAGAACATAGTTGAGAAATGAAGTGAACCGTTCCTAAAATAAAGGAACACCCAGCTGATGTTCTGAAGATAGTTTTAGACAATCCAGTTTATTGACAAAAGAAATTCAGCAGTGTTTGTTTCTCTGTGCTGTATATACGCACGAACTGTGGCTTCGACTGCAAAAACCGACAGAAATCTTCCAAGATATCTCAAATTGCAGTCAGTCTAAGCACCACGATGTTTTCGTAACGATAAATGCTGTCCACATTGGAGAATCTCAAAAGCACTCATGGCTCTGTCAGATAAATGGGAGAACGTTAACGTGAACAAGTCAGAAACATAAAGAAAACCACAAGCAGTGGCTGTCGGTGTGTAGTTTGATTAATGTAGTTCGCTGTGACAGATGTAAGATCAGAGGAGACGGATGGTAGAACTTTAGTGGGAACTGTGATCAATATGAAATATAAATTTTATACTTTGCCACCCTACTGACTGCAAGACATGAAAGAAACTGTCGTGGCGTAAAGGGATAATGTCCCCTCTCCTCTGTCTCTCCATCTGTCTCGATCGTTCCTTTAAAGATAACATTTGGATGATTCCATTTAGCTAAATTGCTATTTTCTATTTGTCTTCCTCCCTCAAGACTTCTTTACTTCCAGTAGCCGTACTGATGAAGCTAATAAAGCATATTCCCTCCCTCCCCCATCCCTTCCTCCATCTGTGGCTTTGGGGACAAAGTATGTCTGTGTCGTCATCGTATCAGGTCGTAGCCACTTTATTTTTCCGCCTATGTAGTTCCCTGTTTCCGTAATAGTTATCTTCAGGTGGCCAACTTCGTCAGAGAGTAAGCTTTGATTTTTCAGCTAGTAATGCAGTTAGTCGCAAGCTTCGATTTAGGGTTCCTCGCATTCCCCCTTACGTGCGTATCTATTACATTTTCTTTGGCTTTTCTGTTAATGACCAAGCAATAATAGAAGTACTTCTAGAGTTATCACAAGCAGTTGTCATTGTGACCTTAATATCATCGGAGCTAGAGCTCTCTTAAGAGGTCATTTGAGCCTACAATGATAGTCACGAGAAGCGACCTACAGTGTGTGTGTGTATGTGTGTGTGTGGGTATGTGCGTGTGGTCGATTGAGGATTAACCATTTTCGATACAGGGTGTTCCACAAGCTGTTACATTTCAGTGTTGGTCTTTAATGACTTTTCTTCTTAATTCATTTCGTTGAGAGTTTTTTTTTTTATGATTAGATGTATTATGCATATGTCGACTACACTGACAATGCGTTCCAAGCATGTGATCGTTGACGTCTAAACATTTTGCTCAATGTTTAAAATATCTTCGTTTTTTTCGTGAAAATTAGCTCGGCTAATGTCATGACTTACTCAACATGTTAACTAGAGTTTGAATAAAAAAAAATAGCAATCTACAAAGTCAACCACGCAACCAATCTGTGTAGATGAAATATCTCAATTACTGCATGCTTTGTATGTTTGTTATTTCAAGAGTATGTCAATGGTATTTCAATTTCAATGATTATACTTCGCATTCATGTTTTGATTGACGTTAAACTACGTCACAGCCAGTTGGATGGTAGACTTCCGCTTTATATACACGATCTTTAGATGCTACATTGCATTTATCCAAAAAGAAAAAGTCCCAAATCGGAATCAAAGCATAGTCAGTGACGTAGTTAAACAACTAAAAGTACTTCACTGGTGACAGTACAACAGTCTTTGTTCTTAATTCTTGAAAGTCCAAGAATTAAGAACAAATAAATAAAATATAAGAACCCTTTTTCAAAACCGTAACTTTTTTTTAATCTATTCTTTTTTTTCCTTAAAACACGAGTCTTAATGACCAAAGTTTCTTACATAAATGAATTAAATATGATCATTTCTTTTAGATCAAATATTATTTTCGTCATTCGTAATAACTATCTTTCACGAAATAATAGAAATTATAAAAAACCTGATATTAATAACTTTTGGAAAATGTTATAATTAAAAGAATTCTGCAAGAAATATTCGCATTAAACTGACTAAAACATTCTTCTAATCTGACGGCCAAAATTTCTGTTTGAAGTTACTAATCAAAAAACGTGTTCTCGAGTACCTTACAAGTTTCGTGCTGATATAATTAGATGCCAGCACGCCAACTGCCTATTGAATAAATGTATTTTTATTAGTGATATTTACCTTGATTAATTTTACGATGCTTTAGTTGAATCAAAACATGAAGATGTCGGAAAATTTTCCTTTTATCCGTCTAAACTGTATGTAATATACTATAATGCCAATTTTGTCGTCCAACATTACAAGATTGAATTGTTCCCCATATGATCAAAATGCGCTAAACATACTAACATATAAAAATCATAAAAACACTGGACATGACAAAAAAGCCGGGGGAACCATTGGGTTCATTTTAACTCTCACGAACTTGAGTCAGTTCTCCACTGAGGCGTCTTAGAGACTGAAGGTAAATTAGTCTGGTTAGCCAAGTGGATATCGTAACCTCTCTACTACCAAAAGCCTGCGGGTTCGAATCCTGCCGTGGGTGTGAAATATGTGTGATTATCTTTGGGTAGAAGATGGGAGTCACATAAAAAATATTAAATGATAGTCTAGTTGGCCGACTGGAGAGCATATCTACTCTCCAACCAACAGGCTGTTGGTCCGAACCCCGAAATGAGTGGATGCATGTGATTGTCTTTAGTGCTGATATAATTTAGGCGGTATCAATGCCTGGTGTGAGACCCATCCGACCCGTTTATTGGAGTCCTGAGGTGGCCTTGAAAACGTTCCATGTTTCGGCTCAAGAGCAGAGTTTTCGGACCAGGTAAAAATGAATAAAAAAATACCAAAAAAGTATAATAAGTAATAAAAATATAAAAATCCTTATCGTACCTTAAACCTTATACTCGTAAAATTAGCAACAGTTGGAATATTCACTCCAGAGATAAAGGAACCAGGAAACTATCTTTTTACGAGGTTCTTTTCACTCCACTGGCATTCACATCAGAGAAAGTATATGATAGGCCTAATCTGCTCACGAGATAGCTGTGAACTTCAGTTTAATATTCAAGTCATAAAATTAGCCAAGCGACAGTTGATAAATGCAGTACTGTTAAAGAGATTAGAATCAGAAAATGGTCGGTTGACAGATGAATTATAAATTACAGCAAGTGACGATACGGGTTAGACTATCGTCATAAATAATGAACCCTCCTCTCTCCATGTAACATTTTATCATAACGGCACAAACACCTCGGCATCCTCCAAGGAGGTCGATTGCTACAATTTAGCCGAATCGTGATTCGATATGTTCAATATTGAATTTAAAATTTGACTTCAATATCGATACTCGATTTTAACATCGTTTTGGCACTCTCTTGGTATGAATACAGTTCCCTGTTTATACATCAGACCTATTGCAACGAGGGTTGGTGACTTATAGTTCCCTTCGCTTTCTACGTGTGCCTTCTTTTAAAATATGGGGCCGAGCAAATTTGAAAGAACTTATAAGATTATGCAAAACAGATTCTCCCACTTCTCCATTTCCATTTGCGTTTCTTCTTTTATGAGTTCAATGTAAAGGTTTACGAGTTCTCGTACCTTTGCCGAAAGAGATAAGGGGGGGTCGGAAGAGGAGTGGGAGTTCTCGGAGAATCAGAAAGAGTGAAAGAGAGAATGGATATAACTGCATATGTGACCTCTTTTGTCATTGATGTCCGGAAATATTTTTTTTCCTATTTTGATTTATATAAATATAAACCACTTTTCTCATTCCATATTCGGGTTTTTAGTTATGCAACTCCTGGCGGATGAACGAATCTGATCTCCTACTATAAATTACTAGTGAAGAAGCGAAATTAATTTCAATATCAAAATCGTCCGTGTTCGCCAACATATGAATGTCATCCCTCACACTACATATTTGACATATCAAGGAGATTTCGTTTATGTAGTTTACGGATTCGCAATATTAGGTACTTTGCCCCTGCATAAACATTCTACTTATACGTGTTTGCTTCCTGTACAATCTAAACGCTTCCATCTCGTGCACCATGTTTGAAAGAAAAGTTTAATTTTGTGACACGAGAACGTGACACTTTTATCACCATCACTCACATAAATATTTGACTACGCTATCTTTATAAACTAATATAGCGTTAGTATGCTGCGTTTTTATGGAAAAGTTTGTGCGGATCTCTTTATCAAACACACCTTGTTGAATTTACCAAGGTAAACACGTCAGAGTAACGAAAATCTGCAAGAAGTAATTAATATGATATAAATAACACATAATGAAGTCAGTTTTACCGCGGGCGTTTTTTGTAAATTTTATCCAATGCAGAAATAGGATCAATTTTAAGGGATCTTTCGAAACAATCTACAACCACACCCCTTAAATGTGTAGCATCTCTTAAATGCATCTGTTCTCCATCCTTCTCTTTCGTTTGTATGTATAAAACAGCTTGACAGATTTAGATGGAATTTAGTTTTCATCGGTTTTTGATTTAAAATCAGAACACTTCAAATCACGCGAAAATTAGACCAAATGATTAAGCGTGTATTGCAATAAACATCTAAGGAAACATTAAAGCACATTTGAATAAAATTAAACGAATATAGACGTCATTTTCCTGAAATTTATCAATTTATTATTCAATCGTTTACGTTCATGCTTATTCCTGTTTCATATAATCAAATTCTATATTAGTATTCAAACTCTACACAAATAATTACATTTCTGTATCAGAACTCTCCCGATACTACATTGTTTTAGCAATTCATCACTTTTTATATTTCTATTGTTGGTGTTTCTGTATTTCTTATTATCAGATAATAAGACAAGTATGAATAGTGAGTGGTATATTTTTTTATTTCAATAAAGCTTATATATATATATATATATATATATTAGACGTTAAAACTCTATCAAAACACACTAATGAGATAGAATACTGTTTCATCTCGTGAGGTCTATTATTGTCGCCATCCTACAAAAAACAATATACAGTTTTATTTGTTTATTTTTGCTTGATTTTGATAATTTCAGTTTACTTCATTTTGTTTTCCATTTTCAATTTTTTTTTTATCAGTGCTGTTATATGTTTTATTACGATAGCGACTGAGTTGCACGAAAATGCAAAATTACAATTAAGTAGATAAGATTTGCATCGTATTACTTATTACTTATTTTATAAAGACATGTGATTTCAGTTTTTCAACATTCAAACTTATATGAAAAAACTATTTATATTAATTTGAATACAGTAGAATTGAGTAGAGTCTCCGTGAAGGTTAGTGTGTTAGCATATTCAGTCCCGCTAATATCCTTACCTTAATGTGTATTTAAAACCTGGATCTGTCGACTTTTGAGTCTATAATCAGTTGGATGCATCAGAAGAAACAATCAATTGATTTTGCAACAAAAATATCTCAGCGTGACACCCACTAATTTGATTCTGAACATTAATCTTTGAGAAAGAATTTTTTTCCAAATATGTGAACTTTTTAAATCTATCTATTCAGTTAATAAATGGCAGTGCATTATTAAGGAAGACAGTCTAAAGCATAAATTACTGTCGCAGGCATTTTTTATTGTGAATCTCACCCACAAAAAAGGTGTAAACCTATTATACATCAGTATCGTGGGTGGGCTAAGGGTTAGGTCATCCGGTAACCCTGCTCTATAGAACCAAGTATGGAATTTTTTCATACGACTTCAGACCTCCAATAAGCGAGTGTTATTAGTCACACTGGGCGAACTTATTGAGGAAGAAAATACAAAGAACAGGAAAGACAGCTAACTCAGAATTACAGTTAGCTTTACTCGTTTGCTTTTATGAGTTCAGAGTACATATTGTAAGCGACTCGGTGATTAACTTAAATATATAACCTATCTTTGTGTATGTGCGTATGTGTGTGTTAAGCCTAATATATAGGAAGAAGTTTTGCTTCGTATAAATCGAAGTTTAGTAATAATAAGGCGTTTAATTCTATCACCGTATTTTTTTCAGTTGTTTGTCTGTGTTCTCTGGCCTTTGTATATAAATATTCCACTTGCTGAAGAGGAGATACGAACCCATATCCAGCCAAAGGAAATCACCTCTACCCATGCCTATTTAAATACACTGTACAACGGAACAGTGTATTTAGATTTAAGCCTTAAAGGTCCATCGAGTGTTACTATGAAATGGGAGTTTAAATAAATCCCTTTTACAGATAAAAAAAATATATATTTGTGAATGTTTACGCCGAAAGGAGAGTAAACAAAATGTCAGTGAATAAACTGTCACGAAATATTTCTATGAAATCCTGTTTCTCAGTAAAAACACACCGTAGTCTATCATTCCCCCCCCCCCCTATTTTCACTTATTTTACTCTCTCTCTCTCTCTCTCTCTCTCTCTCTCTCTCTCTCTCTCTCTCTCTCTCTCTCTCTCTCTCTATCTTTCACTTCCCCTTGTCTATTTATTTCACTTTCCGTTTCTCCTTTCTTCTCTCTCTCTCTTTCCGAATATTTCGAGGATATTTCAGAATTTAAAATCTCCACGCCCATTATACACATAAGTCTTCTTATCTACAGTTGCGCGTGCATCGGAGCATTCTGCACGTCTATAGATTTGAACAAAGAGGAATACATACGTAAGACACGGGGGCAGGTTTCTTCCTACGCAGGCTTGCTACGTGAACGGAAAAGCAAACACGCGAGCGGGGTTAATGTCGGCTCCTTGGTTTCAAGAAAAGAAGGAGCAGAGAGGAAGCGAGCGAGATCCATTGGATACATTTACGAACGCACCGAAGCACGATGTCCGGAGAAACAGTATACTTCCCCCGCTGCCAGTTGTGGGAGAACGGGCACCTGCGAACAGAGATAATAGGCTTAATTCGAAGTTAGCCTGCTAGGTGGAGCCACCTCGACGAGTTGGCAGAATATCAATGGTTGACACATTCAGTGTAAGCTGTGTAGTTTGGGGACTACGTGTTGGGAAAAGTTGTTGCCTCGGTTTGTTTTTTAGGTCTTGTGATGGAAGAAAAAGACACCATGCACCGGACAACAGGCTCAACACTTGATTAATCGTTGAACATGTCCGGTGATTGAAAAATTTAAACCTTGGAACCTTCACCCAATTGTGATATATGCATATGTAAAAAGGACATTTTTGTATTATGTCATTATTCATACAGGCTGTTCACGACAGCGGTGTGGTAACAAAACTCATTTTGCAATGATACACCCCTCTAGAAATCGGAATGGTATAACACGAACTTCTTCCTAGTTTCGTAGAATAGCAATGGACTTCGTTTTACTAATTTGATCGAATTAAATTATTTTGTTTTACGTTATCGTTTAACTAGAACTGTTTTATGCGTTTATGGCTTGTATCATGGAGATCATTTGTAGTCCTTTTTTACATTTTTCTCTCTCTCCTTCTTATCGATTTTTTCTATGGCTGAAAGAGGTAAAAAAAAAAGCTTCAAATAAAAATGTATTTGAAATTCTATATTTGAAATTCACGTCTGTTTACCAAATATTCAGTTATAAAAAAAGATTTTTTTTTCAAGTTTCTTTCATACTCAAATAACACACAATAGACCTGAAATATAGAACTTATAAAATCACCATCAAAGAATACTTCAATATTTACTGTGGGTGATGTGAAGAAATGCACATGTTCAATTTCAAGTAGCCATGATTCTTCCGATGCAATTTCGGCAGTCCAAGAGGGGATTTAAGCAATCTTGAGAGAGTTCAGCAGGGAAATTTCTTATTTGTCTCTGCTTGACTTAACCAAACAGAAACAAATCAAAAATTCTTTTGCCGTCTTCTCTATACAACGATATTTCTTCGCGTGGCCAAAGAAATTGAGATTAAGGTAACACACCATTTAACCCACTTCGGTTTAGGGTTTTCCTTCTAGAAGTTGCTAGCAAATAATATAGCCAACATTGTGAATCAATACAGCAACAATATTTATAGCTATACACAATATATAAAATTATAAAAGGTCAACTATTATATTTTTTTATTTAAAAAAATGATTTTTTATTCCGGTTTTAACGTGTTTCGTTATTAACAAGTGATCAACAATACATAAGTAGTACATCGATTTGCAAAATGCATCAGGTCGTTGCTCTTCTTGTAGATGGCAGCACTCGACTTATGACGTCATAAATCAGTTTTGGTATTACCAAAGCATTTGATCATTGCGCATACTGTACCTTCTTATCCAATTATGCGAAACATCAATACTTCGTTCTTCTTCCCCATGTCCACCATTCTCAAAACTTTCATATTATTGCTATGACGGATTCAACTAAGCTTGATTGAGGAGTGACTACTTTAGGGAACGGATCCTCCATTAGTGATCACCATAATTAGAGATTCTATTGGGAATATTAAAAATAAACATTATTGTTACAATACTGTGCTAATATTATGCAATTTTCTAATCAATATTGCCCAACCACAGTTTTCTCCTAGTTGGGTGTGTCCCTTTCAGACATCTAATTATTGAAATAAGAATAGGAGTGGTGTTTTGCTAGGAGGCTTTCCGACTATGTATCGTGTATTCATTTCTTAGCTTTTTTCTAATTTTATTTTGTATTTATTCCTTTTTTTCTATAGAATAATTTCAAATAAATGGAAGAATAAAAATACTGCAGGCGCTGATTTTTTTTTTCCGTTTGAATTTTCTTTTTCACAGACTTACAAACTTCCTTTCCAGTTCAGTTGCAGTCAGCAACGTCCCAAATGTGTTTGGCAAAGATCTGACTTCCTAATTCTCTGTAATCTTGCATTTCCCCTCCCCTCCCCCCCCCCTACATTTCTTAGCTGTGCGTAGAGTGTTGGTAGGATCACTATGCAACTCTTGGCATGAGCTTTTATGTCATAGATCAATTGCTTTCCGTCTGTCACGGTATATGTGCTCCTTCACAAGAGACCTTTGATATTGGTTCAATGGACCAGAGCGCGTATAAGTTGTCTTTCTTTAGTTGTTTTTTTTTTAGTTTGTTCTTTCCTCGCATACTAGAACTAAATCCTTAGTTAACAATCTCACAAAATAACGTAAATCACGTGGCATAAGACTTAAGCGAAGGAATAACCAAAATTCTTTAATGATTTCTTCAATATATTCTCTTTTCTTTGCTTTTTAGTATGAACTGTGCAGTTACAGAGTTACATAAAGAAAGGAGAAAGGTCGTTGTGTGTAATAATAATAAATCGAGAAAACTATTCACATTTTGGTTTAAACAACTGCACATTGTAATAGCAGAGAAACAATCATGGAGAATGGTGGATGCCGATTAAATTTCCATGAAAAAATAATAAAAAAAGAAACAAACTAAATACAAGGACTGGGGTTGTGAGTGGTTGTGCATTTATTTTTTACTATTTTATACCAAGTATCGTAATTCCTTGGTTAAAAATTGACATCTTCAGGACTATTCGTAGGATTTGGTTCGGTTGTATCAAATGATGGGCCAAGCAACTCAGGCTATGAGGCGCCAATATATTTTGTCTATTAATTACCGTATATGCCGACATATAAGACTACTCTCAAATACTACAGGAAACCCCTCGAAATCATAGGTCGTCTTATACGGCGAGTATAAAAAGGGAAGCTTAATTTGTTGGATGAACATTTAGGCAGTTATAATACATCGCTATAATGGCAGTGTTTATAAGCAAATCAGATTAATTTTTTTTACATAAATGTATTTAAAATATTACAATAAATGTAAGTCTTAAAAACAAATAATAATTATTAACCACAATTTTCGTGTTAATTTTCTTCATCATCTGTTGAAAATAGTCCTTTAGATTGATTGTTTAAATGATCGTCATATGGATCCCAGTTCAAATCCAGTGAATTGATTTCACTTTCATTGTCATCAGTGTCCCACAACAGATCATCTTCCGTACCATCCACAAGATTAGAGATAGCACACTTTTTAAACGATTTTATTACAGTATCTACTTTTACTTTATTTTGCTTTCATCACAAAACTGCACAACATATCAAGTGATGCAGCGCACATAGCTCCACCCTTTGTAAATGATTTTTCACCAGTCAACATCCAATTATTCCACTCTTCTCGCATGTGATCTTTAACGGTTTGTTCAAGCAGACGTCTAGTGGTTGCAATATAGAAGTTAAACCATTTGATATAATAGCAATTGTGTGTTTTTTTTCTAGAAGACGTTTAGTATTCTCAGTTAAATGAATACGAAACATATCCCATACTAATAAACTGCATTTCTTCATTATACCGCCTGGTCGCGTGTTATTTATCCATAATTTCACACCATTTTCGTCCATCCATCCTTTTTCCTAAAAATGTACAAAAACACTTGAAGGAGATTTTATCTTAGGTTTAGTTTTACGTTTTAAGATGATTATTGGTTTTAACTTAGTTCTATCAGCCAAACATGACAAATTTGGCTGATGGAACCGTAAACCTTGTTTTTTCATGACCTGTACTTCGAACTAGCACACTCTTACTACCTTTAGACTCCACTGTTTTATTGCTTATCATATCAAAGCTCATAGGAATTTCATCCATATTTCCAATATTTGACAATAGAAATTCACGTTCTTGTCTGAACTGAATAATAAATTTATGGAAACTGGTAAGTTTTTTGTGGTCAAGATCTGCTGGTAGTTTTTGAGCAATTTTCGTTTTTTGTCGTATTACCAGATTTTGTCTGTTCATAAAATGATTACACCATCCTGAAGTAGCTTGAAATTCTATACTTTCATCCGGATTCAATCTTGACCATTTTAGTGCATATGCTCTAGTCATATTTCTTGTAACAAGATACCCATTCTGCCTTTGTTCGAATACCCATTCTGAAAGTACAAATCCTAGAGCAGGATTTGCAGATTACGTAATCATTAACCCCATCCTTTACAATTAATGTGAAATCTACTGTACTGTCGCTACGAAAACCTTTAATCGTATGTGCGACCAATCACATTCGATAGCACACAGATATTTGTTTTAATAGTTCTCTCAGTTTTATTCTTTGCATTTATGCATCCTGCGTTGGAGAATTAATGTTCGATATAGCGCTATTTTTCTTTTTCAGTCATAATAATAATGAATTGTTCATGTATTTACTTTTATAATCTTTGGCTATACCGATATCCACAGTTCATTATACTAACCAGATAGAAATTACTAATACACGCAATATTCTTTGAACAGAAGGTTACTAAACTGTTTGCTGAAAGAGAAGGTTTTTATACCCATATTTCTTAATAGCATAAATTCCCATTAATATTTTTTTTGCGTAAATGATATTAAAATAGATAGCAAGTAAGATACAACGAAACGTTATCTTATTCCTCCTTCCATCTATAATACTTTCTAGAAATTAGGGTAGGGGAAAAAATAAAGCCTACGAAAATGGGAGTAGTTTACGCAAGAGAGGCAGAAACAATAAATAAAACGTTCATACTTAAGTGAACGAAGTAATGACTTTGTAATAAAACGACGTACCAGAGAAGGTGAAACAAGCTCGCAACTATTAACGAACACAGCCACACAAATACATTCCGCGCATCTCATCCCGAGTGCAACTCAGCAGCCACGGCAATGCGCAGGGATCCGTAGAAGCAGCGGAGTTAAAGCCCATTCTCTAGTATTAAAACCTTATGTAACCAAATATGTTCACCGTCCCATAACGCATAGACACAGTGCCAGTATAGGACGGGAATTTATACGCCTATACGGCTCTCTTTATTCGGGTCTACATATAACCCCCCCCCTCCCCTCCTGAGGGGTATTAGTGAGCCATAAAATTGTCCTAACTTTCCGAGTGTTTCGTTAGGAATGCGCATTTATACGATCCCGTGTAATCGGAGGTAGAATGCCACTAGAGAGGTCATTAGTGCGCACGTGTTCTTCGTTTATACTTGCAAATCAGCGAAAATAACGTCGGAACAGTGTACAGAGAGTGGATTTCGAAATTAAATCGCCAACTTAAGTTTCGTTGTTGACGTCATTGAAATATTTTTAGTGCCTCTGGTGTTGCTGCCTTTAGTAGTGTGTACCTTTTCTAGGGTGGACGTGTGTGTGGTCCAATTGCTTGTATTAGCACGGATCTGCTTAATTCTTTATCTCGAATAACTAAACACGAACGTTTTAAAATGAGCATAGTTCAAACATTATGACTTTGGACCTTAAAGTAATTTTTAGTCCGATACTAAATAAGGCTCGTCTTACATCACACGAGATGATAACAACGAAGCCGTGTTTAAGAGATTGCAGTGGAGTGAAGTTTATGATGAATCCGATTATGTTGTCGCAACATACGAGTCATTTGTATACAATAATAATTATGATAGTTTGGATAGCGCAACGCAATAAATGCCTCCTTGAGATGATTCTTTAACATGTAAAGGCCAGAAAATGAAGATATACATTTTCTCAACTGCGTCACATAAGTCATAGGAAATGAATTCTACCACGTGCAGTCGAAATAATTCTTTAGAAATTCTACAATGACTTTCGTGTAGTAAATTTAATGTTTTTGTTTGATACTGAAATGCGAGGTCTGTTAACATTGATAATGCTCATTTAATTTCTAGAAAATTAATTACAAACCCAGAATAGGAACTTCAACACGCCCATACTGCTGCGCAGAATGTTACACTACAAAGCTCTCTTGCTTGAATCAGCAAGGGAGAACTTGTAGTTTGATGTATTCTCTCCCTCTCATTCTCTTTCTGTCTTTCTCTCTCTCTGTTATGCGAAGAACTGGTTTGCTTTTGACACAAAAATGTTTAATAGTTTTATTCTTCCGTAAAATGCTCGTCTCTAGTATTTAGTATGATTAATAAATATTATGTGTATGCGTGCGCAAACATTAAATATTTTATAAATTTCTGGAGGGTTTTTTTTTTTGCAGTTCCATCTATGCAAAATCGGTAACCTATAGCACGTTAGTGTTGTGGGTGAGTCAATGATTAGATAAATCTTGAACCTTACTTTGGAGACCAAACAGTATTTTTTTCCCTAACCACTTCGGGACTTCAATAAGCAACGTAGTATCTCATACCACTGGCACACCCAGGGGGGAGGGCAGGGGGTCCCGGGCCTCCCAAAAAAAGAAAAAGAAAAAAAGAAAAAAAAAACACTAGAAAAATTTCCAAACATCTTCTCCTAATTAAAATTCGTTTTTTTTTTATTTATGTTGTGTCGTGCCTTCTATTTCTAGACTACTTATGAATTAGCGGTCACGTAAGATGGGAATACCTTATAGCTCTCGGGAATCACGGTCGCTGTGAACGCAAGGCGAACGAAGTAGTGCTCGGGCGGACCAAGCGCTACTTCGTTTGTCCGAGCTGGGCCAGAGGAGATCACGTGTATCGTATTGGCGATCACTGCAGATGATCAGTCATAGGTCGTATGCAGTATTCTCAAATCGTTTACTCAACTCGGCCTCCCCCAAGATTAAATCCTGAGTGCTCCACTGTCTTATACTATGCTATGAAAATTATCTACCACAAAAATAAAAATTATCATTTTTATTTTTGCATTCCGCATAATTAAAAAACGATTATCAGTTTGAAAATGCCTCCTGTATTTATTACTTTTACTATTTCTTCATGCACCTTTTAAGGCAACGATTAAACTCAAATGTAACTAAGAACAGCAACCAACATTTTCGTATTCATTTAACTATGATATCACTTGCATTAAAAACAGTATTCCATCCACAAAATCTATCTGTCTTTGCAATAAGTTTCGTGGCAATCATTTCACTATTCATTTATTCATCGAGGATACTCGAAATTGCAGAAACGTGTCGAGACGGTGGCATGACGGACTGTGTTGGATTCAGCTGTTAATTTTCACTGTGAGAGACAAGGTAATGAACTAGCGTGCCGTATATCTGTTTTAGGAAAGAACACCGAGATGACGTGCTGAAAAAAAACTCTTTTCCGCTTTACCTGATTACTTAGAAACATCCGAAGCAAGCTTAAAATTTTCCTTCTGGCACAGAAGGGATTTGAACCCACATTTCCTATCCAGTCAAGTAAGCTACGACGAAACTACCTGGCTAAAGAGTCTGTCTTTATGTGGAGGTGGCAGAGTCTTAATACATAGGAGGCTAAACTTCTTGTAACATTTTTATTTTGCCGATTTATGTAATTTAGTATTATGAACATTTCAGGATATACAGATAAAGATGAATGTGTTTTTCATAATGTTTTTCAGGGCGATGAGGTAACATTATACTGACTTGTACATCCAGACTTAGTATATCTCCTGTCCTTGTCAAAAGAAACGAACTGTTATGTGATATATGTGGTCCAGGGTGCCATGCCAGGATATTTATCTATAGATGGTCTCTGTATAAAAGGAGAAATATCTGCTTTGCGAACGATAAATTGGTAGTGCGAGAAGTACAATCGTTCACGAGCGGTGTCAGCAATACCAAATGTCTGATCAGTGGATCACTTCAGATTTACGGTAAAAATAGTGTGTGTGTATTTGATGGAAATTAGAATTCGCATTCCGAAAATATGGAAAAATTACTGCAGGTAATAATAATCCAGTGTGAGTGAGATATTCTCGTTAAATAATACATTTGAATTTTATTATAGATTTGGAATTTTTTTTTTTTTTTACATTTTTTTTTAATTTGTAAGAATTTTGTCGTGGAAGTGAGACCTGGATATTCAAGAGGAGAGTAAGGCAACAGATAATTGCCTTTGAAATGTGGTGCTATAGGAGAGCTCTGAAAATCCCATGGACAGAACATGTGACAAATACAGATGTTCTACAGAGAATGAGAACACAGAGATCTTTATTACAGGAAATGATCCAGAGAAAGATGAGATCGGCAGGACATGTACTGAGAGGTTCAGCAGGACAGAGGATACTAACAGTTTTAGAAGGAAAAATTAGGGAAATGGATCAAGAGGCAAAAAACGAAGGACATGGCTTGAAGATATAAGATCATGGACAGGATCACATGGCCATGCAGAAACAAAAAGGAAAGCCACCAACAGAGAGACCTGGAAGGACATGGTGCTGCACCCTCTCACTGAGGAAGCTATATGAAGAGAAAAGAAGTAAGAATTTTGAAAATTCTTATAAAAAATTCTTAATAATTACAAACAATAAAATGATTTCTAAAATAATGAATAATATTATAGATCCATCCATATTCTATAGAAAATATGGAAAATTATTGAATATAAAAGTAAACAAGCCAGCTTTTATGTCGTGGAGTTCTCTTCAAAGAGTAAACTGTTTTTTGGGTACAGTTGCCTTTTCAAAATTATGTGAAAACTTGTAGAATAAAATAGAACAGAACAGGGTTAAAGACTGTTTCTGTTATTGCCATCTTCAGAAATGTGGAAAAGTCTGTTCTTATTGGTAGAGAGTTTTTGCATGCATTTTTACATAGTGAAGCCTGCCAAATCTGAGTTGATATCGGGATGATGAACTTTAATAGCATTACAGTGTGATTTTATTACTATTATGAACTCTGATATCATTAGTTTAACTTTTCATTTTGGAAATCAAGAATACTCACTTCCCCTCTTTAGCAGGATGTGTTTATATTCGATTTGTTTTTGTTGTTTTTTTGTATGAAGATTGTCAGAGGTGGGGAATAGTGTCATTAGATCTAGGAATCATTAGATCTTTCTTGCTCGTATAAGCAAGAAAGATCTGATGATCTAATAGTCGATCCAGTCACAGTTTGAAACGAAAGCAAGAAACCACGTTGCAATGCTGAAGGATATCCTGATCTGTTTGTCAATGGATGTTAGATGGTTTAATAGTTTTAGGTGGCTAGTAAAGACAACTTTGTTATCTTATTTAAATATACATTTCATAGCTTTGTATAAATTGTGTGTGTATATAGAAATTTTACGATTTTGCCATAGGAAAAATTATTTTCTCTTGATGGTTGGCAGTTCTTACTTTTGCTTAGAGTTAACATGATCGATTAATTGTTGATGGTAAGGATGGTTTAAGAAAATTCGTCCAAGTAATTAATCTCTCTATTTAGATCTTCAAAGACAGTTGTGTGCATGTCTTCTAAGTATTAGGTTTAAGAAGTTAACAAAATTATTTTATTCTGTTACTGAAATTATTATAAGATCGTAGTAAGTTTAAAACACTAACTTTTCCCCTAATTCCCAACACGTCACCTTAACGACCATGAAAGGAAATGCCACGTGGGAGGGTTGGTAGTAATAAATATGATTGAACTGGACCATAAATAGCTCGGCAAACTGACCATTAATATTTTGATCCAATGAGAGCCAGAAAATCTGTTTGTCGAAATTATTTTCAAATTTAAAGTAATTTTCTGAGATAATTACTTTAATGAAGGCTAAAATATCAGAAAGAGTGATTTATACGTGATTGGAAGGTCATTTAGTAACGATGTGTAGATGATGTCCTGTGTTTTGGGGGACATCAACATTGGTGTGAAGAGAAATGGCATTGAAGGAGGTAAGGATATCGTTAGGAGATAAAATTAGATTTTTTTTTATCTCACCAAAAATGTGATTTGTATTTTTAATAATAAATCTTGAGGTTTGTGTTAATCATTTTAGTACATTAGCAACAAATTTTGATTAAACATGAGATGCGCTCCATAGGGAGCATCGGATAACATTCTTATGAATTTTTATTTGACCAAAGATAGTTGGAGTAGAACATGTTTTTTCATAGTGAATTTATCTATTTTCTCTTTCTCGAGGTTTATTTTATTCCTTTTAATATTTATTCCATAATTTTCTTGTAATTTTGTTTTATATTTTAGCGTTCACCTTAAAACGACCGAAAATTAACTTGTTCCCAATGATTCCGTTGATTCATAAAAAAATCAATAATAATTAAAAGATAGGTAAGTAACATCAACATATTATTAAATCACGCTATAATACTTTCTTTTTAATTTTGAAAAAAAAAAAATCGTGACGTTTAAGTTTTTTGTATTCTTTACAGAATATAGAAAGGCCAGGAGATCTGTTTCGATCTCTCCTCAGACTTTCATCATTGCCTGTTTTTATGACTTTTTGGTTTATAGTTCATCGTCTTCCAGGGTATTCTGTCATATCTCATAGATGTATACATACAACAAGAGGAATCTTTATGTGGAATTTTTCAATTGAAGATGAGTTAGTCGATCTCATAAGAAGGTAGCGGGGTTTTTTCTCCCTGAAACTTGGGTTTTTTATCCCGTATACAGGAAAATCGACCCTGGAACACACGCAACTTGGAAATAAAAAATACTTGTGATGATGGGCGGTAGATGGCGTTGATGGTAGGAGTGGTGTCGGTGTGTGTATTGAGAATTAAGTAGTAGGGAAAGGTGAGATGGGTGTAGCGGTAGAGTAGAGTGACCTCCCGCGATAAGTCCTTGGACTCTTTGGAGGTGTCACATAATAGTAATAATAATAATAATAATATGTTTTCGATACTTTTACCATTTGGTTCTGTATTTGTCTATTATTGACGTTACTTAAATTCGTTCAGTATGTCTTCATTTTTCTTTTTATTTAGTCTTGTGTAACCTGACTGCCTTACATATTTCATTATTCTTCGGTATCTTAATTGTGCCAAATAGAAACATTTCAACTCTATACTTTAATATAATTTCTATTTCATTTTCAAATATTTCCAGAGAACACTAGCCATCTTTTAGCATTATGAAGATTTCATTTTTTATTCCATATTATCTTTATTTTGTTTTAATTTATTTTAAAACTTTTTTACATTCTTATATCTTTTTTTACTCATTTATATCCATAGCAAATTTAAGATCATCATCAGCATGCCTATCAAGGGTTTAGGCCTAGAGTGGCCTGTTCCGGCTTTAGAAGTCATCGTTGAATCTCTAGTTTTCTTTTTCCTAATGGTTTGAAATTTAAGGCTTGTTTTGGTCATCTTAAAATCATTAAAGTAATTAAACTGAAATTTCAGATCGTTTCCTTTAGAATACAATCCGGGATATTATTTTGAACTTTCATACGGTCTTTAATCAATTTCTGAATTTTAGGTCAATCATGTGGTTTTGCATAAATTCGAAACTTTTAAGGCTACACTGTTTTTATATATTTCGGAATAAATATTAGCAGAGATTTTGTTTGGATACGATTACTAGTTATAATAGGGACTTTCGCTTTGAGCATCACTGAGTTTAGTATCTTTTTAAAGTAAAAATTTATTTTAATTCTTTTTTTATTTTGAATAACTAGTTCATAACACACGCTGTTATAGGAATAGCAATCTTTAAATACCAACTTTTACTATTTTTTCCCCTATTCGAATGCAATCAAATTCTGTTTGATATATTGCAAATCGATAATCACACTACAAGCAAACGTAGTACAGCCTCTCATACTCTTTCTTTCTATCGCATTATTTACTGAACTAAATCTAAAAATCAAAGGGAAAACAGACAATTCGATAGTAGCCTTCGTGCTTCCATGTGCACCAAGCACAACAGAAATCCAATTAAGCATGGAATCCGATTTTTTCAATCATGGCTTGTACCAGATTTTGTCATAGATGAGTGAGTCCCTCGCTCATTGCATTCGCATTATTGTCACGTAAGGGTATTATTGATCAGGGCTGCAGATCGAAATATTCCATCTCAATTGGCAAATTTGGGACATGATCAGTAGTTAGCGTGAGTGTCTGAAGAAGCGCACACAATTTTTTTTTTTTTTTTTTTTTTGTGGGGGAGAAGAAGCGGGAGAGAGGAGGAAGGAGTGGGGGCATTTCAGTTTAAAATTTAGGGCTATATATTTCTAATTTTTTGCGATCGAATCCTAATTTAAATACCTGAAAGAACATCGGTTATTTCAATCAGATTTTTATGTTTGCATGGAGAACGATATGGAACAACGCATGGATGTCTGAAACTAAAGAACGTGCCCCTTAATCATTTTTAGTAACTTCGCAGTACTCATGTACTATAATTTTGCAATTTTTTGTGCATGACGTTGAAATAAAAAAAAAATAAAATAATCAACAAAAGTGGAGCTACTCCTTCTACCCTATGGTGGAAATCAACAACACGGGGATACGCAGGGACAGCTCTATTACCATAAAAATTTTGCTAATTTTTGGTAATTGTCTGAAATACGAAAAAAATCAGAAAATCATGAGCATTAAAAAAATATGTATCAAAAGTTTGCGTTATAACTGTTAATTTTAGTATTACCATATGACGTCGAGCTTGATTTATTTTTTAAATGACTTAAAAATCCTTCATTTCGAAATTTCATCAACCACTGTTCTAATAATTAGTATAGTGCTGGAATCGGAAATTTTCAATAGTTACACAAAACAACTCTCAGCATGCAACACCGAGGAATAAAATGGACTACAGTGGTACATCGTTACAAGTTCGGTCGTAATGTATTCTGAAATTAAACAGAATTTAGTCCATAAAATAGTGCTATTAAAAATTATATTTAGGAATTAAAAAATATATTTTTTTATTCTAAAACACTCCTTGAAGGACACGATTTTTAAAGTGTTCAAAATGAGTACGTTGATCACCCGCTTTTATAAAGGTCAATGATTACTTTCCACATTTGCAGGGGCAGCTCGTGCATAGGCGCTGCAGAACTGCAGAACCCCCAATTTTTCTCGATATGTAAATATATTTATTTATTTATATTTGCTTGTAAGATTTAATTTTATCATCCGCAATCCTATACAATTCTCTAATTTTGTATAAAAAAAAAATAATAAAAATCCATCTTGTAGCACTTAGGAGGGCGAAGGACGCTAGCAGCAGCACAGTCATATTGTTACTCGCGCAAGCATATGTACGTCATAGTGAGATGCGAGCTATTAGCTTAATGCGGCACTGTCCGTCGCGCAGTTCCACTGTTGTTTATATGCAGTTTGCGCCAGTAGTAGAGCGTTCGTAGTGCTTATCGTGTTTACTCCGTCTCTTTAAGTATTTGTTCATTACAATTAAAGGATTTAATTGTAATGTCCAAAAATTGTCAATTCATTCCTTTAATTACAATTAAAGGAATGGATTTTATTTTAAAGTAATTTTGAATTATACTAGACTGTATAATTTTATCGATAATAAACAATATTGTTTCATTTTTAATTTTTTTAAATTTTACCATAATTTTGATATTTTATCCAAACACGTATACACTGTATAGTCTGTATGTATATTTCGAAAGTTGCAGAACCTCCACGATTTCAAGCCACGAGCCGCCACTGCATATTTGTATATCAAATATATTTGCTATATTTGATATACTTGATATTGTAATAACTTGATATATCTGTATATCAACTCGAATGATTTGATATACAAAATACTGACAAGGAAAATTAGACAAGTTACTGAATAGTAACTAGTCTAACTTTCTCTTTGTATCCATCAAAGTCGGTTGGAATGGTTGGTAAAATAGCAAAAAATTTTCATTATTCTGCTTTCGATAAAAGATAAAAATCTCTGACGAAATACTGTCACAGTTGATTTGGTTGCCCTTGGTTACCTTTTTCAATAAATTGCCTGTACATGTAATCAACAGAGGTTATATACCAAGTATTCTCAAATGAAGCATTTGAGTCGATGAACTATTTTTTTTCAAGGGCTGTGGATGATTTCACCCTACATGTGTTTGAGCGATAGCAATCCTCAGTTTTATTTCCTTTTCTGTGTAAATTGGTACAATACTTTAAACATCTAGAATCCGACTTTCTGACTACGGCTCTGAATGATGTATATTCATTGTAAACCGTTTATACTTCTTTGAGAATTTCAGGTCTTGCTGCTTTTCCAGATTTAAGGTTTCCAGTCTTCTTCTACCTATAGTACCGAAATATATTTTCTATTCCTCTTGGAAACCTAGATATTTTCTGTCACAATTCTGTACCCTTCATGTAATAATTTTCCAACTACTACTCCTGACTTGCAAAATATCGCTGAGTTTATGTATCATGTTTACGATCTATAATTCCTTTTGTGGGATGTGCTTTCCTCCACTTGTAAGCATTTTAGTAGTCTCGAAAACATTTTACCACTTTCGTGATATTTATAGTTTATATTCTTTCCAAAATCTTCCTGGTAGCTGTTTAGCTGCTCTTCACATAACTCTTCACATAACTTCACATAATTCTGACACTATATTCTCTAAGGGAAGGTGCTGATTTATTAGCTAACCATTTTCTATGTGATTTCTTGTTTTCATAAACTTCTTCTTTAACTATCAATATCAACTGTAGAGTTCTTATTTTTATCTTAAGAGAAAATTTTGCTACATACTTCCCTGGTTGAATTATCAACGATTATTTCAAAATTTTTTCTACTAGGTATTTAAGGTTTAGTTCTCGTTTTCAAGTGATTTCACTCCTTTCCCAATACCATTTGTATATCTCATCCTAAAGTTCATCCCAGAAAACTGTTTGACACTCATTATATTTAGAATTTTTAGACTTATTTTTCTTTCGGGGATGCTTCTCTTTAATCCTACTAAACATCAGACAATGGTGCTTCAGGTAGTTTCCTCCTGAACAACCTTTTGCATCTTCGACCAATCTGAAGACATTACTATTTTAACAATCACCTAATGGATAAAATTTATCTTGTTTCGTGTTTATTCTGATTAGATGAATTTATGCACATTTGTATAGTGGAACATAGTGTTAGTAATGAGTATTTCGTGTGCCGAAGAGCAATCTATCGGGAAGACTTACAATTATTATTAACTTTCCCCTTTACTCCAAAATTTTCAGAGCATTTCTAAATAGATGAAGATTATTTCATGCTCTGCCTTTTCGATAGCTAATAAGACCTAGTACTTCGATTTTCTGTATATCAGCTATAGTGAATAGACAAACGGCTCTGCTTCTTCCCCACTAAAGCCTTTAGCGAAACCATTACATTCAAAATAATTATAAACGTCCACTTTCTCGTCACCTTGTTTTCTCTGACCCTTAATACCTATAGAAATCATTTTATATTTGTCCTCATCTATTATCACTTTATCCTCGTTAATTTTGGCCTTCATAATTTGAATATCGCGGATCGAGGCGGCCATGCCGTCGGAAAGAACTAAGTGATAACTCAACAGTCATTCGAATAACTGCCTGAACGTTCTCAATCCCTTTTTAAGTGGAATTGGTGGCGCTGCTGTCACGTACGCACAGTAAAATTTGCATAATCCTTTTTACCTGCGTTTACTGCAAATTGACTGCTTTCGGCTCCGCCAGCGCCAAAAGTTCCCCTATCGGCGACTTTTGGTACTTTTTTCTGGGAAATCATCTTTCCATGCCTTCAAAACTCTCAATATAAAATTTGGCCTCATTCCGTTTATTGGTTTTAGCTACAGATGCCTCCAAAGAGGGAAAGTTATTTTATGGCCACCCTGTATATTCACATTCGCAGTTATAGTCAGTTAAATCTATCTGACGATGCCTTGGACGCCTAATACAGAATCAAATAAGGAAGAAAAAATTATTATGGTTCATTGCAGTGAATATAAACATGGCAGTTTCCTTTACTTTTTTAGAATAAGGATCAGATTTAAAAAAAATTAATAAGTGTGCGTGGTGAAAGTTACCAAGATTTGGGAAACATTAATCCTTAGAGCTCGTTGCCCAATAGCTAACGCTGCTTACCACAGAATTCATGCCTCTTGGGAATTCAGGCTTACAGTCTAATATCTCTCACATATTTCTTGTCTTGATTTGGTGCGTCGTTACAATTCTCATATTGTATCCTCGATATTTCTTTGTCAGAGACAAAATATAGAAACTATTAAAGCTTTGTTTAATTATTTCACTGTTTTTTTTTTTAATCTCATTAATCCTTAACGTGGAAATACACAGTACTGTGAAAATCAGATTGGTTGATTATACAGAAAACGTAAATAATCCAGATAAAATAAAAAGGCATTTCTTGAATGACCTGTCTCGACGACAGCAAATCTTTACTATTCTTCATTTTCATTTGATTTCAAGACTGGAGGAAAAGAGAAATAATATTGCTTTGTATCAGTTAGAGTACATAATCGCATCTAAGAGAGTTCAACCTGTTGAAGGAAGCTCATACAACTTTAGTCAATTGCAACAAGCCAGTTAACCAATAAATACTGTATACAGATACCATTAGCTGTGCATTTCTGGTTAGTGAGGATTATATGACAACAGGTAGTCGAAGGCAAGCTGTTACATATTACTTTTCCAAGCTAGACGGATAATACATACGCAGGCGCGTCGCGCTCGCGCAGTTGTTGTTGACAATAATTGATTTTTAAACCACCAAGTTTTCTGTTATGTGACCAGCACAAAACACTTTACTTGACTATGAAAACAGGCAAAAATCCAAAATTTCCAGATACACATTTCATCAAAATATAGTTCAGCAATACCTGAGTTTCTCACACAGCAATATATACGCTGTAGCTGATGAGTCCAATGCAGTACAAAATTTGACTACATAGTTCAAATAATAATAATAATAATAATAATGAGAAGACGAAGAAGATGGTAATGATGATGGTAATGATGATGATGATGATGAAGAGGAGAAAGAAGAGATAGTGATGATGAGGGAGAACGAATAAAAAAGAGAAGATGCTGATGATGTGATGATGAAGAAGAAGAAGAGGGAGAAAGAAGAAGAAAGAGAAGAAGAAACAGAAGAAAGAGAAGACGAAGAAGAAATAGAAGAGGACGAAGAAGTAGAACGCTTTCTTAACATAAAGATTTTTCTAAAAACCACCACTAAGTAAAGAAATAAAATGTCGTATGAAACAAGGAATTATCGGCAAGACACACAAACTAAGCTGACTTTGCATTAGATTAGTTTCACCAAGCAAATAATAATAATTAAATAAAAACAGAATGGTGTTTCAGAAAACAAGTTAACAAGCACTCTTGAATGAAGCCTTTTTAAACTCATATAAATGCACTTATAGAACATAAAAGTGAACTTTTTGATGCACACGTTTTCAAATAGTCGTCAAAGCTGCTTACGCATTTTTTCCAACGTTGCACTAAGACCTCTCTTTTAGCATAGAAGAAATCGATATTCAATGTTTCAAGTAAGAACTGAAAGTGCCACATGTCTGGCCAACCAGGTGTTCCTTCACTGTGCTAAAGAGATAGAAATTACTTGGTGCAAGATCAGGACTGGGTGGCGATAATGAAAACTTCTCATGTATAGCGTCAGGAGCATTCTTGCGTGCAGTTGGAAGTGGGTGTGGCAGAACGTTATTATGTAACATGAGGACATCACAGTGCACCAGCCCAGGGCTAATGGACGTGTGACCAGCCGAGCCATAGGTGATCCATGATTTTCTTTGCCCATGATATTGTTTTTATCTTTTCGTATCATCTTTTCAACATCATTGGATACTTTTTCCCTATCCATTTCTCTTGTCTCATGATCCACCCATGTTTTGCCCCTTCCTCATTAATAAATTGTCAACAGTACTCCGTCATGATAACGCATCAAATGCATCATCTTCCTAGAGAGAAGGAGAGATTCATTTTGAACATCAGTGAGTTTGCTTTGCAGCCAAAATGACTCACTGGTGTACTGATACAAAAGCAAAGTTGCTTTTGCACCAATTTCTTAGTGAACATGGCCATATCATGGCCGATGTTGTGTATATTAACTAATTAGTGACATGTTAACCTCTTGAACGGCACTCAGTTCAGTTTATTTGTCTTTCCTGATTGAATCATTTTCACAATAAATATCATCATTCATTGAGATGCTCAAGCATCTCAGTTGCTGCTTAGACATCTTTCGGCTTTAGCAGAGACTACACCAAACACTATATATTTTGGTAATAGTACTTCGAACAACTATCGAAGAAATTCTGCTGGATCAGTTTCCTAAAGCCACAGAAATTGTATCACACTATGCATATCAACGTATACCTATGTTCTCAGTTATGTCATCTTGCCATCTTATGGTACTGCTGTATGATGCCCATGTGATGCCATCTCGTGGTCACCTGAGGAAATAGACAATGCAAATGCCTTCTTCACCTGTTCGAGGTACTACCAGTAGCGTAGTTAGAGCTTTTGTCGCCCGAGGCTGTTCCTGAGTTTGCCGCCCCTCTCAATACACACCAAAAATACTACAAAAAGTCAAAACGACGTATAGGGAAATTATGTTTTAGTTGTAAGCGTAGTTGTTAGAAACTAATTATTAATTAAGTAATAAAAGTTACTAAGTTAACATAAATAAAAGAATCGTCGAAATATAAAATTGTGTCTCACGTGAAAAGTGCCGCCCGGGGAGGAATGCCCCCAAATCCCCCCCCCCCCCAGCTACGCCACTGAGTACTATGCAAAACAAAAGATGCGTTTACGTATGTAGTGTGTTGTTACCTGAAACATTCTTATATGTATTGCATAGGCCAATAGATATTTAACCTAACAGTGTAAGACTTCCAACTTACAAATAGCACAGCTCTTTAGCTAAAGACTATAAAGATCTTTCAAGTCTGTATCGTAGACAACTTCACAATAGGCTTGCTTGGCTGCGTGGATCACTATTTTCGCCATAATTTGCCATTTAGTCCCTTAGGATTGGTTTCTTTTCAATAAAGTATTCACTTTTTTTCCCTCCAATAATATTTGTAGTTCCAAATACAGTCGAAAAGGTCCCAACTCGGAATTCACTATATGAAACATAAGGGTATGATAACAATTAACATGCTTAAATACTAAGATGTACAAAGTCTGTTTTGTTATTGTTTTGCTATATTTTTAACTGATTTTTCTCCTTGAAAGGGTAATTCCATGTACAAATTACACATACAATTAGTGTATACAGTTACTGTACTGCGGCAAATATCAAAACATGAGTGTATAGGGTTAATGTGCACTTGCCAATGAAATAATCAACTGGAAACACATGAAGTAAGAATAATTTTTCCGAGCTGCTATTTTATTAATTGTAGAATTCATCAGAAGTGACAGAAACTGATTTATCGACAGCAAATTCTTCAAATTTAGAAATTGCAACAAAGCGTTCTGAGGATTATTTGTCAGATGCATAACTTGTAGAAGGTTTAGGCTCGTCTTCAAAGGTGGGGGTGACAGCAGGGCTTTAACAATTTGTTTATTTCCCATTTACATAGTTTTCTTTTCTTTTCTGCGTAAATTTCTCTGTAACAAGCAATTGCAACTCGCGTCATGCTGTCTGCTTTGCTAAACTTCTCCACATTGGGATCCATTTCCTGAAAACAATCAAATTGCTTTATTAACAGATAAATTCATCTGACAGTTTTGTCACTGTAAGCTTTTGAGGGAGAAGAGCTGGACTTATTGTTATTCTGCGTTTCTCTTCTGTAACGTTCTCTGCTTTAGCTCTATAAAGTCTTCATTTACAAGCTTTTCTTCAACAGATTCCACTAACTGTTACTTTTATATTGCCACTCTCCAACTGTTTAGCTTGCTGCACTATCATGTCACCAATCTCTTATAAGGCTTTATATTTCTCGAATCCTGTGAACATATATTTCAGCAACTTCTTCCAAACACCATTAATATACTCTTCTGTCATCTCACTCCATGCTGCATCTACCATTCTTTGTATAATCCAAGATAGAATATTACTTCCACGTCTCTGAGGGGTTTCTCACCTTCGGTAACAGCAGTAGTCTGGAAAAAAAAAGATTTCTTAAATGAAACGTCTTGAAGCAGCAATAATACCCTTGCCATGGGTTGCAGGAGCGAGTAAGAGAGGTTATTCGGTGAACATGCTAAGGAATGGCCTTCGTAAGTACGAGTGGTCATAAGTCGCATACGTTGTAAGTTAGAGGGTCATAATATGTGATCACAAATAGCAACAGACGATCATAGAAAAGTGATCGTATCTTGGATTACCTTTCCTTCTACATTCTTGAATATTAACGATGTTGAGTTCTTTTCTGATATTTTTATTTTAATGTGGTGCAGTCCTTGTTCACTTCCCCGAATTTTTCTCAGAACTTCATATGGTCATATAGCCTAGTCTTGGACCAAGTAAGAGAGGTTATTCGGTGAACATGCTAAGGAATGGCCTTCGTAAGTACGAGTGGTCATAAGTCGCATACGTTGTAAGTTAGAGGGTCATAATATGTGATCACAAATAGCAACAGACGATCATAGAAAAGTGATCGTATCTTGGATTACCTTTCCTTCTACATTCTTGAATATTAACGATGTTGAGTTCTTTTCTGATATTTTTATTTTAATGTGGTGCAGTCCTTGTTCACTTCCCCGAATTTTTCTCAGAACTTCATATGGTCATATAGCCTAGTCTTGGACCAACTTCATATAGTCTACAGTCTTGGATCAACTGCTTTATTTCTATAAAAGTCAAATAGAATAAGATCCATAGAAAACGAAGTAATAGGTTGATTGATCGATTAACAGCATATTGGAAGATACAAAAGGTAAAAGTTGATCAAGCAGAGATGTGGTAAATAGATGAATTTGGAAATATGTTTTGACAGAAAACCTTTAATGAAATATTAATTATAGCTGGTATATCTCCGTTCTCCATTAACGATATACACCAGAAAGGTGTGATGATGATGATGAGTCTGTAGTTCATCTTTGAGCGCTATTCAACGTCAATGCCTTTTAAAACTTCCACATCGATGCGAATTTATTTTTCTCTTAACCAAGCTAGATGAAAATTATCTACGATTATACATATTCTTCATAATATAAAGATAAACACAAAGTTTTCAAATACAGTATAAAGTTGTGGCTACAAAGTGTCAGTTTCTGTTATATTATCTGCAAAGTTAAGTTTACAAAATACGTTTGAAGAGTGTAAAAGAACATATTTGGTCGTCTCCTATTTTTAAAACTTCTGAAGCTCTGTGAGAGTTATTTCTACAAATTCTACAACACTGTACAACTTCCAGTAAGCAATTAATTTTTCAAATGTTTTTCCCATAAGTCATTAAAAAGTTTTTCATATTAACAGCATGCGTCCTCGCAAAATAAATAAATAAATAAAAAATAAAGCGCTCTAAAGAGTAGGGATTTCCCATCTTTGGGAAGCACTGCCCTATGCATTTATATGTTAACCATGCATTTTTCACCATTTTTTCGAAACATTTTCAATATGTGGGATTAATTTCATACTCTGCTAGTTAGGTCTCCAACCAGAACGACCATATGGGTTGCCTGCATTTAATTAACTCCAAAATTGATCTTAGAGATTAGAACGATCTCACCTGTTTTAGTAATTCACGTTGACATGGTATTTTAGTAGTTTATAAGCTAGCTCCGCATCTCCTTGCCATGGATCGCATATATGTTGATGGTGCCAATTTTCAACGTCTACTGTAGTAGCTGACTGTTTTACATTCATTCGAAACTCGTCGACTAAAACAGCAGGGTCTTGTTCAATCAGGCAACCTACCCAGCAGGAATTATTTTAATTATGTTCTCCTATCAGAGATCTTGTTTTGGCTTCAGTCAATACCAAATACAATTTGTTCAGCTAAGTCCCAAACTGCTGGTTTATCTTCATTATTTCAATATCGACGTAAACACCCACTAATATGGAATGAAGGGATTGGGTATTAGAACAGAAAAGCCCTGTTAGTTCTCTGACACGCAGGCTATAGCGATAGTCTCTACCCAGTCTGTTTCTCTTCTAGTTAAGCGAAAATAATGCAGTTATCATTCTATGTAGTCTCAATGTTTATGACAGATTTGATCTTGGTGAATAGTTTTAATAAAACCTGTCTTAATTTCTCATATGTTTTTTATTGATTTTAAAACTACATGTTATGCTTCGTATAATTTCTTCAAAACACATTCGTAGCTCTTGTGAAGATATTTCTTTTAAGCTTTAGGCGATCTAGCATTAGCTGGAGACATGCAATTTTCTCTGAAATTATGTCATTATCACATTCTCCTTTTCCCTTCTATTACCCACTGTAATCCAAACATTTTCCATCTATTCTCATAAGAAAGCATTTCATAGACTAGCCACCGTCTTGGTCACTTGCTTCTGGATCTTCTTCACCTCTTTCTCATCTCAAGAAACCATGGTGGCCAGATAGGTGCGCAGTAGTCCCAATGGGGGTCAGATCAACGCCTTATAAAAAGATATCCTTATCCCTGCTTGCCAATGTGTTCTTCAATAACAAGTTAATCTTACCAGAATGATTACCAGTGTGAATTACTCTCTATGGCATCTATGACATTATAGCTTCATATCCATCCTCATTTGATCCACCGAATAGACTTCCATGTAGTATCCTATCAACTGCCTTTTCAAAGTCAAGCAGTAAATTCATGTAGCCGTTTTTTCTATCCAACAGGTGTTGTAATTTTATTATGAAAAAGAGCAATTTACTGAGACGTGACCTTCCCTTCGCAAAACCATGCTACTCCAAGTCAAGTATTCCTATCTATTGTCCGACCACAGATGCGAGAACCTTGGCTTTCACATTGCCAAGAAGAGTTAATTCATGTTGAAGGGGAGAAAGGAATAAGGCGATGTACGAATTCGTCACCAGCACGCGAAATCACGTGCTTTATACGTAAAAATTTCCGACTGTTGTACAAGCAAAATATCTACCACTTTAAAAACTAGAATTTTCATAAAAGTAAAGCTAATTTTACAATGTAAAATAATAAACCCTCATGCCAAGAAACGCAATGATTACCCTACTATCGGAATGGATTCGCCTTCTTCTGCCATGCGCAGAAGTGTCGAGGGACAACTTCTCCAATACTTTGACCACCATTCCTGAAATGTTAATCAGTTGATGATTTGCTACCTCAATCTTGAGATCTTATTTGTGCTACCGATCTATTTTCCTTCTTTCCATTCTCCAGAGCTGAGACTCAAACGTTCTGGTCAAAAGCACTGCCAATTTACTAGAACATTCTCCTAATACGTGAGCTATTCCATCTAATCTCATATCTGTATTTATGTCAAGATTCTATAATACCTATGTACCTGGGCTTCATCCACCTCTGTTTTCATATCAGCCTTTATCACATCTATTACTACAATATCTCCTTCATGATACATCTTTGCAAAGTGACCATTCAATAAATCAGCTATTTCTTCTGATTCAGGCAATTCCTTACCATCAGAAGTATTTTACCATAGTCATTCTTACCTTTACTTGCGACATATCGAAAGAATCTTCTGCCTTATCCTTGGCTCGCTCATCTAGTACTTCGATTTTGCTTTTCTTTTCATACTGATCAATCTTCCGACCGGCCTATGCTTTATACTGCTCATGAGCTTGCTGATCACCTTACTCTTTAAAAATGTTCTCAGTTAGATTTTTCGGAGAAAAAGAATGCTAAAAGAATAGTAGCTCTGAACATCAAATAGTTATTATCAATCAACGAGAAATATCTGCCGATGTTGCTTGCTAAGGGAGTTTGGAATCGTCCTGATTCATCCTCCCTGCTGAGTTCAACTAATCCTAAAACACGGGGTGGCAGTTTCGCTTGCTTTCGTCTCCTACCGAGAAAGCGAAAGCTTCCCAATTCCTGGGAGAGGAGGAGAGTCAATAGCTCTCTCTCTCTCTCTCTCTCTCTCTCTCTCTGCTGAATTCTAAAATCTAAGATTAACTCTGTCAGGTTTCCATTATGTATGCGTACTCATTTTTTGTTTAGTACTATGTGAGAAAAAAAATGGAATTTCTTAAATAAAGAACTTCTGTATTTTTTTAAAAAAAATTCAGCCTAAGGCTTTTAATTCTTAATTGTAAAATTTGGATTACAGAAAGAAGGTGCTTTTTTGTTTTTCAAGTATCAGTTTAAATGCATGTTACACTAGTGTAACTTTCCTTTTCGTATATACACTGAGTTTATTGGTTTGGTAAATCCACATCTTCATAGAATGTGCAACTTCATCAGACATAATTCGGGTATCTCCTAGGCTAAATGATAAGCTAAACAATAATTAGCCAGCAGTTGAGTCCTGACTTTGAGAACGATATGACAATCGGTGGCAGAGCACCTTTAATAGTTCAGCAACATGGAAATATCTCGTCTACAGTGGATTATTTAGGTTAGTATTACTGCAGAAGTAGCTGTGTGTGTATTTACATCTCTTAATCGCTTGTATGTATTTTCTGACTGCTTTGCTCGTTTTGAAGGATGAAAAACTCCAGTTTCGGGGAGAAAAATCCTTCCGCATTCATATAAGACCGAATAACTTACCTTCATTGAAAATCCCTTATAAATGTTCCTCTCCTCCCGGACGAGACATTTACCCTCTGTCACGTTCCCTTAAAGGTGTCAGAGATCAACAGAATTACCAAACCTGTTCGGGCTAACATATGGGTAACGATTGTCAAACGATAACAGTGATTTATAAGATAACGTATTGGACGCACCATTCATCGAACTTGATCATCAGTGCGAGATAGCAGACAACCTTGCCAAGTTTCACTCCTCAGCGTTAAACATGTAACTACGAGTACGGACACTGGAACGCCGACAGCGGACCCGTGAAGAGTAGAAAATGTCGTTTGGTCAAATTAATACCAGATTTAGTTGTTCTTGTTCGGTGCTGGGGAATGGGTGGAATATGGCGACAGCAGCATAAATCAGTGGACCCACTGCAGCCTGGAGGTGTGAAATGGTTTCTGTTCATATTTTTAGCTCGTTACATTCGTTGATACCTGTGGACAATGCCTAAATGCTTCAGGAAATTATTGAAAATGATTGCTAATCATACCTTTATTCTCACGGTTTATCCATTTGTTAATATTACCTTAAGTTCAATGTCTTAATCACTCATCACTTAATCACTTAATCACTGTCAGGGATAAGGTGAAAAGAAATATTTCCTCGAAAGATTTACCACAGAGTTCAGTCAAGTTTGCACGAACTAGCAATCCGATACAAGCTTTACATGACGTCATGGATTTCATTTTGATGAAGTTGAAAAATCGCTCCTACTCACTATTATTTTTTTTTCATGTTGTTCCTACCCACCAAAGAGTATGAAGAAACTTCTAGTACATTTGCAAAGTGGATGGGCTAACGATTTTTCCCCATTTTTATCAATTTTATATATTTTTGTGTAGCTCAGTGGAAGTGGCTCTTGCATCCTCCGCTCTTGGCAGCCCGACGAAGATCGACTTCAGTTCAACTCTATTGACTGGAGGAACTTTTTCTAAGCCTATCTTCGACCGTTTCTCGAGTTCGTCGACCTCTAGCACAAGCAAGCGGGGGGGGGATTCCCCAGAAACTCGAGTATTTCGTCCTGTAAACTCAAGAAAATCTACCACAGAACCCACATTATTTCAGACAATAACTAATCCTGTTAGGGTTAGGTATCAAGAGATGATAGCACTTGTTTTCCCGTCACTTCATCGGTGCCGCCTATAATTAGTGGTAGACATGGGCCAGCTATCTCTGATTGGCTACTGGTGGGGATTGAACTGCCCATTCAGTCTTCTAAAGCTAGATAGGGTTTAAAGTTCTAGCCTATTCCCTAAAAGGAAATAAAATGCATTAGCTGATTTTTTGTTGTTATTTTTTTAATAATTTTTTCAAGCCACTTCAGGCCTCCAATAAGCGCGGCAGTGGTCTCACACCAACCGATGAAATTCATCTCCAACCTAAAGACAATTACAAACATCCATATCCACGGCGGGATCCGAACCTGCGACCTGTTGGTTGGAGACCGGGTACGCTAACAACTCGGCCAACCAGGCCGGCTGGTTCAGTTTATGTTTGCGGGATTTTTCGTGAAGGTGTTTTGTTTGTTTTTCAACAAAAGAATGCAGCTTCTTATTTTAAAATAATTCTAATTCTCAATTATCTGTTTTTAAACCTCTTTAGAGAGAAACAAGAGATTCAGTTAGGAATCTGAAGTATGTTGTAAATGTAGCGGGTCATTGTAATTAAATATTCATTTATCATTCCTGTAAGAGATTTTAATCACCTTTTTGCATTTCGCTAGTAGAGTCTTTAGCTGATAATGTTTGTTGTTTCACTAAGTAATATGCATTTAAAAGGAAACTGCTTTTCTCCAGGAAAACAAATTCATTATCGCACTATAAAAATTGTTGCTGATTAAATAACGAATCAGAGATAGGGTTGTTAAACCATTAGATTATCTGTTTGCATAAATAAAGGAAAACAGTTTATTTTCGGATGCAAATGAAAAGCAAGATAAGAAATTGCATTCTTTATTAGAATCTTCCATATTTTATTTTATTTTATTTTATTAATTTAACAGGATATAACTCCTTTTGAAATAATGCAGAAGACATTAACTGAAAAGGAAAAAGGGGAATAAAAATTCTGATAAATTTGAAACAAAACTTGTAGGGGGCGCACTTACGCAGACGTATCAAGTATCAGCCACTATGATGTTTTTTTTTAAGGTAATAACGAAGCTTTAATGTTTAAATTTTTTAGGGTAATAACGAAGAATGTTTAAATTTTGAGTATATATTCAAATCCTCTCGTGATTGCATAAATGTGAATACTTTTATAATAAATAACAATGTTCATCAGCGTCATAATTTATTTCAAGGATTTATGGCCTTTTCCTAACTTGGAATCTATAACTTATTTTCTTAAACGAATAGTCTTGCCGACTGATTTATCTTAATGTACTTGTTTGGACAATCCTGTTGTTTTGCATTCTTTTAATCCAACATTGTGCTGCAATTTCGTCTCTTATATTATATTTTATGCTTATATTTCTTCTATTTTTTAATTACTTCTTTATTTATTTTATGATCGAACTAGGTGTCGCCTGCTATTAATATTGGTTCTATCTTTTGTTTGTTTGTTTGTTTGTTTTATTGTCCATATTTTGCTTCTATGAAGTAGTGTTGTTATAGATCAGTGGTTCTTAACCTGGGGTGTGTGTGTATGCACCCTTGGGGGGGGGGGGGGTGAGTGAAAGCATTTCCAGGGGTGCGAGAGAAGTTTCTAAATTTTGATCCAGATTCGATGGGCGACAGCTATTTAATAAAATACGATCTTATTGAAATAGGAGCCAAAGCACGTATTCAAATAGCATTTGAAAAACTGGATTTAGAACAATTCTGGTGTACACAGTTAGAACCTTATCCACAGCTGCCAAAAGCAGCATTGCAGACACTTTTACCATTTGCCTACCTGTGTGAAATGGGATTTTCATCACTTTTGCACATAAAACAAACGCCAGAAATCGCTTAAATGCAAGTGATGACTTACGCGTGGTTCTTTCAAAAAAGGAGCCTCGCTTCAAAAGTATTATTATGAATAAACAACAACAACATAGCCATTAAAAATTGAGATATTGTTTTGTATGTATATGTAAATGTATGTGTTTATTTTTCAATAAATAAATTATCTTGCAATAGATGTATTTTCCTAAATAAAGAAATAGAAACACATTTTTCAAGGGGGTGCGAGAACGTTTTTTTCATGATTCTTTCTATTTTGCTTTATTATTATTTCATTAAAATATAGATTAATAGTTGCAGATAGCAGTCATCTCTGTCCATTTCCTTGGTTGGTTGATTTCATTTCAAGATGATGATAATTCAGAGTTTTTTTTTTTTTTTTCACTTCCTAATCTGCCTAATAGCACCCAGAATGTTGTTTGGTATTTGGCATTCTTTTCCTAATATATTCTTTTGAACTTTATCAGAATCTATAAATGTAATATGTGATACGTATTTCTTCATCATACACCTCCGAATCAAAAAATTAGAATAATCAAAGCAAATGTGTTGAATGATTTGCAATTCTAATTTATTGCATAGAAAATAATTATTACCAAATATGAATTAGCATCATGTAAACCTACGTACGTACGTACATTGTACCATGGTAAACACATAAAAATATAATAGAAATTATAAGAAAACTGTTATTTGAAAACATTCATTTTAACATAATTTTGACGTGGTTCAAAATATTAGAATTTTCCGATTGATTTTGAGGAGAGCATAGAAACATCATATATTTCAGTAGCTGAAAAACTGACTCCTGTGTGAAGAACCGTTGGCGCGTGGATTTCAGTTAATCATTTGCTAAATATGGGTCGAACGAGTGACATATCGGAAGCTAAGGCGTTTCGTATGGTGTCTCTACACAAAGAAAGCCAAACTCAACAGTTTATAGCTAAGGAATTGAAATGTTCTCAAGCAAGCGTTAGTAGAGTATTGAGACAGTATTCTAATAACCGGAGTTTTCAAAATAATCACTGCAATAACCGTCGAAAGGCAATAACTACATCAAGAGATCAGAGGAAATTGAAGAATATCGTGAAGAAAATCCGCTTTCGAAGTGTAAGGTATTTTCAGAGGAGATGGAAAGAACTAGGTGTGAATGTGAATTGGAAGAACGACGGTACATTGCGCCCTTCGATTGGAATAGGCCTAAGTTCGATTCTCGTCGCGACGGGAGGAATCTTTATCTGGTCGATTTCAATCGATGGTGAGTTATCCGATCTTATACGGAGGTAGCAGGGTTTTTTCTCCCGGAAACTCGGGTTTTTCATCCCGCATACATACAAATCGGCCCTTCAGAACACACGCAATTTACAGACAAAAATTACTAGTTGTGGTGGTGTTGGAGGTGGGCGGTAGATGGCGTTGATTCGTAGTAGAGGTAAGGTGTAGAGACAGTTGAAGATGTCCTCCCGCGATGAGTCTTCGGACTCCTTGGAGGTATCAGGAATAATAATAATAATAATGTGTCTAAATGTACGACGTTGAGAAGACTGCACAAATTGGGTTTGAAACAGGGGCGAATTCTCCATGCTTGCTGCGCAAGCTCATTACTTGAGAAAGAAGTACTATTTATTTGTTAATAAATGCATGCATTTATAAGCATTCCATTTAGGCTTTTATTTTTGTAGACAGAAGACGTCTTAAGCTTGCGCGGCAATAATTGAGCTTTGCGTTGTGTATCAAAGGCCGATGCTTGCTCGTCTAGTCAAAGCTACCTTGGCTTGCTCGGTTGTCGGAGCTTCCAGTCCTCGCTTCAGCACAGTGATTTCATGCGCGCGCATAGCCATTTCCGCTCCTTTCACGTCATCTTAAACACAGGCCATACGCAGTAAAGTAGTTCTAGCAAGTGAGCTTCAGCCAGCCTTTACAAGAGTGCGTGTTGCTTGGGAAAATTTTACAACCAAGTTTTTATGACGATGTTATTGACCAGTTCATAAAGAAGAACCGTAGGGTAGAATTTGTATTCAAGTAGCTAAATTGAAAAAAGATAGATTATCATTTGTAAAATAAATGTTGTATTTGTATGATTAAATGTACATAAATTTCTAAATATATAGTTTTAAATGGTCTTCTTCTTCTTCTTCTTCATGTAGCTTCCTCGGTGAGAGGGTGCAGCACCATGTCCTTCCAGTTCTCTCTGTTGCTGGCTTTCCTTTTTGTTTCTGCATAGCCATGTGATCCTGTCCATGATCATATATCTTCAAGCCATGCCCTTCGTTTTTTGCCTCTTGATCCATTTCCCATAATTTTTCCTTCTAAAACTGTTAAGATCCTCTGTGCTGCTGAACCTCACAGTACATGTCCTGCAATCTCATCTTTCTCTGGATCATTTCCTGTAATAAAGATCTCTGTGTTCTCATTCTCTGTAGGACATCTGTATTTGTCACATATTCTGTCCATGGGATTTTCAGAGCTCTCCTATAGCACCACATTTCAAAGGCCATTATCTGTTTCCTTCTCTCTTCTTGAATATCCAGGTCTCACTTCCATATGTGAAAATTGGCCACACTAATGTTCTTATCATTCTTTTCTTTGTCTCGATACTCACAGAACTTCTGAGCAGATCTTTATTTTTCCAGAATGCATTTTTAGCTATGGCTGTTCTTATTTTTATTTATTTATCTTGCTTCCCATCTGCAGTAAAGTAGGTGCCTAAATACTTGTATTCTGTTGTATGTTCAATTTTCATATTGTTTATGAATAGTTCTGGCTCGGATCTGCTTTCTTTTGAGATTTTCATAATTTTTTTTGCATTAATATCTAATCCAAATTCTTTACCTTCTTCAATTAGTAGCTGCAGTAATTTGATTAATTTGTTTCTGTTTTCTGCTATTAAAATGGTATCATCAGCATATCCAAGATTGTTGTATTTTATACCATTGATACTAATTCCTGTATTTTGTTTTTCAATCTTTTTCATCACTATCTCACTATAGATATTAAATAGATATGGTGAAAGGATACAACCTTGTCTTTGTCCTCTTTTTATTTTCACTTCAGAAGTCTCAGAGTTAAACAGCTGCATCTTCTGTTTGGTGTAAATCATTTTTATAATCTTAAGTACATGATTTGCTATGTCTAATTTATCTAATATATTGAACATTTTATTCTGTTTTACCCGGTCAAAAGCCTTCTGAAAATCTATGAAGTATATGTAAATGTTCCTATTTCTTTCAAGTGATCTTTCTATTAGTATTTTTAGTTCCAGGATAGCATTAATGGTTCCCATTCCTCTTCTGAAGACTTTCTGTTGTTCACTCAATTCACTGCTTATGGCTCTTTCAATTTGTTTGTTAACGAAGGTTAAAATAATTTTAGATGCATGGGATATTAGGCTCACAGTTCTGTAATCCTCACAATTTTGTGCATTATGTTTCTTTGGAATTGGTATACAGATAGATGTTGTAAAAAACTTCAGGTAATTGTATTGTTTTATAGATGTCCTGAATGGATTCCACTAAATGGTTGTTATTATTGCCAGTCAAAGCTTTCAGCAGCTCAGCCGAATATTATCGCACCCAGGGGATTTATTATTAGGAAGATTCTTAATTATATGTTATATCTCCTTTCTTGTGGGTAGAAAGGTATCTGTTGTTACGTTTAACTTAAGGTGTCGCGAATCATCCAACATGTTACCATTATCATCATCATAGAGATCTGATAAGTACTCCACCCATCTTCCATTTAACTTTTCCTTATCAAGTAACATGTTTCCATCTTTGTCTTTGATGTTATTAAACTATGTGCGTTTTGTTTTTCCATTAAGTTCATTCACTTTCAGGAATGCTTCTCTGGTTTTGTTCCTATTTTGTTTCTATTCCAGTTTTCTTTCAATCTTTTACATAACTGTTTGATTATTTTATCCAAAGTTTTATATCTTTACCTTTCTTCTTCATTTGCTCCTCTTTTCCATGTTCTTCTTTCATCAGTAAGGTTGATTACCTCTTGAGTTATCCATGGTTTTTTTCTTTCTTTCTTCTTGTTTATTGATGTGGTTTTTAGCAGATGTTATGATAGCTGCTTGTAGTCGTGTAGTTCCATTTAGAGGGTTCATTTTCGTTTTGCAACTGTGCAGACAGCAGTTCTGAAATATTTTCATTAAATTTTGATTTTATAATCACCTTTTGTACCATTTGCAGATCCCATTTTAGGGGTTGACTTCTTTTAAATTTTATTGTTTCAGGCGAATATTCATCTTCATTAAGACCAGTCTATGATCAGATCCACAGTCAGCACTTGGCATCACCTTTGAGTTCCGTATTCCATTGAAGTAACGTTTACTGACTAAAATATAGTCTAATTGATTTTTGTATCTTCCTTCCGGACTTTCCCATGTGTATCTTGCTGTTGGTTTTTTGCTAAAAATAAGTGGTAGTTATGATGAGATTGTGCTTGTTACAGAAATCAATCAGCTTTCGTCCTCTCTCATTCCGAATTCCTAGTTCAAATGGATCCACGTGTGTAGATGTTCTCTCTGATCCAACTTTTGCGTTCCAGTCACCCATAGCACAAATAACTCGATCTTTCTTTCCTCCGACTTCCTTTATACACAATTCTATTTCATCATACATGATATCTGTTTCTGCTTCCGCATTCTGTTCTGTCGGAGCATAAATTTGGATGATCAGCATATCTCTAGGGTTTAGATTTCGCTAGAATCGCCATCACTGTATCTGATTTTTTGATTATATGGATAATGTTTTTATTAGTTTTCTTCTCTACAATAAACGCTACTCCTCTTCTTGATATTTCACCACCTGACATATATATTTTATATATCTTACCATTTGGAAGTTTCGACTCAAAATCTGATGATCCTTCCCAAAAAGTTTCACTTATTCCTAGTATACTAATATTCAATCTCTCCATCTCTCTCATCACATTAGCCAATTTCCCGCATTTACTCAATCTTCTTACATTCCCAGTAGCAACATTTATCACCCTGACAACACCGTTCCGGGCATATTGAGACTACCCGGGCTTTAATTCTTTTCTGTGTAGACATGATGCTTTACACAGCGGCATTTTTTACGGAATGGGCCGCCAGAACCATCCAACCCCCAATATGAATGGAGGACCGCAGCTGTCGTTGGTTAGCAGGTCCCATGGACCTAGCCGGGAGGCCTACAAAATATTGCCACCGATCATCCCCCTCATCCACCACCGAGGGGACGCCCCGATGCGCCGTGACAGCCCAGCGACCAGTCACTAATGGTCAGTAATTCATTATTCTGCTAATCAAACTTCAATCACACTTCTCACTCCCTGAATGATAACAAAAGCAAGCGTGAATTTTAAGACCAGCATTCACCCCTGGTTTTAAATCACGTGTACCTAAGACGAAGCCGCTTATGACTTCCAAGAAAAGTCAGCTGGAGTGCGATGGTTTTAGCATAGACTGTTGTGGGGTCAATAGGACTGGAAAAAGGTACTTTTTAGTGATGAAAGTATGTTTTGTTTGTGTCTCGTGGTCATCAAAGGATATGTTTGGCGTCTTAAGCAAGAAGCATTTGATAAAGAATGCATGAAACCGGTGAAATTTGCAATCTCTGTCATGGTATGGGCTTGTATGACCGCAGAGGATCCAGGTAGGCTATGCATTGCGTACGAAAGAGTCAATTCCAAAGTGTACCAAGAAATTTTTGAGCACTTTATGTTACTGGCATCGGAAAATTATGTGATGGTGATTTCCTTTTCCAGCAAGATTCAGCTTCTTGTCATACTTCCAAGACCACTACCAGATGGCTCAAAGAAAGGCAAATCAATGTAACTCCTTGGTCACCAAACTCATTAGATTTAAACCCCCATTGAGAATTTGTGGGGAATTATGAAGAAACGTCTTCAAGAATTTCTTCCAGGAGACAAAAATGAACTTGTTTCTAGTCTGCAGACCATCTGTGAATGTTTTTATAAAAAATGTCTGTGCATCGCTAGTAAATAATATGCCTAATCGTTTATGAACGGTTATAAATGCTAAGGGGGGATGCAACAAAGTGTTAATTATCATGTTGTTTCCGTTTGACTGTAATTTATGTGCATTTATTTTCGCATTATTCTAATATTTTGAACCACGTTAAAATTATTCTAATTTTGTGAATATTTTCGAATAATAATTTTCTTATAATTTATATTACATTTTTATGTGTTTAAATGGTAATATAATTTGCAAAGTATAGATTTAGATTATGCTAATTCATATTTGGTAATAATTATTTTCTACGCAATAAATTAGAATTGCAAATAATTCAACACATTTTCTTTGATTATTCTATTTTTTTGATTTCTAGTATTTTTTTCCTTATATAAATAACACAGAAGCCTGGATCTATAACGAACTCCCATATTTTGTAAGAATCTTATCTAATATTTATTATAAATTTTGTGAAAAGAATTCAAACTGCTCATACCTCTATACAATTTAGAATAATTTTGTTACTTTTTTAATGGAAATAATTAATTTTACTGGTTTCCATTTTTTTCTGGATTCCTGTTGAATATACTTGAATCAAAAAGGAAAATATTTAATGTTATTTAAATATATTCTGCACATTGATATTATTCTCAGTTTAGGTAACCTTCTCTATTTTCCCCTTTTTAATCCTTTTTTTTTCGTATAGACTAATTTCTAATTCGTTCATTTTTGTAATTTTATCATCTCTAACTTTTTCCAGATGTTCGTTTTATAATATTAGTCCATAGTTACTTATAAAACTTCCATAAATTCAGTTGTTTTGAGTTCGTTTGTTATATTTCCTGTTACTACAATAGCTATACTTATATTTACTAAAATAAAGAGCCAAAAGACTTAATTTCGGCGATGCAAAATTATATAAATCAAGTGGATATTAAATCCAGCATTATTTCAAAGCCGAATGTTGAAATTATGCAAGTTTCGTATGAAATGTGACCAGAGAGCTTACGGGAATACACTCAACGACATACATCTTGTGGCGCAGGGCTCTGTTCTTGGACCACTGCTTTTCAATTTGTTCATCAATGATATTGGAAAGGATTTGAGAGGAAGTGTTCACTTGTTTGCTGATGATGCAAAGTTGGGTAGAGCAATTGTGAGTGCACAGGATGTCAAAATTTTACAGGATGATTTGGATAGTTTGGAGGACTGGGCTAGGAAAAATGGATGTCAGTTTAATGTGGCAAAGTGTAAGGTTATGCACTTTGGGGTGAAAAGAACAGCAGCAGTATATCGCATTGGTGGAACCGTACTCCAGGAGATTGATGAGGCCAGCAGGGATTTGGGAGTGCTGGTGGATAGGGAGTTGAAGTTTAGGGGGCACATTGCAAAAGTGACTAAAACAGCTCACCAAATCACTTGGGTTGTGAAAAATACTTTAACATGCAGAGAGAAGCAAGTTGTTGTTCCTCTGTATCGAGCCTTGATAAGACCCCATCTGGACTTCTGTGCCCAGTTATGGGCACCAGGGTTTCTTCGTGATGGGGAGGAAGTGGAGAGGGTCCAGAGACGAGTGACCAAGATGATAGCAGGTCTGTGGAATGAACCTTATGAGAATAGGTTGATTTGTGGGTTGCAGAAATTGGACGATAGGCGAAGGAGGGGTGATATGATTGAGACATTCAAATTACTGAAGGGTTTTTATAAGATTGATCCAGAAGATATTTTTGAAAATATGACTGGTGGTGGGAGGACTAGGGGCCATGCATGGAAGCTGGGCAAGAGCGTGGTTGACAAGGGTGTTAGAGCTAGGTTTTTTACTTGGAGAGTGGTGAATGAGTGGAATAAGCTTCCAGAGTCTGTTGTGGGTGCTACGACCGTGAATGAGTTCAAGGCAAGATATGATAGATACTGTGTGAATGTTGAATAGTTGTTCCAGACATGATGTTAGGGCCTCTCTCGATGAGTCTGTCGACTCCTTGGAGTTTCCCGGAACAACAATAATAATAATAATTTACGAGTTGCCCTAGCGGACCTTATAGAAAATACTTGCCAAGCGTTCATATATTCGCCTTCTATTGGTCCATTTTGATAAGGTTTCATTTTGATAAGCTCCACTTATATGTTTCAAAACTTTACATATGTGTTGAGTTTTATTTTAATATGAATCATATTCCAAATTCCAAAGAAATTTTTTCACCATTGTCGATGTATTTTTCTTAAGACTTAACTGTTGTTCTTTTATATTCCATCTTTTAATCTGTTAACGCTTAACCATTTATGGAATGTTTCTTTTTTATTATTTTGATCATTCCTTTAATTTCATTATTCCATATTTCATTTTTTCTCCTTTTAAAAAACGTTTTATCTTTCTTAGACTTTTCTTTACGCCTTTATTATTAATTTATTTTATTATATCCTTCTGTTCTTTGTGTTTTTATATAAGTTTTGTGCAATTATTAATTCTCTTCATATATATTTATGCATTTAATAATAATCTAGTCTAATAATGAGACACTTTAACATTTTTTACTTCATTATTTACAAACAATTACGTGATAATCTTAATTTTATTTTAGTAAGGAAATCATCAATAATAAACTTCGTATCTTAGTCGGTTTCAACGATATCCTTTAATTGGAAAAAAACTCGGGATCGAAACCACTTTAGGACGGAAAAACATTTATCAGGACTTTTCAATTGAAAGTGAGAAAGCTGGTCTCATATGGGGATAGCAGGATGTTCTCTCCAGGAAACTCAGGTTTTTCTTCCGACAAGAAGCACACAATTTACAGACATAAGAAATAAGGATTAACAACACCATTCTATAAGATTTAGGTTCGAAGACTTGGATGGTTCACGCATCAGTGTAAAGCCGAAAGGAAGGAAATAATGAGCGTTTTATAATTTTTCTATTGTTGCGACTCTAACATTTAAAGAAAATTTTGAAGGTTTTTTTAACCTAAAATAAAGAATCTAATTAATTAAAAACAACTGATAATTGACTTATAATCGTTTTAAAATGTATAGAGAATTTGTGATAAAATCTAACTTTTTACCATTTTCTTTAAAAGTCGTAATAAATAATCAGCTAACGCCTTTTATTCCTCAAGGGAAGTAGCATTTAGCCCGAACTAACGTTTGGATACCGGTGGACGGGTCAATCTCCACCGTTTGCCAATCACCGATACAAATCACCCAATCCTATGAATGATTATAAATCTATTTCTGCATTTCATTTCTTTTTTAGTATTGCATGTAAATATCTTGTTAATATTATGTAATCTGTTGGTGGAGGAAATGTTAACAACATATCCTATTTCTCCCTGGGGTTTAAAATTTGGAGGAAAACAAGTCCAGATGGGAAGTACCACCCATCACATGGAAAACTTTAAATTAATTTTAAACCAGGACAAAGAACACAAGAGTACTTGTGTTACTTTATGCTGACAGTCGAAACTTTATTATTATTAATAGTATTAGATGACACTTCTTACCATGATGTGACAGAAGCGATTACAGGAGTCTGGTACTAATCTTCTATTATCTAGGTGTGTTCTTTGGTCAGTTTGCTTGTTTGTAAGAAAAAGTAAACATTCTACTTCTGTATATGAGACCACTGAATTCACTTTCATTTGAAAATCTCTTTTAAAGATTCTTTGCGTTCTAGACGAGATTCGAACATCAATCATTCCAAAGCATTCCATTGCACATCTTGTCGTTATCTACACAGGCTCATCATTAAAATCGTTTTAATGTATAAAACTTACACATTAACACTTAATTGCTTTCGTACCTTATATATGATTATGGATATTATTTCATGTAATTTATATGCTCATTTCAGTCATTTTACTATAAGTGAAACTATTTGTTTGCAAAATAAAATTATAGATGAACTCACCGTATTGAATCCATTCCTGAGGCTCATTTACTTTTACTTCCTACATAAAATCCTTTCTTCCTCATTATGAAATAAACTAGACCAGGACAGAATTAACTTACGATATTTAACAATTACATAATTATATGACAGATTTCATGAATTCAAACCATTTTTCAATACGCTTCATTCGTTGAAGAAAACAATCTCAACTTCAGCCCTGCGTGGTTGAAGCTAGACTGCGTGGATTTGTCATCCTCAAACAGAAGGTGACCTAATCAGCATAATCATAACTTATGCATAATTGGCACAAGTATGATCGATCATTAAAGATTCAGAAAACATAATAAATGCATGAATGTTTCTATTTTTTCACGGCTTTCTTCACAGATACGTTTTTACTAATCAACAAGATAGTTATTTAATGCCTAGTTCCTGACTTAAATAATAATGAGGTTTGCTATTGACCTTTAAGCACATACAGCAGTAAAACCAATGGGGGGGGGGGGGGAACTGAAGCTACATTATTAAAAGAATATTAACTAGGATGAAAAATGAGTAGTAAATGATGTTGATCTTTAGGGAAGTGGAGCACTTCATAAATTATTCCTTGAAAGAGTCATCTCTCTCACACACTGGCCAAGTTTATATTTTATATTCTAAATTCATTTTAGCTTCATACGAAATAGATATTAATTTGCTGCTGTGAACGGACATTTCTCAGTTACAATATTCCTGTCATTTCAAATTCACGAACCTAATGTCAAAATATTGTTGAGTTACTGATAGTTTTTCACAAATCAGATTTTCTGCAGAAAACATATATTACTTCCTTTTCTTCCCTCATACCCACATTTAGTACACGCTAGCATTTTCCTGCTAATATTGCTTCGGTGCACAGATGATCTTCGCATTGTGTTGATAACTTCAGCGATTTCATATGAGGTGTTTTTGGGGGTAAAAAAAATTAATTAATTTAAAATATATATATATATATAAATATATATATATATATATATATATATGATCTGATCCTGTGGCCTCCTTCCTTTGAAAGGGTTGCAGCTGATTACTAGGGAGATAATGACGCAAGGTGGTTTTCCGTATTTCTATGACTAGCCTGTGTGTTCACGGGTCCGGTTTGCCTGCTTGAGGGATGAAAAACCCAAGATAAACCCTGCTGTCCACGCCCAAAACCGGCTAAATTGGCTATGGCTGAGGAAAATTCTTAAGCTCCTCACGTCACATGTACTAGGGGGCTCCGCCCCCTGGCGCCTACTTCGCTCATCCCCCCCCCCCCCCGTGTTCCTGACTGGTAGGCCGGTTCCCCTTGAATTCAGATGACTCGAATTTCGAAGACTCGACACTCAGGGTAGCCCCTGAGTGTCGAGTCTTCAAAAGGGGGGGGGGGGTAAGACTAAAGCTGAAACAGAAGTACAAAGGAAAGTTCCAAAAAGCTAGAGACATCTTAAAAGTAAATGAAAACAGGCTGAGAACTGCATATCAGAACATATTGGAAACTAAGCTTAAGACCCCAAGTGAAAAACAAAATATAAATACAAGAGCAGAACGACTGACTACAGTGCTAAAAAAGCAGTAGAGGAAGTAATTCCTGAAAGAGAAAAGATCAACAAGAAATGGATAACTCAGGAAACCCTAAAATTGGTACAAGAGAAAAGAGAACTGAAACTTAAAAGAGATAATTCAGAGGTAGCAGATGAGTTATACCGTCAAAAATGCAATGAAGTACGGAAAGCAGCAAGATCTGATAAAGCCAAATGGTTGGAGGACCAGTGCAAAGATATTGAACAGTACTATAGAGAACATAAAACTACAGAGGTCTACAAACTTATAAGAATTGTCAATAGAAAGTGGCAGACAAGATCAGTAGCAGTCAAAGATGAAGGTGGTAAAGTGTTGATGGACAAGACCGAATTCATACACAGATGGACAAGATATTGCAGCAAACTGTATAAAAATCAGCTAAATAATACTGCAGCATAAGCAATCAAAGAACCAAAAACAATCTCTCCACCAGCAGAGATCTTTGAAAATGACATCTTGGAAGAGGAGGTGAATAAAGCTGTAAGACATCTCAAGAACAACAAGAGTCCTGGAGAGGACAACATAATAGGCGAGATGCTAAAATATGGAAAAGAATCAGTTGTAAAAGAAATGCATAAGCTATGTAATGAAATATGGAGATCAGGGTATGCCCCCAAAGAGTGGAAAAAAATCGGTCTTGGTTGTTCTTTATGAGAAAGGCAGAAGTATGAACTTTAGAATGCACCATTTACAGAACTATTGCATTAATGAGTCATCTTGGCAAAGTGCTGATGAAAATACTAACAGAATGCCTGAAAGGTCATATGGAGGCACAGGGTAAAAAAAAAGCAAGCTGGATTTCGAAAAGACCGAAGTATAGTGCAACAAATACTCGCACTAAGACTAATAGCAGAGAAAGCTCGAAGAAAGAACAAAAAGATATACTGCTGTTTCGTGGACTTCCAAAACGCATTTGATAATATTGGCCAAAATATAACATGGACTGTCTTGGAATCATATGGTGTGGACACTAAATTGATCCACCTACTGAAAGATATAAACAGCCAAGCACAAGCAAAAATCAGGATAGCAGGTGCGACTGGAGATTGGTTTGCCATTAGTCAAGGCACGAGACAATGGGACCCAATATCACCAGTCATCTTCATCACACATCTGGGAAGAACACTAGATAAGATTAAAGAAGGTGGAGGCATTTCAATAAATGGCATGAGAATAAACTACTTCTGCTTTGCAGATGACATCGTCCTGATTGAAGAAG